>NC_069780.1:100527500-101152500 GCF_027406575.1 Nycticebus coucang
AAATTTAAAAATTTGTTCTAGAAAAAGTGCTTTGAAGGTGGACTGGCATTGGTATAGCTTCCTGATGGGAGTGGTTCAAAGATGACCGTAATGATATTTAGCAGTGATGTTATGTAGCACTTTTTCTAGGATGAGTTTGGAAACGTAATTGTCCAATCTCGTATTTGCTTCAGTCATAAAAGAATCTTATCACACGTAGATCTCCCCATCTGCTCCAGCAGCTGTGACTCCTGGACTACTCGGGACGCGGACTGTACAGTTGCTGCCTTCACTTTTAAAGAATCTACACACAATCTCCTTAAAACACTGTTACTAACCAATACAGGGACTTCATGCCAGGGAAAAATAGTGTTCTCCATACACACATGTGATGGAAAATTGTCATAATAGTTGCATAAATCTGCAATGCCTGTGCTATACCTGGTGCCCCTGAGATTTTGGCAGAGCACAGCCTGCACAAATGCAGTGATGCTAAGAAATATTGTAAGAAAAGAGGGGAAGGGGAGAAGTCAAGGCAACTCCTTGGCCTGCAGCCTGCCTGGCCAAAGAAAGGGGGTGGGAACAGGGAGAGGATCTTCAGGAAGAGCTGCTGGGGAGATGGGTGATAATGAGCTCAATTTTTGACAACTTAGGCTTGAAAAGTATTAGAGTATTGAGAAAAGGAAGTCCGATGTTCTATACCTGCATTGGGTAATATTTAAAGCAAAAGGAGTCAAACGAAAATTCAAAAAGGGAAATTAGACAAAGTAACTTGGTAGGTGTCTTTATTTAACTATGGATAGAATAACAAGATTTTAAGGAGAAGACTCTGCACAGATGCACAGCTGTGCTGTGTCAAACACACACTGCTTCTCATCAGTGATCCCTGGAAGGGGCCCTCCCTCTAATTCACAGAAAGGAGTAACAGCCTAGCAATGGTGCAGGGCCAAAGGCTTGCCAAGACAAACTAGTTCTTTCAACATTTTTCTTGATCCATTCTTAAATTATGTTAAAGCAAAACTCTAGTTAGGCCACATTTCACAAGCAACCTCTTACAAACTCTTCAGCAGATTTCCACAAACTCATAAATAAAGTCCAAACTTTTTTAGAGGTATATTCAGGATCCTCCACAGTATTGTCCTTTAAAAATAAGACAAAAAACGTGGGGCATGGTGGCTTACACTTGTAATCCCAGCATGTTTGGAGGCCAAGGCAGGAGGATTGCTGGAGATCATGAGTTTGAGACCAGCCTGAGCTAGAGTGAGACCTTGTCTTTACTAAAACAATAAAAAAAAAATTTAAGAAATTAGGTGGGCATGGTGGCACACACTTGTAGTCCTAGCAACTCAGCAGGCTGAGGTGGGAGGATTACTTAAGCTAAAATGCTACAGGCTATAGTCAGCTATGAATGCAGCTCTGTACTCTGGGCTGGGTAACAGAGTGAAACACTGTCTCTTAAAAAGAAAGAAAAACAAAAAGACAAAACAAATTACTCATTCTCCACAAAATATAGCCTATACTTTCCTGATTTCTGGACTTTTCCCCTGCTATATCAGAGTGTATGACTAGTTTACAGATAATAATACAAGCAAAGTTTTAAGTTAAGTAATTTGTCCAAGTTAAACTTTTTTTTTTTTTTTTTAAGAGACAGAGTCTCACTTTATTGCCCTTGTGTGCTGTAGCATCACAGCTCAGAGCAACCTCCAACTCCTGGGCTTAGGCGATTCTCTTGCCTCAGCCTCCCATGTAGCTGGGACTACAGGTACCCGCGACATCGCCTGGCTATTTTTTGTTGTAGTTTGGCTGGGGCTGGGTTTGAACCCACCACCCTCAGTATATGGGGCACCCTACCCACTGAGCACAGGTGCCACCCCAAGTTACACATTTTTAAAGTTCATGTCCTTTGTCACTAGAATATGCAACTCAAATTAATTGGGAGTTTATGTATTGCTCGTATTTGTATAACATTACTTACAATACCTTACTTATTTATTGATTCAGTTATTTTATGTAAATGTTTATGTTTAAAAATTTGAGATGTGTGTAATTACTAAATATTTTAATTTCTAATTATTATTTGTTATCTTATTTTAAAATAAAATCTCTGATCAAAGAAGAATAAATAATTTGGTTATTTCTGTAATTTTCAGACACACCAGAGTGCTACTATACCATAAACTTATGCCTATTTATGAAGCTATTTCTTTATTGCCCATACCATAAGCAGATAAGAACTTCAACATGCACAATAAGCTCTGATTTGTCATTATTAAAAATATCCATGATGGAGCAAAGGGACTCTCACTCATTGCTGGGGGCGATGTGCAGTCGCTTTGGAAGACAGTCTTCTAGGTTTCTACAAAGCTCAACACAGCCTGGCCCCAGGACCTAGCATTTTTGCTCCCAGGTATATTTTTTCAAGCGAGTTGAAAATTTACATCCACACAGAAAACTGCATGTGGAGATGTTTGTAGGCGATTTGTGCATGCTTTCCCTAAACTGAAAGAAACCGGGATGTCTGTCATAGATGAATGAATGATCATGGTGCGTCCAGATGGTGGAATAGGATTAACAATGAAAAGAAATGGACTATCATGAAAAAGACATAGAGGAACCGCAGACACTTATTGTTAAGAAATCAGTCTGAAAATACTACACACTGTGTGATCCCAACTCTATGACATTCCGGAAAAGGCAAAACTACAAAGAGTGAAAAGATTAGCGGTTGCTAGGAACACGGAAGGGGGGTGGGAGATGAACAGGTGGAGGACAGGGCATTTGGGGGCATTGAAACTGCCCCCTATGTGCCGTGTTGGCACGCACACAACACAAAGAGTCAAGCCTAATGGAACTACAAACCCCTATTCATAACAACTCATCAAATTGGTCCATCAGTTGTAAAAAATGCACCATGTCTTAAACTCCAGAGTTTTGGGACCAGCGTGAGCAAAAGTGAGACTTCATCTCTACTAAAAATAGAAAAACTAGTCAGGCATGGTGGTGGGCACCTGTAGTCCCAGCTACTCGGGAGGGGAGGCTGAGGCAGGAGGATCTCTTGAGCCGAGGAGTTTGAGGTTGCTGTGAGCTGTGAAGGCAGAGCACTCTACTCCAGGGTGAGAGAGTGAGACTCTGCGTCAAAAACAAAAAAGAAAAGCATTGCGTAGACGGCAGGTGAGTCACAGCAACCACAGAGCACTTGTGACTTTAGACGTTCTGAACATCTCTGAACTGTAATGAGGCCCAATGGCACAAGAGAAAGCAAGATTTGAAAAGCACAATTGCCTGAATTCTATGATACCCCAATTTAAAATGGTGCTTTTAAAACTGGTGTTTGAAGATAGAGCTGCACCCAAACTTCTTTTTCCTCTGCCACGCATTGGAAGAATTGTTGTCTCTCTCTCTCTCTCTTTTTAATTGTCACAGAGTCTCACTCTGTCCACTGGGTAGAGTACCGTGGTGTCATCATAGCTCACAGCAACCTCCAACTCTTGGGTTCAAGCCATCCTCCTGCTTCAGTCTCCTGAGTAGCTGGGACTACAGGTGCCTGCCATGATGCCCGGCTAGTTTTCCTACTTTTAGTAGAGATGGGGTCTCATCCTTGTTCAGGCTGGTCTCGAATTCCTGAACTCAAACAATCTACCCACCTTGGCCTAAGAATTGTCTTGGGCCACACATTAAATGCAAAAAAACTACCAAATTCTGATCCGAACAATAAAAGTCCATGCATATTTCTTATGATAGCGAATACCACAATATCACAGATAAGGGAAAAAAGTCCTCACAAAATCAGGATGCAGGTTGAACACTTGCAGTAGACAAAATGTGCATGGGGTCACCCTATCTGCAGGTTAATGCTCGGGGTCCTCTTCACGTTTTCCCATTCATAATGAAGTCTCATCTCTATAACTGTTATATAGTAGCGCCTATCATCTTTGAATTAATCTTAATTCCATTGTATACTTTATATATAAAGCATACATATGTATATATTTTATGTAAAACTTTCTTAATGATTGTGATAAACATAGATACAGGATAATAGGTACGTACGTATGAAAGATGTGCTGTCTGTAACAAACCATTAATCATATTGATGTCACATAACAAACCGTGTTTATTCTTTCAGCTTGAAGCGTAACTCTTTTCTCAAGGACAAGTCTCTCAGATCCCTTTCCTTCATGCTGAGCTGCAGAAAAGGCAGACGCTGTGTTTATTCCCTTCTTGTCTTGAAATTTGTCTTCGTCACTTATGTGTGTCTGATGTTAACAAGTTGCAGAAAGTCTCTGAAGCCCAGCTTTATATTTGAAGTGTTGTGTGAGGATCAATAGCAAAAATATATTCAAGACACCAGGCATAAGCAATTCATGGCGGTTATCATTGTATTTCAGTTTATTTAATCACCAGGTTTATTGTACAAGCTAATGATCACCTTAAGGTTAGGAAAAGTGTGTCCACCAACAAGGAATTCTAAGATGAACAAAATGTACTCCTGATGACATGGCCACTGAGGCTGCAGTTCGGAATTCTGAAGAAGACTCTCTGAGACTCCTGTCTGCTAGTACTCAGGCGAACTCTAACCTGTGGCTTGCAGGGATTCTGCAGTTGTAATTAAAGTCCCAAGTCAGTTGGCCTTAGAATACGAAGAAGATTAACTGTAGTGAGTCTGATTTAAGCACATGTCCTTTAAGAGGTGACCAAGGACACACAGCAGGAAGTTGGGGAAATTAAAAGAATAAGAAGGAACCAGGTGTGGTAGCTCACACCTGTAATCCTAGCACTTTGCAAGACTGAGGCAGGTGGATTTGCTTGAGCTCAGCCTGAGCAAGAGCAAAACCCTGTTTCTACTAAAAATAGAAAAATTAACCAGGCATTGTGGCAGGTGCCTGTAGTCCCAGCTATTAGGGAGGCTGAGAAAGGAGGATCACTTGAGCTCAAGAGTTTGAGGTTGCTGTGAGCTACAACACCACAGCACTCTACCAAGGGTAACATAATCAGACTCTGTCTCCAGGTGTCCTCAAACTTTTAAAACAGGGGGCCAATTCACTGTCCCTCAGACCGTTGGAGGACGGACTATAGTTTAAAAAAAAAAAAACAAAAAAAACTATGAACAAATTCCTATGCACACTGCATATATCTTATTTTGAAGTAAAAAAACAAAATGGGAACAAATACAATCACACCGCCTCTTGTGGCCTGCGGGCCGCAGTTTGAGGAACCCTGTTCTAAACAAACAAACAAACAAGAATAAAAAGGACTTGATGCACATTGCTGACTTTGAGGATGAGGGGGCTCAGATGAGTGGCTTCTAGACCCTGGCTAGAACCTCTGAGCAGCAGCCAGCAAGGAAATGGGAACTCAGTTCTCCCACTGCAAGGAACTGAGTTTTGCCAGCAATCGTACTGAGCGATTCTTCCCCAGACTGCCGGGTGAGAACCCAGACAACCAAAACCTTGAGTGTGGCCTTGTAAGATCCTAAGCAGAGGATCAGAGACTTCTGAATGTCTGATTTATAGAACTATGAGCTAATAAATAGGTATGTTTAAGAATTCAAGATACATCATCTGTGGAAGGTCGGGCTACTTCTTCCAAGTCTGTGCGTCTCTTTTGGAGCTGGAACATATCCTTCTTAGTAAAGCATCTCAAGAATGGAAGAAAAAGTATCCAATGTACTCAGCCCTACTATGAAACTAATTTATGGCTTTCATATGAAAGCTATAACCCAGTATAACCTAAGAATAGGGGGAAGAGGGAGAGGGAGGGGAGGGAGGGGGGAGGATAGGGGGAGGGAGGGTGATTGATGGGATTACACCTGCGGTGCATCTTAAAGGGTCCATGTGAAACTTAGTCAATGTAGAATATAAATGTCTTAACACAATAACTAAGAAAATGCCAGGAAGGCTATGTTAACCAGTGTGATGAAAATGTGTCAAACGGTCTATAAAACCAGTGTATGGTGCCCCATGATTGCATTAATGTACACAGCTATGATTTAATAATAAAATAAATAAATAAAAAGAAAAGAAAAAAAAGAAAAGCTTCCTTTTCATTATTCGTCCTGGACCCTACTGGTGAGAATGAAGGCAAGCCTGGGAATAAACACACATCACTACCTGGGGCACTATCCCTGATTTCCTCTGGGTGTCCAGGTTTTAAACGAGCCAGTTCTGAGGTACCTTGATACACTTCCTAATGTGTCCCACACTTTCTATCTAAATTATATGCAAGCAAAATTTAACTTCTGTAATATTTAGAAAATGGAAGATCTGATAGCTATCGTGTTGCTGTCAGACAATGCCCAACTCTTCTCACTTCCCTGTCAAGTTTATTTTAATTTTGTAACTTAAGCATCTGTATCATATGTAAATCCTTTAAAGTTGTGTTTATGAAGGCTCTTTGCAAGGCAATGTAGGAGAGTGATTAGGACAAACATTCTCCTTGTATCTGGAGCTCTGTTCTGCTGCCTGTAGCTCTGCGGACCGTGGGCAACTTACAGCCCCTGCCTGTTCCCTAGTATCCTCATCCCTAAAAGGAAGCCAGATGTTGTGTCTACTCCAAAGGTTGTTGTGGGGAATAAATGAATTAATAGATTCAAAGCACTTAGAACAGGGCCTAACGCTGTAAAAATTACATACATACCCGATCGCATTATTTAATTTTGCCAGTGTCTATTTGAAAGCCTAATATGTCTTCACACAGGATCTAATAAGTCCCAAGTATCCCCTGCATGCGTGCTGTGAAATTTCATTTTATCCCTTCTGATGGTAGCAAATGTGCTTTGAACGATCTCTTTTTTAATATTCTGGTATCTGTAAGCATCCCCATTTCTAAAGACATTTATTTAATCCAAAATCCTTCCTAGTATTAGAAGAACGCTAGATTTTCTGAAAATTAAAGAAATGAAATTCTGAATTCGAAGTCCCTGTGACAGACACACCAACGGGAAGCTGTAGAGGAGTAGCATTCCCTGCAGACGGACACACTTCCAGTCCGCACTCGCGAGTCTCTCTGGAATTACCACCGAAATGCGCAGGGGACGATCACAGGCTCGGTCAGCCATCGAACCGGAATATGTAAGATGATTTTTGAATTCACTTTTCTACAAATTGAAAGGATAATGCACCAGTGCCACCTAGTTGTCCAAATACCATGTGCTACTTATTTATTCTGAAAAGGAATTACGTTGCTGTGACAAGTAGGAATGCAAAAATTTTCATTTTTTTTACCACTGACATAGGCCGTGTGTTTATTTTAACAAGCCCTCATCTTCTGCAAGTGATACAAGTGATAAATCCAAGGTTCCGTTTAAGGTAAATATTCCTCATGTTTATTTTATTTATACAGGAGGATTAGCAAACCGCACATACTAATTTTCAGTAATTGGCTTTAATTTTGCTAGCAGTTGAATTATTTAACACATTTGCCACATCGGCATGTATTAGTCGCACATTTCTGTATGTCCTGGAGTTTTAAGCTCCGCAGAGTAAAACATATGCTTTCTATTAACCCTTTGATTGAACACGAGGAGATAAGCCCGGGAGCTGCTCTGCAACCAGCTCCAGCCAGGGGTGGGAGCTCAGAGGTAGAGAGACTGTGAGAACAGCCAAGCTCAGGACAACAAAAGGCTCTGCTGTTCAGGCCTGTCATGGGAGGAGCAGACTCCCTATAGGCCTACTGTGGAGCAGGAAGCCCTCATCTAAGCCCTCCCCGTGTCTTCTGGTTTGTCCAATTTCAGGGTGAAGAAACTGGAAACAGTAACAACTGACCAGTCATCATCCTGGCCTGCTCACAGTAGCAGAATCCTCCCAAGTGGCAATTGGTCGCCAGCCCAATGTCTCTGTTAGAGGCTGGAAAATTACTGTCCCCACTGGGCTCAGTCACTAGCCAATGGTGCTGTTGTGGACTGGCTTTGGGGATGAGATACACTCAGCATTTATTGATAACCAACAGCATGGGGTGAACAAAGCATTAGAGACGCATCACCCCTTTGGAAGGGTGTGATGAAGCTTCCCTCCTCCCCTGGGAAAGCCTTGGTGAGCTGTGTCCACACAGCTGGGAAGGAAGCATCACTCCATGTTCAGCATCTTCTCAGCCCTCTGCCTGATCCCACTGCCAGGCCGTTACATCGCGGGGACCCTTGGAACTTGCCTGTGGCATCTTTGCTCCACCTGCTTCCTTCTGGCCTAGGAATAACCTCATGTTGTATCTGGCTTAACTTTAGTGCCGACTCTTTGGCAGCCACAGAGCTGTATTTCATGGTGCAAGATGCCATGTGCAGGTAAATTATGTGGTTTTTGAAGTTTTAGGAGAATCTGAATTCTCTGATGGAGAAAAATAATGACAGAATGCTTATGTGCAGGTATTTTATATACAGCTACAGAAACAACAAAGGCATCATCTCTGAAGCAGAAGCAGAGAGCAAGCTTACACCAGGTACTGAGTCCACTGGCACCTTCATCTTGGACTCCAGGGCTCCAGAACTGTGAGAAATGAAATTCTGTTATTTACAAATTACCCAGTCTAAAGTACATTGTTACAGTAGCAGAAATAAACCAGGACTCAAGGTCTGTGGCAGAGGTGGCTGACAGATCACCAAACTTGCTACCTCTTCTTCCTGCAGCAATAGCTTGTGAGTAGAAATAATGTACAGCATTTACAGAACCAACCCAATAATAAAACCTTTTTCCTATGCTCTTCCTCCTCTCTTGCTTGATACAGGCATGGGTACCTTGAAAGTCAAATATTGAAATAAGACTGAATGGCAAAATGGAAGTGCGTGGGTCCAGAATTACCATGGGCAAGAGAGTCCTCCTGTGACTCAGAACAGCTATTTTGTATTTCACGCGAGGGAAGTACATTCTTCTTTTTTGTTAAGCCACCGAGATTGTGTAAGTTATCTTTTCCAGCAGCTAGTGGTATCTGAAGCCATATAGAAACAGGTACCTGAAAGTGCTGTTGCAAAATAAAATTATTTGGCGTTATCTTAGCAGAAAATGAAAACAGGAGGTTGGCAAGATGTAGGGCCGTGTTACGGAGTGGGAAACAAGTGATAAATCTGTGGCCTGGGTAATGTCGGGGACAGAATCATGGAAACTAATGGGGAATAGTGCGTGGTGGCGTGTGTTGGCTTGCTTTGAGTTTCTGGCAATGTGTTATAAGAAAAGAGTGAGGTGTAGATTCTAAGCAGTTGAGCGAAGGACTTCGGAGAGTCCTAAAATGTTGGGAGATTTAAGATTTCTGAAGTCCAACTGCTTCAGACCTCAAATAGCAAGAGGTAAGGATCAATGAGGCTTGGAGAGAAAAGCCCAGTCAGATCCTGACAGGGCACAAATCGGATTAAGTGTGCGGAATCCCACCAAGTCTGTTATCTCCTACAGCCTCAACGTGGCTGCTAAGTTAGAGGTGGGGGGAGGCAAGAAGAGAAACCAGGCATGAGAATGATGTCTGAGAAGAACTTCAGGACTGGTTACTGACACCGAGAACTTAGGGGAAGCAAAGAGAGAAGTCCTTTGTGTTTCTCAGGTATCTGCATTACCATAGAAACCACAAAGGCTAACATGGCCTTGGACTCTGAATTTTAATCCCATCCTCGGGCACCACTGTTTGGAGAAGGCGGAGATTGTGAAAGGTATAAACCTGGAATGAGGACGCAGTGCTTAAATGGACAGGTGCTTTCAGAGAAAATGGGAGAAACAGGAAAGAAACTCCCAGAGGCTGCAGAGAACAATGCACCAGAGAATTCCCCCCAGTGCTGGGTCAGAGTCTAATCAAGGAGCCTTCCCTCCTGCCGCCAAAATGTTCCTGACTTCTCTTCCCCCCGTCTCAGTACTGTATTATTACCTGTCGGGAGAGACTGACGAGAACCTGTCTTTTTCATTCACAGGGACCCATTATGTGGTACATGCACATGGCGGGATACTATTCAGCCATAAAAAAGACGGAGGTTTGTGACAACCTGGATTGATCTGGAGCACACTCTTCTAAGTAAAGTATCACAGGAATGGGAAAACAGCATCACATGTGCTCAGTACTAAATTGAAACTATTAGGTTAACAACTGCTGCTCACTTGAGAGAACACCTCAAGTTCAGGAAAAGTGGGGGCCAAGTTCTCCCCCAGAGGGAGCAATGCATGGGCAGGTCTGTGGCACACTCCCTGGGGCAGAACACAACCAGAACTCAGACTTTGTCACCTAATCAGGGGTTCCCTCCTATTAATTTAAAATTTAAAAATAGATTTTTAGACAGGAAAAAAGAGCATTCGTGAAAAAATAAAAATATACTGCTGATAAATGTTAGTAATTTAAGTGTCTAGGGAGGACAGGTCAGTACCACAGGTGAGTTAAGTGCTGCACGTATTTTAGGAATCCTGAGGATTTTAGTGGCTGCCACAACTCAACTTGTAAAGACATTTTTTGCCAGGTATTGCCAGTTCCTTTATTTTTTTTTTTTTTCAAGAAGACAGAAATCTGCATTTTTATGTAATAGTGGATTAAAATTCCAAAAGGAATTTTATGAGCTAATGGAAACATTTTCATAGTTCAATGCATCCTGTGGGCTGCCGATTCGCTATCTTTGATATAATATGTATTTCTAAGACTAATCAAATAGACAATGCCAAAGTATTACGATTATAAGTAATTGATTATTTTAGAAAACTGATTATTCTAAAAGGTCTTTCACTGATTTGCTAGGTAAAGTAAATTGTAAAAGTGAGTCCTTATGTAAATATTTCAAAAGTTCAGATAGCCCACGAAGAAAGGACTTCTTCATTTGGGGCATCATATGTGCTATGGGCTCAACTTTGAAGGCTCGTTGCTTTTTCTTTTTAAACAACGGGGCTTAAAACCTCAAATCAAAAATCACCAGAACATTGCATTTTGAAATAGAGATACTTGAGTTTATAAGGAGAAATGCTTGCTTATTTCTCATTTGCTTAATCTAGATTAGCATTTTTATTAGGCCGGAAAGAAGTCTGCTGAGATTCAGGGCTCTTACTTTGAAAATGAACCTTGTTTATAAAGATTTTTTTTTCTTTTTTTTGAGACACAGTCTCACTATATTGCCCTTGGTAGAGTGCTGTGACGTCACGGCTCACAGCAACCTCAAACTCTTGGGCTTAGGCGATTCTCCTGCCTCAGCCTCCCAAGTAGCTGGGACTATAGGCACCTGCCACAACGCCCGGCTTTTTGTTGTTGTTGTTGCAGTTGTCATTGTTGTTTAGCTGGCCTGGGCTGGGTTGGAACCCGCCAGCCTCTGGGTATGTGGCTGGCACTGTAACCACTGTGTTATGGGCGCCAAGCCAAAGATTAACATCGAAATCTGTAATCATCTGAGTTTATAATTTTGGTAACTAAGGACGTGACCTTATTTTGAGGGTGGCATTTTGAGTAGTTTTTAAAGAAAAAAAGAAAGTAGTAGACTTTGACAAAGGAGAAATTTTAAGATGGCAAAATAAAAACACTGGGCAACATCAACATTGTAATGTATGTTTCTATCAAGAATAGCACTAATGGAATACATTTAGTTTGACTGTTTAGAAAATCCCTGTTGTACTTCCTGTCACTCTGCTTTAAACACATATGAATTTTCCCACGAAATGACAATCTATTGATAAGAAAATAGAGCAAGTTGACAGCAGTAAGTCAATTCTCTCTGCTTGCCATTCTCCCCATTTGTATTTTTTACTTTACCTTCAGAATCAAAGTAAAATGCTAAAATCATTCGAATTGCATCTTTATCAGTAATAGCGTTAAAGTATCAGCAAATGAAATCAACTGCAACTATGATGTTTTGTTTACTGTTTCACTCAATTTGTGTCTTCTTCTAAATGAGCTATTTTGGTCAGCATGTTTATAGACAATAGATGGAATTAAGGTCTTATTTCCCTATCAGTACAGGTTCTTTGTGAAGCAATTTCAAAATCCCGACTCCATAGGATTTGTGAAGGTGGAGCCCAAATATCTGCAGAGATGGTTTATAAATCAGAGCAGCAACAGCTCCTGTGAAATAGGGTTATTGTGGGCCCCTGAATGGATAGGACGTCCATGAAGTCCGTGTGCAGTTTCATTTCATGGCCTTAGCGCTCATGTGCAATTTAAAGCAGTTGGCTGTTTTAACTTGTACTTCAGTTGACTATTTACATTGCACACAAACTTTACAGCCACCCTGTATAAAAGCAAACTTTAAATCCATTCTAGCATAGTTGATCCTCTAAGGCTTTTCACTTGATGTGCCCCCTGTGTTTCCAAATGGACAACAGATCTCTTTTTAGAGCATTACAGGAAACCTGTACCATATGCAAGACAGAGGAGGATCTTCTCTCCTCGATATGAAAACACAACCAGGAATCGCTGCTCATGTGGGCAACTGGCATCAGGGCAGGGAAGATCAAGATATAGAAACAGATATTAGAAAGAAAGATACTGGAATGGAAATTTCATACAATACACAGGACTTTTTAAATAAAAAAACTCACTGACTGCACCCTCTTGCTTTTCATTATCAGCGGGGCCATTGCTGTCTGTGACATCCCTGAACTCTGGGGTTCCTTGGGCTTGATCCTACATCCACCTCTTCATTTCTTCTTCTGCACCCTTCCTTTAGGTATCTCATCCAGTCCACAACACACTGTAACATCTGCATAGTGGCCTGTGCCCCTGGACTGCATTGGCACTGCTGACCATTTCTCTGAACAGGCTGTCCATCTAACTGCTATGTGGCATCTAGGTTTATTCAATTTTCACATCTCTCACTACTCCCCACCCTCCAGTCTTTCCCATCTATGTAAATGCCCTGGCCCAACCCCTCATTTTATTTATAGCAGAAATCAGTATCTAAATTTAGTGCTTTTGTATAATGTTTTTACTGGCAATTAGAAAGTTTAAGGAAGAAAATGATACAAGGATATTCCAGTCCAAATCTGGCAGCAACAATGACTTGAAGCATTGAAGAAGTATACAAGAACTCACAGTCCAGATGAAGAGGATGACACCTATTATTCCAGCACTTTTTGAGGCCAAGGGAGGAGGATCACTTGAGGCCAAGAGTTTGAGACCAGGCTGGGCAACATAGTGACACCCTGTCTCTATGGGCATAGTGGCAAACACCTAGAGTGCCAGCTATTCTGGAGGCTGAACCAGGAGGATCACTTGAAGGAGTTGAAGGCTGCAATAAGCTGTGATTGTACCACTGCACTCCAACCTGGGTAACAAAGCAAGATGCTAGCTACAAATAAACAAATGCATAAAAATAGAATTCACAATATTAGACTAGAAAGTAAGGAAAAGTAATCATAACACTACTTGTCCTGATATTGAATAACATTAATTTACTCTTGATAATGTAAATTATTATTGATTCCAAAGCCATATATACACATACTTATTATATTCATATATACAAAAATATTGATAGACAGTGTGTAAAATCTGTGTACTATAGTGCAGGGCAGATTGTACACTGAATAACACTGTGAGCATGAAAGTAACAAAAAGCAAGACACTAGAAGAAAACAATGATGAAGGAAAAATCAAGAGTGCTAATAAGATTATCAAGAGAATGTACACAGCTATGATTTAATAATAAAATAAAAAAATAAAAAATAAATAAATAAAAAAGAGAATGTTAAGAAAAGAAAATTATAGACCAATATCTCTAATGAATATAGATGCAAAAATATTCAACAAGATCCTAACAAACAGAATTCAGCAACATATCAAACAAATTATACACCATGACCAAGTGGGTTTTATCCCAGGGGCTCAAGGCTGGTTCAGTATATGTAAATCTATAAATATAATTCATCACATAAACAACATAAAAACAAAGACCATATGATTCTCTCAATTGATGCAGAAAAAGCTTTTGATAATATCCAGAATCCTTTCATGATCAGAACATTTAAGAAAAATAGGTATAGAAGGAACATTTCTTAAACTGATAGAGGCCATCTACAGCAAACCCACAGCCAACATTGTATTTAATGGAGTTAAATTGAAATCATTTCCACTCACATCAGGAACCTGGCAAGGTTGCCCATTATCTCCATTGCTCTTTAACATTGTAATGGAAGTCTTAGCCATTGCAAGTAGGCAAGAAAAGGCAATCAAGCGTATCCACATAGGGTCAAAAGAGATCAAACTTTCACTCTTCGCAGATGATATGATTGTATACCTGGAAAACACCAGGGATTCTTCTACAAAACTCTTAGAAGTGATCAAGGAACAGAGCAGTGTCTCAGGTTACAAAATAAACACTCATAAATCGGTAGCCTTTATATATACCAACAATAACCAAGCCGAAAAAACAGTCAAGTACTCTATTCCTTTTATAGTAGCGCCAAAGAAGATGAAATATTTGGGAGTTTACCTAATAAAGGACGTGAAAGATCTCTATAAAGAGAACTATGAAACTCTAAGAAAAAAAATAGCTGAAGATGTTAACAAATGGAAAAACATACCATGCTCATGGCTGGGAAGAATCAACATTGTTAAAATGTCCATACTACCCAAAGCAATATATAATTTTAATGCAATTCCTATTAAAGCACCACTGTCATACTTTAAAGACCTCAAATAAATAATACTTTGTTTTATATGGAATCAGAAAAAAACTCAAATAGCCAAGACATTACTCAGAAATAAAAACAAATCAGGAGGAATCATGCTACCAGAACTCAGATTATGCTATAAATTGAAAGTAATCAAAACAGCATGGTACTGGCACAAAAACAGAGAGGTAGATGTATGGAACAGAATAGAGAACCAAGAGATGAACCCAGCTTTTTACTGTCATTTGATCTTTGATAAGCCAATTAAAAACATTCAGTGGGGAAAAGACTCCCTATTTAACAAATGGTGCTGGGTGAAGTGGTTGGCGACCTGTAGAAGACTAAAATTGGACCCACGCCTTTCACCATTAACAAAAATTGATTCTCACCAGATAAAAGATTTAAACTTAAGACACTAAACTATAAAAATACTAGAAGAGAGTGCAGGAAAAACACTTGAAGAAATCAGCCTGGGCGAATATTTTATGAGGAGGACCTTCCCGGGCAATTAAAGCAGCATCAAAAATACATTACTGGGATCTGATCAAACTAAAAAGCTTCTGCACAGCCAAGAACACAGTAAGTAAAGCAAGCCGAAATCCCTCAGAATGGGAGAAGATATTTACAGATTATGTCTCTGACAAAGGTTTAATAACCAGAATCCACAGAGAACTCAAACATATTAGCAAGAAAAGAACAAGTGATTCCCATCGCAGGCTGGGCAAGGGACTTGAAAAGAAACTTCTCTGAAGAAGACAGGCGCACGGCCTACAGACATATGAAAAAATACTCATCATCTTTAATCATCAGAGAAATGCAAATCAAAACTACTTTGAGATATCATCTAACTCCAGTAAGATTAGCCTACATCACAAAATCCCAAGATCAGAGACGTTGGCGTGGATGTGGAGGAAAGGGAACACTTCTACACTGCTGGTGGGAATGCAAACTAATATGTTCCTTCTGGAAGGATGTTTGGAGAACACTTAGAGATCTAAAAATAGACCTGCCTTTTGATCCTACAATTCCTCTACTAGGTATATACCCAGAAGACCAAAAATCACATTATAACAAAGATATTTGTACTAGTATGTTTATTGCAGCCTAATTCATAATTGCTAAGTCATAGAAGAAGCCCAAGTACCCATTGACCGATGGATGGATTAATAAATTGTGATATATGTACACCATGGAATATCATGCAGCCTTAAAGAAAGATGGAGACTTTACCTCTTTCATGTTTACATGGATGGAGCTGGAACGTATTCTTCTTAGCAAAGTATCTCAAGAATGGAAGAAAAATTATCCAATGTACTCAGCCCTACTATGAAACTAATTTATAAGCACCCAAACTTCCAAATGAAAGCTATAATCCAACTATAGCCCAAGAAGAAGATGAAGGGGAAAGAGGAGATGGAAGGAAGGGGAGGGGGGAGGATAGGTGGAGGGAGGATAATTGGTGGACCACATCTATGGTGCATTTTACAAGGGTATGTGTTAAATCTACCAAGGGTAGAATATAAATATCTTAACACAATAACTAAGAAAATGCGATGAAGGCTATGTTAACCAGTTTGATGACAGTATTTCAAATTGTATATAAAAATAGCACATTGTACCCCATAATTGCATTACTGTACACAGCTATGATTTAATAAAAAATTAAAAAAGAGAATGAATGTTAAAAGTGTATGGCAAAAGAAGTTGAAGTTTTACGTATCTTATTAAAAATTTAATAACTAATGAGTAATAATATATCCATCATTAGGAGATGAGTAATGAAGATAGACTGAATCCTCATCTTTTATAAATGAGAATCAATAGATAATTACCTTAAACCTAAGTCAGGAAACAGAGGCTTAAGCATAATTTCTAGGCTTATGAATGTAAACCTAGAAAAAAGGAAGGACAGAAAAGCTATTGGCATTGGCTCTGAGAAGTGGGATAAAGAATGAAGGTGGGATAAAGAATGGGTGGTGCCTGTGGCTCAAAGGGGTAGGGCACCGGCTCCATATGCTGGAGGTGGCGGGTTCAAACCCAGCCCCAGCCAAAAAAAATAAAATAAAATAATGAAGGCACATGAGTCCATTCCCTTCTCTAAGTTTTTCTGTACTGAAGAATCTGTTCATATTTGAATGTGTTACTTTGATCTTAAAAAAACGGAGTTAACAAGCGGAAATTTCAGAGCTTCTTCATTTGATTTATGCCCTCCGATAAACTGTTTCCATCAGACACTCTTCTACTATATATACTGGGCTCAGAGTGTCTTATTTCATGTGTAGAATCTTTTGCATTTGCTCTACCTGTGTGTTTTCTTTCACCTTAGTCAACAGAGAAAGCTCTAGCCAGAAATATTGTTTATCCGTAAATGATTTGGATAGATTCTATTCATCCCCCCTCTTCCTTAAAACCCTTCTGTGAATGTGAGAATCTTCTCTTCAAACACTAACCTAGTGAGCAGTCCATGTGAGGGACCAAATACCCGGGTTTCATCAGTCATTTATCTGGTGTGGCTCTAACCCAAACATTTGTCTGGGTTTTGCTGGATCAAGGAGAAACCTCTCAGAGCTGGTCCCTCATCAGAGAATCCAGCTACGTGGAATATATTGCTGAATAAGTTAAAGTGTGTCCTTCTTCCCTGGCCAGACAGAATGCGTGAAACCCTACATTCCTCTGAGAGCCAGACTCTCTGTGTTCCTCCAGTTTTGTTGAAGCCTGAGCCACTTCCGTGCTGGCTCCTCCTGCCTTATTTAATCTGTAGCTTCTGAATGGGTGTCTAAAGCAATGGGAATGAGAAGACAGTTGATGAAATGATTTTAGCCAAGAAGTGATTTCCCCAGAAGAAGGTGCTTTTCCTTTGCTTGCTCAATGTGATTCTCCAAGGAAGAGTGTGCAGGCCGAGCCCTGGATAGTGTTCTAGTATCTCTGTGCTTCTGAGACCTTGTCAGGCTCTGTGAATGGAACCCTGCGGAGGGTCCAAGAGAGCAACGGCCCTAAAGCAATGGGGAGACAAACTTGCATCCAGTTTAGCCAACACGCTCATTTCCTTGTGTGTAATTATTGTGTGAAATTTCACCTTCATTATCAATGCATTTTATTCAGTTAGCTAATCAGAAGTTTCTCTGATTCCAAAAAATTAAAGAAATGCTAGGTGGTTGGAGGCAGCCTGGACAGGCAGGGTGGTGCCGGCCTGCCACCAACCTTCTGATGTTGCCCCAGGTTACCCACTGGCAAGGAGGCTCTGTAGGATAATATTTAGAAATAAACATATCCTACATCAAGCACACAACGTGAACTCAGTGTGAGTTTAAAATGGCTTGCTTTTTTTCCAGAGGCTTACGGGACCTGGGTCCCCCTGGGACACATGCAGAGTTGGCTTGCCTGGAGTTAAAAATTCCACAAGCCCATTCTCTGAATCTGTGCACCCCGTGAAGCCTGAGATCAAAGGGCATGCCGCCCTTCCTCAGAGATACGGGCCAGAGGGTTGACGTATGTTAACAACATATTGTCAGAGGTCTATAGGTGCCCTGCCCTGAGGAAAAGACACAGTCGTTACTTCATACTGAGTAAACTGAGTGAACGCTTGAAGATATTCTCCCATTAACTCTGTTCCCCTGTGGCTACTTTCTTCTTTGTGATCTCTATTTAGATACCTGCCCAGAGATTAGTCAGTGTCTAGAATAAGATGTTTACTGCAAAAGTAATTGTGTTGATATGATAACAGGATATTTCCTTTCAAGTTAATTTCAGATAGGTAAAATGAGATAATGGTGAAACTAACAGATAATAGATTAAGTGTGTACGTGACTAGAAAGGTATAAAATCAAACCCCTGAATAAAGAATTTTGCTACACGCCATCCCGTCCCGTGTAGTCTGTTTCTTGACTTAATAATTACAGGAGCGAGTTTACATCTATGGCAAAGCTGCTGTTCGTTCGCGTCTCCAGTCACCAACAAGGCTCCCTCTCCCTTCCACTGCTTTAGCGTCCTTTTAACTCCAAATTTTATAAATCCAGCAAAATGATGTTGGCCAATCCTAACAAGGTAATTTTAAATAAATAATCAAATGTATGATGGGCAGAGGCCCATCTCCAGGCCCCGGAGTGAGTGACAGTGCAAGGGATTTATATTTGGTCTTTCCCCAGTTCCTGACCCAGGAAAGGATATAAAATGTCTATAATTTCAGGAATAATAAATAAAAGTGTCTTTTTGTAGGCTAATGAGATGAGACGGGGCCTGAGTTTCTAGACAGCTTCAAAATGGGGGCTGAACTCCGTCCAGAAAGACCAGCAATGACCAGAGAGCTGCACTTGCAGCCCCATCCTGCCCCCCACTTCCAGGGAATGAAGGAGGCTGGAGGTCAAGCTGGTTGCCCCTGGCCAATGATTGAATCAATCAGGCCTGCTTAATAGAACCTCCCTAAAACCCTGATGGAAGGGCTCAGAGAGCTTCAATTGCTGAGCACTTGGACGTGCTGGGAAGGCGGCACACCCAGAAGGTCACGGAAGCTCTGTGCCCCTGTGTCCATACTTGGTTTCAAGTTCCTACTACTTCCTCTGGCTATTTATCTGTATCCTTTAAATCCTTACTAATAAACTGGTCAACGTAAGCCAAGTGTCTCTCCAGGCATACAAAACCTTCAGCGCAAAACACTGAAACTGGGGCAGGGGTTGTGGGAATTCTCGAGTTGCGGACAATTTGGAGAGAAGTGCGGGTACCACAGGCTCCCAATACTCAGTCTGTGGGACTGAGCCCTTACCCTGTGGGGTCTCTGCTGATCCTAGGAAGTTAGTGTCATAACTGAATTAAAATGTGGGATGCCGAGGGGTGTCCATAGAGAATTGGAGGATTACTTGGTGTGAAAAACTGCACATTTGGCATCAGGAGGATCATGAGTGGAAGGAGTGATTTATCCTTTTAGGGTGTACCTGGCCCACTGTGTGCCCTGCACGTCTCACTGAGGTTGTGCCATTTGCTGCTTTTCCCTTATGAATAAAGGTTTTGCTAAAACACACACATCTTACTCACAATGGTAAGAAGACATGAGACAGACTGAAGACATCTTAAAACCAGTCACACTGACTCAGAGCCTTCTGATGCTCTCTGCTTGTAACCACCTTTACACAAGGAGCGATACTGATAAAATCAGTATTGTGTACCCTTAATATTTACAAAAGTCAATCACACAGCTAATAACCATCATCTCCTGATGCTTTTCATTTTCTGGGTTTCTCTCACTAAATTTTTCAAGCTACATATACTACAGTTTTTGTTCTCTGTCTGCTTGTAATGTCTGCCAAAAAACAACCTAATAACTTTGTATATGATCTCAAAAATGTTACTCTAATGCTCATTATTATTATTTTTCTCTAAGAGAGTTTTTTGGGATAGTTTATAGGTAGGGAAAAAAACATCAGCTTGCATTCTTGGGACTAATATAAACAAGGATTGTTGATTTCAAACAAGGAATCTGAGGATAAATGGATTATTGAATCTCCCCTTAATTGAGTTCCAAGACATGAACTACTTCATCTTGGGTGTTGTACACCAGTAGTTATTTTTAAAAATTATATGCAAAATCACTGCCACACAAGCAAATATTTTAAGTAAATCTTATGTAAAATGTTATGTACCTATTAAAATTTTATATGAACATATACAATTAGAAAAATGAATTTTTTACATAAACATTTTTCTAAATTAATTTTAAAGAATAAAATTGCTGACGTTTTCTCTACTTAATGGAAAATTAGAATAGTTTATAAGTAAATATGTATACTAACATCTAGGTCTTTACAGGGAAAATATCTCATATCCAATTTCTAGGAAAATATAATGAAAATCTGTTTATGTCTCTCTATTCTATTCATATGATGAAAATCAACCCATAATCCTCTTGGTGTTAGAATCCATTCTATCAGATGTTTATTGCCACTGCAGACCGTATACAAAATTGCAGTTTGTGTGTGGGTGTAGACCATGAAATCTGACACACAACTATCCATAACAGTCCTGGGGAGAGTGAAGAGGGGCTGAGTGACACGGGCCAGTCTGACTATGCAACCATTTATCTAAGGCGCTACTGTACGAAAGTTTTAGTCAACCCTACCACTACATACCTTAAGTCCTATGAAAACAAGTTTCTTTGTTCATAAAATATTATAACAGAAACTTGGCCCTGAAGTAGAGAGCACAAGGATGGTTACTGGAAGCTGGGGGTGGGAAGCTACAGGACTGGGAGTTGCTGACCCAAAGAAACAAAGTGTCAGACAGACGGAAGAAGTTGATTGTGAGATAAATTGTAACCGGGGCTAAGGCTGATAATAATAGAGTGTTATCTATTTATAACTAACTGAGAGTAAGTTTCAAATGTCTCAACATAAAAAAAGTCAAGTGAGGTGATAGGCATATTAACTAGCTTGATTTGATCTCCGTACACTGTTTACATCTGTCAAAACGTGACCCTGGAGCCCAGCAGTATATTCAACTAAGATTAGCCAAACAAAAAAACCTTTGTGTCAAAATACTGCCTTAGCCAATACTGCCTAATGACAATGAATGAAAATGCCATTACTGTCTATAAGAAAGTTTAATAAGAAAAGGGCTAACATGTTAGAATTGCTTAGCTGGTCAAGATAGATAAATTTATAAACATAATAAACTGTATTCTATTTAGTTGGGCAAAGGCATTTAAATTTGTTGGGGTTCTATTATTTGATAAAAATATTGTTTTTCCCAGATTCCTTAATACAAATGATTAAAATAACCATAACTGTTTTAATTACAGTTATTTTATTTTTCATATTTAAAAGTTCCATGTGTTTAGTTTTTAATTCATCTTATTATTTTTACTATGTCTTCAGTGGCCCTCTCTTTTTTTCTACTTTTACATTACATTATTAAGTTTTGATCTTTACACACTATGTTTTAGGTAAAGGATAAGTATATGTGTGTATGCAGATCTACAATATGAATGTATACTACAAAGAGAAATAAATAAAGGAGACGGCCACACCCATCCTATGTATCTTAATGGAAAATTGTGAGTCCTTGAAGTCTTCTGCCCCGAGTGCCTCCGCCCTCTTTCCTCAGATAGGCACCACCTGTGAATTGTGTGTATATCCTTTCTCTTCTTTTTTTATTGTCATAATTTACATGGGTTTATCTCTAATTAGGATAATATTTTCATCTGTGTTTTGGTATTTACGCATGCGTTTCTTCCGGTGTGAAGTTGATGCTGCTGGTGTGTGTGCAGTGGTTCATTCCTTTTGCTGGTACACAGTCTATCACTCTATAAATCCACCAAAATGCATTCCCTTTTTTTCTCTATTGTAAATTGGACTTTTGTGAACATTTCTCTATCCATCTTCTGCATATATATGACCAGCCTAGAAGAACCAGGTCTTAGGATCTATACGGGGTGTCCCAAAGGGTGCCCCTAAAGTCACCGTGCTTAGGGAAAGTGGGAAATTGTAGCTAAACGTACCTTTATTTACAAAATAGTCATTATAAAATTTTACAAAGAGGGCCTACACGTAGAGACCATTTTGTAAATAATTTGTAAATTTTTTTGTAGTATTTTATAAATATTCTCTATGTGCTGGCCACCTCTTTGTAAAATTTTGTAGTGACAGTTTTGTAAATAAAGGTACTTTTGGCTATAATTTCCCATTTTCCCTATGTATGGTGATTTCAGGGGAACTCTTTGGGACATGCTTGCGTCTGCAACTTTGCCATATAATGCCAGAATTAGTTCCTACAGGTCTGCATCCTTGTAAAAAATTCTGTTTCACTTTTTGTTTTTAGTCAACTTTGATAGTGTTAAATATCTCATTGTGATTTTGACATGAGCTCCTCAACTGGTAATGAGGTTGGACACCTTTGTCCACGTGTACTGGCCACTTGAGTTTCAGTGAAATTCTAGTTTGTGTATTTTTCTATCATGTTGTCTTTTTCTCCTTGATTAGAATGAGTTTTACATATTAATCTTTTATAAGTTATACACGTAACACATGCCTTTCATTTTGGCACTTATTTTTAACGCTTTGGTGTTTGGGATGATTTTATTTTAAATTGTAAGTTACTCTTTTCAATTTTACATTTTATTTCTTTGTTATCCAAACAAATATATTATATTCCAAGCAAATACATTTATTATTGAGGGAATCCTATGAGTGTAATTTTGGCACATTGGTTCATCATTTCTGCTGAATCTCATACATAGAGACTAGCTTTATTTTATACTCTTCGATTTTGTATTTGAGGCCCGTGTTTGACTGGGCTTTATTGGGGGCATCTTGAACAAATCAGACCGAGTATGTGGGCCTCCCACAGATCTGTTATCTGCTTTTTCCAGCAATACTAACCTCGGACCACTTAAATTCTCTTCTCAGCTTAGGTTTCCTTGGACATTGAATGGGAAATTGAAACTCTAAACCATATGAAGGCAGTGAAAGCTCAAGAATTTTTTGTGCAAAATGGGAGCATTTTTTTCTCCCCTAATTAGGGTTCAGGCAGACACATTTCTTTGCCTTTCCTTTCGTGGACTGGCAGGTTATTTTCAAGGATAGTCTTTTGAGAATATAAATTTCCAGGGTCACAGTCATACATTTGAAGTTTTTAGTCCAGGCCTTACATGTTTTCCCTACACAACCCTTAAAACTATCCCTCTTAGTTAAGGAGACTGGCACGTGCCCCTCAGGGCAGCCACAGTTCAGCATTTTCTTACTTCTGCTTCTCAGCTTCCTTGTCATTTGGGGTTTTGGGAATTTCCTTTTCTTCCTTGAAACTCAGCTATGCCATTAAAAGAATTTTATTACAAACTATCTACCATTCTGTGGTTTTATGGAAGTTTCTTCTTTAATTATCTAATCCTCTTTATTTCTAGAAGCAGCAGTCTATTAGTTAAGTAAATGTGTTACCTATTTCTTTCTTTGTCTAGAGACAAAAGAGTATTAAGTCAAATAAGTGTATTGTCCTCCTGAGCAGTCGGTCCCCCCACCTGACTTGCAGCAGTGCACGTGTGACTCCCCCTGGGCAGTTGGTCCCCCCACCTGACTTGCAGCAGTGCATATGTTACTTAGGCTCTGAGTCCCTTCATTACTAGTGGCATAAGTCAGCCCAGGCAGTCTCAATTTCTACCTCGCATCAGGGAATAACCTGAGCTACAGGGACCTCTTCTAACCTCCACCTCCATCATCACAGCCCTCCACGAACATGACGGCAGGGAGACTGGGAGGCCTGGAGGGCCGGGGGATTGAAACTGTGCACATCTGCTGCGGGCATCCCCCCACTGCTCTGAAGCACCTGCCACCGGGTCCAGATGCTGCTGGTCGGCACCCTCCACTGTCCCAGACTCTGTGATATTTCCCAGATGCCACATCCAGAACCCTTTGACCAAGATCAACCTCTGGTCAGACACCAGTGTTCTTTCCCGACAGTTAGCGTAATGGGAGGGGACAAAACCAGGAGGAACGTCTCTTCCTTGAGACGGCAACGAGCTTTCAGGAATCTCTGCACGCACATTTGGGTGAAATGGTGTTTGAAGAAGGAGAATCTTCATCTTTTTTTTTTTTTTTTTTTTAATTGAGACAGTCTCTCTCTGGCATCCTGGTTACAGTGCCATAGCACCGGAGCTCACAGCAACCTCAAACTCTTGAGCAATCCTCTTGCCTCATTCTCCGTAGTAACTGTGACTATCGGTGCCTGCCACCACTGTGCTTGGCTAGTTTTTCTATTTTTAGTAGAATTAGTGTCTTGCTCCTGCACAGGCTGGTCTCGAACTCCTGAGGTCAAGCAATCCACCCACCTTGGCCTCCCAGAGTGCTGGGATTATTGGCATGAGCCACCTTGCTCAGCCAGACGTGAATCTTCTTGACGTAACAGGCTTGTGAATTCTCAAGTACACTGTATGCTGGGTCCTAACGAGCCACGTTATATATCCAGGACCATGCAAGAGAGGTACCTAGGTTATATTAATGCACAAACATGCTTAAATATCCATCTCCAGATTTTATATATTTTGACACCAATTTGCTACTATCCATATAAAAAATGTCTCATTTTGTGGACATCTACATTGTATTTAATCCTACAGTACATCCTGACCTACTGTTTCCTAGTGGGCTTATTTAATATGGTCTACAAAGAAACTTACTGTGGTATTGCCATGAACAGACATAATCAGGATGGGAGGGCTGAGGCCCCCAGGAAGTCATGTAATGCATTTCAAATATCATTATCTTCTATTTTGTAAATACATATGTATATAAGTGAACTTGGATGCACATTACTTTGTATAATGTACACTATTGTCTGCCTACCTTCCAACCCATCCCTCTTCAGCCTTTTGAACAGAACCTCAGATTTTGTTTACATCTTGACTCTTTTCCCAGAGAGCCAAATGCTTCTGGGAAAATCACTCCAGCTCCTACTTCAATGTAGTTCCTGATTTTTCTAAGATTAACACGACACCTTTTCTCAGTCACTTTTTTAAGAGTAGGCAAGTAAGTGATGGAATTTTTGCCAAGGATGCAGGAAATGCTGCCTTTTGAAAGATTCTAGGAATACGTGTATGTTCTTTCTGTCAAGGAGAGAAAGTAAGAAGAAATGTTTCTTCTACTCCTAAATGATCAGGGGTTGGAAATGGCATTTGCGCCTCCTGCCACCATCTTGCCACTAGGTTGAGTGAAACAAAAGCATACAGAGGGGCAGAGTGAAGGAAAGAAATGAATGAAAACGCCAAAGCCTGCTGTACCTTTGGGTTTCCTGTTGAGTGGGAGATAAATCCCCTTGTTGCTTAAGTCATTTGGAATCAGAGTTTCTGTAACTCGTGGCCAAAAGCATGCTAACAGACATACCAAAGGCACAAACAACACAGAATGATTTCTTGTGCTGCTAATCCAAACATAACGTTGGCTATAATGATATTTGATACCTACCATTCTAAAAGATACAGAGCAATGTCATTAAGAGAGCTGAAAATGTACACGGCAAAACTCAAAATAAAAACATTAGATTTTCTTTTGGGGGGGAGACGCTGACCTCTGCTGCCTCTGATAACTACACTGTAAAAAATGGATTGCCAGACTCCTGATCTCTATGGAAATGCAGATTTGGTGGTTTTCATCTTGTCATGAGATAATGGAGTTCTAGTTTTCACTTATGTACTTTAGCAATATCAGAAAGGAATTAGATCTATCCAGGAGGCTGTGCAAATGCACAGTGAAAGGACACATAGCAGGCTTTTCACCAAGCTAATCTAACTCAGACGTTCTTTAAGGTTATTATTCTTTCTGAGAATCCATCCTTCAATTCCTCTTCCCACCTACACATTATTTTCAAATTCAATATTGTGGTATACAAATGGTTGAAACCCTGTCACCATGACAACACTTGGAACACTTATTGCCCAAATGACAATGGTGTGCTCTGGACTTGAACCACGGCTATTTGAGAGCATTCCCAAAATCGCAGGGTGATTAAAACAAATGATGTTCAACTGAGTCAGCCTTTCCTCTCTGGAACGTGTTCTCTCCTCATTTATTAAAGGCGCTTTTCTCCATCCAAGTACTCCTGTATAACAAATTACTCAGAAAGTGACATCTCAATATACGCTTTTACACAAAAGACCAGAAAAACCGCATTATCTGGTCCCCCCATACATGTTGCTGGGAAAACCCCTCCATAGCCGCTACGGCTATGAGTGTGACCCTTTCAGATGCGATGTGAAGTTCACTCCATTGTCTTCATGTCCTCAATCTTCTCTCCACTTAGAGTTCTGGCGGTCGGTAATGAAGGAGGAAGGTCAGCTCTAAAGTAACTCTGCACTTGCTGATCTTTAACATTTTCAAGAATGACAGATTCACTTCCCATTTGCCGTACCTGCGGAGACTATTTTAAAAGAACCTGAAGATTTATGCAGCTCCACAAACAACATAGCATAACTTTAAAAAACAAATGACACCTGTCAAGGAGTTCACCATGTCGGATGATTAATGTCACACTTTTTGCAAACAAGGGACTGATTCATCCTTTTCCATCTTCCTGAGGGCTCTTGGGCAAAGGCAGATTGGAACTTTCATCTGTTCTGTGTCTCCTAAGTAAGCATGCCTGTAATGATGGTATCGAGTGTACGTTCGGACCTGTCCATGGGGCTTTAACCTTACGCTCTATGGTCTGACCAAACACAAATGCTGAGGAACAAAGCTGGGAGCAATGAACAGAATGCATTTCAGATAAACTCTGGCACCGGCTGCCGAGAATACTTGGCAACACTTCCTTTTATTTGCATCTCTTGCAAGCCCTACATAATTCCTGTAAGTTAACTTATATATAAATCAAGAAAAAGCCACATACAACTTTTACTGCTGTCCTTGATCTTGCCTAATTTAAATAAGAAAATAACTGTCCTAACTAAAGGGTAAAAACATGACAGTGCTTACCATAAATGTGTACTTGATCTTAATATTTAAAATACTCATTCATACTTATGTGACATACATCAGATTAAAACAGTGTATTTTATTGAAAGAAACAATTCAATGCATAATGAAACACTGTTTTTCTAATTGTTTGGGATTCATTGAGAATACAAAGGATTAGGTTAGACTGATTGCATCTGTTAGGTAAAGTCCCTCTTACACGTGTGTGAAATAATGTATTTCAAATAAAAGAAATATGTTAGATGTTTTTGCTTAAGTACTGGAAAAATCAAATAGTCCAGAATTTATTTCATTTTCTTATGGGAAACAAAGTCTCACTCAGTGCCCTAGGTAGAGTGCATGGCATGGTAGCTCACAGCAACCTCAAGCTCCTGGGTTCAAGCTACCTCCCTGCCTCAGCCTCCTGAGTGGCTGGGTCTGCAGGCACCCAACTCCATGCCCAGCTAGTTTTTCTATTTTTAGTAGAGACGAGGTCTTGCTCTTGCTCAGACTGGTCTTGGACTCCTGAGAGATCAAGAGATCCACCTACCTCGGTCTCGCAGAGTCCTGGGATTACAAGCATGAGCCATTGAGCCTGGCCCAGAATTTTTTTAAAAAGTGACTTGTCTTATTAGGGCAGCACTGTTTCAGGCAGTATAAGTAGTAAATAGGAATATGCCTCTATCTGGCCTTGAATACAGACAGTCCCTGAGTTACAAACATCCAAGTGACAACAGCTCACACTTACCAATGGAGGCTATTGGTAAATGTAGATGTTCCAACTTACATACCAGTCTGGCTTAAGAACAAGCCCACAGAACCCACCTATTCATAGCACAGCCCGTACAGCATCTCCCAATTTCTTGCAGGATAAACCTAGAGAAGTTTTTAAACAAACTGTGCCTCCCGTAGCCCCGTTTATTAAATAAAGATGTTAATATTGTATACTATAAAGCATTTTCAAAGATGAGAAGTTAAAAAATGTCATTTACAATAATGTCTGGCACAGAATAAGACACAGTCAGCACAAACTATTCATTATTAATAATGCTTCAAAAATGTGGGCTCTCAGGATGTAAAATATGAGAATTTTAAGAGTATACATCAAAGGATGAGATTTAGAAACTTGCCTCTGAATAACATGAAAAGGTCACTTAGGTTATTTTTTGAAAGGGGGAAATAAATTTTACCCAGGAAACCCGACTCTATGCCACCTATGCTGAAATGCCTAACGTTAATGTATACGCATGTATATTCACAAAATGGAAGAGAATAAGCAAATAATAAAGACAAATACTAAAGCTTCTGCTGGCAAACATTCTTTTAACAATATTTCTTATATACAAACTACCAAAAAATTGATCAAAATGTAGATAGCCCCTGTCCTCATGGAGTGTCTATTCTAGGTGGAGAAAGGGATAAAAAGCCCGGTGTGATGTGTATGTGATGAAATCCAGCACTGTCCCATTGGGGGTGGGGGGCGTCACACAGTTTATGGAGGGGAGGCTATTCCTCTTAGTATTGTCAAGGAAAGCCCATCTGACAACTGAGGTCTTAAGACTGAAAGCTGGTGTTAAAAACAGTCGAGGGGCGAGTTAGGAATCCATATTCACTATTTATCAAACACCACAGAAAGCGCAGGGGATTCAGGGGTGACCTTACAGATGATGCTTCTGCCCTGTGGAACATAGGACATGTGGAACATATGGAACGTATCTTTTTTTCTCCTCCTATGATAAGGAGAGGAGAAAAAAAAACATCTTGAATTTTAAGGATTAATTTATTCACATGCCGTAGAAAGACACTAAAGGAGATTTAATTAGAAAGGAAACCTAACAGGATAAATGTTTTAAAAGTTGGATGCTGGCCAGGCATGGTGGCTCACATCTGTAATCCCAGCACTCTGGCAGGCTGAGGCAGGAGGATCCCTTGATCTTAGGAAATGGAGACCAGCCTAAGCAAGAGCGAGACCCCAACTCTACTAAAAGTAAAAAAACCTAGCCGGGCATGGGGGTGGGTGCCTGTAGTCCCAGGTACTTGGGAGGCTGAGGCTGGAGGATCACTTGAGCCCAGGAGTTGGAGGTTGCTGTGAGCTGTGATGGCGCCACGGCATTCTACCCAGGGTGAGGAAACTCTGTCTCAAAAAAAAGAAAAAAAAACTTGGATTCTGCTTTTTGTTGGAGAAGGAGACATAATAGTGGGGGCGGAGTTCGGAAGCACCTGCCCCAGGATATAGGAGCGCTGACTACGCCTGAGCTCACTGCAGAGATGAAGGGAGATACCGCCTTTGAAAGAAGCTTTCAACACTGAACAAAGAAATGCCACGACGGTCTTGTTCTGGGAGGGAAGAGACAGCAAGGAATCGGTATGGCACCAAGATTTCTGGTTTGAGAGACTTCCCAGATTGTGATGTCCCTACCTGGGAAGGATAAGAAGCAAACCAAGTGAGGTTTGGAATATCTGGGAACTGTCCAAGTGAAGCTGGTAAGTGGGCAAGTATAAAACATCAATTCAGTGAAGATTTTGTTAGTTTTGTTGTTCCCCCAAGAACCTTTGAAAGTAATTGGAATAGCTTAGATTATCTGGGGAGACAGAGAATGGCAAATAGACTACAGGGAGAGTCAGCTTAGTGACAGCAGGAGCCAACATGGACTCTTCCCTCCCCAGAACCATGATGCTTGCTGAATTCTCTAAGTGGAGATTTAAATTATGTAATAGAAAGAGCATCAGTAACAAAAGTCTTTTTTGTTGGCGATCTTCAGGTGACAATATAAAGAAAAACCTAGGTTATGTGTTGGTTATTAGTAAATTTATTAGAGCTGTAATTAAACGGTTCCTGAAATGTGTCAGTACAGGTAAAAAAAAATCTCATTCAGCATTGAATATTAAAAAATCAAGATAGAGGTTAATTTTTCATTTTTGCTTATTGGCATGTGGCATATAGAATTATATTGTAATATTAGTATTTCTTAATATCTAATTATTTTTTATTACAGTGGGATATTTTATAACCACATTGTTTAGTAACATATCTTTTGATTACAAAAGGAGGAATAAAATTTAAAGTATAAATTTAATAGAAAAATGTTTCCATTGTAGTCAAAAAATGTTAGAGATCAGGTCCCCAAGGCATGACATAAAATTGCTGGATATGCTTATTTTGGAAACATTAACATAATGGAATACAATCAATAGAATCTAATAATTACAGCAAAACCACATAATTCCCATAAGTAAACATGTGCTGTACACACTACACAAATTACTATCCTGTAAAATGCTTAATTGCAATCTATGTAAGGCAATTCATCAGAAAATCAGACTATCTCATTTTACTCTTGAGAGCATTTCAGAATTTACCATCTCTCAGCAGCAGCCGGAGAGATTCAGATCTCCAGATTCACTCAAGACCAAAGAGTGGAACGTGGACTATGTAACGTGCGGTCACCTTGTAAATCATATGCAACCAAATAGCTTCTAAGGCAAAGGTTTAAGGACTAGCAAGGAAAAAGGTTTTAAAGTGCAGGTTCCAGTTAAAAAAATAAATAAAAAAGAAGTAACCAGTTACCAGAAGTAACACAAAAATTGCCACTAGCCTGCATTTTTAGTACCTTTAATCTGTGTTTATGTAAACACTGTTAGATAAACTAAAATGTTGTGTCATAAATTTCCAAGTTAATCAATGAATACATCAACATCCGTTCACAGGTGTCTGCTCCAAAGTCAGCGGCGGAGAACGTCTCTGCTGTCCTCGCTGTAGCTTATGTCTGCAGGAGCAGGGAGCAGCATCACCAGGAGAACCTACTGTTCCTTTCCTCTTCTCCACCTCCACCAGTGAAAAACACCTTAAATAAAGTTATGCTGTCATTTCTAGACTGATTCCAAATGCGAATGATCAACATTTTATCTTGTGAATAGACTCAATAGGGAATTCTATTTTTCTCCTGTCTCCATTAATGTCTATTTTATCAGTACCTTATAAGTTAATAAGATGTTTGGTGAATAGCAATCTCTCCGTAGGTTTATTCTTCTAAGCACAGTAAAACTTAATTTAGTCACAGCTTCGAAATATCATGCAATAAAACTAATTTAATTACACTTAGCAATGGCCACTAGACTCATTAAAATGTTAATGGAGCTTATAATTATTAAATTGCTTAATGATTGCTAATAAGAATAAATGACAAAATAAAATTTAAGTACAAAACAAAAATGCCCTCAGGTAATTTTTCTCAGCTTCAATCCCATTTGACACTGTTTCCTTAATATCCCTAAGAAACACAGTGCTGTCAGAGACAGCTGAGAAAGGACATAGGGTTGAAAATACACAAAATAGATAACTTTATGTCAAACAGAGCCACCGATGGCTTCACGTAAAAGTTTGCAAGTTATTTCAGTGCCTTAATGAATTGTTCATTGGATATACAGAAATAGAAACAGAAATAAAATTCTGATATTTTGATAACTTTTTCTCAGCAAAACGTAAATGCATGTAAGTATACCTTTACAGCAGTAAGATGATTCTCCATCTACTAATGTTTAGCATTCTACATCCAGTTGTCATTTTCACTTTTTAATTTTATGGTTTGCTTCAATAAACTCTTAAAATAAGTAATATTTGCTTCTTGATACTTACATGAAATAAAATTAACTTTACTTTCAGATAATTAGGCACGTTTGGGTCCACTTTAAAACTTAGCTTAGAAGTTACTCCTCTAGAGGAAAACTACTACTTAACAGTGTGTGGGGGAATACAATGCATAAATAAATATCTATTTATGTATATTTTTAGAGACATGGTCTTGCACTTCAGGCTGGTCTCAAATGCTTGAGCTCAATCAGTCCTCCTACCTCAGTCTCCCAGAGTGCTAAGATTACCCGTATGAGCCACCACACCCAGCCCATAATTATATTTATTAATATTTATTAACCATTGAACAAATAAGAATATACAGTGTGGGGGAGGATAAATAAATGTATTAACCTCTGAAAAGGCTATTGCCTGGTTGGTGGTCACATGTATTTTCAGCTTCTTTGTTGAATGAATAATACTAAGGCTTCCCATCCCTCTGAAAGGCCCATAAAGACCAAGGTCAGTTTGTGTGTCAAGGACTGGGTAGTAACACTGAAAGATCCTCCAGCCCCAAGTCTCTCTCCCAAAATTTTACAATGGTCATTTATAAAGTAGAGGATTTTATTTTTTAATTTAACAAGCCTGAGAAAATATGCATTTGATTTTGTTTACATTATGTTTGCAAGCCTGAAATGGCCAAGACTGTTCCAGCAACACAGGGCTAGTTAGCAGCAGGGCTCTACCTCACACCTGGAGGCCCCTGGTGCTCAGAACCGTGGCGTTCCTCTCCCACTGCAGGACCCACGGAGTGACCTCACACCTGGGATGTGTTCAGAACTTGCTCCGTGTGGGGCCTCTGTCAGCTGGATCCTGCCTGCGTCTTCCATCTTAGCTCCTCCGTTCCTTCCTCTGCTCAGTTCTTTTCTAGCCCACTCCAACTTCTTTCCTTTCTGTAATCACCCGAGGCTTGTTGCTGTGTCAAGGCTGTTGTGCTTCTTTCTGTTTCTATTTGTAACAACACTTTTCACATCAATGTTTCTGAAATCTCCTCTTCATTCAGGCCTCAGCTCCAAGCACACATCTCTGAGAAGCCTTCTCTGACCCTCCAGGATGAAGCCACCAACCGCCCCAGGTCCATTGCCCATCTATGTTCCATTCCCTCACTGGTCCCTATCTTAAATTGTTTTACATGTTTGCATATAAGTTTAATATCTGTCTCCTCCCATTGGGATATCAGACCTTGGGAGGAAGGAACTTGGTCCCACTGGTTTTGCTGCTGTGGCCCCTAAGCTGAAAGCATGCTTAGTACACAGCAGACGCGAAATAACTGTGCTGGCCTTCTGCTCAAAATGCAGGCGAGAGTGTGGAAACAATCGAGCCACTTCATAATCCTGTGCGGACGTAGCTACCTTTTAAAAAGCTAACTGCAGGGCTTTCCATCCAGGGACAGCACTTTTATCCACTCTAAAACATACCTTGCTCGTTTCAATTTATTTGTTCAGACCTGATGAGGCTTTTATTGATTCTAATTGTCATGGTTTTCTCCCATCTAACAAAAAGATGTTTTTAATACCAACCATATAAAATCATTGTGAGGTAGTAAAAAAATATCTTGTGTACTTAAAACTGTACTCCAAAGGCCCTTGCACAGTGAATAGAGCCAAGTGCATGTTAAGCAACGTATGAGTAATAGTCAAGATTATAAGCACTTGACCCTGTTTACTTTGTAAAGTATCCTCTAGTCACCTCTCCATTTATAGATACGGTAGGTGAAATGCAAGCATATTATCACTTACTATAAAAAAAAATGTGTGCTTAAGTCTCTATTTGGTCAACACACACATACTTTCACAAAATTGAGAGAGAAATAAAAACCACGGTATAATATGAAAATAAAATAAATCTACTTAGTTCCACCATACCCAGAGAGGCAACAGTGATGCAAGTTCCTAATGTTTTTCATCATTGGGCCTTATGCTTTCCTTACAAGGAGCACCTCTGGGGATGTGGGTAGTTAAATCTCCACGGGCCATTAACTGCTGGCCTCCTGTCTGACACTGCCGGTGAGGATACTAACTGTAATCATTCACATCATGAATTATACACGCAACTCCTATGAAGAGAAATAATGTCTCCCACAACTCCTTTCATTGGGTCACTGATCAACCATCATGTGAGAGTTTTAGACTCAGCCCTGTTTAAATCTGGAGCCAAAGAATAATGAGATGGGAACTGCAGGGCTGGCCACCAATCACTCCTCTAGGCTATTAGATGACATGTAACATACAGTTATTACCAGCTTAACGAGATATATCCAATTCAAAAAGTAAAATCAATACACAAAATAAAAATTTCAGGTTATGTATGGTTCCTTAATCAAAAACTAAGTAATATATGCTTCTAAACTTAATTAATAAAAATGACAGCAATAATGTCAATGTATCCCTTTGTTTCATTCTGAGGAAATGAAAATTTAAGTTTGAGATCTTTGAACTCAAGTCTGTGATACTTATGTGTTTTGAAGGACCTCAGAAAATTTCACCTCAAAATATGGCTCCTTAGTATAAAGCTTGTTTTGAATGAAAGGCCCTTAGAGATGTGCAGGCCCTCAGAAGGGGCTTCCCCTCTCCCTGCATAACCAGGTGGACTCATTGAAAGAGCAATGGACTTGCCCTGCTCTTTGTTCCCTGTTATCTGAATATATTGCAGGAAAGAAAATGAAGAATGCAGTAAAAGTGAACCCAAATCATTTTAAACATAGTATGTGCCTCTCAAGTTAATTTATAAGCCAGTCTCCCCTCCATTCATCCTCAATAGCAACCATTCATTGCCCCTGAACAGAATTATCTATACTCCTCCTTTCCCCCCTCCCCTTTAAAAGGTAGGTATAAAAATATCTGGATCCTGTTGGGCTATTTGAGTAATCATTTTGTGATTCCACCCCCCTCCCAAGTCCATGACAAATAAACCTCTTTCTTGTATTAATCTGTCTTAATTGTGAGTTGATCTTTCACCGAACTTTTAGGGGAAAGGGGAAGCTTCCCCTCACCTCTACAATTTCAACCCCTTGTAAACAAAATTGCTGTTTTTAAAAAGTATATCCCTAGAGAGGGGGGATGAGATGGGGAGAACAGGGTGACAGAAATAGGCAAAACATACACAGGAAACCCACAGACTCCCAGCAAATCATCAACCTTGGCAAAACTCCTAAAATGTGAGAGGTCAGTAGGAGGGTCTACTGTCTGTGGGTCAATTAAAGCACTGACTGCATGCCGGCCGTATTCATCACGTGGAGAGGCAAAATTCTACCTCTACCCTCATAACGTCTAGGTCTAAAAATTAAATTGACATAAGACAATCAATAGTAGAACACACACATGTATTGAATGCTATTTTTATATTGCACAGGAGCACCTTCATAAGGAAATGAAGTCCTGAAGACACAGAGTCAAAACACTTATACCCTGAATTAGACAGAAAGTAGTGAAGTGGGAAAACGTGATAAGGCAAAAGTGGCTCTGGCTAGGGCGGTTAATTAGGTGGGAAGTGGCTAGGAAGATAAACCTTTATCTAGCAAATACTTTTTTGTACAGATTTCTCTTGGGCTCAGCTTCTCAGCCTTGATGAAAAAAATGATACTTTACATCTGGTATAGGAAGGATATCTTTCACATAGAAATTTCATCTCCTCTGTTAAGAAATAGAAGAAAAGTGAGCTTCTTGCATCTGCTATTTTCGAGTACCATTAACTCAAAACAGTCAATGTAGCTGAATGGCATGCTTTGATACACTGGCACATTCTTCCTCACTCAATCAGCGTCTGTACACATCCAGGAAGAAACCTCAGCGCCTGAGCAGACCAGGCTCACTCTCAGCGTTCAAGCGAAGTCACTGAGGAGTGTTAACGCGTGTACGGGGCCAGGGGCAGGGGATGTAAGGGAAACTGGTGCTTTAACTCTGTCCAAGGTCCTTCTCAGCTGCTTCACTTGGAGTGGAAAAGTGAACCAGGTGGGAAGAAGGGAACAAAGAACTTCTTTCTCAGCGGCCTCTACACTTCCTAGGCAAGTGATGCTTTCCGGAAGAGCAAAAATTAAAACCATCAGCCAAAAGGACAAATGTATGATAGATCTGTGAGGGCCACTGTTTGTGTCTGGTGTTATAAAATGTCAGCAAAATCCCTAAACCATTCCTTTTTTAAAGTAAGGCAATCCTGTCCTTACTCAGGGTTTCCTTCAAATTTCAAGAGGGAATAAAACAGATCACAGAAATATGCATCAGACGGAAAGTCCTTTCTTTCTCTTAAGAATAAGAAGTATTTGCTTTACCTGATTGCATTTCAAGCATGTGTAGTGAAAGAATCACAGAACATTTTTCAAAGTTAGAAATGGGACATTGGGAGGAAAGGAAAATTCTATTTGAGAAAAGAGAAATGCATATAGAGATATAAAAAGAGACTAGTTTAAAATTAAATCTTTTAAAATGAAGAATAATAATGATTAAAATAAATGGGCAGTCCTGATGGTTTTTAAATGTTCCTGCAATTAGAGAGGAGAGACTGATTAAAGAATGCGTGAAGCTGGGTCTACCAGTTGGGGTACACACATAACTGCCTACACACTTCACCTTGGCCAAGCTCGCATTATACAAGAACTCTCTTCCTTATCAACATTTAAATGCAAACCAATCTAATTTAGCAAATAAAGACACATACTCCTAGAAGGGAAAACATCCTGAATAATTTGAATAGGATCTTTACTTGGAAACCACTTTCATTGTATTATCAGGAAAAAGAGACTTTAATTTGTTTCCAGCTGTGAATCGGTGCATCCCATAATGGAATCAAGGGGGAAGGAGCATTCACATTTTACTCTGTATTTCCACAGTGTCAGAATACAGCTGATGAATCACATATCCATCCACGCTTGCTTACAACAGGGAAGCAGCAGGATTCTTTGTTAAAAGGTATTTGGTAGCAGCATTGGGAACAGCTGCAACCACTCGGGAAGTGACAAAGCTCAGAGAAACAGTGCACACGTACATCAAGTTAAGATCTGTTTACGCCAGCCACAAGCACAAGAGCAATGCGGATACAGCCAGTCTGCTTCTGCTCTACTAGAAGAAACCCGAGGGAGAGGAGAAGACCTTGTAATGAGACGTGGTGGTGCTTCCGACCACTCGCGTCCAGATGAGGCAGGCTGCTTACTCCCAGGATGCTGTCATCCCCCACTGCTGCCTGCACATTCTCTGTGCACTTGGCTGACAGGAGAAAACGAGAGGTTGAAAATCTCTGCCTACTGCCGGAAATGAGAAATGCCTCATCTTCCTAAACCCAAACCTCAGGTAGAAAATAATCATCCCTTTCAGTTTTCATCTGCTCCGGAAAAGGAAAAGTTAAGCAAGTTCGTTTGTGTTATGGCAACAAATAAACAGAGGAGCTGAACTTCATCTTCCAGCTCCTGCCCAATCCTCAAGGTAACGTCTACAGTGAGACTCAATCCCCTCTGGATCTGATTAGACTGAGACTGATTAGACTCAGACTTTAGACTGAGACTAAATGGGGGAAAAGGGACAGATCCCAACATAGTCCTCACTTCTTTTGCCAATGATTCAGGAACAGGAAGTCAATCATTTAAATTCAAAATTAAAAATTTTGAAAGGGCTGGTAAGACAGATGGAGTCATATCATCCATATGACATGAAGTAGTAACAGTGAGGGCAGATATCAGGAAAAAAGAAGGTAGTGTTGCCTTGCGTTGGAGTAGTTCCTCACAGGAGAGAGACATACTCACCAGATCACAGGTGGGAAAGGGCCGATTTCAAGAAGTTTGGTTAATTAAATTCATAGTGTGTACTGCAACCACAATTTAAAGACAGCAGAATACACCCACAGTACTGTGAACTGTACTATCCCTCCACCTCCACGCTCAAATGTGGAACTGCCCCGAAGACTCTGAGAAGGTTGTATTGATCTAAAATAATCAAAAGAGCTGCATCCGCTTTAAAGCAAATTTATGTAAGCACAGAGTTTGGGAACAGCCACCCAGAAGGCACAGATTCCCAAGAATGGAAGAATGTGGTCCGAAGTGTACATCATTTACATAGATAACGTTTGGGAAGCGTAACAGAATCTCAACATCTTTTGTATCAGGCTAAATGCATAGTTACAGTAATCTGTTTATTCAAGGCGACCTTTTTCTTTTTGGAAAAGTATATTTAACATTCAACACTGAAAATTGTACAGTTATGGGGTCTTCTGTGTCATCCTGTCTGAGTTCGGTGCAGGATAATGAAGGAGGTGGTTAGTCTGTGTCAAAGATGAGCTATTAGAAGGAGGGACGTCTGCTCCCTGATCTCCCCCCCGCAAGGAAGGAGCCGGAGAAGGTACAACCCGCGCTGTGTGACTTGGGTCATCGTCACAGCTCTCTTGAGGTTTGAAGTGTGTGTGTGTGGGGGCTTCTAACAGCATTTATTTTTATTTTTATTTTTTTCTTTAATTTATTTATTTTTATTAAACCATAGCTGTGTACATTAGTATGATCGTGGGGCACCATACACTTGGTTCATAGACCGTTTGACACATTTTCATCACATTAGTTAACATAGCTTTTGCAGCATTTTCTTAGTTATTTTGCTAAGACCTTTACATTCCACATATTTTCCTCAGTTCTGTGAAGTGAGAATCCCTAAAAGTTACCTATGTAGATTCCCTCTCTTCACATCCGTTTCTTTCTCTTGATGTCCTCGTTATAGCTTCTTATGGAAACAATTTAAATCCCACACTCAATCCGAAATCAGGAAAAGGGGCCAAATGCTGAGACTTTTATTTATTTATTCTTTCTTTATTTATTTTGAGATAGAGTCTTACTTTGTCGCCCTCAGTAGAGTGCTGTGCTATCATAGTTCCCAGCCACCTCAAACTCTGGGGCTCAAGCGATTCTCTTGCCTCAGCCTCCCTAGTAGCTGGGACTACAGACGCCCACCACAACACCCGGCTGTATTTTTAGAGACGAGGTCTTGCTCTGGCTCAGGCTGGTCTCAAACCTGTGAACTCAGGGAATCCACCTGCCTTGGCCTCCCAGAATGCTAGGATTATAGGTGTGAGCCTCTGTGCATGGCCTAATGCTGAGACTTTTAAAAAGCTGAAATTTTTACATGCAAATTTGGAAGACTGCTATCACTCTACCTATGGTATGAAAATATCCAGATTACCTGGGAAGGAAAATCACTGAAGTTTTTCATCATCACAAAAACTAGTTAAGGGTTTGAAAACATGTCCCCTCCCTTACTCTTCTTTTCTTTAAGGTGTCTGCATTTTCCTCTCACTCTTGTTTACAAGGAGAAACTTGAAGGAAGAAAGAATGAGATCTCTACCCACTAATGAGAGAACACAAAAAGCCAGTCACTAAGACACACTGACTTACCCTGACTTAGAGCCTCTTCGGGGAAGAATGCTAACCAAACTGTGTAAGTAGTGTACAAGAAATCGGGGAACACAACAGCTTGTTTTTCCCTGTCTGCCTAAATCCATTGAGAATGCAACTGTTCTTTTTGCAGGTGAAACACATTAGCTAACAAAGATGTCATTAATGTGCTTGGGATAATTCACAAGCTGACAGCATTCACCAGTGGCGGCTCTCCGACAACATCATTGTGCCCTCTTCTCTGGCCAGGCGACCGCTAAGAGAGCTCACGAATGCAGGTCTGTTCTGCTGCCCGGAAGGTATCAACCTGGTAAAGACATTAGGGGTCACGATCCTGCAGGCAAATGTTAAGGAACAATTTTCCTGGCCCATCTTTGGCAGCTTGTCCCATTAAAATTGAATTTAAAAGAGAATTTTTGAAAAGCCTTCAGCCAGGCTCACACCTGGCCAACTGCCCAGTAATGAGGGACTGAATCAGGCCATCCTTTTTGGCCACAAATATTACAGAGAACAAATATGACTTTCCCGATGTAAAATTGGATGTTTTAGTAAGTTTAGTAAATTCACTACATCTGGCATTATTTCTTGTAGCTTTCTGGCACAAGAAGGCACGGTAGATGGTTGAGCTTCCTGAGAAGGCAGAAAACGGTACAGTTGGTGTTCAAATTCAACTGATCGGAAGTGAGAACAGATGTGATCATTACTTAAAGACAGTATAAAGGGTTTTCAGTTAGAGAGGCAATTCAGTTTTGGAACGTGCCTTCTAGAGAGGCAAAAAAGATGTGGTAATGGGTTCCCACGTAGCTTGATGGGGCATCATTAGATCACAGGAGGGAAGGTTCTGAGCGGCCTGTTTCAGTGAACTGGAGCTTTTCCTTCTGGTTCGTCCCAGGACACTTTCCTCCGAGTCATCAGCTACACAGTGTGGTGGTAACTTACCAAGTATGGTTTTCTTACTTTTATATTTGAAAAAGAATTTCATGAAATATTTTCCCTCTGTTAGATATATAGAAAGAATAGGTGAGTTATGTTCTGATAGCTAGTGAGGAATCTGGTTATCTGTGTGGGTGAAATGAGGTACATGCCGTCACTACAGAAAATAGGAGTTGCTGTTGTCATCACACCACAAATTTTTAAACCAAGAAGGTAAGCTGCCCAGTACAAAGGTCTCCAGGGATTCTGGCCACTATTGGCATTACCTTCATAGGAAACTGAGTGAAAATCTATTGCAATAGTCTGAGTGCAAATATTTTTTGGGAAAGGTTAATAAAATAATGAGGTTATTTTTATTAAAGTCAAGATGACATATGTGACTGGCCCTTGAATCTCTTCATGTGTGGGATTAGCAACTGTTGAGATTACTCAAAAGATAATTTGGGGAAACTGAGAAGAAATTTATATTTCATATCTTTTATGTACAAATTTAATAATAGCTATGTAAGCAGTTCTCTACTTTCCTAAGTAATACACTCCTGACAATGTTTTAAAAATCTACTATATAAATATCTAAAATATTATAGTAAATAACTTTATAGAATTTAAGGGAAGGAAACTATTATATAGTCATTAACTTTTGCAAGTTAAAGTTAACACCTTTCCCAGAAGGTACTAACTTCTATCTTCACTGGGAAATGGGAAGTAGAGAAAATATTGAATCACTCTTTCTCTCCCAGCCCAGGAGCTTAGGCAGCCTGTAATCATGGCACCTGCCTACTGGGCCTGCTGGGCACCTGGCCCAGGACTTCAGGTAAAGAGAAAAAACTCCCTCCCTCTCTCCCTTCTTCCCTCCCTCCTTCTCTCTCTCTCTCTCTCTTTCCCTTTCCCCCTCCCTCCCCCATCCACCCAAATCCCTGGTACCACACAGGTGGGAGTCCCACCCATTTTGTGGTAGGCAAGTTCCTCAGACACGTGGTATCCCCAAAATATCACTTGAAAATGGCAAAAACCCACTTCTGTGAGAAAATGGCAGCTTTTGTCAGTGTTAAATATGTGACTGCTTCCGTTGTGTGGTGCTCAACCTTCCTAATGCCACGACCCTTTAATACAGTCGCTCATGTTGTGGTGATCCCCAACCATAAAATTATTTTTGTTGCTGCTTCATAACTGTAATTTTGCTACCGTTATGAATCGTAATATAAATTTCTGATATTCGGGATGTATTTAGGTGACCCCTGTGAAAGGGTTGTTCGACCCCTAAAGGGGTTGCAACTCATAGGTTGAGAACCACTGATTTAGAGGATTGAAATAATTTAAATATGGAATTTGGGTTACCATGGGTGAGGCTTTAATCACTTACCAAGGAAGACATTGTTTCTCATATAAAACAAGAGAAGGGAGAATAGTTGAGTAATTCAAGACACACTGAATAAATGAAAGCCCAGTAAATAAAATAGAAAAGATCCACAGATTAGCCCTGCATGGCACCAAGACAATATCATTTTAATAGGCGTGAGAGAATAATTCATGCACTTTTCTGAGAATATGTTTATTTCCATTATTCTCCATACCATCTTTGTTGAAACAATGCTGATGTCTCAAAAAGATTAACATTTGCCCCATTTACTTCAGGGAATACATCTAAACCTATACCTATAATCTTTCTAGTTGTATGGAGCATTGAAAGGAAAATCATTTCTTCCAAAATTAAAATACATTTGGAAATAATATTTTTGGTGAGTACCTACATTAGCTTTTTCTATGGTATTATTAGTTGCTCTTTCTTTCTTTCTTTCCTTTTTTTTTTTTTTTTTTTTTTAAGGATGAGGGCTTGCTATGTTGTTCAGGCTGGGCTCAAACTCCTGACCTCAAGTAATCCTCTCACCTCGGCCTCCCAGAGGGCTGGACTTATAGTTGTGAGCCACTACAACTGGCCTATGGTATTATTGAAAACAGTTTTCCTATTTCAGATTTTTTAGAATTTGACTAAAATATCTTTACAGTTTAACCTAAGTCTGAAATCTAGAAGATATATGCTTATATGTGGTATGTGACATTATTTTTTAAAAATTTGAATTACTAGGAAATTTTCTTCGAAAGCAGGTGGGTAAAATATCTATCTGGTGCTTGAAATTATAGTCTCACCTGAGTATTCTTATTATGGAATTTTGGAATATTACGTGTTCTCGGTTTGGAGACTTTTAAGAAATTGCATAAAATAAGTGAAAACATTTCTTAAATGAAATATTTCCCTGATAAAGAAGATCTCATGTCTGTATTTCTAAGTATGCTAGAAATTTAAGATTTAATTCTAATGTTGACCCTGAAAATCACCCACTGATCACCCACAGGAATTAATGGCCTAAGGCCTGGCGGTATCCTGCTTTATTTAACATTAGCTTTGTCGTGGGTTCCAAGGTCGTTCTCGGTCTTGTCCCTTCCTCCTGAGAGCTCATAGATTCACTTGCTGTCCCAAGATCATTTTGAGTCCAACTAGCCACCCTTTTGAAAAACAGGTAACAATGCTTCTGCATTACTATGGGAGGAATGTCTACTGGGGGGTAGCTATAAAATAATTCCCCACGAGTTCTATCAGTCAGACCAGGAATTTTCCAGAAACAGCCTGACTTTACACTGTCCCCAATATATTCTTCTGTCCATGCCCCATATCATATGCAGATATATGTGAGCAAGGGAGGCAGAGACAGAGAGAGCAGGAAAAATTGACAGAGACTTTTTTATAGATCAGCAAAAGATACTCAAGTCATTTCTTGCTCTTTTTCAGCAAAAGGCTTCTTTGCATGAGGTTCATGGCAGCTCAGTAGAAAAAGGTCAGTGATTTCCTCACCCCTGATTCTATTTGACTGAACTCCAGGGAAAGCTGCTTGAGGTATAATCCCTTTGCCAAGATGCAATGAATGCAAAACCTTTACTGTCTACTCCTGCGGTTACAATTCATAAGCCTGTTTTGGAGACAAGCTGTAGTCTGTTGTCTGTAGTAAGAATCGTAAATGAGCTGCTGAGACATCCTGCTTAGGGAATTCCTTTAAAAAAAGGTTAAGTGTAAATTGCCCTTTGGATTAGTCTGAACATCCCCATTATAAAAGTTGCTGAAACTAGTAGGCAGAAATAAAAGTTTAAAAAATAAAAAAAGGAAGATGAAAGAAAAAACCAGAGATATATTCTTGGAAGGTAAGGCAAAAGTATACAATCATTCTTATTTTCTTAGTAAATACTTACAAAATTATATTTGCTAATAGGTTTCTCTAATAGAGAAAAGATAGTGAACCAAATAAATTCCAAATTATTATTACTGTCTAAGGAAATAGAGCATGCAGATTGATATTGCAAACTATACAGCCTTTTAAATATATGAAAAAGTTCTCTCCCCAAAACCAGTAAAATGATAGTCAAATTAAAATCTAAATACAAAGTTTAAAAAATTTTAAGCTTTTATGAGTCTTATTTTTATGGCATGACCTCATTCCAACACCATCAGGGAAATACTATAAATAAGATTCTCTGTATTCTTAAACATTTTATAGAGAATGAGTAATTTTACATTCCTAATATATTGTTACACACAGGCATTTAAATAATAGTACAAAAGTATAATGCAAAATAATGGTCCCTATATACCATAGCCTGCCCCTTGCCTAGTGCTACCTCACAGAGGTAACCAATTTTATAGTTTTGAAAATTAATAGATTCATAATAAATGTACAAAACAATGCAACCATGCAGTCTATAAGCAATCCCAGCACATTCATGAGGGGAAATTTATTGTAAGTGACTTAACAGGGAAGTGAGAGGGAGCTGTCTAAATCTTTCCCTTAGCACGGCAGAAAGGCCACAGCTTTCCTATCACAGAGGAGGAAATGTGATCTTCTCGTTTAATTTACCTATAGAGTAAACAATATTCACATAATCAAAATGGCATAAATATTGCTTAATGATTTCCAATGTTTTAAACCAATTTATAAATAAATAGTGTGATTACCGTGGCACAAATGTGTTATCAACCATTACAATGAAAAGTCAAGTGAGGCTCACACAAGTGGGCAGGTGCAGTCCAAGGAAAAGCAAGAACATCAAATTCTTCATCTTTCAAAGTGTGGTCCAAACCACATAAGGTAAAATTTTAAGTATATAATTAAAAGCCTAACCATAAACACTAAAATAAATGAAATAACAGAAAAATGAGGCGGTGGACAGGAAAGGAGAAAAGGAAATCAGCTAATGTAAATAAAATATTATTCCATTCCATCTTTGTGGGAAAAATTGGCTGTTAACTTAATGTTAAACACAGTATGTAATGATTAATATTAATGAATCAAGAAATTACCTAGAGATAGGGAAGTAAACACAGACAAACTAAAAGGGAAAATAGAAGTGGTGGCTCTGGAATGTGAACATTCTTGGCTAGTTTTTAGTATCGTTTTCAAAAACTAGCTTAGAGAAGCTTTGTTTTTCTTTTGTTTTTTTGCCCCTAGGTGGTAGAGTTTTGAATGCTGCACCCTCGGCAAAGGGGCAGGGAAAGGTTATGTAAGGTTTGATGTGAGTAAACTTCTCACCATAGCAGTCTACAAGCAATCCCAGCCAAATATTTAGAAATACACACATACACAAACAATATTTTTGTTAATGCTCAAATTGTTACTGCATTATTTATAAAGAACTCACCCATGAACTTGTAACATAATGTTTCTAATTTTTTTCGACAGAGAACTCTTTCAGACTAACTTTTTGTTCTCTGATGTCTATCAGTCCAGTCCCTCCTGTACCAATCTCTAAATTACATGAAGAGACTGGACAAAGTTAACTAGAAACATCAGACCTCTCCAATGTAATGTTAATTTCCTTATTTTTATTCTGTAAATTTTTTGGCTTTGATTTCCTTCTTTTGAAATGGATGATTTTTTTATATCTGTCTATTTTTTTTATCTCATGGCTTTTAATATCCACGATTGATGAACATTTACAGTAATTTCTGTCAAATTTTCTTATTTCTAAAACTCTACCATTTGGTTAGATGTGTTAACATTTGCCCTGTGTTATTTGTTTTATTAAATCATAGCTGTGTACATTAGTGCAATCATGAGGCACCATACACTGATTTTATATACAATTTGAAATATTTTCATCAAACTGGTTAACATAGCCTTCCTGGCATTTTCTTAATTATCGTGTTAAGACATTTATATTCTACGTTTCATTTATATTCTAAGACATTCTAAGACATTCTTCATTTATATTCTAAGACATTTATATTCTAAGTTTCACATGTACCCTTATTAGATGCACCATGGCTCAAACGTATAAGCTAGAAAAGAACGAGGGATCCCATCGCAGGCTGGGCAAGGGACTTAAGAGAAACTTCTCTGAAGAAGACAGGTGCACGGCCTACAGACATATGAAAAAATGCTCATCATCCTTAATCACCAGAGAAATGCAAATCATAACTACTCTGAGATATCATCTAACTCCAGTAAGATTAGCCCACATCACAAAATCCCAAAACCAAAGATGCTGGCATGGATGTGGAGAAAAGGGAACACTTCTACACTGCTGGTGGGAATGCACACTAATACATTCCTTTTGGAAAGATGTTTGGAGAATACTTAGAGATCTAAAAATAGACCTGCCATTCAATCTATAATTCTTCTACTAGGTATCTATCCAGAAGACCAAAAATCACATTATAACAAAGATATTTATACCAGAATGTTTATTGCAGCCCAATTCACAATTGCTAAGTCATGGAATGGATGATGTGAGGCACACTTCTCAAAGAAAGCAAAACTCAATTTCACTCTCACTCTAATGATTTGATTTGTCCAACTCATGAAAAAAATATTCCTTTTATAATATGAATGTTTCTGTATTTCATCAATTGAATAAATAATATAAAAGTTTGAGTATGCCCATTATTTTATATTCTAAAGAATTTTCTCCCTTGAACATCAGTAGTGTTTCTACTTAAACACTCCAAAGAAATAGTGATTTTAAAACTGCCATTCGCATCATTTGATGATCCATAAGCTGTAGGGTCAGCATGATTTACTTAATTCCATGCCATTATCTCTTATTTTACTCACATTAATCTAAGTGATTCTTCTACCACCTCAAGCCAGTCCTGGGAGTGTTCTCATTTCAATTAAGACTTTCAAGTGTTTTCAAACTGTCATCTAACCATATTACACCTTAATTGCTTGTGTTACTCTTCCATGAAATGTTTCCAAATGGTTTTTACTCTGCCTGAGGGGATGGAAAGTCATTGGTTTTGTAGAACTATCTGATGAATTATAGTGACCAGCAGGTCTTCATCCAGTCTTTTTTATTATCACTACAGTTGATCTAAGTAACAAAAACTTCATTTCCCTTATTACGTTAAAATCTTCTGCTAAGTGTCAGAATTCTTCTCTGAATGATAAACATTTCATTTTAGTCATTTCCTGTCAGTGTGACCATTTGTATCGCGTCTGCTCCATCCCAGTGTTTAGATTATATATTTCATCTAACAACATGTATATTCCAATGGCAACAGACTTTTTTTTGTCTATTGTAAAGCACTTTTTTTTCTAATTATACTGTAAGGGAATCTCCATCTTTATTTTGATATATCCAAATTTTACATTAAACCAACCAATGTCTTCAAATATATCACGAACACATTTCATACGTGAGTCAATGACACTACAGCATTTTATCTTTTTTTTCCTTCAGGACTTTACAGTGTGGTGTGGTTAATGAGAATATTATATGTTCAACACTGTTGGATGTCACCTTGTTATTCCGGTTCTGAACATTTGCTCATATGACTACATAGTCTGCTGGCTGGTTTCCTCCAGTCTCACTCCCCTCCCACTGATCCCCCACTCTGCTAGTGGTAACACGTCAGCATGAAGTCACACTATGGCCTGGCCGCCCCTCCAGAGCTGGTTACAAAGCCTCAAGCCAGCCTGACTCCTGTATATCTATCTACATGTTGTTATTTCTTAATCCTTCCCAATTTGTGCAATGCAACAAAGTCAGAGTGAATTGCTTAGAATTGTCTGAACATACCATCCTTTCCCTGTTCATGTTCCTTTCCATACCTTAGAAATATTTTAAGAAATATTGGGGTATCTTTGTAAAATGTCAATAGTTAAGTAAAATCCCCTTGTTTTTTAGCTGTCTTACCTTCCTGCCACATTTAACTCCCAGTGAAAACAAATAGCTCTGCAAGTCCTAGTAACAAAACCCCAATGTATAGGCCTGCAGGGTAGTGAAAGTGACTTATACTTTCTCTTGAATTCATTAATCAAAGTGACAGAAATTCGTGTATACAATTACAGATTTTTTTTTTTTTTTTCAGGCAGAGTTTCACTTTGTCACCATCAGTAGAGTGCTGTGGCCTAACATCTCACAGCTCACAGCAACCTCAATCTCGGGCTCAAGTGATTTTCTTGCCTCAGCCTCCCAGGTTGCTGGGACTACAGCTGCCCACCACAATGCCCAGCTATTTTTTAGAGATGGGGTTGTGCTCTTGCTCAGGCTGGTCTTGAACCCGTGAGCTCAGGCAATCTACCTGCCTTGGCCTCCCAGGGTGCTAGGATTACAGGTGTGAGCCACTGCGCCTGGTCTGGTTTTGTTTGTTTGTTTGTTTGTGGGCATATCTTTAGAAATCCTGATGGTCTGCTGAATAAATGCCAGAAAATTTTTCCTACGTAGACCTTAGTGGAGAAAATGGTGATATGAAGAAAATGAGGAGAAGCAAGGAGAAAGTCATTTTTTTAAAGCTAAAGTACCCATTCGTCTCCAAAACCCTTTTCTTTAACAGGTACTAAGTAACAGAAAATGGTGAGTTCCCATCCCCAAAATCTTGGCTAGTTGGTTGCCTTCTTTGAACTATTAAAACTTTTTAAAAAAATTCAACAAGATCAAGCAAACAGTTTAGATTATTTGAGCAATTTGGAAATTACAAAATGCTATGTATTTTGTAATGCACTGGTTTATTCTGAACTATTTTCTTTCTCTTTGATGCTACCTTTCATAATTGACGTGCAATTCTTGTGTTGAGTCATCTGTTAGGTTAGTTTTACATATGCATCCTTATGTAAATATATGCATGTATATATGTAAAAGAAAGTTTAGTATTTGAGATTATTTTAAACCACATTTCTTACACTATATCTATGTACTATTATACAATTAAGAAAGAATAAATTTAATTTATGTAATAATATATCTGACAAAATTTCAGGAACCAGAATAGAGGCTAGAAATGCTTTTCATACAGCCAAGACCAGACAGCTGGCTGAATTAATTACATTAATCAATTTTTCACTTTTATACTGTTTGTTTTACCATATATTTATGTAAAATATATACTGATAAAAATACAATAAACTATCACAAAAATGTCCTTTTAAAATCTTGTTTTATGAACCAGGGTCAGTATGTAATCCTCCCACTCCTGGGCTCTTAGAAACTAGATCTATGATAATGATCTTAATTATCATATGACTGTAATTTCCTTGTGACTAAGGATCAAGTCTCATTTGCTTTTTAATCTTTGGTACTTAGCTAATACACAATGTTCCACACATGAATTAATGAATTAATCACATGTGAGAGGACACTTTTTGATCTTTCTTTTTCTCCTCAAATATAGGGATAAAGTTAACAGCCAATCTTTCCTCCAACGATGGAATGGAATAATATTTTATTTACATTTATCCACACACATAAAATGCACACTTTTTTCATCATCCCTAATTGTAAAATCATATTTCCACATGTACATGTGACATGTAATAGTAAATAAACACATAAAATTATTACTGGTTGAAATTCACGTATTTGTTTCTAAGATGATATATACACTTCCTGCCTCAAACATTCTTAGGTTTTCAAAGTGGAAAGGTGTTCTTGACAAAAATTTGGCCCTAAATTCAAGTTAGACTACAGAGCTCTTTTCCAATTTATAAGAAACACAAAAGGCTGGGACACGAGTTAAATGACACTACCAGGAAACAAAAACAGCCTCAAAACAAGGGACAGTTCACAGAGTAACTGACCTGGTTTCTTCAACAGATCAATGGCACGAGAAAAAAAAAAAAAAAAAGGGAGAGAGAGAATTACTTCACCAGATTAAAAGGGACTGAGGAAATGTGACAACCAAATGTCACATGTGGGTCTTAGGGGGATCATAATGCAAAACAGAACAATTACAAGACCAAAATATTTCACACCAAAATATACTTCTTTGACATATTTCGAAGGTGGCTTTCCAACGTGTAAAAATACAAGAATAGCTGAAAAATCTGTCTTTTGTGGGGGACATTTACATCTGTAGAGCACATCTGCATTGATGCAGCCAGGCTTTCTTGGAGTGGAAGAGTAATTGAGAGTCTGATACCGATAAGGTGGGAAAGAAGCATTTACCGTCTGTTCTCTCTGAGGTTTCATCTGTATGTCCAGACCTCCTTTGCTGGCTCGGCCTCCTCTTCTGCCCCTCCCGTAACCAGTTTTGCTGGGATCCAACTCTCTACTCTTCCTTTAACCCCAAGGTGATAGAAAAGCAACAACCCTCTGGCCATGCCTTTGACTTCTTATATTTTACAACACTCCAGTGGATGTTAATAAATTTGTGTGACTTTTCTCCCATTAATCTGCCTTTTATCAATTCGTTTGTCAACAAGCCTTCTGAGGGTTAAGAGGAAGTTTTCATGTGGCCTCTACAAGGAAAACTGAGGAAATCGAATATAAAATATATATTACAAAATGCTAAAAATGCTCATGTTGTAAATTTAGTGTGGTTGCACAGAAGTACGTAGGATTAAATTGACAAAACATCTAGGATTTTCTTTAAAATAATTTGGCAGGCTTAGTGCCTGTAGCTCAAGTGGCTAAGGCGCCAGCCACATACACCAGAGCTGGCGGGTTCGAATCCAGTCTGGGCCTGTCAAACAACGATGACAACTACAACCAAAAAATAGCCGGTGTTGTGGCAGGTGCCTGCAGTCCCAGCTACTTGGGAGGCTGAGGCAAGAGAATAATTTAAGCCCAGGAGTTTGAGGTTGCTGTGAGCTATGATACTACAGCACTCTACCCAGGGGGACAGCTTGAGACTCTCTCTCAAAAAAAAAAAAAAAAAAAAAAAATTGGCAAAAAGAGACAGGGGAAGAAGGCTACAAGAAGCAAGTATGTTTTCATATTAATAATTATTGCATATAGGTAGAATTCATTATTCTCTCTGTTGTGTTAAATGTTTAAAAGTTTTGTATTAAAAACAGATTTAATGGCACCTAGTAAAAATCAAGATCTCTATGTATTTCAAATGAAGAAGGTTAAGGTTATTAAATTTTGTTTTTAAAATGATATGATGGTGGGTGTGGTGGCTCACGCCTGTAATCCTAACACTCTGGGAGGCCAAGGTGAGCAGATTGCTTGGTTTCAGGAGTTTTATAACAGCCTGAGCAAGAGTGAGACACTAATCTCTACTAAAAACAGAAAAACTAGCCAGGTGTGGTGGAAGGTGCCTGTAGTCCCAGCTATTTGGGAGGCTGAGGCAGGAGGATCCCTTGAGCCCAAGAATTTGAGGTTGTCGTGAGCTATGGCACCACAGCACTCTACTCAGGGAGACAGAGTGAAACTCTGTCTCTCACACACACACACACACAAAAAAAAAAAAAAGAAAAAAGTAAAATAAATAAAAATAAATAAATAAATAAATGGGTATGATGAAGTTGGAGGGACTGCCTGAAGTATATTTAAAAAAAACAAAACAAAAAAAACACACGATGAACAAGTGAAGCTGGCCAGGCCTGGAGAAGCTCCCTCCATTTGCCGAGTCTTCTCCAAGGAGAAAGCTCAGAACTAAGAACGACGTTTTCCTATTGTGCTCTCCAGATTTGATGAGAGCTATATTCAGTGTGGAAAGCCAGACATGCAACACATTTGTCCTCCTGCTGTGGCTAAACTGAACGAAACCCGTGAAGGAACAGAAAGAGAGGTGGCAGCCGGAGGTTACCAGCTGGAAAAGGCATTGGGCAAAGAGCCAGCCTGGCTGTGACTGAGTCAGGGAAGCTGTGAGCAGCTAGAAAGTTGAGGACGAAGTATAAAAGATTCATTGTTATATCTCAAGCTATTTCTCAGGGTGTGGGTACTTTCCAGGGTGTCTACTATTAGATGTCTATTCAGGTCTGGAAAAAAGAGAATATACTAATAATTATAATATCCAGACATCTTAGACCTTACTCTTTGCCAAGCATTAAATTAAGCAATTTTATTCATCATTCTATTTAATCCATAATCTCAATGGGCAGATATTATTAGTATCATTTTAGAGCTGAGAAAACTGAGGCCAAAACAGTTTATGGAATTTGCTGAAGTTAGCAATATAGGCCAGGTGGGATTCAAACTCAAGTCTGTCTGGCCTCAAACCTTTCACAATCGACCCTGGAAATAAAATAATTATCATACTTTATCTGTTTAATATGAGTAATTTTTAGGACCATGCTTAATAGAATTAAATTTAGTTGTTGCATAGATATTTCAATCTAATTTTTATTTTGCTGTATAAAAAGGCAATGATTATGGAAACCTTTTTACTCTCTTAATTAATGTTTTAATCCCAAAAGTCCAAACCAGAAACCAACTAGTCCATTTCCAACCAAGACAGTATGTATTAAGTTTGAGAATCAAGTATTGGAAAGATACATAGGATCCTGAAAAGGCAAAGTAAAAATCAAAAGTGAAAAAGTAAAAGAAGGGCGAGCACTGCTACTGAGCAGGGCAGCAGGGCTGTGATTTCAGCCTGATGTCTCACTCAGAGTGCGGTGCATGCCCTGGTGAGTTCACCCTGCGGCCGTCACAGAAACCGCTGCCTAATGCAGCTTGGAAGGGCTCCACTAATCAATTCTACAGAGTTCTCTTTTTCCAGGTAAGAAGAGGTCAGCTTTACTGAAACACTTTGCTGTCAATTAGATAGTCATTAGGGTCAACAACAATTGCACTTAGAGGCAAGGGAATAGCTGTGCTGTTAAATGCAGACTGGAAGCTTTCTTTCCCGGGTGAGCTCTCTGACAGAAACACTTCTCCCACAGAGCTAAGCTCTGCCAAGGATGTGTAGGCGCACACCTACCAGCATGATTGCTTCTACATTTATGGAAAGCCCATCAGTCTTAAGGGATGCGTAGTTAACTGCAAGGTGCTCTTTAATTTACACATCTTCTCACATCGGTATGCAAAATCCGGCCTTGGCAGGGACCCACTGGCCATTTCCTGGCTTCCACTATAGTAACTGTGGCAGACTATTCTTGAAGTAAATGTGAGGTTCTAAGTGTAGTTGGTTTCTTTATAATATGTTAGGGTAGCCCATTAAATAGTAAAAGCTTTTTAAAAACATTTTTATGGCTTATCAATTAAGGAAATGGACCTGAAGTTTTTAAAGGGGGGGAGGTTTGACTTAATTCAGGAAAATAAGTGTAGTTGTGGCCTAAAACCAAAGATTATTTTCTCCATAAGGTAATTAAATTGCCTGCTCAATGGCCAGCAGGAAAAAATGGAAATTTTTTGAATTTTCATTTTCCAAGATGGACCTGCAGACACTTCCCCAACCCTGGAATCTGTCCATAGGCCAGACACCTTGGAAATCAGCCCATTGGAATGGACTCACATTGCTTACCATGGGTTCCATAGGAATAATTAAATGCCATTACCAACTGCTTGTACATGCTCTTTCCCAGACATAAAATAATAGTCTCTGACTCTTATCATTATTCCTCTGCTAATTTAGACCAATGATAAATATGACATTTTATATTTTAGATAATCCATTCAGTGTGATGGGGGAGACAGTCTATATATGTTGATTACACAATGCTTTTCAAAATGCTCACTCATATTTCATCTTTATTAAAATCCTTAAAGTTAGAAAGGGGGAGGTTACCTTCCTTCATCTGTGGTGAAGAACTAATCTAGAATACTTGTTTAGAGACCTTCATTGTGCACCTGGTGTGTGCCTTACGCGCCTTAACTCCCTTCATCATCACTAAGCAGCAAGTAGCGAGTGCAGAGACCAAGGCCACTGGCCCCCTGAAGATTCACTGAAAAATTGCTAACATAAGGCATATTGATTAAAAGGAGAAACAGTATACACATTTTATTTAACAGGTCTACACAGAAGCCTTCAGAATGCAGACTCCATTCCACAACTGGGTTTGCAGTGTAACACCCACAATTCTAGTAAAACAGGTTAGGAGAGGGGAGAAAGGAAGAATTCTGGGGAAGTGCAATGAAAGATTGCTAGGAAACACAAATGGATCTAATGACAGAGATTACCCTGTAGGAAATTTTCTTAGAATTTTTTCTTCACACTAAAAGCTGAGTTAGTTCTTTCCAATAAAAACTGTGGAAAGAAAAAAAATTGAATTAATAGCTGAGTGGCAAAGGATCCTATTAAACCAATTTCCCATTTGTGGAAATAGGCCAGTCCCATTAAATAGCTGTGTCCTATTTCAGGAGATGGCATTGCAGAGGAGCACTAACAAGAAGTGGAACAAAGACTGACGTTGGGAAACCAGTCTCCTTCCGTCAGGAGGGGATCAAGTCCAGGCGTTTAGCTAAAGTGGAAGTAGGCAGTGGGAAACTGACGCTTCTTGTCTATATTTTGCGTATCACAGGCAGGCTTGCAGAGCCTCAGGAAAAGATAGTGGCCATTTTACTGAGTCCAAGTAAGAAAAATGGAAGAAAATTTTGGAAGTATTACTTGGAAACGTGTAGCCAGGTGTCGGAAGCCATATAAGGCACAGCTCGGCCTTACTTCCTCTTTAAGTAAAAAACAGTTTCACCTTTTCCCCATAACTTTACCCGGCAACTAGCCAACCAATCACCTTATGCCCCATCTTGCTTACTCTAGCCAATCCCCAGTTGACAACTCCTCTGAACCTCCCAACAAGACACACCCTCCTTCCCCATAATGCTTATAAGGCACAAGTTTTTCAATAAAGTTTGAGACTTGATCAGAAAACTGTCTTGTCTCCCTTTCTCGCCCCCTTGTTTGTTTTTCTCCTTTAGGTGGTTCCTGCATCCCCCGTTGCTGTCCCGCGGGTCGGGACAGCCAGGAACAAATTCAAGATTCAGTCTAAACCACAGGCAAATAATAAGAACTCATCGATGATGAACAAGGCTGTGTTTGGTAGATGGTGAGGGGTTATGGCTTTCTTAGGATGAAGGTGGGCACCCGACTTGGTGCTGCCCCACCTTGACCCTGTTCTGAGCCACTGTCACACCTGGGGAAGGAGAAACACCTGCCAATTTTCAGAAGAACACAGGGAATTTCCCAGCCGACAACCCAGCTGGAAAGCAACCTAGAGTAACCTAAGTGGCTTGAGGGTGACATCTGAACCACCAGGAAGACCTAACCCAGACACTACAAAACAAGAGCCCATACCAATGCCATAACCAGAGTCTCTGACTATGACGGGGCTTGTTGTTGTCTTTGGCAAATGTTTCTTGTTCCTCTATAAACTTATCTTGCTCTAAGCACAATAAACTTCGTTTCATGTTTGCTTTGCTTTCTGTGTGCCTGGTCATTTTTTAGCCAAGAGGACACCAATAACTGAGAATAGATCGCTGACCCAACAGCTAAATGCTAATAACGACTGTTCTATAGTTTCTTCTGAAATACAATTTTTCCCTCTCCAGTTTCCCATTTCTCCCAAAGACAAATCATAGTAGGACCAATGTATTGGCAAAATAAATTTTAGTTTCCTTGTATTTGGCCTGATGATTTTTGCATTAAGTTCCAAAAGAATAATTATTGACCACATAGGCTTCTTTTAAATTGCCTTTGCTGTTTTTTTTTTTTTTTTGATGAGGGATATCAGATTAGACTTTTGAGGCTGGAAAGTCACAGTAAAGAGTTGGCCATCAAACTGTCTGCAAGACCTGTATGAATTGGGTGACTTCTTCTTTCCTTGAGGTCTCAAAATAACTTGGGCTTCTTGGGAAAGTGACATTCCTTACTTATCTACAGGTCAGGAAACCTCGTAAAGGACAAGTTACCAGGCCAGTCTTTCTGAAGGGCTTTGTACAGGTTCTATAAAGTCAACCTTAATTCCTGAAAGCATTCTGGGCACATCTACTTCAGTCAAAGCCCCGGTGAAATAACCACAGTCTACAGTTGTGTCTGTTAGAAGAGAAATCAGAGTCTTACTGAACTTATACAAACAATTATTGTTATAAATTAAGAATGGTTAGGAAATAGTTTCCAAATTTTGGAGAAACTAAGTAGAAAAAAAAATGCTTCAAATTTACCTCTTAAAACCACAGTTTACCCAATTTGTTATAAGTTATAAATAGCTCAGAAGAAGAAAAAAGTTTTTCTGACTTTAGAAAAACAAACAAAATCAGCAATGTTTCGAATCAAAAAAGTCATTAAAAACTTCTTTTAGTCCTCTGTTAGATTAGTCCCACACAATTAATTTTTGTTCTGCTTCAGATTGGACTAGCAATCTGTGTGAATGCATCATATTTTTAATTAAAGCCTTAGAAGTTTTCCTAGGCTAAATGGTCAGAGTCCTTCCCATCAATTTTCTTAAAGAAACAATTTTTTTTGATTGCAGCTAATTTAAACCTGCATATTTGTTTAGATGGATTCATATTACTAAAGATTCAAAAAAAAGATTCAAAAATGTGTATATGCTGAAAGATCTAACCTAAGTACTAGTAGTTAGATACTAACATCTACCTGTCTATCAAGGAAAGATTAACATCGGAAATAGCAGCTAATACTGAGCCACAACCCAAAATCGGGTGCTATGTTGACAAGAGTGTATGATTTTCTACTATAACCTATGAAGTAGGATTGTATTTATTCCCCCATTTAAATGAGGAAATGGAGGCACAGGGAAATCAAACAACTGCCCAGAGTCACCCTAAATAGTACATGAAGTAGCAGCATTCATGCAGAAATCATGTATAAAATTATTAAAATTACTGTGCAAATTAAGCACATTATTCCATTTAGATTAATTCGCTAGTAGGCCAGGCAAGGTGGCTCATGCTTGTAATCCCAGCACTGTAGGAGGCCAAGGCAGAAGGACTGCTAGAGCTCAGGAGTTCCAGACCAGCCTGAGAAATAGTGAGACCCTGTCTCTATTAAAAATAGAGAAACTGAGGCAAGAGGATCCCTTCAGCCCAAAAACTTGAGGTTGCTGTGAGCTACGATGATGCCATGGCATTCTAGTTGGGGTGCCAGAGTGAGACTCTGTCTCAACAAATTTTTTTTAATTCACCGGCAACAGTGAAATGACACATTCCAGTGCTCATTCATTCAATCACTTAATGAAGACAGGTCCTCATCTGGGCAGTGAGGGAATGCAAAAATGACCAGATTTTAGCTCACAACACCCTGGAAACCAAGACCAACATGAAGGCCTGCTTTCAAAACAACCTAAGAAATGCAGTGAGAAAGGTACACCGAACGTTACAGGAGTCGGCTAGCTGAGAAGATGGCAGAATGATTCTTAGAGGAAGCAGCAAATGCATCAAGTGGGAGGTAGAGGGTTGACAACGTGAAGGTAAATCTGTAAACATAGGAGAAGGCTGAAAAGGATGCCACTGAGGTGAGAGACAGCCTGTGCAGAGACCTCCAAGAAACTCAACACTGACAGAGGGAAAAACTTGTGACTGCAGGAACAGAGATTAGTTTGGGGAAGGAAACAGGAGTCAGCTGACATAGAGTGTGCTAAAGGACACGGCTGGCTTTTATCACGAAGACATGGGCATCCTTGCCAAGTTTGCAGCAAGTGAGTGACATGATGAGACTTGTTCTTTGAACAAATTTTTCTGACAGGTGTAAATATATACATCCGAAGCTCTGGGGAGGGGTATGTGAGATAGATACAGGAGGCAAGGGAAAGGGAAAGAAGTTACTGGCCCGTCAAAGGCAAGTTTCAGGCTAAACTGCGGAATCTTGGCAAGAATTGTGAGGCCGAAGTAATGCAACTTGTGGTGACAAACCGCGACTATCAAGTAATAGTAAACCACCCAAACCGAGGTAATGCAGATAAAAATCTGCCTAGTTAATGAAGCATGCATTCAGGGATGCTGCCACAAGTACCCAAACAACAGAGTCTGGCTTACAGATCTGTCTAAAGGGTCCACAGTCCACAGGGCCCTCTGAAGCTGCTCTCCTGGGAGCCAAATCAGTAATGTCCTCAGACACTGCCAACTGTCCCCTGGGAGCAAAGCAGCCCTCAGTTGAGAACGCCTGGTCTAATTCATCTTGAACAGGGCTAGAAAATTTCAGCTGCCCCAATGCACACTCTTCCAAAAATTCTCTTTTGGAAGAGACCCAGCCTCTTCCAAAAATTCTAAGGGATACGACTGTGTGTGTGTGTGCGTACCCATGTCCAGTTATTACGTGGTGTGTGTGGGGTGACAGTGGAACACTCTGGTCTCATGAAGAACTCGCTCCAGTACGGTGAATATTGACAGCCACCAGATAAGTCAAGTGAGCAAGTCATATTGGGAACAAAGACCTCTGATTTATATGTAATGCCTTTCTTTTTATAAACAAAGGAATTATTTCCCAGAAATAAAATAATGCATGACTTGTCAGTAACAACACATGTAGAAATTGTTTTCAAAGTTCCACCACCTGAGGATAAATTCCTAGACTGCCTATCCAGAGTCTAAACTTCCTAAAGCAAAATCTCTGAGTCCAGAGCTTTTGTTTGGCGGAATGGTATATAATGGTGTGGTTTTCTGATATTTCTATGAATGTTACTACAACTAAGCAGTGAATGTCTTAGAAAATTCCCAGGAGAGAAATCCGAGTTACTCTCCGCTGACCTTTTGACACTTCAGCTCCGCTGGTGGGTTTCCGTGGTTATACCCAGGGTAACTCTGATCGATGCATTCAGCAGTGAGCTTGATTATGAAATTCCCTACAGATTGTACTAAAACTCGGAGAAAATGACCACGAGTCCGAACTACCAGTAGCAAGGTATGATTACTAAATAAGTTCACAGAGCCTTAAGCAGCCTTAATAGCTTCATCATATTCTAAGTATTAAAAAAGAAAGAAAAACTGCTCTGCATTTGTCTGAGCATATGTAGAACATTATGGTCATTTTGGGCTGCTGTGTTTTAAGGGAAATTGAAAAATTACAGCATGTAAAGAATGACGAAAAGGTTGAGGGTCCTTTTAGTTGTGCTAGGGCTGACATAATGAACATTTGGAAAATCTTATTTAGCAGCATAGAAAACTTATGACAGCCAGAAATATTGCCATATGGGTCCTCAAAATATAGTTGATAAAATTTTAACCATATGAAGAAAGTATAATTTGATGCAAAAGAGAAAAGTAACAGAATAGCACACAATTGAAATACAGCAGCTACTGAATGTCGGCAACTTCAAATTTCTTACATGTGGGTGGTGCGGGTGTGTTTGGGGTTATTACCCAGGTCAGTAACAGGCCTCCTGCACCCCCACAAACACACTCGCTTTTGACTGGCACACATTTCACTCCAAGCTCACCATTATTGTTGTTACCAATACTAAACACCCGCTGAGAACAACTCTGCCATGTAAATAGCAAAAAAGCTGATGTGGTGGCTTGGTGCCTGTAGCTCTGCAGCTAGGGTGCCAGCCACGTACACCAGGGCTGGTAGGTTTGAACCCAGCCAGGGCCTGTCAAAACAATGACAATAATAACAAAAACAAAATAGCCAGGCGTTGTGGCGGGCACCTGTAGTCCCAGCTACTTGGGAGGCGGAGGCAAGAGAATTGCTTAAGCCCAAGAATTTGAGGTTGCTTTGAGCGGTGACGCCACAGCACTCTACTGAGGGAGAAATAGTGAGACTCTGGCTCAAAAAAAAAAAAAAAAAAAATCTGATGTGGGCCCTGCCCCGTGGGCTTGCCGTCTTTGTTCAGAACCTGAACACAATCGTGTCCTACAAAGCAGAGTCAATAGGAGAGATTTTTAAAGCCTGAAGAAACTGCACATCACAGCCCAGATTTTACTACTTGTAAGTTTTGTTGAAAGTTAACATTTAAGTATGCACAGCAGCTCCCCAGGATTGTGAATTTCAGCACTGCTTTCTAGGGAAAGTTTGTTTTGTAGTGATAAGTACATAAGCCTTTCCTAGTACAAAGTTATCCAGACCTAAAACTGCAGGTGAGCACTACTTTATGTGAAGTAGACTAAAAAAATCTATAACTATTATGATATAATAGGTTAGTTAAAAAAACTATGAGTACAAACAAGGAACTTTTTGTACAACTTTTTCATACAGGAAAGTGTAACTTCAATTTTACATTTTCCAGATGATTCACACTAAACATGTTTATGTCACTGAAATGTCTCCAGTATTGTGATTTTTAATTTGTCCCCCCTAAACTTATGTAATGTTGATATTCACAGTGTATTTTCATAATACAATATTTTTCTATCATTGATAGAATAAATATCTATGTGAAGATTTTAAATATTATTCTTGCTGGGTATGATGGCTTAGACTTGTAATCCCAGCACTTCGGGAGGCTGAGGAGGGAGGATCATTTGCGCCTAATGTTTGAGACCAGTCTGGGCAATATAGCAAGACTGTCTGCACAAAACATAAAAAAAAAAAAAAAAAAAAAAATTAACTACTCATGGTGGTATGTTCCTTTAGTCCTAGCTATTCAGAGAGGCTGAGGGAGGAAAATCCCTTGAGCCCAGGAGTTCTAAGCTACAATCAGCTATGGTTCCACACTGTGCTACTATAGCCTGGGCAACAAAGTAGGCCCCAGTCAATAAAAAAAAAAAAAATTAATAGTTAAAAATTCTTCTCTCTCTCCACTTGAATTTAAAATGATTTAAAAACTATTTGAGTATGTTGAAAGAAAAAGCATTTTAAATTATAAATCTTATTCGATTATCTCAAAGATTTTTATTTAATAGAAATGCAAGCCAGAGGGAAATAAGAAATTCCAAAATATTATATTATCAAATATGCAATTTGCATTAGAGTTCCTTTATTAAAATCACCAATTATTATTTCACATGAAATTTAATTGAGGTCATTACCCTCCTGGCAAGCTATTTCAAACTTTCTTTCTTACAATAAGATTTGTTACTGTAGCATTTTCCACATCAATACGTCTTTCATATCTATATACTTTTTATATCTATTTATAAAGATAATGGAAAGCACCCATAATTTGATTGAATTATAATCAAGTTATATATTTAAATGAATGCTGAGGAGATGTGTTCCTCCTATTTCTTCACTGTTAACAAGGCTGGATAACTCTTGCACATCCAGTGAACTGTTAGTGACTACCAACAAGCCACAACGTCCACGCATTCCAAACAAACGAGACGGGCATTCCAATCATGTTCTGGGAGAAACACTTCCTCAGAATATGTGAAATTTTAACATTCTGACATTTTATGCACCATTACTCACTTACATACAAATGCAAACCTTACTCTTGTTTAGAGAGAAGTTATGTCCCTGCCAAGGACCGTTTGCCTGTATGAACTTCTCTGGTTTCACTGACCTCCATCATCTGTTGATTGAAATAACTTAAGGGCGCCTACTTGGTTCTGTTACTGCTAGAGGCTCATGAGGCCTTCCCTGACCATAGCGAAAGTGCCCCATTGTGAGTAGTATGAAAAGGCCGCTTAGGCTGTGTGTGGTCCTTGCAGTCAGCGAGATGCACATGCCTTCTCCAAAGGTTGCAACAAGGGCGGCGTCAGAGCAGGCTGTAAAAAGTGTGGCTACCCTGGTAACCTGACTTTTGAATGCCACAATTTTCTCTGAGTAGACCCTAAAAGGGACATAGTTTTGGATATCAGCAGTACAGCAGTGAAGATAGTGATGAAGAGAATGAAGAACTGAATAAATTGCAGGCATTACAGGAGGAAAAAACTCTGCCTCGAAGAGCTGCTCGGACCGTGATCTGCACCCTCCCACCTCTGGAAGTTCTGCACAGGGACCCGTGATAGGCACCCTCCCGGTGCTCCAGAAGAGCTGCACTGGGGTGATTGGCACCCTCCCGGACACCAGTAAGAGCTGAGCTGGGACCCTCCTAGACCTCCAGAAGAGCTGCGCCCTCGTGACCCAGGTAAAACCTGAGCAGGGACCCACTACTCCGCCCACCGGGCCTCCCCACTCCCTGACCAGCAACTCTGAGAGCCGTGCAACCCCACGTCTTCCCTCCTGTACCCTCCCTGCCTCCACATCGCCCACTTGTCTGGACAGGAACTCTGGTAGCTGCATGCCCTCTGGAGCCCTCCGGGCCTCTGCGAGGAGCCCTTCTCCTGGCCAGAGACTGCTGGAGTCTTGGGCCCTCTGTGCCAAAGTCACTGGGTGCCAGGCACTCCAAGAACCATGTGCATCACCCCCTGACCTGTTGCTGGATCCGGGGGGGTCACACTCTGGAGCTGCTCCCACAACCAGAACTCCCTGGCTGGGGCAGCCCCAGAAGAGCTACACAGGGTCACTCCCTACAAAGATCCAACAAAAATAAGAGATCCCCCTGGGTCTAATCTCGGAGACACACCACCCCAACTCTGAGGACGGCCAGAGATAATGGTGAAAAACATTCATGAGATTGAAATCAAAGGAAATACTCAGGGTTTATGAATAATCAAAGTAGATCAACTCCCCCAAGGATCAATGGGGCAGACACAGCACAAGATCCCATGCGCACAAACAAATTGATGAGATGTCAGAAATCGAATTCAGAATGTGGATAGCAAATAAGATCCAATTAGAATTTGAAGCAGTAACCCAAAAGATGTCTCAAGAATTCAATGAATTCAAAGACCAAGTGACCAAAGATTTTGACACGTTGAGACAAGAAGTTGTAGCCCTCAAAGATCTGAGAAACACAGTAGAATCCCTCAGCAACAGAATGGAGCAAGCAGAAGAAAGGATTTCTGACATTGAGACAAAACTTTCGAACGCTCCCAAACTCTCAGAGAGGAAGAGAAATGGAGGGCAAAAACAGATCACTCTCTCAGAGAGCTCTGGGATAATTCGAAGAAAACTAATACTCATCTCATAGGGATCCCCAAAAGTGATGAAGTGGCTTCACACGGCACAGAGTCTCTTGTCCATGAGATTATGAATGAGAACTTTCCAGACATGCCAAGAGATTCTGAAATTCAGATAGCAGACAGTTTCAGAACTCCAGCATGACTCAACCCAAATAAGACATCTCCCAGACACATCATAATCAATTTTATGAAAGTTAATATGAAGGAAAAAATTCTGAAAGCAGCCAGACGAAAGAAAACCACCACCTACAAGGGCAAGAATATTAGAATAACTGCAGATCTCTCTGATGAAAACTGTCAAGCTAGTAGAGGATGGTCATCGACTTTTAATCTCCTAAAACAAAATAACTTTCAACCCAGGATCCTGTACCCAGCTAAACTGAGTTTCATTTATGATGGAGAAATTAAATACTTTAACGACATTCACTAGTTGTAGACATTTGCCACAACTAAACCAGCTCTCCAGGATATTCTCAGACCTATCCTCCATAATGACCAGCATAATCCTCCACCACAAAAGTAAACCCACCCAGAAAATTTTGATCAAATTCCAACTTCCACAGTCGCAAAAGGATTAAAAATGTCCACCAGACTCTCAAAAGGCTTATCAATATTCTCAATTAATGTGAATGGTTTAAATTGTCCTCTAAATTAGGACAGGTTGGCTGACTGGATACAAAAACTCAAGCCAGATACCTGCTGCATAAAAGAATCTCATCTTACATTAAAAGACAAATACAGACTCAAGGTGAAGGGATGGTCATCTATATTCCAGGCAAATGGAAAGCAGAAAAAAGCAGGCATTGCAATCCTGTTCGCAGATGCAATAGGCTTTAAACTAACCAAAATAAGGAAGGATAAGGACACTTCATACTTGTTAAAGGTAATACTCAATATGATGAGATTTCAATTATTAATATTTATGCACCCAACCAGAACGCACCTCAGTTTATAAGAGAAACTCTAACAGACATGAGCAACTTGATTTCCTCCACTTCCATAGTAGTTGGAGATTTTAACACCCCTTTAGCAGTGCTGGATAGATCCTCCAAAAAGAAGCTAAGCAAAGAAATTTTAGATTTAAACTTAACCATTCAACATCTGGACTTAACAGACATCTACAGAACATTTCATCCCAACAAAACTGAATACACATTCTTCTCATCAGCCCACAGAACATACTCCAAAATTGACCACATTCTGGGCCACAAATCTAACCTCAGCAAATTTAAATAAATAGAAATTATCCCTTGCATCTTCTCAGATCATCATGGAATAAAAGTTGAACTCAATAACAACAGGAATGTGCATACCCATACAAGAACATGGAAGCTAAATAACTTTATGCTGAAAAATAGATGGGTTATTTATGAACAATGAAGACACGAATTATCAGAACCTCTGGGATACTGCAAAGGCAGTGCTAAGAGGGAAATTTATAGCACTGCAAGCCTTCCTCAAGAAAATGGAAAGAGAGGAAGTTAATAACTTATTGGGACATCTCAAGCAACTGGAGAAGGAAGAAAATTCCAACCCCAAACCCAGCGGAAGAAAAGAAATAACCAAAATCAGAGCAGAATTAAATGAAATTGAAAACAAAAGAATTATATAACAGATCAATAAATCCAAAAGTTGGTTTTCTGAAAAGGTCAATAAAACCTTTGGCCCACCTAACCAGGAAAAAAGAGTAAAGTCTCCAATTTCATCAATCAGAAATGGTAAAGATGAAATGACAACAGACCTCTCAGAAAATCAAAAAATCCTTAATGAATATTACAAGAAACTCTACTCTCAGAAATATGAAAATATGAAAGCAATCGACCAATACTTGGAAGTACGCTACCTATCAAGACTTAGCCAGAATGAAGTGGAAATGTTGAACAGGCCCATATCAAGCTCTGAAATAGCATCAACTATACAAAATCTCCCTAAAAGGAAAAGCCTGGGACCAGATGGCTTCATGTCAGAATTCTACCAAACCTTTAAAGAAGAACAGGTACCTATATTACTAAACCTCTTCCAAAATATAGAAAAAGAAGGAATACTACCCAACACATTCTATGAAGCAAACATCACCTTGATCCCTAAACCAGGGAAAGACCCAACAAGAAAAGAAAATTATAGACCAATATCACTAATGAATATTCGCAAAAATACTCAATAAGATCCTAACAAACAGAATCCAGCAACACATCAAAAAAATTATACAACATGACCAAGTGGGATTTATCCCAGGCTCTCAAGGCTGGTTCAATATATGTAAATTTATAAATGTAATTCAGCACATAAATAAACAAAAAATAAAGACCATATGATTCTCTCAATTGATGCAGAAAAAGCTTTTGATAATATCCAGCATCTCTTCATGATCAGAATACTTAAGAAAATTGGTATAGAAGGGACATTTCTTAAACTAATAGAGGCCATCTACAGCAAACCCACAGCCAATATCGTATTGAATGGAGTTAAATTGAAATAATTTCCACTTAGATCAGGAACCAGGTAAGGTTGCCCATCGTCTCCATTGCTCTTTAACATTTTATGGAAGTTTTAGCCATTGCAATTAGGGAAGAAAAGGCGATCAAGGGTATCCACATAAGGTCAGAAGAGATTAAACTTTCACTCTTCACAGATGACGTGATCATGTATCTGGAAAACACTAGAGATTCTACTACAAAACTTTTAGAAGTGATCAAGGAATACAGCAATGTCTCAGGCTACAAAATCAACACCCATAAATCTGTAGCCTTTATATATACCAACAATAGCCAAGCCGAAAAAACAGTCAAGCACTCTATTCCTTTCCTTTCACAGTAGTGCCAAAGTAGATGAAATATTTGGGAGTTTACCTAACAAAGGACGTGAAAGATCTCTATAAAGCGAACTATGAAATTTTAAGAAAAGAAATAGCTGAAGATGTTAATAAATGGAAAAACAGACCATGCTCATGGCTGGGAAGAATCAACATCGTTAAAATCAACATGTTAAAATCAACATCAGAGAAATGCAAATCAAAACTATAGTGCCCAAAGCAATATATAATTTTAATGCAATTCCTATCAAAGCTCCATTGTCATATTTTAAAGATCTTGAAAAAATAATACTTAGTTTTATATGGAATCAGAAAAAACCTTGAACAGTCAAAACATTACTCGGAAATAAAAACAAAGCAGGAGGAATCACGCTACCAGACCTGAGACTGTACTATAAATTGATAGTGATCAAACAGCATGGTACTGGCACAAAAACAGAGAAGTAGATGTCTGGAACAGAATAGAGAACCAAGAGATGAATCCAGCTACTTATCGTTTTTGGATCTTTGACAAGCCAATTAAAAACATTGAGTGGGGAAAATATTCCCTATTAAACAAATGGTGCTGGGTGAACTGGCTGGCAATCTGTAAAAGACTGAAACTGGACCCACACCTTTCACCATTAACTAAGATAGACTCTCACTGGATTAAAGATTTAAACTTAAGACATTAAACTATAAAAATACTTGAAGAAAGTGCAGGGAAAACTCTTGAAGGAATCGGCCTGGGTGAATATTTTATGAAGAGGACTCCCCAGGCAATTGAAGCAGTATCAAAAATACACTACTGGGACCTGATCAAAAGCTTCTGCACAGCCAAGAACATAGTAAGTAAAGCAAGCAGACAGCCCTCAGAATGGAAGAAAATATTTGCAGGTTATACCTCCAATAAAGGTTCAATAACCAGAATCCACAGAGAACTCAAATGTACTAGCAAGAAAAGAACAAGTGATCCCATCTCAGGGTGGGCAAGGGACTTGAAGAAAAACTTCTCTAAAGAAGACAGACTCATGATCTACAGACACATGAAAAAAAGCTCATCATCCCTAGTCATCAGAGAAATGCAAATCAAAACTAATTTGAGATATCACCTAACCCCAGTAAGAGTAGCCCACATAACAAAATCCCAAAACCAGAGATGTTGGCGTGGATGCAGAGAAAAGGGCACACTTCTACACTGCTGGTGGGAATGCACACTAATACGTTCCTTCTGGAAGGAAGTTTGGAGAATACTTAGAGACCTAAAAATAGACCTGCCATTCAATCCTATAATTCCTTTACTAGGTATATACCCAGAAGACCAAAAATCACAAACTAACAAAGACATCTGTACCAGAATGTTTATTGCAGCCCAATTCATAATTGCTAAGTCATGGAAGAAGCCCAACTGCCCATCAACCTACGAATGGACTAGCAAATTGTGGTACATGTATACCTTCGAATATTATGCAGCCTTAAAGAAAGATGGAGACTTTACCTCTTTCATGCTTACATGGATGGAGCTGGAACATATTCTTCTTAGCAAAGTATCTCAAGAATGGAAGAAAAATTATCCAACATACTCAGCCCTACTATGAAGCTAATTTATAGCTTTCATATGAAGGCAATAACCCAACTATAGCACAAGAATATGGGGAAAGGGCCAAGGGAGGGTAAGGGAGGGGGGAAGTCAGGGTGGAGGGAGGGTAGTGGGTGGGGCCACACCTATGGTGCATCTTAGAATGAGTACAGGTGAAACCTACTAAATACAGAATACAAATGTCTACATACAATAACTAAGAAAATGCCATGAAGGCTACGTTGAACAGTTTGATGAGAATATTTCAGATTGTATATGAAACCAGCACATTGTACCCCTTGATTGCACAAATGTATACAGCTATGATTTAACAATAAAAAGTTCAAAAAAATCATAAAAAAATTTTTTTTTAAATCAAAAAAGAAGGAAAAGAATGCAGGATGATAAAGTGAAAGGGAAGAATTGTTGCTGAAAGAATTGCTTTAGAGGCAAAATCCTGACAAATGGAACCTGAGCTTAATCACTGCTGGAATTGTCAAGTCATGTAAACTCCACAACCTTCATGTTCTCAAGACATTGTATGTTGTGTGTGCTCTGTAATGTGTGACCAATTGCAACTCAAAAGATGCTTTAAGTGATATGTAAATACATTGTTCTTTTAACAGAGTACAAATACTCCTAAATTGACTATCACTCTTAATCCCAGGAAGTATATAGATAAAGCTGTCAGTAGTTTTAATATCACCTCAGTTATTGCTAAGATTCAAAACAGCACTGAAAATTATACTGGAGATACACTCAGAAACATACACCTTCTTAATTTAAGTAGATTAATACAATCGCATTAATTCTTATCCTTGTTTCATAATCAATCATTATTGCCCAGCTCTGTTTGTTTGCACGATTTGTTTCTATAACAATGAACACCCAAATCTACCCAAGAACTAAACCTTACCAACACCTTACATCAACCCATATCTCCCCATGAAATCATGACAATCCCTATACATGGTGTTCATTCTCTTCTTTTTGTAGTTTGTAAACTTTGGGTCTAAATGTGTGTGGTTTACCTTGTTTTGGAACTTTATCGAAGGGTGTCATTTTTTTTGTATTCTTCTGATTTGTACTTTCAGCCAACATGCTAACTCATGTATGCATGTAGTGGCAAGTAACTACTCAATAATATTAATTGTTGCATAATATTCCATTGTGTGACTATACCATAATTTCTTAATACGTTTTTCCATTGTAAAAAGAAATAAGATCTGTGAGCAGTTTAGATAACATGTCAGGATTGTACAGCTGACTGCACTGACGACATCGTGACCACTGTGTTATGGAGGTCAGTTCCCAATTTCCTGGCTTTCCCTTTTCCTTTTTATGCAGTTACTGTGCTCCTTACTGAAAATTAAACAACTGATTCATCCCACCCTGTAGGATGTACAAGCCCATTAAGGGAAGCTTTCATGTAGGTAAGCAGTTGCAGTAATGTGGTTACAATACTGTTGAGAGACGAAAGCTCGTGGAGAACTGCCAGGACCACCACTTGAAATGATTAAAAAAATGGATATTTTAAGAGACATGTCAGTATTACATCACAGATCATGAAAAAATTGTGTTTTCTTTTCACCTAAGAGATTTGTTTGAGAAAAGTTGACAGCAATGTAAAGCTATGTCAAAGAAATTCTATTTTCCCATCAACATTTTTTTTTTTTTTTTGAGACAGAATCTCACTCAGTGGCCCTGGGTAGAGTGTGGTGGTGGCATGATCACAGCTCACAGCAACTTCAAACTCCCAGGCTTAAGCCCTCCTCCTGCCTCAGCCTCCTGAGCAGCTGGGACTACAGGTACTCACCCTATGCCTGGCTAATTTTTCTATTTTCAGTAGAGATGGGGTCTCACTTTTGCTCAGGCTGGTCTTGAACTCCTGAGCTCAGGGGATCCTCCTGTCTTGGCCTTCCAGAATGCTAAGATTCAACATCTATTTTAAAGTAGCAATTTTATTTCCAATAATGAACACAAGACCCCGGCCCACAGGGAGACCCTGGCAGACCAACATTATGAAAGCTTACTGAGCTGGCTGCACAGCGCTGCCAGCATAAGTGCACAGTGACCAGAGCTCAAGCTTAATTGCCAGACCTTGCATGACAACAGCTCTCTCTGATGGTCATTCCAGAAAAAGAGTTCCAAAATTGCTTTGAAGGGCTGACCAGGCACTGGTGTCAGGGCACAGCTTCCCCAGGGGAGCACTCAGAAGTGATGGTAGTGATATTCAGCGATGATGGTGGAGCACTTTTTCTAGGATGAATTTGGGAACTTAATTGCTAGACCTCATATACTGTTGTAAACAGAGACTCAAAGGACCTCAACCTGTATTCCCGTTAGGAGCGATGGTTTAGCAGCTGCTCATTTGGTGTTTGCAGCACCTCCGTAGGACTTAACTACTAGCAGGCATCGTCTGTCTATTCCCGCTAGAACATAATCCTCATGAGAACCATTTTTATTTTTGTCATCACTATATCCCTGGTTTTGAGAAATAATAGGAGCACAATGAATATTTAATAACTAAATGAATGAATGTGTGAAACAATTATTATGAATGATGAACAAATAAGTAATGAATTATTAAATATGAATACGCAAAATGTCTAATAAGCATGAAAATAAACACAACTTGAAAAACAAATAAATAAAACCAATTCTGACTTATGTGCTGGTCAGGTTTTAGAGCTAGTGTCACAGGATTAAAAGGAAAGTAAGGTATGGGTTTTGCTCTTGGGGTTTTCATCACTCAGACAATCACCTTACGAGCTTGAAGCCGGTCGCCCTTCATGTTCCAAGTTCACAGGTGTATTTCATACCCACTTACAAGACTGAATGTTGATTTTGTGAATCTTCCTGAGGTGAAAGACAAGGTTATCTTCAACATCGGCATGTAGTACCACAACATTAACTTTAAACTTAGAATGTCTGACTGTTGTCCTCATTACCTGTTACTGTTATAAGTGTAGTAATGTGTTCCTTTATAAATACCAGTTTTTCTAAGGCTTGTATGTTCTTTACTGACCGCTTGGGCAGTGTGATATTGATGCTTGTTAGCTGTGTCATGTGAACTGACCTTTGCTTGTCTGTTGAATGGGGAAAAAAATAGCACTTCACCTTCAGGACTCAATTAGTATATGCAAACCACTTACAATAACACACATTGTGTTAACTATCAGAATCCTTTCTGCATGGGGGAAAAACATGCATTTCTGAAGTTTAAAGTTAAAAAAGATAAATGGCAACTATATACAATGTGGAAGACATAGGGATTTAAATTTAATTTCCTGGAATATTTTGGAAGAGTCCAATGGATAGATTTTGTTACATGGGTTTATTTTCTGTATTTAATTTAGAATAAGTTTTATTAGAACCTCATAATTTTGTGTGAACATATGCAAATGTGCTCAGATGTTCCATTTCAGTAGTTATATTATTATATGTAAATTGAGAATGATTACTATGAGTATCCATTTTCCTTCAAAACCGATCAGCATGAATTTTACATTTTTGAGCAAAAATGAATTACGTTAATGTATTAACTCTTGAGGTACTGTCCATTCCTTCAATTTTCCTTTCAAATTTATTTAATGTTAACATAATGAAAAGCACTTAGGAATTTCAATGTACCTTGACTTTGCGTTGTTTGTGCTATACTTCAGTGGAAGGAAGACACTCAATGGGCTAAAGACCTATCCTGTCCCCGGGGTAGTAAAAGCTACACCATCTTAGTCAGCTTAGGCTCCTACAAGAATATGTTGTAGATTGGGTGGCTTAAATTTAAAAAAAATTGAAACAAACCCACTTATTTCTCACAGTTCTGGATGCTGGAAAATCAAGATCAAAGTGCCAGCAAATTTGGAATTAGGTAGGGACCTCTCCCTCCCTTGCAGGGCCCCCGCCTTCTTGCTATAGCCTTGCTTGGTCGAGGGAGGTATCTCTCTAAGTGTCTCTTCTTACCAGGTACTGACGTCATTTATGAACACTCCACCCTCATAACCTAACCGCCTCCCAAAGGCTCCCACCTCTAATGACTGTCCCGTTAGAGATGAGGGCTCCATCATGAGTTTCGGGGGCCACAGGCTTCCAGGCCAGAGGACGCGCTCTGATGATGTATGCCAGGTCTGTGTGGCTGATGTCTTCTGATACCGTGCTTCCCCTCACCAGTCTTTCGTACATGATTCAGCACCGTGACTGAGGCTTTTTTATAGACACCTGATTATTCCTTTCTGTTTCTCTCCCATCAAAGTTTCCCTTGTTAAAAATTATTTACTTAGCTGGGTGAGAGGGTTCACGCCTATAATCCCAGCATTCTGGGAGGCTGAGGCAGGTGGATTGCTCAGGAGTTCGAGTGCAGACAGACTCCCATGTCTAAAAATATAGCAGGTTGTAGTGGTGGGCACCTGTAGTCCCAGCTACTCGGGAGGCTGAGGCAAGAGAATCAATTGTACCCAAGAGTTTGAGGTTGCTGTGAGCTGTGATGCCACTACACTCTACTGAGGGTGACAAAGTGAGACTCTGTCTCAAAAAAATAAAAATTATTTCCTTGACAAACTATATTATTTGTTTAAGACTTCATCCCTGCTTATTTCAGTAAAGTTTTCAAATAGTATAATAAAAAGAAATGACATTGTAGCCAAGAGTCCCAACACTTCCAATGGGAATTCATGAAAACTGAACATATTATAGTAATACCAAGCTGGTATACAGGGTGAAAACTCTCTCTTAGCTTTATTCTACAAACCTGAATATAAAGCTGGAAATTAAATGTTTCCAATTTGGTGATGAGAAAATTCTGAAGAGAATGACTCCTCATATTTAGCAAAATTAGATAGCTTGTTACACAGAGAATCTTCTGAGTTAAGGGGAATATCTTAAACTAGAACCACGGACAGGGGCAAATCTTAACATGCAGTAATTGACCCTTGAACAACCTGAAGTTGTTCCCTTAAATAGCCCAGGTCCACTTATGAGTGCATTTTCTTTTCAAATAAACACAGTCAGCTCCCCATATCTACAGGTTAGCATTCAGGGACGTGGAAACCTACAGACATGGGGGGCCGACTTTCTCAGGCTCTACAGGGCCAACTGCGAAACTTTGGTATCTGTTGGGGTCCTGGAACCAATCCCCCACAAATACCGAGAGGCACCTGCATTGGGAAAGAAATCTGAACTCAGGGTACACTTTCTTCATTGTTCCAGGATTGGGCAGCGTCCCTGTGCAGTGTCTGCGGGAGCAGAGTCAGCTGAAATGCCTGTGCACCTCCACCTCTGCTGCAGAGCAGAAATCCACTCCTCCTATGAACTGAAAAAACACCACAACCTGGTTACAGAATTTTGCTCCTACTCCCATGTATTCACTTCTAATCAGAATGCCAGTGAGGTTTCGACTTTTTATTTTGTAGAGGAATAAATTGCTTATAAATGTAACCATTATAATTTTCTTTCCAATGAGAAAGTATCAGAATAGGGGAAATGGAGTAAAGAAAAAATAGCCCTTAAGATACATTTCCTATTCTTATTCCATTATAATACAAGATTAACAAACGTATGCACGCCCAAAAAAAAAAAAAAACAACTAGGAAGGGGACAGCAGAAAGCTCATTTATTTGTATCTGTGGTTCCTGATGTCACTCTAATCAGAATTTCGATCAGAAGGATCCAGGCCAATATCAAAATCATATAAAATAGCCGCCTTTAATAGAGACTTTGGTGTTTAATCCTTTGAAGCATCTGGGAAGCAAAGATACACTGTATGCAAAGTAAAATCCTCTGCTGTCTTTGAAAGTACTAAAGGAGGCTTTTAAGTGCACTTACCATATTCATCTTTACAGATAAAATGTCTAGTAGGCAGGCTTATAGATGTCTATGGGTCTTCTCTACCATTTAAATGTTTTTGAAATGAAAAACAAAAATAGTTATCTTTAAAAAAAGTCAAATAGCACTTTAAACTACCTCCACATTATACACATAGTTTAACATCTGAGTTGATAACTATTATTCTCTGAAATATCACCTTGTACATAAGTACACATCTTAAGGCCATACACCTAAATTATATGCATAAAATGTATAGCTTGAGAACAAAAACTGACTTGATTAATTATAACTTGTATTATATATGCTTACTCATATAGGTATGAATTTGGTGCCCTACGTTGTAAATGAGCATGTTTAAAAATATTAAGTAATTTCTTATTCTCATAAGTTTTTTTTTGTTAAACCCTACATTTAATTCTTCATTTCTTTCTTTTTTTTTTTGAGACAGAGTCTCACTCTGTCGTCCTGGGCAGAGTGCTGTGGGATCATAGCTCATAGCCACCTCAAACTCTTGGGTTTAAGAGATCCTCCTGCCTCAGTCTCCCTGTTTTTCTACTTTTAGTAGAGACAGTGTCTTTCTGTTTCTCAGCGTGGTCTTGAACTCCTGAGCTCAAGTGACCCACTCACTTTGGCCTCCCAGAGTGCTGGGATTACAGGTGCCCGGCCCTAAAACCATCATTTTAAATAGAAATTTTTATCTACAATATAGAAACTTACTGATCATTATTATTTTTTTTTGAAAAACCATACAGTTATATAACAAGTCTAAATTTAGTTTTCTTGGAACATCTTTCATTATTAATAATTTGTTTTCTTCAAATTTAAGAGAAGTGGCTCTTCAGAACGTGTATCTAGTTATCTCCGAGGGCCAGGGCAGGAAAGGAACCTCTGTGTGCACCCTGTGCATGGTCCATAAGGATGCCCAAATCCTCAAACAGACTTCTCTAAGCTGATTACACAGGATGGGCAGACAAACGAAAGCACCTATTCTATCAACTGGCTATTTTGTAGTAATAAAAGTGTACGTGACAAACAAACAGAATTCCAATGTCCTGATTTCCACCAATGTTCAGTGTTCCATAGTCAATCCCTTGCCTGTCAATACCTCCTCCTAAGTATTATAGCATGCTTCCGCCCATGTAATCTTCATTTTACTGGAGTGATGCTTAGACAACAGCAGGCAGCACAATCACCTGGGAAGCTTGTTAAAAGGCAGATTGCTAAACTCACAATTTTCATCCAGAAGATCTGAGGAGAGGCCCAAAACGTGCATTTCTAACCATACCCTACAACATGTTGCTGACACTGCTGGTGTAGGGACCGCACTTTAAGAATCACTGAATTAATAATCTTACTCATACAACAACTATAGCTTTGGAAACTTTCAGGAAAACCAGCCGTGAAACTTTTTAAACTATTAAGATTTGTACCATGACATGAGTCAGACGGAGCAGTGATGTAAGTTCTGATTTTTCTGAACTCTCCAGAGGTGACTGCAAAGCCAAGTGGAATGAGTTAAATGGACAGGAATTACAATCAATACATTACTACTCAAAACATAATAGGCGCCACATTGATCCCCATGACTAAACCTAACCTCATGTTTCATTCTGCATTTATCTTTATCTGCAAATATTTCCTCAGTGAATAGGGAGAAAATCTGGTGTAAAAATACATCACTTACTCTAAGGTCATTTCTTAATTGCCCTCTACACTTGGCTCAATATTCCCAGATGATATCTTAGGATAGTTTGTTTCAAAAAATAAATAAATAAATAAATAAAGTATAAATAAATTAAAAATAAATTGTATTCCCACTTCTGCACCGAATGTCTCCTTTCAGTCCCAAAGCAACTTATTAGAAGATCTTTGTAAAATATGTAGTCTCTGAGAACTTTGCTTCAGTGGTTCTGAAGTGTTAGGAGACACCATCATTAACGGGATGCTTCCTGTGGAGGGCGGAGGCGAGGGCAGGGTGTCGGGAGGCTGGGGCCCGTTTCCTGTGTTGTCTTTGGGCAAATATCAGCATTGTCTGGTCTTGGGCAATCTTTTAATCTCCAGCTGAATTCAGTTTCCTTATTTTTAAAATGGCAATAATAATTCCTAGCACCAGATCTTTGAGAAAAATCAAATTATGTAGAGCCCTATTTTCTCATGAATTGAACAAACTGCAATCTAGCATATTGTAAGTAGAGTCTTATTTTTCTAATAAACAGAATTAACTTTAATCTAACATATTCAGGGCCTTAAAAGGGTCATATGGGTGCCATTGTTGTAAAGAAGAGAGCCTTTGGATCTCATTTTAACTCAATTTTTTACCCTTAACATTGCTTTGGGTTTTCTTTTTTAATTAACAGTGAATTATACCTTAGACCTGATTAATATATACCTGCTGCAAATCCTGATTTTTCTTGTTGCTTCCCCATAGGAGACAATGTTAGATTTGATATGATTTTTGATATGATTTTCATCACTTAAAAAAAAAAAAACCTGTGGGTGGCACCTGTGGCTCAGTGAGTAGGGCGCCCGCCCCATATGCTGAGGGTGGCGGGTTCAAACCCAGCCCCGGGCCAAACTGCAACAAAAAAATAGCCGGGCGTTGTGGTGGGTGCCTGTAGTCCCAGCTGCTCAGGAGGCTGAGGCAAGAGAATCGCTTAAGCCCAGGAGCTGGAGGTTGCTGTGAGCCGTGTGAGGCCACGGCACTCTACCCGAGGGCGGTACAGTGAGACTCTGTCTCTACAAAAAAAAAAAAAAACTGTGAAATAAATTTGCAAAATTTATTTGCTCAAAATATTGTACTGTGGATGAATCAATGTTAACACTATCTGAATTCACACTAAAATGATATTTGGGAATGAAAGCCACATTTTCAGTGAGTTATAACTGCCTTTTTCTCGGTGTGTTTGTGTCTATGTGATTGCTCTTCTCGGTTGCAAACCCAGAAGAGGGGTTTTAGATTTCTTATATTAAATAATGTAGACATGGTAGAGGTGACAGTGAAATATCTCACTAGGACATAAAAGAGTCTTATAAAAAGATCCTCTGTCAAGGATGATGTCCTCTGTGTGCTCTTTGCCTCCGTTTATGACAGAGATGTGGTAAGTTGGTGCTTCTGGACGATGGTGCTGAAAGCAAAGCCATCAGGGCACAGGGGAACGCTGAGTCGCATGTCTGCATGCGCGCTCTGTCCACAATGAGAAACCTATTAGAGGCAGCTTATTATCCATCTCGGAAAGTACTTTAAAATAAATATGGTTAACTAGAAATGCCAGTTTGAAAATCCTTCTGATTTATACATGTTACATAAATGTATATATTATGCATCGTTCAAATTAAAAATCAAGTCTGACTCCACATCATCATCTCGTGTTTTCCCTTAAACTCTTTCTGAGCTTTTGCCTTGGTCAAGCATTGGTTAAAATGCTGAGACAACATACTTCCTTTTATGCTTTAGTCTTGGAAGAACACAAATAGCATGGAAAGCAGGAAACGCAAAACCAAACAGAAATGAATTGGAATCTGGCTTTAGGAGATCCTTCAAAGAAGAAAACATATTGCCATTCATGATTTATCTGATTCTTATCAACGTTTAAATCCCAAAGATACTAAAAATGTTTGATATATATGGTTTGATGCTTAAAATCTGTATTCACATCCACCAATCTGTGAAATCTCCTATAATGGAGTATACACTGCAGTATACTCTGCCTCAACCCAAGCAAGAAATAACCGTCAAGGGTTTCCTTTTATATGCTTAAAGATGTATAAAATGTGAGTACAGCAGAAAACAGGCAGGAGTCAGACTATAGGATAAGAATATTTTTTTCTAGGACAGAATTAATTATGTGTTAGAAATAGTGTGCAAAATGCACAAAATAAAAGCAATTGCTGGAGTTAAATCTAGTTCTCTAAAGCCTAACAGTTTGTATTGTTACTGTCCCATCCTCGCTAATGTTAACTACATGGGTTATTTAAAAATAAGAGCTGTATTTCAGGGCAAACCATGTAAAATCAAGATCAAATACCCTGCAGCATCTTATATACGATTTCTGTCCTCAGCTAGCCAGTAAAATGGAGGATACCTAAAGCAAAAATTCAAGGCCAGATGTTTGAGGGTTTATAGCAACACATTACTCAGTGTGTGAGACTCAGTAGCTCTGTTCATGAAAGAACTGGATCAGGTATCGTATCCAAGATGTGAGGTATCTGAACTGATAATTTGCTATTAATTGTAGACTCCCACAAATCAAGCAAGAAAATGTGGTCATAGCGATTTCTGGATAAAGTACTTTAAAAATACAAGTTAAATTAAACTTCATGCTCTCCCTTTCTTTTGGAGATCAGATTTGTGTTAAAATGAATATTCACAATTACAACAATTTTCATCAATCCCTAAGTTCACGATATATGAAAAAAATTTTAATTTTCTACAAATCGCCACAATAGTTTTATACTACAATGAACACAGCAGCCCAGTGGTATGGCTGGTACTGCTGGAATTGCTGCCCCACAATTTTTTGTTAAACAACAGTAAAATGAATTCAAGAAGAAATAATGTAAATAAGGCAACTACATCTCTAATTCGTTTTTTTTTTATTTCTCACATATTCCCTCTTTTCTTTCTTCTCTTATCTTTCCCTAGAGCAGATGGGTTGAGGCTGCTATTTTTTAAAGTGTAATGGCTTCGTGGCATTTCCTGGTGGTGTTTCTTCAGATAGTTCTCAGGAGGACAGAGCTTTGATGTCACACACATGAAGGACACACGTACACACTCTCAAAGAATATTCCTTTAGACAAACCCAACAATTTTAATCTCTAGGCTGCCCTTCAGACATGGCTTTGTGCTTGAAGGAAGAAGAAACAGGTGAAACCCCTATAGATGTAACAAAAAGACCTTTGAAGTAGAAGATGCTGATGTGCTGATTCAGAGGAATTCCTGACCCAGGCTGTGTGGTGCCACAGTCACACATCCCGCTTGAAAAGGAAGAATTTGGAAGCTTCAATGCCTATTGTCTAAGTTAATGTCTTAAAATCTACTATGCTTTACACCCATAATGCCCTTGTCTTATAAAGAGAGGCTTTTTATTTCCACTTTTATCTCAGAAGAAAACCTGCAGGCTCGGGAGGTGGCAAGATGGTAATACACATACAAGGGCCACAGAGGTCATCACAGTCTTAGAAATAACTTCATGTTTTGGAAAATAAGTGACAGAATCTCAATATACAAACAGATAGCTGAAACAGCTTTTAGGAAAAAAACAAGGCTATCCATTTAAGGAGAAGGCTTGTATTCTCATGTTTAAAACTATAACATCGTCAAGGTTGTTGAAATTTCTAAAGGAAGGCTATTACTACATGAGGGCAGAGGGTCTACAACACAGCTCCCCAAACGCCATTCACCTGGGCAACTTTTTTACAGCAATAAATAATCTCTGGAATATTCACAGGAATTTCAAAACATAGTTTACAGTGTGGTGTGGTTGTAATACTTCATGGTAAATCACAGGCTTAAATCATTGTATTATTAAATGCCATATTGCACTGCAAGAAAAGAGAAATATTATGGTGTTTTGATCCCCCCAATAACACTTATGTGATATTTACTAATTATATAAATGCATCAAATTATCGTGTGTCCCCCAAAATTTGTACATTCATTATGTATCAATAAAAAATAAAATTAATGGTTGAAAGTCCACTATTCAATGGATTACTTTTCTTTTGTAAATTACTTCTTTTTTTTTCTCACAAGAAAAGGTTATGATTTTATTTTACTGTGCTGATCAGTTGATTGATTGGTCCTTGGAACCTGGTAGGTATATTTTCTTATCATTTTTGCCCGGACCTAAGTGAGTTCTCTCTCCTTGAGTGTTTATTCAGCTCAGGATCACTGGATGTTCATGACAGCCTTAATTTCATCTATTCCATTTTCTCCTTCTAAAATTTGTGTTATTCAAATAGTAAGCTCCTAAATCTTCCAATTCTCTGCCAGTCTTGTGCTTTCCCATCACAGCCATAACTCTAAGAATCCCTGGATTATTCTTTTAATGGAAAATGTACTTAGAAACCCAGGTGTGAGGGCTAGTTGTGCTTTTTTTTTTTTTTTTTTGAGACCGTCTCATGCTGTCATCCAGACTAGAGTGCCATGGCATCATCACAGCTCACAGCAACCTGAAACTACTGGGCTCCAGCGATCCTCCAGCCTCATCCTCCCTAGTAGCTGGAACTACAGGTGTCCTCCATGACTCCTGGCTAATTTTTCTTTCTACTTTTTTTTTTTTTAAAGACATATTCTCACTCTGTGCACTGGGTAGAGTCCTGTGGCATCATAGCTCACAGAAACCTCAAACTCCTTGTTCAAACAATCCTCCTGCCTCAGCTTCCTGAGTAGCTGGGACTACAGTTACTTGCCACCATGCCTGGCTAGTTTTTCTAATTTTAGTAGAGATGGGGTCTCACTCTTGCTCAGGCTGGTCTTAAACTCCTGAGCTCAAACAATGCTCCTGCCTTGGCCTCCTAGAGTGTTGGGATTACAGGCGTGAGCCACCACGCATGGCCATGCTCATCATTTTAGACATAGCAGTGTTTCCAGGCCTACTCAGGGAACAGAGAGAGAGAGAGAGAGAGTGTGTGTGTGTGTGTGTGTGTATGTGTGTGTGTGTGTGAGAGAGAGAGAGAGAGAGAGAGAGAGAGAGAGAGAGATGGGCCCAGAAATGTACCTCCCTAGTGACTTCAAGTGAGGACTGTATGAGTCCTTTCAGTAGCGAGGAGCAGAATTCAGCTGCATGGCCCTGCCTCACCCAAATCCACATCCTTCATGAGGAAACTCATATCTAATGACTGACCAGAGAGGTTCAAGGCCTGAGCATCTGAGCCCACTGCAGGGTAATGCTGAACGGCCACATAGGCTTCACAGCTTCCCGTGAACTTGGCCGAGGCTTGGGGACAGTTTGCCTTCTTTTGTGCACAGGCCACCTCTCACCCACAGCCGTTCAGCTCTTATAAATTAAAAACAAGAAGAAGCAACTCAACAGAAAAAGGAGCAAAATGGGGTACTGAGATCACAGAGAAGCCGAGACAAGCGGCAGCCAAACTGTCCAGAAATACCTTCATCCTCTCTGTTTGTAAATGCAAATCAATGTCCCAAGGAGATATCAATTACCTTTCAAGCTTCAAAACATTAAAAAACAATAACTTTTACTACTGGTGATGATCCAAGAGATAATACCCTCAGATATTACTGGCATAAACAAGATTTCTTACAGCCTTTCAAAATTCTGTGGCTAAACTTTATCACAGCATATTTGAGCAGCAACAATACTGGGAAGAAAAGTTGTTTTTTTCTTTGTTCATCTACAGGGCAAAGAAAAATTGCAAAACAGTAAAACTGTCACACTCATAAATAATTATGTAGAATGTAGAATCACATATATGTGTATACACACACACACATACAGTACCTGCACCACATTTCATAGAGTGGTTGCTTGAAAACACAAATTTGCTCCAATGTGATTAACACATTTGGGAACATTTGGAACATAATGTGAGTTTTGTGTGAACTTATGGGAAATGTCCTTATTAGAAACACTAGGTGAGGCAGAATAGTGCACTCAACTGAACCACGCTGGTGGAAACACACAAACGCCACACACACACTGCAGACCTATACCAGCCATAGCAGCTCATCCCATGTTTTAGATTATAAAATGACGTTTTGTTAAATCTGTAAATAGTGTATATATATATTATAGATATGAAAGATATAAAAAGTATATATATACACTTTATAAAAAGTATAAAAGAGTGTGCGTGTGTGTACATATATAAATCTATACACACACATATATACACACATATACATATATATATATATACATATACACACCTTTTTTTTTGAGACAGAGTCTCACTCTGTCACCCTGGGTAGACTGCTGTGGCATCATCATAGTTCACAGCAACCTCAAACTCTTGAACTCAAGCCATCCTCTTACTTCCAACTCTTGAGTCCCAGGGACTATAGGCACCCGTCACCACGCCCGGCTAGTTTTTCTATTTTTAGTAGATACGGGGTCTCACTCTTGCTCAGGCTGGTCTCCAACTCCTGAGCTCAAGGGATCCTCCTACCTCGGCCTCTCAGAGTGCTGGATTACAGGTGTGAGCTACCTCGCCCAGCCTACTTTTTTTTAATCGTTTTTAAACAAAACTCATCCAACATCTCACATGTGTTTCAGTGTCCTGGTCAAAATGTCAAAGAGACCACGCAAGGAGTAGATCATTATGCATTAAGACCTTCAAGGGACAAAGCCGACTCCTGCAGAAGTTACTCCTATCAGTGCCTGTGTGGTTTCAAATATCCCCACAATTTGCAAAGCCTTCGGCTTTTGAGCAAACCAGCAGGGGCAGAGGAGGGAGCTGCAAAATATGTTGACAAAAAATACAGAAGTTAGAGAGGAAGAATGTACACTGTGATCAAATACTCCATTTTGACAAAACAAAATACTAAACCACGTGCTCAACGGGCCTACGTATCAAAAACAGAAAAACTTACATCAGGATTTAAAGTTGGAAAAGATAACTTAAGTGGCATGTGTTATATAAACCTGTCCACGCTTGGTGCTAAGACCTCCTTCTGGTTTCAGAGGACCATCCTCCCACCATGTCATAGATGTTGCAGCCCTTCTAATGGTCACTTCTATGAAAGACCTGAGATACTTCAGTGATTTAATTTTATTTTCAGAGGTGAGAATCCTGCTATGTTGCCAAGGCTGTCCTCGAATTCTGGGGCTCAAGAAATCCTCCAGCTTCTCCCTTCCTGAGCAGCTGAGACTGCAGGCCCATGCCACCACCCCTGGTCAACTTCAGTCATTTTTTTAAAGGTAAAGTGCTGTACTTAGTCCTCCTGCATTTTCAGTCATTGGTTACGTGTAAAACAACTACACTATTTTCACTAGGTTCCTGTCTTTGTTTTTAATATGTCACCAATGAAGATGTTGAAGGTTTTGCCCCAATATCAATTTTTTCATTGTCTGATTGTGCAATTGTTATTTTTAGGAATGCAACGCTACAGCAGAACAGATTACATAGACAAACATACACACCACACTCAGCTATATGCATCCAAATGAAAAACTGATGTGGTTCTATAAGCAAGAAAGAATATGGCCATCTAATGTCTATGTGTGCTTAAATTAGAATAATGCAATTTCACAATTTTCTTATGGTTTTATGTTGTCCATTTTAAAAGCAATTATTTATACAGCACAATACATGAGGCTTTTCTCCTTAGGAAAAACAAAGTAAGGGAACAAATGCCATGAAAGGCTGTGTTGTTTGAGCAGCAATTTCTTATCTCCTAGGAGAGGGGACAATACCATTACGGGAGCAGCTTAGCATGGCTTGGAAGCACAAGTGGATGGCATTAACAGCAAACGGATGCACCTTGTTCCACCGTGGGATCCCACAGTGCTGGATGGCATGCTCATTCAGAAGCGTAACGATGGCCCTGTCCTGTTACTATACTGAGCCATTCTGCTCAGCAAAGAAATGTCATGAAAAAGTAATCAGGGTGTGTGGAGGGATGTGCTAAGGGCTGTCAGAATAATTTATTAGTATGTACACTGTTTTATTTGTCACTGAGTTTTGTCATCCCACACCCACACTTTGCACAAGCCGTTTATGAGCACCTCTCCTCAGAAGAGGTCTGTTTTAATAAACCCCCAAGTAAAAGTCTCCTGAAAGTCTCTTCCCTCCCTTGCTTTTGTTTTCCTCAGTTATGTTTGAAGGCTGTTCTAAGTGCCTCTGAGAGTAACAAGAGGAGCAGAGAGAAAGAAAAAAGGAGAAAGAAATAGATGCCGATGGGTCCAGGGTTGTGAGGTCCCTATGGGATAAGGACACCCAAGTGTGTGGTCTCTGGTGACTGGAGAGACGGCAGAGGATCTGGGGCCACGATGTGCCTTGTTAATTGGACCCTCAATTCTCAGCCTCACTAACGATTCCAGTGCCTCAACCACTGAGTAAGAAAAAACATCCTGTCAAGAGCGTGACAATGACAATATCAAGAATGACCTTAACCAAATGGAAGTTAGAAGCCTGAGTCTTACCCACAAAGTCAAGCTGAGCGTCTCTGTAACACCAAACGTAGCTGCCTTCACACTTTCTTTTGGTCCCTGAAAATCCCTGCAACTGCTTCAGCCCTCACTCGTTTCCCCATGCACAGCCCCCACTGTTCTCTGCCCCTTTTTCTGCCCTATCTTCTACCGCTGAGTCCTATCGGCCAGATGTGAGGCAGAGTTTATAGCTTTCCTAATTCTTGTCTCCCCAGGGGGAGAGAAGACAACTGGCCTCCTACCACTGGGCTGTCACCTCATGGTGGGTTGAGAGGTGGGAGAAGAGCCGTGGGCTTACAGACAGTGAGGAGACAGAATTTCAGAAAGTGATACTCCCATCGAAGACAGCAACAAATTGTAGAGTGCTCTGAGGCAGCTAGAATGTTTTTCTTTTCTTTAGATTCAAGGTCTTCCTCTGTCACCCAGCCTCAACCTCCTTGTCTCCAGTGGTCCTCCTGCCTTCAGCCCCTGAGTAGCTGAGACCACACGTGACCTACTGTGCCCGGCATATATATATATATATATATATATATATATATATATATATATATTTTATTTTATTTTTTTGAGTCTCACTTTGTTGCCCTTGGTAGAGTGCCACGGTGTCACAGCTCACAGCAACCTCGACCTCTTGGGCTCACATGATTCTCTTGCCTGAGCCTCCCAAGAAGCTGTGACTACAGACACTTATCACAACGCTTGGCTATTTTTAGAGACTGGGTCTTGCTCTGGCTCAGGCTGGTCTCGAACTTGTGAGTTCAGGCAACCCACCTGCCTCAACCTCCCAAGTGCTGGGATTATAGGTGGGAGCCACCACGCCTGGCCCTGGTACTTTTTTTTTTTTTTAATTTTTTTTGCACAGACAGGGCCTTACTATGTTGCCCAGGCTGGTCTTGAACTCCTGGTTTCATGCTATCTGCACTGCCTCAGCATCAATTAGAACTTTAATTGCTATCATTACTTACAATTAGGAGCATATCTACAGGCTATGGGGGAAGAGTTGTAGGCCCTAATGTCTTTAGCCTGTATACATTAAAACCATAATGGTACCACCAGATGTCTTTTATTATGAAGATCATATTTACAATTGCTCATTAATTTACTGGGATTCCAAAATTGTCAAGAAATAGGTGTTGTGCCTTATCACATAAAGAGAGTAAATTCACTCAGCAGAAGACTTTGGAATACACAAGGAGGCTGCGTGCGCTGGCTCACACTTGTAATCCCAGGCCGAGGCAGGTGGACTGCCAGAGCTCAGGAGTTTGAGATCAGCCTGAGCAAGACCCAGACCTCATCTCTACTAAAAATAGAAAAACTACCCAGCCATGGTGGTGGGTACCTGCACTCACCCAGGGTAGCAGACTTAGATTGTCTCAAAAAAAAAAAAAAAGCAACATTCAGGGCAAGGTGTATATTTTCCAATTTTAAAGCCCTCTTCATTTCTCTGAGATCAAGAAAAGGATAGAACAGTAGACATCTCATAAAATTTAAAAACAAATATTCAAAAGCATATCAATTCAACAGATACTTTCTTCACCTAAGATTAGTGTTTTTATTATATGAAGTTCTGTAGCTTTCTGGAAGACATATTACCATGAAAAAATGTTGTCTTTTGTTGCTTGGAATAATTGACATCAAAGTAAATTTAAATATTTTAGTTTTCAGCAAAAACTGAAAAAGAAAACAAACTCACTTCCTCTTATTTTAAAAAAAATATTTGAAGTACAATTCAGCGACTGCAGTGTGGGAAGCAGGGATGGTTTTTAAATTAAGAACACTTTATTTTCTAAAAATGGATTTATCCAATGTTTTAATATCAAAAACATGGCCATTTTTATTCTTTTTATATGATAACTTTATTTCCCAACAATTCTGAAATACAAAATATGTCATAGTCATACTTCTGTTACATCAAAACTACTCTGAGTCCCAGGGCTGGCAGTAAACGTTTTTGGTTTCTCTTTTTCTTTCTTTTTTTTTTTTTTTTTTTTTTTTTGTGGTTTTTGGCCGGGACTGGGTTTGAACCCTCCACCTCCGGCATATGGGACCAGCGCCCTACTCCTTGAGCCACAGGCGCCACCCTTGGTTTCTCTTTTTCATTTCAGTAGTCCTTGTCTACTTAAAACTGCATTAAATCTGACCATCATACTGTCCTTCAAATACTCATAATAGTCCTGGAACATAGCAGTAAATTCTACATATATACAGTAGACCCTCCATAGCTGACCACCTCCCTACACTGACACCTCCTTAAGTTGACCTAACATTCATAGACGGGACATGCACCCCACGCAGACGTCAGTACAGTAGGCCTGGTCCCTCACTCTGATCAGCTGCATAAGTCGACCAGCTCGTTACAGTCCTTTGGGTGGTCAACTTACAGAAGTTCTGCTGTATTTGTCAAATAAGTAAATAATAAAATCCTATGAGTTTTCTTTCACCTTGCTTTCTTGCACAGCATCTGGTTCAAGGTGATTACAATATTATTAATAGAGATAGTCTTAATAGTAATAATATTACCAGAAAATATTTCTCCATAATCATGACACATTAGGAAAGCGGAGGTAGTCTGGAAGTTTCTTTCTGATAGTTTTCTGTGTCTTTCTAATGCTGCTAAGTAATGATGGTGATGATAACTGGAGATGTTTTATAAAGGGCATACTAAAGTTAAATGCCTTAAGAAGAATCATTGCAATTGCCCCAACAGAAATTTGCTTGTACTTTTTACGTTTCATGAGTGAAGAAACTGACAGTATAGAAAGGTTAGGTGTTACACAACCGCAGTTCTTAATTCTATTACTTCTTAATTTAAAATATTTTCTTTTCTTTTTTCTTTTTTTTTGGAGACGAGTCTCACTATGTCACCCTCTGTAGAGTACCGTAGTGTCACAGGTCACAGTAAATTCTACCTCTTGGGCTTAAGTGATTCTCTTGCCTCAGCCTCCCAAGTAGCTGGGACTACAGGCGCCTGCCACAATGCCCAGATATTTTTTGTTACAGTTGTTATTGTTTAGCTGGCCTAGACTGGGATCGAACCCACCAGCCTCGGTGTATGTGGCTGGCGCCCTAACCACTGTGATACCAGGCACTGAGCCTAAAATATTTTCTTAAAAGTGAGACAGAAGGGCAGCGCCTGTGGCTCAGTGAGTAGGGCGCTGGCCCCATATACCGAGGGTGGTAGGTTCAAACCCAGCCCCGGCCAAACTGCAACAAAAAAATAGCTGGGTGTTGTGGTGGGTGCCTGTAGTCCCAGCTACTTGGGAGGCTAAGGCAAAAGAATCACCTGAGCTCAGGAGTTGGAGGTTGCTGTGATCTGTGATGCTACAGAGGGTGATAAAGTGAGACTCTGTCTCTACAAAAAAAAAAAAAAAAAAGAAAGAAAGAGAAAGAAAGCATGTATGTATAATCCTTGCAGAATACACCACCCAGTGAAATTAGTAATATTTATTTTTCATGATTAAAATACAAAAAACTGTAGGATTATAAATATATCCAAATTCTAAGCCCAACTAATGAATATATTTAGTTCAATTTTTAAGCAAAGAATCAGGTTCACACCAAAAGCATGTCAGTGAGCACCACTAATTATATTCTCATGAATAAAAGGAGTTTTTCTTTGCTTTACAGATCCTTTGCCTGAAGGAAAGTATCTGGATGCTAAATAAAATCTATACATTTAGAATTAACTGAAAATAACACATGAGTTGAATTTTCAGGAGTTGCACTAATTCACCATCACTTTCTCTGGATTTTCCAAGAATAAATAGATAGACACTCAGAAAGTAGTTTTAATAGGTTAGTTAAAACTCGACTTACTTTTATAGTATATTTTAATACTCTGAAATGGGCAGATAAATATTTGGATCAGATCAACAAGCACCTTATTTGTGAGGGCAATCACCGCTTGAATGAGTCTTATATAAATTTTCTTCAGGGTAATTTCACTTAACCTGTTCATGCACAAATCTTATATTTTAAAGAATCACTATTGATATTTGAAATATAAATGCTGCATCATACATAATACATTGCTGTTTTAATTATACTTCAAAGTCTTAATAATGCTACCTCACAAGAAACTCTAACTTAACACATTTTCACATGCACATACCTGAACTTGAACTGCACAAAAGCTTAAGATAGTACTCGTACCTGTAAGGAACAGCTTAATGCAGTAGAATGACAAGTGAAAATTGAACAAGAATTGATTTTTTTCTTTTTATATTGTGAAATACCATTTTCCAAGAAAATATAATAGCTGTTGACATTTACACATCAAACAACAACATGACATAGAGGTACATAGAGACAGAACTGAGCAGCTTATGAGGAGAGGTGCACAAAGTTCCAGTCATCATGATGTTCCCAAGCTCCCAACTCTTAGAAAATGTTAGCTCAAACAGGTAAGAAAAATAGGACACAGGGGATGTGAATAAAAACAATCTGATTTTATAGTTATGTTAGGGGGAGGAAACTCTGCTCTAGATAGGAGGAGAAAACATATTAATTTTATTAATAAAGAAGCATTTTAAAAAGTAAATGCATCAGACTAGAAAGAAAACTTCAAAAATTCCAAAACAACAATAACAAAAAATAAAGTCTATATTTTTTGATACAAATGCAAAAGAAAACATATTAATTTTATTAATAAAGAAGCATTTTAAAAAGTAAATGCATCAGACTAGAAAGAAAATTTCAAAAATTCTAAAACAACAATAACAAAAAATAAAGTCTATATTTTCTGTTATAAATGCAATTAAACCAAAATTAGAAAAAAAAGCATAAAAAGTAAGGTCTAACGCTTTGTACAAACAAACTCTAAAAACAAAACAAATCCCTCCCCTTATGACATTTTGAATAATAAAAAATAAGCACTAAAATTATTATATATTTAGAAATGAACAATGTGGAAAACAATACATACAGAATGTGTAAACACTGTTATTAAAAAAGTATAACCTAAAGTATATGTCTAAAGGAATAAAAAGTATAAAATGGCTTAAGCATTCTTTAAGAGAAATAAAGATCAACAATAAAAATACAGAAGTAATTGATAAAAATAAAAATGAAAATTAATATGTTAAAAACAAAATGTAACCTCATCAAGAAAAGAAACTTCTTCTTTGAGATAATGTAAAAATAGACATTGCTTGTTTGAAAAGAATGGAGAAAGTCATTAAAAATATAAAACACGTATTAATAACAAAGGGTCTATAAGATGATAATGGGAAATAAAACATTATAAAAGAAAAAAATTAGCCATATTTTTGAAAATCTAACTAATTTACTATTAAATAGAAGTATATAGATAAAATATACAAATGGCTTAAACCTCACTAAAAACGGTAGATTACCTAAATGTCATAATAAGTCAAAGAATAAAAACACCTGTTCCATTCAATTAGCATCAGATACAGCAGAGCTTCTGCAAGGCGACCACTCCAGGACTGTACAGTCTGGTCAACACATGGGTGTGGTCAACATAAGGATCTACACTGACTGTACTGACACATCCATGTGGTGCACGTAGGTCTATGAAAATTAGGTCAACTTAAGGAGGTGAACAGCGTCGGAAGGTGTCAACTATGGAGGTTCTTACTGTATGTGTTTAAATATATTATTATACTAATATAATTCTTACATTACACAAACTATTACTGAGCATTAAAAATATAGAAACTTCACAACCCAAATTCTGTTAACAAATTATAAGAATACAGACAATAGAGCATAGATTAAACCTATTTTGAAGCAGCATATATAAATTAAATATTAATAAATAAAATTTAGCTGAGTACTAAAAGGATAACACATCATGAGCTAGGGGACTTCATCTAAGAATTGAAAGGATTATTCAATATTAGGAGGTTTAACATAATTAAGCACTATAACAGATTAAAAGAGAAAAAAGCATATGATTTTCTTAATAGATAATGAAAACTTATTTGATCAAATTTAATAGCTATTACTAATTAATCTTTTCAAATGCTTTACAAGCTTGAAATACAAGAATATACCCAAAACCTGGTAAGTAATTTGCCTGAACTGTATCCTTAACCATGTCTTCATGGTAGACATTAAAGTCATAACAAGCTATGTGCATAGTATTTTCAGTATAGTATTGAAAGTTCTACCCAGTCTGGGCACCGTGGCTCACACCTGTATTTCTAGCACTTTGGGAGGCCAAAGTAGGTGAGTTGTCTTAGCTTAGGAGACCAGCTTGAGCAAAAGTGAGACCGCTTCTCTATTAAAAATAGAAAAACTAGCCAGGCATTGTGGTGCATGCCTGTAGTCCCAGCTACTCAGGAGACTGAGGCAGGGGGATTGCTTGAGCTCAGGAGTTTGAGGTTGCTGTGAGCTATGATGCCACCCAGGAAAGGAAGACCCCTTTCCCATTTACCTTTTCTGTTTCCCGCTGTCTGGAACTCAGATGCCAGGGCCCGAGCATGCCAGGAACAGCAGAACAGAAACAAGGAGCCCAGGGTCTGGTTTCCTCCTGGACCCGACGTGACTGCACTGACTGCTCATCTCCAGACTTCTTTCACATGTGAAAATAAACTCATGTGTGTTGAAGTCGCCACTATTGTTTTTTATTTTCTGTTATATGCAGAAAATCATAACAATAATTTACATGGACTACAAGAAATTCCAAAATGATCAGAGATCATGATGTATATGACAGTATTGCAGACCATAAATGTTAGAAAGAAGATAAATATTTGACAGGATCAACACTTTCTGCTGCTCATTATGGAATGAGGGCAGTTATTTTATTAGGAGATGATGAAATTCACATAATGAGGTTGAAAAAAACATATCCCACAGGCTAAACTGAACACACCTTAGTCCCATGCTGACCGGAATGTCTTGAGATTTTATTTTTCCTCTTAAAATTATCTCATTATTTTAAGGGGCAGTGATTACATGGAGACGCTCCATTATTCAGTAATAGGATGGTATAAGATATCCAAAATCTTAAGGAAAAGTCCTTAGAGAAAACCTCGCCTTCTACCTCTCATTTCCTGTCAATAAAGTGAACAACCTATTCAGGGACTTACGCCTAAAATGGTACAGATTTAAAGGCAAATATGTTTCTTCTCTCTGGGTGGAAAGGTGTTTTCTTCATATCCTTGATATCTCTTAGAATTAGAATGAATTATGCCCTTCTAGGAAGTTAAAAATTGGGGAAACAGAACTTAACCACTATTTGAAACCATTTTGATCATGAAAGTCATTTGGATCTGTGAATTTACTTTTATATATAAAAAATAACATGGTCTGTAAGTTGATAATTCACTGCATGTAACGGTAAAATACTACACACAGCAAGAGTGCAAATTCCATATGCCTTTCTTTGATGCATTGTTAGAGCCCCCTGGTCTCTACAAAACTAGGCATCCCGTGAATATTTCTAAATAAATGTCTAATATTCAGAAATAACTAAGATTAAATAATTATTATATACTAGGCTATCTTTAGAGAAATCGATTCCAAAATACAATTTTTTTTTTTTTTTTTTTTTGAGACAGAGTCTCACTCTTGTGGTCCTGGGGTAGAGTGCTATGGTGTCATAGTTCACAGCAGCCTCAAAATCCTGGGCTCCAGAGATCCTCCTGCCTCAGCCTGCTGAGTAGCTGGGACCACAAGTGCCTGCCAAAACAACCAGCTAGTTTTTCTATTTTTAGTAGAGTTGGGGGTCTCACTCTTGCTCAGGCTGAGTTTGAACTCCTGAGCTCAAGCAATCCACTCACTTTGGCTTCCCAGTGTGCTAGGATTAAAGGTGTGAACCGCTGAAGCCTGATCTAAAACACAATTCTTCTTTTTTTTTTTTTTTTTTGAGACAGTCTCACTTTCTCGCCCTCCATAGAGTGCTATGGCATCACAGCTCACAGAAACCTCAAACTCTTGGGCTCAAGTGATTCTCTTGCCTCAGCCTCCCAAGGAGCTGGGACTACAGGTGCCTGCCACAATGCCCGGCTATCTTTAGAGACTTACTCTTGCTGCTCTGGAACCCATGAGCTCAGGCAATTCACCTGCCTTGGCCTCCCAGAGTGCTAGGATTACAGGCATGAGCCACCATACCCAGCACAGTTCACAGTTCTTAATGTATGTTGACGTTTCCTCCAGGGAGGTAGTCAGGACCAGTCACCAGCAAGGGGTGTTACCCAAGTACATGGGTGAAAACACTGGCGCCAGCCCTTTGAACATAGACATTATAAAGCTCAACCATGAAGTGGATTTAAATATCACATTCTGCAATATCTCACACTGCATTTGGGCATACTACTCACCTAAAACAAAGACCTAATAACATTTTCTGAGAAAGTAGGCGATGAATTGCTTGGTTTGCTACTCCTCTCATGACATCCATTTGATTATTAAATAGTCCCTTGAATTTGATTTCCTTTCTATGAACCTACCGAAATTGTCACCATAATCCAAGTAACTCAAATGACATTGCTTATTACAGACAGGGTTTATGAATGTTTCCTATCTTTTGTAAAATTAGAAATGCAATAGTTAATTGCCAGCTGATTTAGGGGCCCATTCTATACTGATGTAACATTTTAAATTCACGTGTTTAATATAATATTTTGCATTTTTTCTACAGCTATGAAAATTTAAAAGTTTGTTAGAATGTAAAGCTCTTTAGAAAGTAAAAGCAATGTTTTCTTAAACTTTTAATAATTCATCATAGTTTAGCATAATAAAATATGATTTGTTGTCAAAAGCTTGACTCTCAAAAAGGCATTGAAGATATGTAGCCATTAAATTTAACAGTCAGAAACTCTACCTAAGTCCACTGCCCTTGATTATTTTGTTTGTTTGTTTGGTTGGTTGGTTGGTTTTTTTGCAGTTTTTTGGCTGGGGCTGGATTTGAACCCTCCACCTCGGGTATATGGGGCCAGCGCCGAACTCCTTTGAGCCACAGGCACCGCCCTACTGCCCTTGATTGTTAACATTCCTGAATCAATAACATAAGGCACACATTCAGAATGATACTTCTTGGCTGGGCACACTAGCTCATGCCTGTAATCCCAGCAGTCCAGGTGGTCCAGTTTGAGACCAGCCTAAGCAAAAGAGGATTCCATCTCTACTAAAAATAGAAAAACTTGCCAGATGTGGTAGTGGGCACCTGTAGTCACAGCTACTGGGGAGGCTGCTTGAGCCCAGAGTTTGAGGTTACTGTGAGCTATGGCTCCATGGCACTCTACCCAGGGTGACAGAGTGAGACTCTGCCTCAAAAAAAAGAAAAAAAAAAAAGTGGGGAGGTTAATGCAGATGATGGCCACATGGATTGGAATAACTATTGCAGAGCCCAATTTAGGGTATTTTTCAAGACTTTTGGATGTTTTTCAACATGCTAAGTAGATGCCCAAATACTTTATAAGAAAATAAAATTATAGAAAACACTTCAAATGCAATCAATGTAACCTGGTTTCTTATGCCCTCAATGAATCCCCCAAAATTAAAAAAAAAAATTATAGAAAACACAATTAAACTTTAAAGTTTTAGAAATTCAGCTAACATTAGAATCTCTATTTATTTATCTTGCCAACGAAGACAATAGCCCTAGAGCACCATTCACAGCTAAACTGCTAATTAGCATTCACATTCAAGTTCAGAAAGAGAAAGAAAAAAACCTCTTCAAATTTGTGCAGTGTTAAATTTGCACTTTTCTGTTTGTTTTAGAGGAATTGATGAGAACATAGGTTATGATCTCTATTGCATGGTTCTGCGCACACACAGAAGGTCCTCAGTTAATGTCATGGATGGAAACTGTGACTTTAAGCAAGGGGACATATAACAAAACCATTCTTTTCCTTGGCTAATAGAAGTAAGTAAGAATTAAGTTCCTAGGGCACATTTCCGGTCACAAAACATCATCAAACTTCTAAACAAAGACCAAAGCATTTCTAATACTGAATATTGAGATAAATGTGAGCTATATATTAACATACAGATAGGAAAGATTAATCAACACAAGTAAGTTGAGTACCTGCTCACTAATTCCAGTCCAGGGTCAGGGCAATGGGAGTCCATCCCTGCAGCTCAGGGGCCAGGAGCCACCTGTCCAGGGTGCCCACACCCACAACCACTTACACGGGCCAGTGGACCCAGACAGGGGCCCCGCCTGGGAAGCAATTGTTTTTTTAAACAATATTGCAAGGAAATGACCTTGAAAGAAATGAAAAAGAATTGCCTTCATAATCAGATAGTAATCAGATGAAAGCATTTGAACATTTTCTGTGAATCTGAAATACATCCCCTTACATTTAGCAAACTGTCAAGTTCTTTTTGATGTGCTGGTGCCACCATTTGTCAGCAAACTATTCTCCACACAACCTACTAATTTGGTTCTTTAACTGACACAAAATGGAATAGAAGATATAAATTCTTCATCTCTTAAACTTTCTCTCTCTCTCTCTTTCTTTCTTTCTTTTTTTTTTTTTAACGTGAGGCACCCAAGCATGGTGCTAAGAGCTGAGAATGGAGAACTGGGAAGCATGGTTATAAACATATGCATATATGTCATAAAACCAATTCCGCTACTAACCAGCTTTGTGATCTTAGGTCAGTCATTACCCTCTGTGGGCTCAAGAGATCCTTCTGCCTCAGCCTCCTGAGTAGCTGGGACTACAGGTGTCCACAACAGTGCCTGGCTAGTTTTTCTATTTTTTGTGGAGACAGGATCTTGCTTTTGCTCAGGTTGGTCTCATACTCCTGGGCTCAAGGGATCCCCTGGCCGCTGCACTGGCCAGACTTGATTACTTCTGAAGTACCTACTAGTTCCAACACTTCATGAGGATGTGAGTTTACTTTTTTCTCTAAAATAAATACAATCTTTCAGCCATAAGCAGCACTAACCTTAGTAAAGAGTTATCTTATTTGCTTTGTTCACCGGCTACTGGCATGACCTTTGTGGTGCAGCAGCCACTGCGATGACATGATAGAACACCAAAAGTCACAGTCCACAGCTGTGTCTAATGAAAAATCCAGCTGTAATTGCAGACTGGCCCTTTTCACGATCTTACCTTAAGGAGAACGCAAAGTGCAGGAACTACATCTCCCTTGCAAATACATCCCTTGGTTTGCAGATTCCCTAATACACAGTGACAGTATTGGACTTAATTGTAAATGCATTGTGAACTTTGCTGTCCTGAAGCAACAGCGTACAGTTTAGTCTGAATGACCCTGCACGTTCCCAGCCTCACGTTGTAAATCGAGCCAGCCATCCTGAAACTCAGTTCCCCTTGCTGCAATATTCCTATCTACTAAATTTATTTCTACCACCAATTAGAATGTCCCTTTTTCATTTCTCACTTAATGTCAAGCTTGCCTTTAAAGTGTTTATAAATAAAAATGCTATGAAATAGCATTGAAATAGATATGAAATGCTTCAAACTAGCATATTCCGTTTGAAGAACTTTTAACTCTCAGACTTGACAACCTTATCTTCTTTGATAATGTTAAGATCAAACCCATTTTTTATAATAATTCCCTGGTTTGATACTCCCCATGATCTCTAGGTCTACCCAGTACTGACATCCTATATTTCTTCTCTAAAATAAAAGGTAACAAGTTCTTGCTTTATTGTACCGAAACTCTTCTATTTTTCCTCATAATCCCATGCTTTTTGTAAAGATTTTCAATTTAACCACCCTAAATTAAATTATGTTATGTTTATTTCCTGTTCAAATCACTCCATCTCTCCCCCCACCTCTCCACTGTCCTCAGTTAAATATCAAAAATCTATTTCTAGGCTCGGCAACAATAGCACAGTGATTACGGTGCCAGCCACATGCACTGAGGCTGGCGGGTTCAAGGCTGGTCCGGGCCAGCTAAATAACAATGACAACTGCAACAAAAAAATAGCCAGCTATTGTGGTGGGTGCCTGTAGTTCCAACTACTTGGAAGGGTGAGGCCAGAGAATCACTTAAACCCAAGAGTTTGAGGTTGCTGTGAGCTGTGACGCTACGGCACTCTACTGAGAGTGACATAGTGAGACTCTGTCTCAAAAAAAAAAAAAAAATCTATTCCTAGCCTCCTCTCTATGTCTGGATGCTTCCCAAATTCTATAGCATTTATCTCATTACATTACCACTATTTTCAGTCTGGTAACAACCCAGCCTTCCAGGTGGCACAAATTAAGTGGAGTTCTAGGTAGGAAGCTATCAGAATAAGGAAAGGCTGTACATACACTTGTCAAATCTCACATTTGGCTGACAATATTCAAGGTACAAAGGAATAATTGTGCCTTACAGTGAACAATCATTGATCTAAAACCCTATAACAGCAGATCGCCTTCCTTTTCTTCCTCTACCTCTCCACCTAAGGATGTAATTTATTAATTAGTCCTTAAACTTGAAAACAAGGCAGGTGTTCCACTAAGGTATAGACCAAAGAGTGGTGGGCTGGGCGTGGTGACTCATGCCTGTAATTTCAGCACTCTGGGAGGCCTAGGCAGGTGGATCGCTTGAGCCCAGGAGTTCAAAAGCACCCTGAGCAAGAACAAGACTCAGTCTCTACTAAAAAACCACAAAAACTAGCCTGGCATGGTGGCAGGTGCCTGTCGTCCTAGCTACTTGGGAGGCTGAAGCAAGAAGATTACTCAAACCCAGAGTTTGAGGTTGCTGTGAGCTATGACGACTCCATAACACTTTGTACCCCACCCCCACCCCCAAAAAAGGAAGAAAAAAGAGATGTGGGTTGTCAACACATTTAGTGGATAATACAAAATGGTTTTATGGAAGTGTATTAGAGTAACTGTGCCGCTAGTGGGTTTTCAGTTTATCCTTTTTTTCCTTTGCATTTTAAAATGATTTAGGTACCCTCATGTCTGTATACCACCAGTTGATGTAGCAGATAAAGATAAGTGAAAAACCTACCTTCCCTGGAGTTAAGAACAAAGATAACGAGCAGCATTGTTAGTGAACTTGGGCCCAATGTCTGCACTTCATTTTATTGAACCAAAGACAGAAAAATGGCTAGCATTTGTTGAGTACCCAGAATTAGTCAAGTGGTTATACAGATGCCACTTCATTTAATAAGAGAGTGGAGGTCATATCATTTCATAATTGAGTAAAGTGAGACAAAAAGTTGAGAAAAATTAAGCAACTTTCCCACCAGAGACCGAGATTGACTTTACTAGTTATTCTGCCTCTGCAGTCTATGCCTGTAAATAAAATAATATCCTACCTGTTATATCTAATCAGAACCAGGAGAGAATATGATATCCAGTCTCACTGGGTAGATGCCATGGCATCAAAAAGCTCACAGAAACCTCACACTCCGGAGCTCGAGGGATCCTCCTGCCTCAGCCTTCCAGGCTGGCAGGATTACAGGTGTCAGCCACTGCTCCTGCCCGAGATATGAAGATTATTCAAGCAAATGGTTGTTAGTTGTCCTCCATGGCTTGACTAGACTTTGTTAATAAAATGTTCTTTTTCCATCAGCTCTTTGTTCACCATTTGTAAAGAAGGATGAGACTGATGCCATTTTTTTAAGCTCTTAGAATATAAACCCTATATTTGTTTATTTCTTAAAAAAACTAATTTTAATATGATCATTTTGAATTATCTGTCTGTTTGGAGGAACCCAACAATGTTTAATTGTGAATATATTTAAACATTTCACTGGCAAATTTAACCTGAATGTAATAAGCAAATTCCGAGGTGTAGGTTGTGTGACCATGGACCAAAGCCTAGTGCCTCCTACCTGAGTAGGCAACAGATACAGATTTGCTGATCACTGAACCAAAAACCCCTGGATAGTTCTCTTGCACTCCTTATGTACACAATGCTTCTCTTGAACTAGTTTGAAACATAATAAAAGTAGAGTCTGATAACTTAAGTTTGGGTTCATGTTATAATAGTAAGAATGTACTATAATGTACTATAATGCTTTATATATTTTACTTTGGTAGACAATTTATTAAGTTTCTAGATAAAATATAGAATGTTTTAATAAGATGAATAAATCACTTAGGTTTGGAAGGTTATGTGACTACTTTCTTTTTTTTTTGAGACAGTCTTCTCTGTTACCCTGGGTACAGCGCCTTATCATCACCATAGTTCAATGTAACCTCAGACTCCTGGGTTCAAGTGATCCCTTCACCTCAGCCCCCTGAGTAGCTAGGACGACAGGCACCCACCACAACGCACAGCTATTTTTAGAGAGGGGGTCTTACTCTTGCTCAGGTTGGTCTCAAACTTCTGAGCTCAAGTGATCCACCCGCCTTGGCCTCCCAGAGTGCTGGGATTATAGGCATGAGCCACCTCGCCTAGCCTATGTTACCACAACTTAAGGGCAATTTATATGTTTTGAAAAATTGGGTTGCCTAGGGATTATGAAAGGGAATATAAAACTAGAAAATGTCTAGTTTCTACCCTAGTATGGCCATAAGGGATTTTAAATTTAAATATGGTGAAATTGTATTGTATCTAATTGAGATACTTGTATTACTCAGAACATCAGAAAATGACAATGGGTAAATTTTAAAATATGTGAAATTCATGACATCACTGTATTTTTCAGCTTCTCGTAATAATTAAAATATAAAAAAATGCATGTTTTTTCTGTTCATTTAAAATGTGCTCTGATTGGTGTTTCCATCTTTTACTTATTAGTGTGTCAAACAGGTATAGTTTAATAGACAATAGAGAAACACAATACAAAACAAAACAGTGGGTTTTTTCACTTTCAGTCTGACCTAGAATTATATCATGTTCAAATGCAGACTCTAATTAGAAATAACATTAGCAAATCCAGCATCATTCAAAAAGTGACACAATTTGGCATCTGGCTATAGCATAATAATTTAAGTAATGTAACTAATTGTCTTTGAGTTCAGGTCAAAATGTGTGAGCTGATTCTATCTTCCTATCTGTTCTTTTTTTCAGCTCCTGAACTATACTCACACACACACACACACACACACACACATATATATATTATTTTTATGTCACCCTGGGTAGAGGAGTGCTGCAGTGTCATAGCTTATAGCAACCTCAAACTCATGGGTTGAGGCGATCCTTCTGTCTCAGCCTCCGGAGTAGCTGAGACTCAGGTACCTGTCACCATGCCCTGCTAGTTTTTCCATTTTTAGTAGAGACAGGGTCTCGCTCTGGCTCAGGCTAGTCTTGAATTCCTGTGCTCAAGGGATCCTCCCATCTTGGCCGCCCAGAGTGATGGGATTACAGGTGTGAGCCTGAACATTATTTTGATTCTCCTCCAGATCCAATGCACTAGTTTTCCACTTCAAAATATCATCTACGTTTTCATTTATCAAACATTTTAGTATTCCATCTTCAGACTTTCTTATTGTTTGTGATTTTTCTGGGGACTTTAATCATCACTGATACCATGTGACGATTCAGACCTCATTCATTCACTGAACCATTCACACAAATCTATCAAGCACCTGTTCTGTGCGTGTCTGCCTCTTTGCCAATCCCTTCCTTAATACCACTAATACGTGCTATCTCTACATCAGACTAAGGCCTCTTTTCTTTCTCTCATTCATTATTTTCCCGCTTATGAGTAGCCCCACTACCCAACTACCAGTTTCTTTTAAACAGGGGTCCAAATATAAGAATAAATTGAATTTCCATCTGCCATTGTGCATAAAATAATAGTGGGTGAAGAGATTTACTATATGCCATTTTATTGGCATAATTAATTTCAATGAAATAGCATCTGTGTGTCACAAAAACCAAGTGCTGCCTCTGAGTCAGAGGCAAATTTGCACTTTTCTTCTGAGGAGTTCCTAACTTGTTAGAATATACTGGATTAGTGAAAGACAATGGGTATCCTTTTTGGTTTTATTAAAATAGATCATGCTCACTTGTAATTGTTAGACATATACTTAAAATAGCTAAGGAGCTTTGGTTTCAATATATGCTTAGATTTAATTATAAGGAATAAAGGGTAAATTATGTGAAGGCACAAGCTGGGCTCATCCTTGAAAACTGGCATGTAGAAATCAACACATTAAAGAAGGAGAAGAAATAAGTGGCACTTTTGCCATTTCAGTTTAATTCTACTGCTTTTCTAATGAAAATTCACCTAAACACAAAGTACCTTACTAATTATCTAATCACAGCGGGAAAATAATAAATGGAAACTGTACAATTGTACTTAGAATTGTGCTCACTGCTGCTTCCCACCTGGCTCTCCCCAAAGGTATGTTAAACCAGCAGTGAGGTTCTAATACATTATCTTGTGGAAAACAAAACTCTAAGCATGAATTCACTTTCCCTCATACTATTTTAAAATAACTCGGATTTTGGGTGGCACCTGTGGCTCAGCGGGTAGGGCGCCGGTCCCATATGCCGGAGGTGGCGGGTTCAAACCCAGCCCCGGCCAAATTAAAAAAAAAAAAATAAATAACTCGGATTTCATCTTTTGCAATTCAGCAACATTTCTGGATTCTATACGCTTCCTTTTGCAGTTTCCTAATGAAAGGTCATTCGTTGGTGCCCAATCTTTGCGTCATTGTAAGATGTGAAAGCCAGTGAAAAGTTAAGTTCTCTTGATAAACATAAAGTTCACTGTTTGTTGAAGGACATGAATTTTAGGAAGATCACTGAAGTCATGATCGCTCGAATATGGTATTTTAGGAAATTTCACTGGTTCAATATTTCCCCTTTTGAAGTAGAGGAAAGACATTACTTAGAGAAATGCATGAAGAAGTGGCTGAATCTCAGAACAAAGGGTATTCCTGCTGAATCTTATTTCTTTAGCCACCAAGAGCAAATGATTCTCCTTAAAACCTAAAGGTTTAGGGATCACTCCATTTCCTCTTTCTTCTTCTCTGGCAAGATCACTTGCATCCGTGTTCAGGAAACAGAATTGCTCAAGACAGGTTATGTAAGGACGAAACTATTTTATGCCTACTTTTTCTCCTAGCAATAGAAATGGCCCTTGCAATAAAAGTAGGAAATGGCCTAAATAAGTTCACAGATGCTTCTAATTGCTACTGCTCCCCTGAACTGAGCCTCCTCTTTTAAACAGTATGCTCTGGGTTATGCTTGGTCGTCTTTCCTGAATTTGCTTTTCTGGATTTTCTAGGAATGAGTACGCCAGCCTTTTCAGTGTAGCTTAGTGTATCAGTTGACTCTACCATTTTCTCTAAATCTCCAGGTAATACACTGTCTCATTCTTTCTTCATTACCAACTCTCCAGGGATTCCATTTCTCATGAATGTTTACTGTTTTTGTTTTGATAGAATAACGAACAGTGATTTAGATGATTGCAATGGCTCTACCATTTTCAAATGAACTTAAGATTTTATGTCTTAGTGAACTAACCTTATAAATGTATAAAGAACAAATGCCATGATTTTACAGATACAATAGAAATATTTAGAAAGTAATGGTTATCAGAGGAAGCAAAAATAGGAAGAGAGTAAATACATTTTTTACAGATTATTACATTTTTTTCCTTATTTAAACACACAAAAGTGGCTAAACTATGAAACAGTGGGAAAGAGTTGAAAAAACAATAGTTGGAATATAGTTGGAACTAAACAATAGTTGGAACTAAAAATGATATCCACCAGGAGTAAATATCTATTATTGCAAGGATACAACTGATTCATAGGCTGCTTTATTAGAGGAATGCCACAGATAATCTTGACTTCAGCTGAGATTTTGATAAAGCATCTCATTATAATCATGTAGATAAAATGTGAAGCTTCGTATCAGATAATGGTACAATTATGTAAAATTCACTATTCACTAATTAAACTCAAATTACAATTAGTGGATTTATGCCATCTTGGATGGATATTTCCAATGGTGAAACATAAAACTACCGTAGACACAATTTTAAATCAATGACTTAGATGGCACAGAAAATGTGTCTTACAAATATAAAAGTCACACAAAATCAATATTCAAAATTATTTCCCTAGCAAGCTAGACTAAACCTAGCAAAATGGAATTGAAACGAGGTAACTATTAGGTTTTATATTTAGTTTAAAATGATTAATTAAACAAATACACTTTAAAACATTTGTCTATTTTAAATTGCAAACAAACTTTATGGCCACCCCGTATACCCAACACTTCAACAGCTCATGTGACAAAGACCTAAATGCATTTTAGCACACAAACTGAGACAACTATGACACCCAAACTGCCTTAGGGTGAAGATAAAAACAAGCAGGTATAAATAAAAGCTAAATTTAGCCCCCATTGCAATAAACAGAAGTGCATGTCTTAGAGAGGCAAGGCAAATGCTCACCTTTTACATTGGTCAGTCTAGTGTTGTACCATTGTTTCCTATTTTCTTATTCATTGCTTATTCATTCAATAAGATTATAAAATATCTTCCATATGTACGGTGAAATGCTATTAAAAAAATCCACCTGAAATATTTTAAAGAAACTGACAGCTGAAGGCTTCCAGGAGAAAGGCAATTAAAATGATGAGGATCCCCAAAACCACGTCACATAAATAGTTCATGAAAACTGAAGTATTTGCACTGATAAAGACAAGAGCTATAAAGAATAAACTCATACCTTTGGATGACTCTCATAAAAATGTTGTGTTGCCTCCTAAGTGGAACTAAGGCTAATGATCATCAAATAGTGAATAGGAACCCAAAAGAATGAAGTTTTTTTTTTTTTTTTGTAGAGACAGTGTCTCACTTTATCACCCTTGTTAGAGTGCTCTGGCATCACAGCTCACAGCAACCTCCAGCTCCTGGGCTTAGATGATTCTCTTGCCTCAGCCTCCTGAGTAGCTGGGACTACAGGTGCCTGGCACAACACCCAGCTGGGTTTTTTTGTTATTGTTGCAGTTCGGCAGGGGCCAGGTTTGAACCTGCCACTCTCTGCATATGGGGAAGGTGCCCTACTCACTGAGCCACAGGCGCCACCCAAGAATGAAGAATTTTTAAGTAACTTGAGTTGTTTGGCAATAGAAGAGGAATCCTTATAAATTACCTACAGTGTATTTCCCAGACCTGTGCACATTAGAGCAACCTTGGCGGGTAGAGAAGAGGGTATTTACCTAACTTCAGTGCAACAGGTGGGAGCAGAGAATTGCCTTTTAAATTATGATTCTAGAAAACTGCATTCAAGGAAGATAAACTATGGATAAAGTATCACCTTGCTCAGATATCCTGCACATTTTTAAATATGTATCCTGTTTATCCTGGAACAAACCAGTTTCATTTTCTTCCATTTACAGATTCATCCCCTCACATCAAGCCTCAGGGTCCTTTTCTGCCAGTTATTCCTCATTTCCACCTTCAGGAGATCTATCTATTTATGATTCTTTCAGTCCTTGGGAGGAATTTTCCCTCTCAGGGTTTCAACCCTGACTATTTAGTTTTAGGGTGAATTCTCTGGAGCAGCCAAAATTCTAACACACACTTGATTCTTTAGATTCTGTGCTCAGAATTTCCCGATCAGCTCATCTAGGCCTCTGATATCACTCTGCTCTGCTAACTGAGCCTCCATTTTCAAACAGCATATTCTGGGATTTTCGTGGTCCTCTTTCCTGAATTTGCTTTCATGGATTTTCTAGGAATGAGTATTACAGCATTTTCAAGGAAGCTTAATTTATCCAGTGACTTCCCATTTTCTCTAAACCTCCAGGATACTTTGTAATACACTCTCTTGTTCTTTCTTCATTACCAACCTTCAAGGCATTCCATTTCTCATAGAGGATTACATCTTTGTTTTGACAGACTAACAAATAGAGCTTTGATACAGGATTCCTCCATTCAAGGCTGTACAGAGACCCCAGTTGGTGGTGGTGGGGGGGTGTCTCTCTAAATTGCCCTAGGCCTGGGCAATTTCATGTAAGCCCAGCCCCTTCTGAAGTGGATGCTCTGCTATTTTGCCTAGAGCTGGAGGAACTGTATTCATTTGTTAATACACTCATCCACATTAAAGTCTGCCAAGACCCGGCCAAATATAATTCTCAAGACCTCCCTTTTTTACAAAACAGCATATAACCCCTAGAAAAAAGACCCATGCAAGACTTCCCACTTGGGTCTTTCCCTCTGCCAAAAGTTCTGGTGCTTTTTATTCCTTCTATATTCTTTGCTATCTAATAAACCCTATCTTATTACTAATCTGTGGTCCATGGGTTCATTCTTAGAATCTCTGAAACCAAAGACCTACTACAGAAAGAAATTTTGCCAAAATATTTTCCATCTTTAATTTGAAGATACAAGAAAATATATTTACAATGGTTAAAGATCCAAGGATGAGAAAGTTGTATTGGAACCAATAGGAAAATTTAAATTGTAATGACAAAAAATAGTCAGAAATGACACTTATTGAGGTTAGTATAAATAGAATAATTTTGTATAAGATCAAAATCTGAATTAGACACAGTGAAGATGAGGGCTGCAGATGAGTTACTGGAAACAGTTGTAATAAACAGGAAAATAAATTAGAGAGGGTAAAAAGATGTCATAAAGGGTGAAGACATTCTTAAATTAGAAGTTAAAAAGGGATATTTTTTAATAACAGATAGAAAATATTTGACAAAAGAAACTTTTACAGAACGTGAAAAGATTATCATATGGTGTAAAAGAAAAAGTATTTTTAGATATTTTATCTTATTTAAACCTCACAGATGTGGAATAAAACTACCCTTATCTTTCCTGCACAGTAAACAAATCATACACCACAAATCAAACACACACATACCCACACTCGCATCACATCCCAAGGTGAATGATGACAGTAAAACAACGAAACAACAGTTACCTTTACCTTGAATCATTAAAATACATGATGACTCTTCCAGGTGAATGCTCTCCTGCATGTTACTAACAAAAACAAGTCATTGCTGACTTTTGCAATTTTGGTATCTGAGGATGCCCGATGATCTTTTCCATGTTAAAAAGAAAAAAACAAACAATTGTCTTACGCTAGACTAAATGTAATCTTTACTTTTGGGGGGTTTGTGACAAGCAAGCATTCTAAAGCCTAAATTCTCTTGCAAAGCTTCTTACAAATAAATTACAAATCTCTTTTCTTTCTAAGAGATTCCCCCCACTATTATGATATATATTAGTGTTTGTCAACCTTTTTTATTTCATGGTGCACACTTATATTACGTTGATCAATTCCAGCACTCCAGGAGGCCAGTGAGGGTGGATCCCTTCGGCTCAAGAGTTGAAGACCAACCTGAGCAAGAGTGAAACCCCATCTCTACTAAAAATAGAAAACGAGCCCGGCTTTGCAGTGGGCACCCATAGTTCCAGCTACTCAGGAGGCTGAGGCAGGAGGATCATTTGAGCCCAGGAGTTTGAAGCTGCTGTGAGCTATGATACCACAGCACTGTGCCCAGAGTGACAGAGTGAGACTATGTTTCAAAAAAAAAAAAAAAAAAAATTATGTTGATCAAACAACAGAATAAAAACACCACTGTGCTTTGAACTGCTTTTGAAAATAATTTCATTAATAACTTTTACAGTTTCTACAGCACACCTAATATCCACTCACTGCACACCAATTGAAAATCACTGACATATATTATTTTTCTATACAGATGAGGAAACTGACACTGTGGAGGTGCAATGGCTTAACTGCAAAAGCGCAATAAATAAGCATTGGCATCAGAATTTACATAACAGCATAACTCTGTGCTGATTACCTACTGCTGAGTACTAAAACTACTCCCAAATTCCCAAATTCAGCAGTTTAGAACACTAAGCATTTCTTATCTCAGAGTTTTAGCAGGGTAAGGCATCTAAGTATGAATTAGCCAGCTGCCTCTGTTGTAGGCTGTCTCCAAAGACCCCAATCGTGCAGCTGGCCAGGGCTGCAGTCATCTCTAGGTTGAGGGACAACAATTCACTCTCGAGGGTCAGGTCTGCAGGGACGTTGGCCATACACATTGCTTCTTTGTCACACAGGATTATGCGTAGGGGTTCTCATTCCCTGACAGCTTGCTTTGCTCAGCAGGCATGAAGCCACAGAGCTTCAGAGGACGCATAGGATACATGCTCGAGTCTTTTCTTAATCTATTCTTGAGAGTGATATCCCCTCTTGTCTGGTACCTTATCTGTGCTAAAATCAAGTCACTAAATCCAATCCACAGTCCAGGGAAAAGAATTAAACAAGGGTGTGATTACCAATGTGTGAAGATCAGTAGATACCATCTTAGAGGCTGCCTATCACAGAGTACAGAGTCTTTTCTCTGCACTTGTAGGACCCAAACCTTTTAGCTTGTTCTGAAACTATAAAACAATTGTAAAAATATCCATGCAAGAATATTAGTTCTTGCACGGATATACAGTATATATTAGTCCTGTAAATATCGTATATTTATCAGTTCAGTTTAACCAATGCAAACTGCCATTTAGTTTGAATACACCAAGATATTTAAATGCATTTTTTATCACAACATTAAGAATATACAAGTGACCAGGCACAGTGACTAACACCTATAATCCTAGCACTCTGGGAGGCCAAGGTGGGAGGATACCTTGAGCAGACCCGCCTGAGCAAGAGTGAGACCCTGTCTCTGCTAAGAATAGAAAAACTGAAGCAAGAGGATCACTTGAGCTCAGTAGCTTGAGGTTGCTGTGAGCTAAAATGCCCACAGCACAGAGTGAGACTCTGTCTCAAAACAAAAAAAAAGAATATACATGTATCCTGAAAAAAAAATATATACATGTAAATATCTTTGCACAGTTCCACGTATAACCTTGAAGAATAATGATACTTCTGAAAAAAAATGGATGAATCAGTGCCATATTTTAAAATGCACTAGATAATCATAACACTTTGGGAGGCCAAAGCCAGTGGATCGCTTGAACTCGGAAATGTAAGACCAGCCCTAGAAAAAGCAAGATCCCATTTCTACTAAAAACAGAAAAACTAGCCAGGCGTGGTGGTGGGAACCTATAGTCCCAGCTACTAGGAAGGCTGAGGCAAGAGGATCTCTCTTCTTATTTATTTATTTATTTATTTATTTATTTATTTATTGAGACAGAGTCTCACTATGTTGCCCTCAGTAGAGTGCTGTGACGTCACAGTTCACAGCAACCTCAAACTCTTGGACTCAAACAATTCTCTTGCCTCAGCCTTCCAAGTAGCTGGGACTACAGGTGCCCACCACAATGCCCGGCTATTTATTTGGTGCAGTTGTTTAGTTGGCCCAGGCAGGGTTCGAACCTGCCACCCTGTGTGTAGGTGGCTGATGCCCTGCCAACAGAGCTACGGGAGCCACCCAGGATCTCTTGAGCCCAAGAGTTTGAGGTTGTTGTAAGCTATGACCCTAGGGAACCCTACCCAGGATGACAGAGTGAGACTCTGCCTCAAAAATAAATAAATAAATAAATAAAATAAAATGCATTAGAGAATTGTGGAAGCAATAAACACTAAAGAACTAAACTTTCAGGGAGGAGAACATTTCAGTAGTGAGGTAAGAATGTTCAGGCTTTTATTCTCTCCCTTGGAAGCAGGTGCCAACTTGGGGCATAGGTTGAATTAGGCTGCTCAGGAGAGGCATAAAGAGAAACTAGCAAAGCTTCTGGTAGAAGTGATGGGACAAACTGAAAACTTGAGGAGACTCAAAGTTATGGTCAGTATCCTCTGCAGGAAACCAACTAGTTTGAAACTTCAGAAATGCAGAAAGAAAATATACTGTGTCTTGGGCTTAGGAAGCAAAGACTTGACCAGCAAGGGGGAGAGGGGCCTGTGCCAGGTGTAGTGACTGCTTGTCCTTCAGGCATGTGACAGTTTTTCATCTGCATAAAATGAGAAGATGAGAAGAAAACAGGAACCCCTGAAAAGAGGAGTGACATCTCCCACAATTTTAGAGTAAGGAAAATGCCTCTCATGAGACTGTCAGTCAAAGCCTGGTAATATGTTAGATAAAACAGAAAACAGAAGACAATATTGTTAAGTGAGATTGAAGGAGGATGAAGAATTCCAACCAAAAATTCTAACGGAAAAAAAGAATTAAATGGACATTCTAGAACGGAAAAAAATAAGATCTATGATGTTAAGAATTTGTTGGAGGGGGTTTGTCATCTCTTAGAGCGAGATGACAGAAAGAATTAGTAATCTCAATTATAGGTAAATAGAAAATACACACATTGAAATGTGTTGGGGAGAAATGAAGGAGCAGAATGCTATGTAAGGGGCCTATAGGAAAAATGCGAAATATCCAACCTTCTTAAAATTATTACATAAATTCACAGGAAGAAAGGAGGCAATGGTGTAGCAGTAAATGTTAGAAGACATGTTGAATAAGAGTTTTCCAAATTGATGAATAAAGGTGTTGATTTCTAGCTCTATAGCTCAGCTGGCCCCGGGCAGGGTAAGAATGCACACATCCCCCTCCACGTAGAAAATATGCTAATGTTGGCTGGTGTGGTGGCTCATGCCTGTAATTCCAGCACTCTGGGAGACTGAGGTGGGTGGATTGCTTGAGCTCAGGAGTTTGAGACCAGCCTGAGCAAGAGCCAGTCCCCCCGCCCCTCCCCCAACACACACACACTGAAAGTAGAAAATCTGAGCCAAGAGGATCTTTTCCCCAAGAGTGTGAGATTGCTGCAAGCTGTAGCACATGCCATGACAATCTACCCAGGGAGCCAGAGTGGAACTCTGAGAGTTTGAGACAGAGTTCCACTCTGTCTCAAAAAAAAAGAAAAGAAAATATGCTGATATCCAAGATAAGGAAAAGGAAATTGTAAAAGTACCCAGTCAAAAAGACACATTGCCATCAAAGGAACTATAATAAAATTGGCAGCTCATTTCTCAATGTAAAGTATGGAAGTCACAAAATAATGAAATAGCATCTTTATGATAATGGAAGAGAGTCACTGTCAACTAGAGTTCTGTAAAGTTGAAATATTCTTAAAAACTCCAGGTGAAATTAAAGTGATTTGTTCTAGGCAAACCAATACCAAAAGAATTTATTTCCATCAAATCTATAATAAAAGTGAAACTAAAAAGCTTCCTTTAAGTAGAAAAAAAAGTAATCCTAGATGGAAACATGGAAATAAACAAAATGGACCAAAGAACCTAGAAATAGTTTATACATAAATAAATACATAGGTTAATCTTAACTGTACAACTAAGTTATATGTCTTATAAAATTTAAATTATATGTAGAAGTAAAATGCATTAATATTTAGGAAGAAACAGGCGGCCCTGTAACCCCAGAGGCCTGCACATAGGCAAGGAAATACCCCAGCCATAGAGCCAGCCGGAAGCCGGGTAACTTTGCAGAAAGTAATGCTTGCTTCTGCTTCTGCAAATCTCAGGTGGCCTTCCCACAGGCGCACTTTCCCACACATGTTTCTAAATCTCCAATGAGAGCCAATATGGAAATTCCTCTGTCTGTCTACTTGTGAGTCCTATCAGAGCACAAGGACAGAGCTGATGCGGAGCTCAGCCATTTTTGGACTTTAGTCCACCGTGGCTCAGCCGGCTGAAATAAAGCTCTTCCTCTTTTTCACACAGGTGTTCAGGTTATTTCTTTCTCTCCATGAGACCTTGCTTTTGGGACAACATAAAAATGCAAATGTGCTAAAGGATTAGTAATGTTTAAAGTTTCTAAGCTTCCAGCAGCATAGGATAGATGTAAACATTTTTTATTAAACTGTGATGTGTCCGTTTTTTATTAAACTGTGATGTGTCAATGATGCATGTTGTCAACTCTAAAGTGACCACTAAAAGCACAGGAAGAATATACAACCAAGTTAATAAAAAGCAAATCACAAAACAAAAAAATTCTTAATGAAGTGAAAAGAAGACAAGAAGGAATAAAAATGAACATAAAAGAAGGACATCAAATACACTTTATATAGCAAGATCACAGAAACGCAAATATATCAAAGTAATTAAATGGAATTGATTGCAAATAGACGAGATATGTTAAGGAAAAGACTAATAAGACTATTAGGTTAAAAAATACCACAGCTAAATCCTGCACATGAATCATTTACTTTTTTTGAACTCTATTTTTGTTTTTTTGAGACAGAATCTCACTCAGTTGCTCTGGGGTAGAGTGCTGTGTCATCATCATAGCTCACAGCAAACTCAAACTCCTGAACTCAACAGATCCTTCTGCCTCAGCCTCCTGAGTATGAGTATCTAGGACTATAGCCATGCACCACCACACGTGGCTAGTTTTTCTATTTTTAGTAGAGATGGGGGTCTCACTCTTGCTCAGGCTGCCTTGAACTCCTAAGCTCAAGCAGTCCACCTGCCTCAGGCTCCCAGACTGCTGGAATTATCGTCGTGAGCCACTCTGCCCTTCCCATAAATCATTTACTTTAAATAGAAAGTGAGGACATGGAAAGGTGAATGTAATAGTATAGGAAGGGATTATCATGAGAGCACTAATCAAAATAAAGCTGCTACAGCTACACTAATATCAGACAAAGTAGATTTGGGGAACAAAAAGATGAGGAGGGACTTTTCATTGAGAATTAAAGATACCAATACACAAAGAATGCAACAACCTGTAAATCTTTATATATCTGTAATATAGATTCAAAATACGTAAATAACAAATTGACATAACAAAAATAAAATGAGAACCAGATAAATCACCAGAGTGGTAGGTTTCAGTATACCTCTAACAATGCATGGCAGAATGAAATGAGTATATATAATTCATGAACAATAATAAAACTCTGCAAAACAATCGAATGGAAATAAGTTGAATATTTAACCTAACAAGGATCAAGTTCACAATTTATTTCAAGATTACCCATATCATTTACAAAAATCAACCAGATGCCTTGATAGTAAAAAAAAAAAGCCTCAATAAAATTTAAGTTTGATATTAATCAGAATAGGCTGTACCCCACACAAAAATTTAAGCCACAAACCAGTATTATAGAAAAATTTGGTTGTACAAAATGTAAGCATCAACATCTAAACAATGTATGAATCAAATTAGAGATATCTAAGATATTTCAAACTAGGGCGGCGCCTGTGGCTCAGTGAGTAGGGTGCCGATCCCATATGCCGGAGGTGGCGGGTTCAAACCTAGCCCCGGCCAAAAAAAATAAAAAAATAAAAAAATAATAAAATAAAATATTAAAAAAAAAAAAAGATATTTCAAACTAAATGGCAAAACACTTAATACTAAATTTATGAGCAACATGTATGGCTAATGAATTCCTTAGAGGGAAAATTATAGCTTTAGATGCTGATATTAGTGAAGAAGAAAGGCTTAAAATTTATTGATCTGTTGTATGTCTTTTTTTTTGGCTTTGGATTGTACACTTTAATTCTTTCACATTTAAGGATTTTTTTTTCATTTTGTAAAGACTAGTTCTTACTATGTTGCCAAGACTAGTCTCAAACTCCTGGCCTTAAATGATTTTCCTGCAATGGTCTCCCAAAATGCTGGATTACAAAGGTGAGCCATGGCCCTTGGCCATTTAAAGATATCATAATACATAAGGACTTACTCATACCATTTTGTTAATTTTTTTCTGAGTGTATTTGTTCCTATCTTCCTTTCTTGCTGTGTTCTTTTGTGATTTGTTGATTTTATTTTTTTTTTTTTTAGTGGTAGCATTTGATTTTTGGTTTCTTCATGTTTTGAATATCTCTTTGTAGCTAACATCACTTAGAAAACCCAATTTAGAGTTATGAAATCTATTTTAAACTGTTAACAACTTATCTTCAATTGCATACAAAATCTCTACACTTTTACTCCCACATTTTATGCTATTGAAGCCACATTTTACATCTTCTTACAGAGTGAATCCATTAACGAATTATAGTAGCATAGTTATTTTTAATACTGTTGTCTTTTTAAGTTAAAGTGATTTAAGTGTCACCATTTTAGTATTAGATTCTTCTGAATTTGACATATGTTTTCCTTTTGATGCCTCACGTCACCGGGATTCAGTGAAAACTCTTTCACAATGCCAGGGTGTATTTTGTTGTTGTTGTTCTGTATTGTTTTTTAGAGAATTGAAGAACAGATCTAAAATTCATATGAAACAACACCAAAAAAGTTAAGGCAACCTTGAAGAAAAATAAAACCAGAGTCTCGATACTACTGGTTATCAAGGTCCAATACAAAGCTACATGAGTTAAGACACTGTGTTGAAGGTTCTTGAATAGGCAGACTGCACGGTCAGAATTGAGATCCTATAATCCCATACACACATACACAGTTAACTCATCTATGATGACACGTTAAAGTGTTCAAGATAAGATGGTCTTCTCAATGAATGTGTGAGGACAATTCAGTGCAAATAACAAATGAAAATCAATTCCAGGACAGCAAGTTTCAGAGATGCCACCCAAAGGAAAAACCAGTTCTGCAAAAGGGAAAGGGGGAGCAGCCTCCAGATGTGACAGTTCTGACGAGAGGCTCAGAGTCCCAAAGGGGTGGCAGTAAGGATCGGACACATTCTATGTGGAAAAAAGGTCAAAATCATGGAATCCATGGAAAAGTTAAAGTCTGGAATGAGATTCAGTGAAGTGGTTGCACAATACAGTGAAGATAAACCCAGGCGAGAGGGTGACTTGGGTTGGATGACCAGAAGGTCCATCGTGGGACTTCTCATGATGCAGCATTAGCCTGGCTTATACGTGAGATGGATAAACCTGTGTTTATAGACCCACCAATTAAGACATAATTTGGAATTGGATATCATATGATTGAAGGGAGAAAATAAATCGTATGGAAGACTGAAAAAAAAAGAAAAGAAAAATCAATTCCAGAATTGTATATGTAAATAATGTAGGCAAAATGATAAAGCTTTTTATATAAAGTATATGAGACTATCTTTGTGATTTTGGCATACTCAAGGATTTTTTAAAATAGATACAAAAAAGCACTACTGATAGTGGGTTTTTGATAAGGGAAAATAAATAAGAAGCTAACTAAATGGAATTGTTAAAGTCTATTACCAAAAGACAATGAAAATACAAGCTACAGGGCGGCGCCTGTGGCTCAGTTGGTGGGGTGGCGGCCCCATATGCCAAGGGTGGTGGGTTCAAACCCAGCCCCGGCTGAACTGCAACCAAAAAAATAGCTGGGCGTTGTGGCGGGTGCCTGTAGTCCCAGCTACTTGGGAGGCTGAGGCAAGAGAATCGCTTAAGCTCAGGAGTTGGAGGTTGCTGTGAGCTGTGTGATGCCATGGCACTCTACCGAGGGCCAAAAAAAAAAAAAAGAAAATATAAGCTACAAGTAGGGAACATATAATTAACAATGTACTCAGATCCAAAATATACAAGAAAACCCCACAAACCAACAGGAAAAAGATTGACCAATGTGCATAATACTTGAACTGACAGTTCTCAGAAGGGAGTATACAAATGGCCAAAACCCATATGAAGAAGTGCTTAACTTCATGGGATAATCAGACTAAAACCATAAAATACTGACCCCCAAATAGAATAGTAAAATATTTCTTACAAGATGGAAAATACCAAGTTCTGTCAAGAATCTGGAAGAATCTGCAAAGCCACACACTTTGGAAGTATAAATTTGCAGAACTACTTTGGAAAACTGGCATTCCTACAAAGCTGAACATGTGCGTATCCTGTGATCCAGCAATCCTACACCTAATGAGTACACCCAGCAAAAACGCAGATGTGTGCTGACCAAAAGCTGTGTGCTCGGATGCTTTCAGAACCACCATGTGCAGCCTTAATACTGAGAACTACCCAAATGTTCTTCAACAATAAAAAGAAAAAATATGTAGGTGGAGCCTGGGGCTCAGTGAGTAGGGCGCTGGCCCCATATACCAAGGGTGGCAGGTTCAAACCCAGCCCCGGCCAAAATTCAACAAAAAAATAGCCGGGCGTTGTGGCAGGCGCCTGTAATCCCAGCTGTTTGGGAGGCTGAGGCAAGAGAATCACTTAAGCCCAAGAGTTGGAGGTTGCTGTGAGCTGTGACACAACAGCACTCTACCAAGGGTGATAAAGTGAGACTCTGTCTCTAAAAAAAAAAAGAAAGAAGGAAAGAAAAAAGATGTGTCTCACACACACACAAAAAATGAATGATGAAATCTAGACTCAACCCAGTACATACAGAATGATCCCACTTATGAAAAGTACCACAGTAGCTGAAAGAAACCATACTGTTAGCAATCCAGAGTGGGCGCTTCTGAGAAGGCTTGTTACTGGACGGGAGGAGAATGGGAGGGTTTCCAGGATCCTGATAGGGTTATGTATGTTCTTGATCTGGGGGCTGCTTACGTGAATGGGTGCAGTTTGTGTAAGTTTAGCAAGCAATGCATTCATTGTATTTGTATTTTTTTTTATATAAATTTTACTTCAACAAAAAAATTAAAAATACAGAAACTGTATTGCATATATGTACAAGACACTACATAGGCCAAAAACATTAAATACAAACTGTGCCTGGTGTGCAAAATTCTTTGCTCAGTTTGTACTCCCAGCCTAGAAATCCAATATTCAGGAAAATAGAGGCTGATGTTGATTTTGTAAAGTTGAAAGTTTAAACCAGTAGGCAGAAAATAAATATAAAGTTTTTATGCTGTTACTGTCTACAGAGGAAGTGGGACAGTAGTGTGAGGAGGGTTACTGCAATCACAGGTGGCTCCTGTATTTGATCCATGATATTAGGTAGGAAAGTAAATGAAAGGTCTGAATAACCAACAAAATGATTTTAATTACTTAATAGCTAAAGTGAAATCTTTGCTGGCCAGAGTTAATGGAGAACAATTTAGGAAAATAATAATGAACCCATTCAATTATTATTATTTTTTTTTCTTCTTTTTTTTTTATTGTTGGGGATTCATTGAGGGTACAATAAGCCAGGTTACACTGATTGCAATTGTTAGGTAAAGTCCCTCTTGCAATCATGTCTTGCCCCCATAAAGTGTGACACACACCAAGGCCCCACCCCCCTCCCTCGGTCCCTCTTTCTGCTTTTCCCCCCCATAACCTTAATTGTCATTAATTGTCCTCATATCAAAATTGAGTACATTCTTGTGATGCTTTACTAAGAATAATGTCTTCCACTTCCATCCAGGTTAATACAAAGGATGTAAAGTCTCCATTTTTTTTAATGGCTGAATAGTATTCCATGGTATACATATTTTTTTTTTTGCAGTTTTTGGTCGGGGCTGGGTTTGAACCCACCACCTCCAGCATATGGGGCTAGCACCCTACTCCTTTGAGCCACAGGTGCTGCCCTCCCCATTCAATGTTATTTAATTTCTTCTTAAGGCTATGGCAGGATTTCAATGGAACATTAAAACATTAATGAAAACATAAGCAAGATTCACATAAACATTGCATTAATTTATTTAGATTGGAGCTAACACCAAATAACTTCATAATGTGGAATATGTGAAATGCATTGTTACCCGAGCATATTTTATGAACATAAAATAATTTCCATCTTTTTAAAGCATTTTGTTTTTATATATTAGCTGTCATGCATTTAGTAAGGAAAAAGAAAAACAAGATTAATGTGCTGGTTCTAAATGAGTGACCTGCTTCATAGCAGGCTACGTTATATTTCCATGAGTATTGGAAAAAAATTTTAGATTAACTTGCAGTCAATTTCCATGCTACATATATATTCCTAGTCTCCTGTTTCAATATAATAAAAAGAATAAAGACAAGATTTATATTAGCTCAAATATTTTATTGCAGTGTACAGATTTTACTTTAAGTTGCCTTGAGGTTCTTATGATTTGTTACAAGTCCTTCCCAGTATTAAAATTAAACACACATACACATACACACTTGAACATTTTCATATCAAGGTTCTGCATGTTAGTGAAACTCAGCCTAGATGATAATCAGTATAAAATTTTCAATCAAAAGATTTAACTTAGAAATATGATTTCACAAACAATGAAAACTCAATGTTAATATACCAAGGGGAAATATTTTAGTCTCAAGGAAAATACAAAAACGTGTATTTGATGGATTTATATTATTTGTGTATAAATGTGGATGGATAGCTTATGACCAAACAGAATATAATTTATTGAGTCTTATGTTTAATAGTATAGTAAAAAAAAAAACACTAATAGTTTATTTTATAAAGTTCAACTATTAGACTGATAGAGTTCCCAAAACACAAAGAAAAATTTAACATTTGTTACTGCTGTAAATGTTACAAGCATTACCAAAAATTGTCTCTATTTCTTACATGAGAAAACTGATGCTCAGATAGTTTAAATAAATTGGCTAAGGTTAGAAGTTCTTACACCTAAGCCTGGACTCCAGACACTTAACAGAGGTATATATTTTTTAATTTAAAACAGTTATTATTCAGTATATTTTAACTAAACTAAAAATAAAACATAATAAATATAGAGATATAAAATCCATACACACATAAACATTAAAATTTCCTAAATTAAAGGATCTTCATATATAAAAAAGTATCATGTTGCTTAGGTCATTCAAAGGTGAAAGTCTACAGATGCTTATATTATTGAAATGATTTAATGAATCACTCACATGTCCTTTAATAACAAGGTAAGATACAAACAAGGCAACAAATAAACTTAATTATTATCAATTCATTCATTCATTCTGATAAATGGAATGCATTTAGAATGAATCAGAATATGCCACCCCAAGATATGCTACATTGGCATAAGATGATTTTGAGAAGAAAGCAATTGAGAAAAAAGAAACATGGTAAGAGCTCTTTATCTTTCCCTTATCTACCTAAATGCAGAACCTAACTTTTCCTTGCAAGGGTGCCTCACCCCCAACCATACCAAGAACAGAACTATCCTCATCCTTATAGATGGAGACAACATTGAACTGGAGTTTGCAAAACACAAACCCCACTAAATATCTCTCACTTATCAGTAATTTCCCCCACATATTTCCTGCTCCTCTTCCCAAAGTTTATTTCCCCTCGAAGCTCCAATCCTTTTTCCCTTTGTCTACTTACTTCTCACAATGTATCACCCTTTGTTAAAATGGTATATCCACGCACTTCACTTCTGTTTTTGTGAAGACTCTATGCATATAAAATTAAAGATATTAATAAAATGTGTATGCCTCTTCTCTTATTCCTCTAATTCACAGAATTCAATCAATGAACATAAGAAGGCAGAGGAAGTTTTGTTTTTCTCCCCTACACATTATGTGAATGTAGATAAGAATCTACACACTGAATTTATGGAAATTTATGCTTTAAAAAATATGATGAATTGTTATACAAAAATTGGTCATTAATAAACAAAAGAAACTATTTGAAGATATTAATATATGGATTGTGGTTTAGAAGGAAATCTATGTAAAGAATGTTAAGGGGAAAAAAACTCCAAACCCTGTAAAATAATTTAGAGAGGTTTATTCTGAGCCAAATATGTATGAGTAGCCCAGACAGAGCACATGGACTCAAGAGGTCTGGAAAGTGTGCCCACAGAAGCTGGGTACCAGTTTGGTTTTGTATACTCATGGAGACAGGAAATTACAGGTAAGATACTATGTCAATATGCAGGGTATACATTGGTTTGGCCCAAAAAGGTGGGGCATCTCAGTTGAGGGGTCTTTTATAGGTTATAGGTGGGTTTAAAGATTCTTTGATTTGTAACTGGTTAAAGAATGAAAGTTTATCTAAAGGCTTGAAATGTTTTAACTTAAGACAAGGATGTCTGTTAATTAGATAATGCACTGGATATTTAACATTTACCCAAACTCAAGTGATCTCTTAAGTAAATTCATGCCCTGCAGGTGTGGTTTAAGCTTTGTCTTGTACAAAGGCCTTAGGTCTGATAATGATTTTGTATCTCATTGTCATAAAGAGTAACTCTACAGGGCACAAAGGCATGACGAGGCCTGTCTGATCTCCCTTCTCTGGACTACAACTCAGCTTAAAGATTTTTCTGGGGTCCCTCTGCCAAAAGGGTATCCATTGAGTCAACTAGGGGGGGTAAAGATTTTATTTTAGTTGACAATTATCTCGATACTTTAATACCCAAATTTAACTAAACCATTCCAATGTAAAGCATAAAAAAAGATGTTTTTGCTAAATATTCTGGTCTGGAGTCTACAAAAGAGATAGTTGTTAAATATCTTAACATCAAGCTCTAGAATCATATTACAAGGCAAATAAATACTTTCAATCACTTTTTCAGAGTTCATAAAAATGAATTTCCATCCTGAAGAATAGCTATTATTAGCCATCTAAATTTTTTATCAGACAGACAATGGCAATGCTGATGCTCCTGTAAAATTGTGACTGTCATTTCAATGATCTAAATTCTGAATACCTGCATGCTCAAGCAACACTAGAAAATGTGTTCTCAGATTTTGTTTAAGCCAACTCTAGATGTAATATCTAAATCTGAATTTACCTATACTGATATTTTTATCAACATTTTAAAGACAGACCAACATAAAGAGAATTTGATTCACATTCTTGTTTAAACTTGATGAGGATTTAAAATTCTTGGCACATTTTAGCATTTGTTAGTTGCTCTTATCCTTTTTGATAATATTTTTACATAAAGCTGAGATAAATTATGAGCTTCCTCTTCTAATTGTATTTCTACTTTACCGCAAGGAAAACCCACTGTTATTCAAATCAATCTTTACTCCCATAATGGTTGCTAGTGACACCCTGAAATTAGCATCTAACAGCCTCATCAATTCCAGATGACAAAGAAATAAGTTCCCCTATTGTATGATTAGGAGTTAGTTTCAAATCCAAAGAATAGTCTTGATTAATTTCACCATATTTTGAATCTTAAAAAAGTTCATATCTTTTAAAGAATAAGACAATTCAATTGTATGACAGATTCCTTTCCTTTCCATCATATTTGAAACAGATATAATCTTTCCAGTCATTCATGTGAAAATGATTTTAATATCTAGGATTGTATTATACTTCCTCTTACACTCGGGAGTTTTGGAGAATTACTTTTCTATTATAGATTGCTTTGGTGAGGTCTTAAATTTGTTACCTTTAATTATTTTTTCCAAAAGCCATTTTATGACATTTGAGGCTATTGAAGGAAAGCTTAATTGAAAACTTACAGGTTAAAAATAAAAAAAAAAAAAAAGAGCTTTATCTTAAGTATGCAAGGTTGTAATTTACGGATAATCCTCCCCAATGGTAGAGAACATAGAAATTGTCGTTTTTGGCAGTTCATGTCAAAAGAGGTCTACAAAATATATCCTTTCCCACATTGTTGAAGTTCTTTAAAGGGATATGTGCCATTTCATTTTCTTGGAATGGAATAAAATAGAAAAAAAGAAAAAGAAGAAGGATGAAGAGTCAAAAGCAAAAAGGAGAAAGGAAATAACCTTAACAACCTTAACTCAAGGTAGATTCTCTTGTTCTGAGGGACAGCTAGAAATACTGGCCCAGACTAATATTGTATCACTAAATTATATATATTTACAGATCTAATTCCAGTGATCACTGTATCAATTTTTAATGGAGAGTTGTTTTACTTTGACTATCTTTTCTATTATTTGCTGTCAGACAAATTAGCTGTTCCTTCCTTCAAGTTCACTGTTTTAAGTCTCACTGCAAGTATGGGAAATGCGTAGGGGAGTTTAAATGATAAGGCTGTGAGAGTATCCCCCTTTTTCTAAGATCATTGTCTATCCCAATCTTGGGAAACAGATCATAAACTGGCATAGGTACTGCTAAGGACTGAATTTTGTCTTGGAGAAATTCTTATATTGAATTCTTAATCCCCAGAGTGACTGTATTTGGAGATAGGATATTTAGAGAGATAAAGTTAAATTGAGAGAGGATATCCCAGAAGGGTGAGGTCTAGGAGAATAGGTCTTCTCATGGAGACCACAAGGATACACCTGCAGGGTGACTCAGCTCTTGGGAATTTGTAAACTTAAACTTCCTGGAACTTGGAAATTTCCACTTTTGTGAAATCCCGTAGTTCTGTGGGGGCTGGAATAACATCTCCTGCTTGATTCAAAGTGGCCAATGAGAAGGGTACCTGTGGGGTGGAATTTTTTGACTGTAGATAAAAAGAAAAAGACCACGTCATTTGGAATTTGCTTATGCCATAAGCTCCCAGCCGGTGAATAAAGTCCTTCCTTTTATCAACATGGTGTTTGCATGCTCTTTCTCTCTGTTGGCCCTTGTCTTCCTGCAACAAATTGAGGTCATATGCATGGGTCCCTAACCCAACAGCACTGGTGTCCACACAAGAAGAGGAAAATGCATTAGAGTTGTACACCCATGGAGAAAAGGCCACCACCTGCAATCCAGGAAGAGTGGTTTGAGAGCACAGTTGGTGAAAATAAGATGGAGTTGGTCAGAACAGGGCCACCGTGACACAGCTGGTCTGATCCTTTTAAGTCCTATGTGACCTTCATCTCCTGTCTCCCCTTCTTATTGTTTTATAGATTTAGCTCCCACCCTAAAGATGCCCATCATAAATAGTTTAGGAAGATTGATTTAGGAAATTGACTTTGAATCAGAAATGTTGCAATAGGTCACTAAGTTATGCTGATTATTATTTAAAATAAAGGGTAATGTGGTCTTTGCTTCATGAAGATTAATTTAGAAAGTTAACTTTGGAATTGGAAATAGTGTCATAGGTTGTCACCGAGTTGTGATGGTTATTAAATTAAGAGTTAATGTGGCCTTTACTTTGAAACTTTATGTATAAAACTGTGACTTTGGAAATGGAAGAACAGAACAGACTTGGAGAGGCTACTCTCACTGTTCTCCAGAATCACTGGACTGCTGACAAATAATTTTTGATGGTCCTATCCCCATCTCGGCATACTGGCTGATAGTAACAGGTGGCTGGTTCCTCCTCGTCCTTCAGGTAACAAGGCCACCCAGAAACCAACTCCACTGGCACCTTAATCTTAGACCAAAAGTCTCCAGAACTGCTAGAAAATAAATTAATCTTCCTTAAGGCACTCAGTCTGTGTTAACTGTGTTATGGCAGCCCAAGCAGACTAGTACAGACAGTTGGGATCTTCATAAACATGTGGGCACCAAATCCACATGCTGACAATGGGGGAGAGCAGCTGAGGGTGGCGGGAGAACTGAACTCTTGGCTCCAGCTGCAATGACTCCCTACCTTATTACCGCGACCTCTCACCTCTCCATCTGTCCTTCCCCACAGGCAGCATTCTTCTTACCCTGCCTGGGGAGACCTCACCAGCCCTGTTTGTCCATTAAATCTTGTACATTTTTAGGTCTCTCCATTTTCCATGAATTTATTCTTTACAGAAGCTCACATTGATTGTTGCACTTAAAAAATTCTTATTGCGGTTAGCTCTTTGCCTCTCTTTGGCATTCAGTTTTTAATACAGTTTTATTGATGACATCAACTCCCTTGACTGGTGTTTCCCATGGGATAGCAATCAATGACATTTCTTATTGTTCCCTTCGCCTTCATCAACATTTGTTGGTGGATTGATTTTGCACTTTGCCTATTTATCCCACTTGATAAAAGAAAGGATTTCTCTTCTTGTAGACTTCAACACCCTCTCTTTACATACCTATGTATATATTTATATAAAAGCTTTTGAAATACTTTAACCAAATGTTCTGTATTATGTTAAAGTTGTATACAGTTTCTCTAATATTTGATGCATCTTATATTCATTTTTCTTAATTAAACCTAAATTACTACAAACAAAAAAGAAAAATATGATTCTGGATTGTTTTTGAAAAAAGTTAATCCCAAGGACAGATGATCTATTTCTTTTTTCTTGTTTATGCCCACATTACAATCTCTAAATCTATCATCTATATGACTTATTTTTAATCTGTTAAAAACTTTTTATCTATAACATATTTCTGTGATAGATAAATCCTTTTATCTATCACATATTTGAATTTATCTGTCACATATTTTATTTATTTATTTTTTGAGAGAGTCTCGCAATATCACTCTGGGCAGAGTGCCCTGGCATCTGAGCTTATGGCAACCTCAAAGTGTGGGCTCAAGTGATCCTCCCGCTTCAGCCTCCCGAGTAGCTAGAACTACATACACTTGCCATAACACCCAGCTAGTTTTTCTGCATTTAGTAGAGACTGGGTCTCATGCTTGCTCAGTCTAGTCTCCCAACTCCTGAGCTCAAGGGATCTTCCCATCTTAGCCTCCCAGAGTGCTGGGATTACAGACATGAGTCACTGCACCCCAGCCTCTTGCACATATTTTGAATAACTGACACAAGTTGTATATTGAATGATGAACCATTTAAACATAAGTTCTTGCAATTCATTAGAATTAGACATAATGTCTCCTTTTCTTCCTTCGAGTTAAAAAAAAAATGTCCCACCCCTGAGGTGAGGCCTGCATGTTCTATTTGGCTGTTTAGGTTCTCACTTTTTGGAGACCCTCACATAGAGGCGCAGCAGGATTCTGTTGTCTTGGAGCCAACTTGGATGAGGTAAACTCCAGAAATTGTAGGGTTAAGATGATGGGTAGTAACACAGTTGGCAGAAAATACTCTGCCACCTTGCTTAGCATCCTGCAGCAAGAGTGGACATCTCAGATTTTCATATCTGAACTTGCTTTCTCTGTTGTGAAACAATAGGGCATTTGAATCCCAGTGTCTCCTCCATGAAAAGGTCTGGGACACAACAAATCTGTTGGTTCCTTTGAGAGAATACCCCAAGGGTGGTATAAATGGAGACCTCAGCACCTTTGCAAATCCTCTAGTCTTGACCTGAGTTTCATTTGAGTATTGTTCAGAGTAAAGATACACAGGAGAGACAGATGCAGGAAGTCTGGAAAACTAATGATTGTTAAGCTGATGTTGTTTATCTGTTACTCAGATAATCAAAGCTCAGAGGCCAATCCATATCTTTAGCAAGTTATGCACCTTTAATTAAATAGTTTGGTAAAAATATTGGGTTTAAGATTTCTTCATTGATTATCTAATCATCATCAAAGTTATTCCCAATTTTTTAAAGGTTTTGTATGAATGTATAACAGATATCTAAAATTGATCATAGATATCTAAGTATTTCTTGGTCAGTTTGAATGAATTACAAATCAATGCTCTTGGTAGAAAATACAGTTATTATTAAGGATGTTTTAAATAAACTTTAATAAGTGAGAATTTAACCTTTTGTGCTATTTTTTATTTCTAATTACTAAGTATTTGAACCTTATAAATCTTGGAAATCTAATTAGACAATGTTAAGTTCTTTCTAGTTGAAGCCACAGATGTTTCACACTGGGAAAATCAGCAAGCCCCAGGGTTTGTTTGGTCTAGAGGAGTGTCAAATTTTCATGGATAATTTAATAGCTAATAACTCTAATTCTTTCCCATAAACCAAGAGATGATAAATAATGATTGCACTAAAACTGTAAAATTAACCCTCTAGGCTAATGAAATTTTTCAGGAACCACTGAGGAAATTAATTTCTGGTACTTAATGCTTCTTTATTGCGAATCTCTCCAGAGTTGTATTATATCTCAAAACTTGACAGAAAAGGCACATAAACACATTGAAATGATACGATTCAAAAAGAATTATATATCAAGGGAAGCTTCAAGTATCTATCATCTCATATTCTCACGTTGGCTAATCTATCATAGAAAAAAAGATTATTCTATTTGGAACTCAGAATGGCATTTTTGTTCCTCATAATTTTTTGATTTGTGTACCATCAAATAATGAGATTCCATAAAGAAAATCATACACCCTGTGAAAAATGGAAAACGTGTCTTGGAATTGTATAGCATTTGGGGATATCTTGTTTTAAGGATACAATTGGTCAACTCAAATTGTTACTGAGATTAACTTCTGAAACTTTACATAGGGTAATGGGGTTTCTACGACTTAATGGCTATAAATAAGATGACTACAAACATTAAGATTCTCTTTACCCACTACTGATTCTATCTAAACTGTAATATTTTAATCTATCAGAAGACATTGGATCAACTAAAAATCAAACAACCTTCCGTTTTTGGTCTCTAAATGAGCACTGTTCAAAGCCTTGAAGTCCAATTTAAGAGACCGCAGGATTGTTCACAGAGCATAATCCAACCGCAGATGTTTACATAATGTGGTTTATGCTCAGTCTGACCTTGATGTTTCTAGCTTAGAGACAAAAGCTTTGCAACCCAAAAGGAATGATGAAATAGCATACTTTTAAATCATGCATTAGCACTTAGCATTTGGAAATCCCAGTTGCAATGGCCAGAGTTAAGTCAGTGCAGATTTTTATAATCGAGTGCACCCAAACACAGGATAGCAAGAAGGCCCTTGGGTGAGCAGAGTATTATCCCAGACCCAACATTCCTCTCAATTAATGGAACACCTATAGTGTTCAACAACAGCGTTTCCCCACTAAGATTTATGACCAGAATTACCTCATTGAAAATTGGCCTGTAAATGGAAGAAACTCTCCAGAGCCACTTCTCTGGCCTCTTCTATAGGGATTGAGGAGGGCATTGAGAAATTTCTCTCGACACCAATTTAAATTCTGTCTATCTGAGTTCCTGCTATTGATTTCTTGTAAATGCTGAGATGAAAAATCTGCTCATAACCCTAAATAGTAGGGCAAGTCATGGCGTAGGAAAATAAAGTGATAAAAGATGAAGACAACACAGATAAGTTTTGTATTATGATTTACAAAATTTGCCTCATAGGGAGATGGGGTTAAACCCACAGCTAAATCTGCAGTGAGCTGATTTACTGAAATGTGGGGTTTTACTACATGCAAAATCCTATTTTCTTGTGCTCTCTGCCAAAAAGCCACAGATATTATGAAGTTAAATAAAACCCAGGCAAGACTAATAGCTCCTTAAGTCACAAAAACCCTTCTACTGAAACGCCCAGAAGTGCCAAAGTTACTTTATAATCTGCCACTTTAAGGCTATCAATCAGGTCTGTAAGGTTTCTTTTAATCATATACTTTTAGCTTAATATATTTCTTGGTATTTACATAAATATATAATTGTATATATTTTTGTTTATCCATATATATTCAGAATGACTTTTTAAACTCTTAACTATGCTAGCCATTATGTTTTCCTTTGTGCTGGGATATGTCAAATCGTGTAAGCGACGGGTGTAATGTTTTTGTGAAGGCTTAGTTGGCACTTACAGCATGTCACACTAATAAATCATCAGTCAAACTCGCTTCTGCCTGAAGAAGGGCGTTTTCTCAGGTTTTCTTCTAGGGTGTTAAGAGTAGGGCCCTGGCAGCATGGGCGAGGTAATGTATACCTTGAGGTCTACGCCTTTGAGAAAGGAGTTGCCTTTGCAAATGTCCTCTGAAGAAGAGGAGATTGGACCTTTGTAATTGACTCTGAGTTATTCACTATCTGATGATTTGTAATTTATTTTTTTTAATTTTCTAATATTTTATTAGGCAATTTTTCAAACATACAGTACAGCTGAAAGAATTATACAGTGATTACCCATACATATACCACAAACATTTTATAATTTTTTTTTTCTTCTTCACATGTAGGGAATTTATTCATAGAGTAGGGAGGCCACAAATTTTGTGCCCCTCATCACAATGACCCCTGATTCCTGTTGGGTGTGTTATAAACGAAGATTTGTCAGGTAAAGAGGATTCCTGGACAGAAATTAGTAGACTGGAGGTTGGTCGTAGTAACAGAGGCACAGCCAATATGGAGGGTAGCAAGGATTATTTTTTAATACATTGGCAGCACGTAGACTTGCATGACAGATTTAATATTTTAGCAGGGGATTCTACCCATTTCTGATCTTAGCTCTCTCTTTCTTTACCAACTACATCAATCATCCTGTCTGCCTTAGAAAGGGGTAACCCCTATTCCTTTTTTGGTCATTTTTTTCACATGCATCACAGTCTACCACCTAAATGATCCTCACATATGAACTTAACGTCTCCTCAACCTTCCCCACTCTTAAAACTGTGTATTTTGTCATTGCCTTAAAGCTCAAATATGCCTAAAATAAAACTATCTTTTCCCTTAAAACAAGCACCTTTTCTGTACCATTAACCATAAAATTAAATCTGTAAACCCTTTGGTGGCAGGAAATGATATCTCTTTGATTATCAATATCTGGTAGAATGTACTACCTACTGGTAAAGTGAGTATCTGGTGGTTTTTGGTTGTTTTTGTTTCTGTTTTTGAGACAGTCTCCCTTAATTGCTCTGGGTTGGGAGCCATGGCACCATCATAGCTCAGAGCAACCTCAAACTCTTGTGCTCAAGAGATCCTCTGGGGCAGCCCCTGTGGCTCAAAGGAGTAGGGTACCAGCCCCATATCTGGAGGTGGTGGGTTCAAACCCGGCCCCAGCCAAAAACTGCAAAAAAAAAAAAAAAAAAAAAGAGAGAGAGAGAGAGAGAGAAATCCTCTTGTCTCAGGCTCCTGAGTAGCTGGGACTATAGGTATCTGCCATAATGTCCAGCTAGCTTTTAAATTTTTTAGTACAGATGGGATCTCGCTTTGCTCATGCTGGTCTTGAACTTCCAAGCCAGGAGATCCATTGTCCTGGCCTCCTAGAGTGCTAGGATTATAGACATGAGCCACAGCACCCGGCCTAGATTATTTGTGATAAATAACATCATATTTTAGGGGAGAGTATTTCTAGTGGTAGACTTATGAGTTTCTGAAATTCGTTTTTTTACAGTTTTCTAACTATGTAGTCAAGATTATATTAACCAGGTTTCATACATCTAATGGGTGGAAATTCAGATAGGTTTATGCTTTAGTGAATCATTTCACTCTGAAACAATTGGAATCTAGTGTAGCACTCCCCCTGCCCCCATATTATTTCTCTTCTTTTTATTCTTCCAAACTTACATACTGGGGAACAAGTTAGGAATATTTATACTATATAGTGGAATATTACTTGTTTCAGGTGAAAATTCCCCAGAAATATGAACAACAACAACAAAAAATCAGATGTCTAACCGATAAAACTACACTTTTAGATACCCTAATAAGAAAATTTTGACCTTATTAATTTTATTTTTCTTTCAGAACCTGTTAGACACAGAATATGATATAAATGGGTTGGCTCAAGTTATATCTTCACAGACTAAGGATAGAAAGTCAGGTAAACTGAGTCTAAAAACATCTGTTTTTGAGACAAGCAAGTTTTAGGATAAACTGAGTAACTACCTTTCACGTGGTCATTTGCGTCTATCATATGAGAACCTCAAAAAATAATGAAGATAATTTAGCAAACAAAAAATGTCTATATGTTACATGAATGCATGTAATTTAAATATATGATATGTATACATATTTGAATAAGTTTTCAAATTTCTTTATAGTCATATGTAAGAAAATATACTTTGAAAAACGTTTGCATTATATTTATTAAAAGTAATATTATTTATACTTCTTTAGAAAGAAATTAAAAACATTACAAAGGCCAGGCATGGTGCCTCATGCCTGTAATCCCAGCCCTCTGGGAGAACAAAGAGGGAGGATCTCTTGAGTTCAAGAGTTCAAGACCAGGCTGAGCAAGTGGGAGACATTCTCTCTACTAAAACAAAAATAGAAAAACTAGCAGGGCATTGTAGTGGGTGCCTGTAATCCCAGCTACTTGGGAGGCTGAGGGAAGAGGAGCTCTTGAGCCCAGGAGTTTGAGGTTGCTGTGAGCTATGACCCCCAGCACCTGCACAGGGCAACAGAGTAAGAATGCCTCAAAAATAAACAAACAAATAAATAAAAACATTACACATAACATCTCATTTCCACTACAATATTATAAGTGTTCTATGAAAAATATCTCCATTCTATTAGTTGTTGAAGATGATGGAGAACTCAATTCTTCCTCAGTATATGCATTATAGTTTTGTATAGTTGAAATTATTAAATTTATTCTTGAGTGTACTCTGCCTTTATTTGTCTGCCTGTACTAAACAAATTCTGTTCTATGTTCTGTGCTCCAGTGGAATAAGTGATGACCCACACGTATTTCACCTTGCTCACTGGGTTCTCCCAAAGCCTCCTCTTCTTCGTAATCAACATCAAAAAGCCTCAGTGGATGTAGGTCTCCCTCCACTCTGTCCATCCCTACTGGACACATCACCATTGTAAACATTTCTTTGAAAAAATTGATATAGGAAAATAATGTAATCCAGTTCTCAACAGTTGAGTAAATGGAACCATTACTTTCTTTGTTCACTTTTAATCCCAAAAGTGATAAAGACAAATGGTTCACCAAAAGCTTAAAATACATATAAATCACAACCAAACCCCCTATTTCATCAAGAAAAAATGCCTTTTACTTAATCAGTGTAGCAAAAATATTTTTCCTTCCAGAAAAATTTTTTATGCTTATTTAAAATAATAGCTCATAGTTTGTAATTAATTATTATTATTATTATTATTATTTTGAGATAGAGTCTCACTCTGTCGCCCTGGCTAGAGTGCCATGGTACCATCACAGCTCACAGTAACCTCAGTCTCCTGGGCTCAAATAATACTCTTGCCTCTGCCTCCTGAGTACCTGGGACTACAAGTGCCCACTACAACACCCAGCTAGTTTTTCTATTTTTAGTAGAGACAGGGTCTTGATCTTGCTTACACAGGTTTCGAACCCCTGAGCTCAAAGGACCTCCCGCCTCAGCCTCCCAGAGTGCTGGGATTCACTCATGAACCACCACACCTGGCCCCTTCTTATTTAATTCATCTCAATATTGCTAGAACCACAATTGCTCCCTTTGTCTTGATTCTTTTTTCTGATTCTTAGATATCACATAACTACCTCTAAACAAAGGGAGATAAAGGATGAAAAGAGTTATTAAAAATGGAAAAGAAATGCACCTTGAATATTGACTATATTTATTATTCTTGAAGATTCTTACTCTTAGCAAGGAACATCCTTATAAAAGTTTAAATAGTTTGAAGTTTTCCATAGAGGACGGATATTTGCTAATACCTATCCACTTTGACCAGTCATGACTTTTTTTTCCCCCTATGATGGAAAGAAAAATTTTGACAACATCGTTAAAAAAAAAAAAGAATGTTCCTTTGAGACTTCACTATGAGGAGCCAGTGCTGAATTTTCCATTTCAAACAGAAAATTTTGAATAAAGCATGTGTGGCCTTAGTATAATGAAATTCAATTTTGTAAAGGAAAGGAAAGAGGCTTGAAACAACAACAAATACAGATATTTGTACAACAAGTACAGATATCAGTAGTAAACCAATCCTTCCCTTCTCTTTAATCAATCTCAATATGATGATTAGATGAAGAAAATTGCCTTATAAAATATTCATACAATACAATTTAGAGGCAGCTTAACGAGGTCCCTACAATTATTGCTGGGAAGAGTAAGGAGAAATTCCCTTAAATTGCAAACAGCAAGTTGGACAGAGTTGGGGGGTGGTGGTTATTACAGTCTTTCAAAACCAACTTCTTCCTTCCTTTGACATCCCACTGATTATTCAATACAAATCCCAATTTTGACTCCACTCTCAGCTTTCTTTCTTTTTTTTATTAAATCATAGCTGTGTACATTAATGTGATCATGGGGCACCATACCCTGGTTTCATAGACCGTTTGACACATTTTCATCACACTGATTACCATGGCCTTCCTGGCATTTTCTTAGTTATTGTGCTAAGACATTTACATTCCACATTTACTACGTTTTACATATACCCTTGTAAGATGCACACTCTTAGTTTTCTTTAATTCCACTCCTACAGCTGTGATCTTCTGTAGATTCATCCTGCCCTGGTATTGTGTAGGAATCTCTACCAAACCGCCTTGCTCCCCTGATGCTGTCCTGAGTCATAATTCTCTCTGGTCAGCCCTTCTCACATGATCCCACCAGTGCAGGTCAATTCAACAGCCCTTTAGGGAGAACCAACACCAGGCCAACTGCTTGATCCTGCGTAAAGCAATGACTAAAAGGCACAAGCCTTGTTGGGAAGTGACCGCAGACTCCTGGTGTGAACAAAAGAAATGGTTTCATCAGTCCCAGTGTGTGTTCCCTCCATCTTGACTTACCTTCCCGACAACAACTGTACCATCTTCTCACCTGACAGTTCTAAATAGGGAGAGGGCTACCGGTGAACAAACTAGAGACTTTTTGACTAATTGCCCCATGGAAATCAGTGAGGAAGATTTTCATTTGTGGGTATATATTTATATTTTAAATTTATACCATATAAATTTAATATCTGCTCCATTCAATCAATTCTTACTATAGCCTAACTTAAAAATAAATTTTGCACCTGTCTTTGTTGCTTTTGTCAAATTCCTTCTTTTCCATCTTGAGCGCAACTATCTAAAGAGGAGGAGATGCGGTGTTCTGATGTCCTTCTTTGTCATTTATCTTTCTTTTGTTTTGAGATGGAGTGTCACTCTGTCACCTTGGGTAGAGTGCTCTGGCACTATCATAGCTCACAGCAACTTCAAACTCCTGGGGTTCAGTGATCCTTCTGTCTCAGGCTCTTGAGTAGCTGGGACTACAGGTATCCACCACCATGCCAAGCTTATTTTTCTATGTTTAGTACAGATGGGGTCTTGCTCTTGCTCGAGCTTGTCTCAAACTGCTGAGCTCAAGGGATCCACTCACCTTGGCTTCCCAGAGTGCTGGGGTTACAGGCATGAGCCACCATGCCTGGGCTAAAATTTATCTTTCTAATGCCATTATTCATTAATCTTTCTTCTGGGCTGGGTGTTTTTCTATCACTCTGACTCTTTTTGTCCCTCTACTCTGACATGAATTTATTCTCTTTTTCCATTTCATTTCTTTTCCCCACTGCTTGTGATACAGTTTCCCCTATACAGGGCTGGACAAAGGACCCCAGTTTCCCAGGCCTGGGCAGTTTCATATAAGCTGGGCCTCATCTGAAGTTCCCCTGAGCTGGAGGGACTGCATTCAGTCATTGGTTGATATACTCATCAACACTGAAAAGGTGTCTCCCATCTACCAATTCCTGGCCAAGTGTAATTCTGAAGACCTTATACCCCTAGACAAAAGACCCACAGGGAGATTTCCCTCTTGGGTCCTTCCCTTTACCAGAAGCTCTGGTGCTTTTTTTATTTCTTCTGTATTGCTTTCTGTCTGATAAATCCTGTTACCACTGATCTATGGTCTGTTGGTTCATTCTTTGAATCCCAGAGACCAAGGACCTCCTGTAGAAAGAAATTCTACCAACACTTGAACCAGGACCTTGTTAAGCTAACGCGTATTACATAACATACACAGGTAGACATTCTTGCTTTCATGAAATTCATTTTAAAAGCACCCCAGTGTAAGATTTAGCATGTTGAAAAACTACTTTCCACACATTAATGCTCTCTCATCTTCTCTATGATACTTTTCCACTTCATCAAATCCAAATTTTATAATTAAAGATTTCTATCCAGCAAAGTATCTTATTGCTCTCACTCTCCCCAAATATTACCTTTCCCCAAGGTCAGGCTCATCTATATTCCTCTGACTCTAACCTTCTAACCTCTTGGCAGATATTAATGTTTTCATCCATATCTGAAAAGTTAATCTTCCTGTGTATTAGCATGCTTCTCCCCACTCTGCAGTTATCTGCCTATAAGTAAGGCCTCTGCAGTTACTTATAGGCCTGTTCAGAGTTCATTCCCTAACATCTTTTTGATGACCCCCAACATCCTTGTCTTTTGGGAGGCTTATTTCATATATGCACACAAATATAAATGAGTACACATACACCCTTGATTATACAATTATTATAATCAATAGTAATGAAGAGTAATGACAATAATATAACAGTAGCAATATTTGACAGTGTTTATGATGTGCCAGAAATGAAAAGTAGACCAGGTGCAGTGGCCCACGCCTGTGATTCTAACACTCTGAGAGCCTGAGGCAGGTGGATCCTTGAGCTCAAGGGTTGGAGACCAGTCTGAGCAAGAGAGAGACCCCATCTATACTAAAAATGGAAAAAGTAGCCGGGTGTGGTGATGGGCTCCTGGAGTCCCAGCTACTCGAGAGGCTGAGGCAAGGAGATCTCTTGAGCCCAGTTGTCTGATGTTGATGTGAACTATGATGACTTCACGGCACTAAATCCAATGGTACAGAGTGAGACTCTGTCTCAAAAAAAAAAAAAAAAAGAAATAAAGAAAGAGAAAGGAAGGAAGAAAGAAAGGATGAAAAGGAAAAAAAGAAAAGAAAATTAATTGGTTTAATTCACCCTATTGAAAGAAAGAAAGACTCTCCTCCTCAAGCCCAGTCCTTGTCTTTTTGTGGAGCATTGATTTTAGGAAATTGTAAGTTTGTTCTCTGTCTCATTCAAATGTATGGAAATCTTTTTTAGCTAAATAAGCCTCATTTCATATTCAGGATCCAGGAATGCCTTTCTCAAGGGCTGGGGACCCATCTCTTTAAATGTATTCACCCAGAGAGATTGCACCCCTCTCTCCCAGTCTCTGGAGTGGGCGGGAGCTTAACTTCAGGAAGTACTTGCTCCAAGTTGCAAAACTGCCCCTTGTCATAAAAATGAGAAGTTTGTTTTCTCTTTAGAGAAATCCAATTAACCATCTCAGACGGTCACCCCAATTGCCAGTTAAAGTTGGGATATACTGTCATGTGACAAATGGACTGACCTTGGGAACATGCACATAACCAGTTGCCTCAGTGGTTACATGAGAGGGTGAAATTTCCATCCGTCTGTTCAATCTCTAACAGAGCTCCTGTGATACACACCACATCCTTTCTAAATGCTTATTCAATAGTGGAACTTTTCTTTCTTTTCTACCTTTCTGGAGATGATTTCTGAGTTGGCAGATTTTTTTTTTTTTAGACTGAGTCTCATGTTGTTGCCCTCAGTAGAGTGCTGTGGTATCACAGCTCATAACAACCTCAAACTCTTGGCCTCAAGTGATCCTCCTGCCTCAGCCTCCCAAGTAGCTGGGACTACAGGGTGCCTACCACCATGTCCAGCTAGTTTTTTCTAATTTTAGTAGAGATGGGGTCTCACTCTTGCTGGGGCTGGTCTTGACTCCTGAGCTCAGGCAATCCTCCAGCCTCAGCCTCCCAGAGTGCTGGGATTACAGGTGAGTCATCATGCCTGGCCAAGGTGGCAGATTCTTGAAATTAGATTCTGATAGAAACTGTGATTATTACTACCTCCATTTCACAGAAGATAAAACTGATGAAAGAGACATACTGCTACAAACAGCCTGGTTCTTGAGGCCACCATCTTATGCACTCACTGTCTAATGAGGTGTGTCCTCTTAAGTGTGGAGCTCATTTGAATTTCCTGTGAACAAGCATCACACTTACCCCTGCCCTTTTAATTCCACATTGCATTGTAGGCATGTCATAGAAAATTCATTATTAATTCATTTCTTTCTTTCTAGCAGGGGTGGCCAACCTTTTGGCTTCTCTGTACCACATTGGAGGAAGAATTGTCTTGGGCCACACATTAAATACACAAACAATAATGAAAACTGATAAGCCAAAAAAGACGTTCCAGGAATAATTTTCATGATCTCCATCACCACAGATAAACTATAAAAGTCCTTGCATAATCTGCATGCAGCCTATGGACTGCAGGCTGGACACCCCCAAGAGTGTTTACTATAGTGAAATTTATGGTAAGAATGTGTTTCTTTTCAATAGCAGTACAACCCTATTCAGGTTGCTCCATTTCTCTCAAAAGACTTTCTAGTCATTTTCATTCGAAACTTTACATGCATTCCTATTTGTGCTAAACTTAAAATAAAGCAGCTGTGCTTATTCGGTGTCTATTCAAAACAAGTTGAAGGGAAACCCATCCTTCTACAGAAAAACAATAAATGTGTCAAATCCAAATTCAAAGGAAACCGAACTGCACTTTCCTTCATTCTTACAGGATTCAGCTGTCATTGCCAGAGATAAATCCTGCCCACCACTTTTGTCATTAAGTCTTTCTGCATATTGAACTCTCGCATCGTTTCTTCAGAGCTTGATTAATTATAGCGTGAAAGTTTAAAGATAGGCTCTGAAGTACAACAGATCTTAGTTCCAAGTTCCAATTCACTTCTCACCAGCTCTATGATTTGGGAAGAGATCTTTAACCTAAGTTCTCATTACTAATACAAGTAGAGTTGGCAGATTCAGCAATACAAATGCAACCTTAAATGTGAGGCTACACACAGCTAGTGACCCCCAGCATTCACTGACTGTTGTCATCATCACTGTTTTCTGAGCCCTCTTCTCATTATCTAAGCCAGGACTTTGAATTTTCTTCCATTTGCACTTGTGCAACTTGAGGTCCAACATTAACAAAGAATTATATGGAATCAACTGTGCAATCACAAAAATGTTCTTAAATCTTGACAATCATAAAACACATTATTATAAATCATCTCCAAATAAATTCATGTTAAAGAGTTTAAATAATAAGCTTCAAATGTGGTGCTGAACTTAGGCAAATACAAAATACTATTAAAAAATGTTACAAACTATTCATATCTCGCTTTTTATACTTTTAAGCCTATTTGAAAGGTGTATTTTGCTTCACAAATGCTTCTCACCTGGTACTTGAAATAGACCAGCCTTGTATTTTCTGCAGCATTTTCCATCTGTGCAGCATTGCAATTTTCAGCTCAATTACAATGAGTCAAGAATGAACAATTTTCCAGTATTTTTCAGAAGAAATTTTATTTTCCAATCTGCAGTAGCTATGACAATAGACCTACTTCTTACTTGCTAGCTAAAAGTAACTTTTGGCAAAATCCGTTCTCTCCTTTTTTTCAGTTTATTCATATTAATTCACTTTCCCTTCAGTTTGTTTCCTTAACTATTTGCTCCTTTTCTTGTCTCTCCTAGCCTGTAAAAAGTACAGAAAAGACCAGTGGTGTCTTCTGCTGAGAATCCCCTTCATTTGTACCCCAGTGCCATGAAGAGAGGGGAGTGGGTCCAGAATTAGTTGTCACACACACCTGCTTTTCCCCTGGCTGAAGCCACTCTGTGGGGAATAAGAGGCAGGTGACCAACACACACACTTGACTGACCATGTGAGATCAGGCCATGTAGGTACTGATCTAAAGGACAAATTTTAGCTGGGTGTGGGGGCTCTCACCTGTGACCCCAGCACTCTGGGAGACCAAGGCAGGTGCATCACTTGAGCTCAGGAGTTCGAGACCAGCCTGAGCAAGAGCAAGATCCTATCTCTACTAAAAATAGAAAAACTAACAGGGCATTGATGTGGGTACCTTTAGTCCCAGCTACTTGGAGGGATTGTTTGAGCTCAAGAGTTGGATGTTGCTGTGAGGGTAACAGAATGAGACTCTTTCTGAAAAATAAATGAATGAATAAATAATAAATTTCTGTGGCAGCATCTTTATCATTTAACCTGGTTACTTAAGGCAACTGTGATGTGAATGCTATGGACAGAAGGTAGATTTCTCTAAAGAAACCCTTTCTGTGATGTCTATAATTTTCTCATTATACTGGATAGAAGCTTTTTAATTTGGTGCAAATTTGATCAAAATCTGATTGTTCGGACTTTCATTTGGCTTTACTTGTATTCATAATTGCTAACTATTTTATTCCTTCTGTGAAGGACTAGTTTTCATTTTGTTATTTTACTTTAAAATGACAAATAAAGATATATAAGTATAAAAAAATCTTGATTTGTCTCCATTGCCCCATTTTCCCTCTGATGATTTATTTATCTCTTTTGATGCATATTTTATTTTCCTCAAGACTATGATCTGCATTTGAGGGAGAAGGAGGCAGAGAACAGACGTACAGAGAGGTTTTCTCCAAGCCTGGGAGAATTAAGGTTCTCTGGGGAAATGTATCAATGATTCCTTGGGTCTGGGAATTACTTCACACTATTTCATGTTCTATGCAAAAATGCACCCCCAAATACTCCTTTACTAATCCACTGTGTTTCTTTTCTACTCCCACGAATATACTTATTGATTTTGGACATGATCTGACCAAAATGCTCAGTCCCTCCTACACACAACTTCTTCACTTCTCTTACCCAGCCTCTGGCAGAATCCTTCCTATCCTCTTCAACCTGCCTTTCAGATCATTTCAGGACATGAACAAAGCAGACCACTGTGAAGTCCGCACACTCGCACTCAGTCTGTGCTCATCCCCTGTGTATGCTGGACTTGTCCACCTCATCTGGAAATGAGGCGATCAGAAGCAACGGACTCAAGAGCCCTCCAGCCACCACTTCCGGGGCACGTAGATCCTGGAATTTACCCTCCCATGCCCCTCATCACGCCACCAAATGTTGTTTGATCACTTTGCCCAAATTGACTCTTCTCCATTTATTTATAGCCCACCACATTTGAAAAGCCACTGTAAACATCACTCTCTCCAAAAAGCCCCTTCTCACTTCTTTAATAGGCAAGTTAGGAATATTTCTCTCCTTTGAATTCCTGTTTTTTTTTTTGTTGTTGTTGTTGTTGTTGTTTGTTTGTTTGTTTGAGATAGAGTCTCACTTTGTCACTCTGGGTAGAGTGCTGTGGTGTCCTCATAACTCACATTAACCTCCAACGCCTGGACTAATGCAATCCTCCTGGCTCAGCTTCCCCAGTAGCTGGGACTACAGGTGCCCCCCACAACGCCCAGCTAGTTTTTCTATCTTTAGTAGAAACAGGGTCTCACTCTTGCTCAGGCTGGTCTCCAACTCCTGAGCTCAAGCAATCCACCTGTCTCAGCCTCCCAGAGTGTTAAGATTGCAGCGCCTGGCCTCCCGTCTTTGTTTCTTATGGTACTTCACATGCTCCCTCTATATTACAATCTCCTATAAATCGTCCAATCCAGTTTACCCAGTTTTAAGCCTCCTGACAATAGGAATTGTTCTTCACTTCTTTTATATCAATAAATTGCATATAAATTTATGCAACTATATAGATTGCAACTAGGTTACATATGTTATATTTCTAAATTCAAATTATATATTCAGATTTTTAATCATGATCATATTTTAAGAGTTTTATTATAAGACTAAAGGTGTTCTAGAAAATATAATATGGAATATAGATTTGGGAGGCTAAGTATGGCTCACACCTGTAATCCTAGAACTTCGGGATGCCAAGGCAGAAGCACTGTTTGAGATCAGGAGTTTGAGACCAGCCTGGGAAACATAGCAAGACCTGTCTCTTTCCAAAAAAGATTAAAAAATTAGCTAGGTATGGTGGCCTGGCATGCACTTGTAGTTCTTGGGAGGTTGGGGCCAGAGGACTGCTTGAACCCAGGGGTTCAAGGTTATAGTGAGATATGATTGCTCCACTGCACTCCAGCCTGGGTGACAGAGCAAGACCCTTTCTAAAAAAATAATTAATTAGTTTATATATATATATATATATATACACACACACACACACACACTGGGTAGACATAAAGTTCATGTGTAATTAAAATAATTTAACATAGCAAATTGCACACAATCTATATGATATAGTTTAATATTTTCCTCTATTTCTTTTCTTCTTCTCTTTTTACAAAATATTCTTCAAATTCAACAAATCTTAAAAGAAGTTTGTAATTCTTTCATTTTTCTCTTGCTAGGTCATAGCAATACTATCATTTATTCTGTTTCAATGGGTATTGGCATTTTGATGACCACAAATATTGTCTCATTTAATTTTGGTCTTTCCCAATTGAACAAAAATACATAATACAATTTTTCTGTGCGGGCTAGATCTGGTTTCCTCACAAGCATATGTACTCTGCTCTACTCACTGTCATTCCTGACCAGAATTTAAGTATTAGAAAGGCACAGGTCTCTTCACTCAGGGTAATAGTGCCTTGCAACTGCAGAATGTTCCTTCACTTTCTCGCCTCAAAAAAAAAAAAAAAAATCTTAAAACTCTCCTGTAAAAGTCTCCTTGCTGGTTGTGGCCAGGTGATGAAACACACCTGTTATCCTTTGAGCTCAGGAGTTTGAGACCAGCCTGAGTAAGAGGGAGACCCCAAATCTACTAAAATAGAAAAACTAGCTGGGCATGGTGGTGGGTGCCTGTAGTCTCAGGTACTCAGGAGGCTGAGGCAGGAGGATCACTTGAGCCCAGGAGTTTGAGGTTGCTGTGAGCTATGACACCACAGCACTCTATCCAGGGTGACAGAGTGAGACTCTGTCTTGAAAAAATAAAATAAAAATTAAATTAAATTAAATTAAATTAAAATAAAATAAAATAAAAAAGAAGTTGGTTGAAAGACAAATGAGTTGTTTATGACATTTTTCTGACTCAAAAGCAAAACTATGATAATAATTAAAATAGAAGAAAAATTAATCTGTCCATTTCTCAAAACATATTTATAAGTGTCACATGAAAAGGGTAAATTTTAAATTTGTTCTATTACTTTTTGTACCATTTTTAAAAGCTCAAGAGGTCCTTGGAATAAGATTTTTGTTTGTCTTTAAGAACTTCAGAGGATCAAGTCTATTTTCTGAAATTGGAGAAGCAAACAAATGGCTTCTGTTTTCAGTTGTGCTGGAGTGCTTGAAGATTGACTCTGAATTAGCTCTGTGCTAGCACTTTCCTGTTGGGTTCAAATCACCTCTGTACTTCCCAGGAGCGCACTCTGGCATTTAGTGGAGGAGCTATATCTCCAACCGAAGCACACCTTGAAAGTATAGCAAGTAATGTAAAGCAAACCCTTTAAAACATTAAGGAAAAAAAAGGTCTCCCTAAGGAATTTGCATGTTTTTAAGTTTGGCTGAAAGTAAAAAGATCTAAAATGTGCTTATGCTATAGAGTAAAGTAAGTAAAATACTATAAAGTATAGCGTTTATAATAAGGGCATGTTAATATGGCAAGGCATATGTTTATATGTTGGGTTGGAATTTTGCCACCCCCGTGGTGGCTGTGGGGCTCCCATCTTACATACCCAGTGCGTAGCACGTACCCAGCACAACACACACACTCTGCTGTCTCTCACTGCTTAATTACGGCTCATATTCCCAGCATATGTTTTACATTGTCAACAAAAGAAAAAAGCCTCCTACTTCTCTTTGGACCAAATGTAGTGTCTTTTAAAATATTTAAACACACTGTTTTACGGTAATATATGGCCATGGTTCATGTTTTTCATTTTTTGCTAATAGTATCCTTCTTCAAAAATAAATCATATATTCCAAGATTAAATTAAATGGTTCCTGCTGTTAGAGAAAAATGTTTTTGTGCTTCTGCTTGGCTTTCTATATTAGTGTTTATTAAATCTTTAAAAACTTAAATAACCCTATGATAAAATTCAGGAATATGAAAAATTGCATGTGGTATTATAACAGGTTTCAGTATATTAAGTAGTAAAAATCTGTTTTATAACAGGTTTCAGTTTGTTAAAATAGTAACATTAAACCAAATAATCCAGTAAACTAGAATAAACAGATCTAGGCTTTTGGTGATGTCATATGGTGCCAAATTGCATTATCAAACAATGTTCTTGGATGTGAAGACTAACATTGGCCATATGCATACACACAATCCTCTGAGCAAACCATCCATCTACTTTCTCTTCCATAGCCACAACATTGCACATTATATTGCATTTTCTCAAAGCCCTTCCATTACTATGACCTCACAGTGATCTTGCAACAAGCTCCAGAAAGAAGTTGACCAGATGTTATCATATGTACAGTTTTGGGCCTCTCTGCACTTAAACGTTTCCAATTGATAACCTTCTGGAAACACAGTCTAAAATAGATCTACTCTTCATTTCCTCTCATACCAGCAAGTATATTTCCTTCAGGACACTGATGGAAACTTGGAATGATCTTATTGAAATATTCCTATTATGTATTTAGGATATAAGATCTATGAGGCCACTGTGTCCTCAGTACAGCAGTCCCTGGCTGAAAACATGAATGAATGTAGATAAGAAAATTTCTTGTCTTTTCCAAGGTCATACAATGGAGTCATCTAAAAATAACAACAGGAAGAAACAGCCCTGTGGATTCCTGACTGGTACGGTCTTCTTACCCTGCCTTTTATGCACAATTAGCCTGAGAATAGCTCAAAGTTACTAGCAGCCCCTAAGAGCCTACTGCCACATGTAGACCACTTACAGAAAAATTAGCTCAGGTGTAGTAATTGATGAGACAAAGACAGAATAACAAAGGTCTTACTGTCCTATGTAAAAAATTTCAAATGTATGATTATTTGCAATAGGCATGTTCTTTTTATTTCGAAGTGATTCCTGGATGTTTCAGTTGGCTGGCCACTTCCTATTATAGTAAGTAGGGAAACAAAAGTCGGGAGCTACCTTGAGAAGTCATTGTATCCTTTCCCTGCCCTGTTATTACTGTCCTGCTGTGCTGAAAAAGAACAAATTGGAAACAAACAGCACACACTAGTCTATCTTTCTGCATATTTAAACATGAATTCCATCTCAGCACTATAGAACACATGATATACTATTTATGAAAAATTACTCACTACAGCAATTATGCCCTAAAGAATATCCTAGGGACTGGAGGGAACAAAGATAACATCCTTAACAAACATCTTACTTTAAAATATTACCTTCCTTGGATAGTAAAAGAAGACTCTTGGAACATTTACACAATTTGCTTTAAAAACACTAAATGATAGCTTGGCAGAAATCACGTCTTATTTACCTGTTTCTTGTTAATGTTCCGTTTTGTTTCAAATAAAATGATTCACAATATTAACTGGATAGAAGGCAGAGTGATTATGGTATTGTATGAATGTTGAAAGGTTATAGAAACTGGCATCTTTTTTCCTTTTTTTTTTGAAACGGAGTCTTACTCTATTGCCCAGGCTAGAGTTCTGTGGCGTGAAAGCTCACAGCAACCTCAAACTCCTGGGCTCAAGTGATCATCCTGCCTCAGCCTCCAGAGTAGCTGGGATTATAGGCACCCACCACCACGCCCAGCTAATTTTTCTATTTTTAGTAGAGACGGGGTCTCACTCTTGCTCAGGCTGGTTTCGAACTTCTGAGCTTAAGCCATCCACCTGCCTTGGCCTCCCAGAGTACTGGGATTACAGGTGTGAGGCATGGCACCTGGCCTAAATTGGTGTCTTAATAGGATTTTTCTTGTAAATAAATGAAATCTAATCAAATTGCTCATTTTGATCTATATCTTTATGATTATTTAAAACCCGATTTATATAACATTGCTTCATCAAGAAAACAATTACAATACCTAAAATGCAGTAAAATTTTCTTTAATAACAAACACAAAATGCATTACCTCCTTACATTACTTTTCCTCAATCTTCACAGCCTCTGAATATAGCATATATATGAGAGTCATCTCTAAAAACTAAACTTTTAGCCAGCCACAGTGGCTCACACGTGTAATACCAGCACTCTGGGAGCTAAGGTGGGTGGATCATCTGAGCTAAGGAGTTCAAGACCAGCCTGAGCAAGAACAAGACCCCATCTCTAATAAAAGTAGATGACTAGCCAGTCATGGTGGTGGGCGCCAGGTACTTGGGAGGCTGAGACAGGAGGATCCCTTGAGCCCAGGAGTTTGAGATTGCTGTGAGCTATGACTCCAAGGCACTCTACTCAGGGTAACAGAGTGAGACTGTGTTTCAAAAAAAAAAAAGAGGAAAAAAAGGCCAAACTTTTTCCCCACTGAATCAAAATCACTCTTTATCCTGTGCCGCCACTCCCACCCTTTCTTCCCCCAGACAGACAAGTCCACTTCAGGTGGGTAAATCCTCTGAGAGGCAAGTGAGGGACAAAGCAAAGCACTAAATGGGCATGATGGGATCCATTAAAGGGCTCACATTCTTTTGTCACAGGGAATGAAATGTAAATACTGGAGTAAAGTGCCAGTGACCTTGGGGTACGCAGGACAACAGGATATGGCCTCTAATGCTTGGAAAATTATAGTCTCTGTGCATTCAGAGCGCAGGGACCCTGTCCGTTTGGCTAATAATTGCCATATTTCTCAACTCCTGAAGCACATGATGAGCAATGGGCAGCAGCATCAGGATGTGTAAAAAAATCCATTACGACCCGGCATCTGCTGACCCTGCTACTCCAGCTAACAGGACTATTTTTTTCTTACTGTACTGTTGCCTTCTACTAAAAAGAGAAGGGAAAGATTCATGAAGACATTTCTCAAGTAGTTTAAAGATAAACGGCATTTAAACAAATTGATTTATGTAAAACGGTAGCGGCCCCTCATACACAGGTTTGTGTGAAGTAAATAAACCTCCCCAGCTCAGACGTGTCCCTCCTGCGAAGGTGCTTCCTGTTCTGTCTCTGTCTGCCTTTTCTGGTGAGGGAAGTATGGAACTTCAGCAAATTGCCCTTTCTGGCAGAAATTCCCCTGATTTGCTACATGCTAATGTGAAAGAAAAGAACAGAAACCCCCACTCTCTGGAAGACATGCTCGCCAGAAACCCCCACTCTCTGGATGACATGCTCGCTCGCATTTTAGTCTCCCAGCTACCGTGCCATGGATGAGCTGCCGTTGTACCCAAGCAACGTCCTACCTCCATTCTTTAGCTTTATAATTATGAAGTATTTAATAAAATATGTCCATAGTTCAATGTCACCTTTGATCTGAGAGGAACAAAAAAAAAAAAACCTTCTGAAGAATTTATCAACGACTTTCCCATGCAGGGATGAGAAGAGCAAAGGCCTGAGATACGCTAACCTCCTGGTCTAACTGTACCGAGGCTTACTTACCAGACTGGGGGGAGGCAGCTCCTGTTTACAGAAGTGCTTTATTTGTGGTACTTACATCAAGCTAACACAACCTGACTATCTGCTCCAAACAGTACATGACTTCAGTTTCTCTCTTAAGATATGAATGAAATGCTAAAAACAAGTATTAATAGACACCCCGCCAACACAAAGCACACACATGTTCCTCTCCGTCCAGTGCACATGTGAGAAGTCATGTTTTTCTTCTAGTAGCATTTCCAGAGTTTTGCAAAGCAGGATTGGAAGGGCCCCGTGCCCCTTCTTACCCATACTCTCGGGTGATGGGTGGAGTTTTGTTTGGTTTTGAGATAGAGTCTCACTCTGTCACCCTGGGTAGAGTGCCTTGGGGTCACAGCTCACAGCAACCTTCAACTCTTGGGCTTAAGTGATTTTCTTGCCTCAGTCTCCTGAGTACTTGGGGTGCCTGCCATCATGCTCAGCTACTTTTTCTATTGTCAATAGAGATGGGGTCTTGCTCTTGCTCAAATTCCTGAGCTCAAGGGATCCAACCTCCTCAGCCTCCCAGAGAGCTGGGATTGCAGGCATGAGCCACCTTGGCCGGCCTTTATCTCCTTTTCTATTCAATGGTATAGATCTGGTATCTCCCTGAGAGAATTGCTTTGAGGATTCAATAAACTAACAATGGCACCTACCAAACTTTACATAACTATTTTAGAAATTATTTTTACAAAACATTTATGGTACTTCTTTCCAGGACCAAATTAAGATAAATCAATGATTTTTTTCCCCAAGGCTAATGTGAAACTGTTATTTTTCATTTTTTCTAAATTTATAGTTATAGTCTATAGGACAGAATATTATAAATTATCTATCCATGAGATAAATTTAAGTGAAGTTTGAGTCAATAACTACATAAAATGATCCTGGCTTTTTCATCTAATCACTCTCTCAATGAATGTCGGAAGCCTATTAAGTACAGCTGGTGCGGTGGCTGTAGCCTGTAGTCCCAGCACTCTGAGAGGACAACTCTGGTGTACTCTTGAGCTCAGACATTCAGGATCAGCCTGAGCAAAGCAAGAGCCCGTCTCTACTATAAAAAGAAAAATGAGCCAGCTGTGCTGGTGGTAGGCACCTGTAGTCCCACCAGCTACTCATGAGGCTAAGGCAAGAGGATCACTTGAGCTCAGGAGTTTAAGGTTGCTATGAGCTATCATGCTGTGGCACTCTACCCAGGGCAACAGTGTTAAGATTCTATCTTAAATAAATAAATAAATAAATAAAAAGTGCTCACCAGATGTGGCCCCATGACCTTGGAATTTTTTTTTTTTTTCCTTTTTTGAGATAGAGTCTCAGTTTGTTACCCTCAGGACAGTGCCATGGCATCATAGCTCACAGCAACCTCCAACTCTTGGACTCAAGCAATTCTCTTGTCTCAGCCTCCCAAGTAGCTGGGACTATAGGCGCCCACCACAATGCCTGGCTATTTTGAGAGACGAGGTCATCCTCTAGCTCAGGCTGGTCTCGAACCTCTGAGCTCAGGCAATCCACCCGCCTAGGCCTCCCAGAGTGCTAGGATTACAGGCATGAGCCACGGAGCCCAGCTTGACCTTGGATTTCTTAGTCCAAGGTATTTCTTTTCTATATAGTTATGTAGTTTATTCTGTTCTAAGCAACAGAAAATGAACTAAACCAACAGTTTCTTCCTTGGGATAAATGAAACACCTTCTGCTTCTATTTTATGCATAACATTTAACACAATGCTGAGTCCATGTTAAGTGTACCTTACAGGCACATTGAACAAATACGCTATCAAATCCATTGGGTAGCGCTTGATACTCCTGTTTCCCCCCATTTTCCCCCTGTCCGACACTCTCGTAAGGCCTAGGATGGTATGGCGGAAGGGCACTTAGGTGTCGGGCAGAGTCTGTCTTCTTCCCTAAAAGAGAATGCTTTCTGAGATTATTCTTGGTGAGTATGAGAATTTGGGGCAAAGAAGACACATGAGAGGCTGGATATAAACAAATGAACAGCAGCAGCGACATAGCTATCTTAAATCAATGTGTATTTACAGAAGACCCCAAATCTCTATCGTGTTACACTGACTGCTAATTTACTGAAACAGTAGGACACCAGCATTTATGAACACATGCTCTACTTAGTATAAATTGATAATGGCATAAAATCTTTCATTACTCACCACAACCTTATGAGGTTGGAATTATTATCCCTATTCTCCCTGAGTGGTCATGTTACTTGTCCAGGACCTTGTAGCTGGGTGGCTTCCACGGTACAACTCTATTTCAATGAAATCATCGCAGTCAGTACCTATGTTAGTTAAAGGGGCATCAAGTACGTAAAAATATGTAGTCTACATACTTCCAAAAGACGTAGGCTAAAGAGAAAAAGGTAAAAATGGTCATTTTAAAAGTCATCGTTTATAAACGACATTAAGCCAATGTGTTTCCTGGGTGCCGCGTCTGTAGTTCAGCTGTCAGGGCACGTAGAGACGTCTCCTTTGTGTTTTATGTTATCATGACGTTCATGGGGATCCGTAAACCGGTCAGGTGTCGGGATGCATTTAAAAGACTGCACCAAGTCATCACCAGGAGCAGCCATGGCAGCGCGGCAGATTTGCTCATCTGGACTTTAAGATCCCCAAATGCTTACTTTCTTCATATGGTAATCGTGTTGGCATTTGTTTCAGAGATTAGAGGAAGAGAAATGGAAAACAGCCTTGGAACCAGGAAGGGATCCTCCAAACAGCTGCTGGCCACCAGCGGCTGCTGAACACAGCTCAGAAGGCATTGTTCACCTCTGCCCACCCCCGGGGCAGATGCCATCCCTTACATAGCAAGTGATATGAAAGCTGCAGAGGGTATGACAGACATCCGAGCAGTTGGGCAACACACAGCACTCCCAAGGGGACAAGGGACTCCGAGGAGAAGGATATCAAACAATACCAAGTGCACTTCAGTGTGGATTTTAAAGTTTTTTGGGGGGGAGCTGAAAGCTATCTTTGGAAATAGTGGGCAATGAGGTGGATACTAATCTGATTTATACCCTAAAAGGAGGGGCATACGCTGCTTTTTTATCTGACCTGCACACAAGCAGCTATGGTGCAATGAAGCTAATCACCGGGAACCAGCTTGGCCTTGTGTGAGGCTGCTAATGTGTTAGACTGCAAATTTTCCATAAAGCGTTATTTACATCTCACTAACCACCAGGTTCACACCTGGGGTTGGCAACACCTGGCCGTATTCTTAATGAGTTCACCACTGTTACCAAAGAAAATGCTGACATTAATAATTGTAATGTTACATTTATTGCAAGAAAAGTACGAACATAAATGCGGTGGATTAGTAAAGGTCACTGCAATCTAACTGCTTTTGGTGGTAACGTAGCTTGACAGTATTTGCAAGCCAGGAAGGAGATGGAGAAAAAGCCTCCTGTGATAACTAGATCTTTCCTGGCACTGCCTGATTGCATAAAGGCACCTGCTTAGGTGATTTTGCCCTCAACGATGTTGCTGGCATTTTCCAAAATGGCACCTGAGTTTCTGTCATATTCCATTCAGTCTGTCACTACATTCAGCTGACGCTTTCTCCATATTTCTCATGTCAGTCCCTTAATTTCCATTTTCATGGTCTGCAAGAGTCCTGGCCCTACCTGCCTGAATAAATCACTGCACTGCGTCTGACATAGCTAAGGAAAGAAGCAAAAGTCTCTGCCTTCACATGATGTTGTGACTAGACCCAAAATTCACAAACAACTGCTGAATATCGCTTGTTACCCACACTACTACTTGGTGCCTTCGGATCAGGCAAAGAAAAACAAGCAGTTTCTATTCTCAAAAAGAGCTTACGATTTAATTAAGGAGACAAAAAGTTAAATAATGTTAATGAGGAAAGTCAGTTAGTGGTCTGTACGTGGTAAGTGGCTTAGATAATACATGGGAAGTGAATTCAGAGGAGAGAGAGGTCACAGCTGATCTTGTTCAGTTCATAGTCAACTCCTGAATTTCTTGAATTGCTTATTCTTTAACCTTGCAGGTTTTTTACTTCAAAAAGCAAACCTATTTTGCATTTACACAAATGCATTTTCTCATATCCTGCGATTATACTCCATGTGAATATAACACGCTCTTCTTTGAATATTTCACTCTACCTTCCCAAGTCTTGACTTCCTCTGTCGATATCTAGTGTCTGCTTACTTTCCTGCAGATTCACTCCAGGAACACGATGTGTTTCCTACAATTGCCGTTATCCACAGTTATGTCTATTTCTGTATAGCCACTAAGCTTTTTTGAATTGTGCTTATTAATCTAATAAACACACGTGTTCTGAGGCAGGGTTTATGTGTGTCTTTCTTTGTGCATTGAGTCAGGGCAGGACTGTGGACAGATAAACCTTCATTCATAGTCTCCCACCTCACTTGCTGGTGCAGAGCACAATCAGTATTTTCAGTTGCCTAAATCCTGTCTCACCAGGATAAATGGTAAATCTGTGCCCGTAGCCATTTCAAGTTATGTTTTCAAGACAGCCTCCTACATCACTAGCTGGAGGTTCACGTTCCTGCCATATCCTCTCTTCCTTGGAGCCACCAACCCTTCAGTACAGTATCCCAAGAACAAGGTCCATTTCAAATAAGCCAGATTCACATTCCTATGGATGGCATCACAACTGTCCCCAGAATTCATGGCCCCTTCGACAACATGACAGAGGCAGCAATTCTTTCACACTTTGACCTCTGAGTTGGGCCAGTAGCCACAGTTCTTTCATTTTCAGATTAAGAAATTGCACAAACATCGGGTCATCAGATATGCCTTCTTTAGACCATCTCAAACTGCATGTGAATTGAGGGGGTGGCACCCTACCCATCCTCCTTCTTAGAGCTGGAGGAGCTCACATAACAACTATGACTCTCTCCAAACAAATCTGCATTCCCATCCATCTCACACAGCTTTTGATATCTGATAAGTCTTTGGTGGCCTAAACGGAAACCTCCAATCCAGAATCCTAGCAATTTAGCAATGTTAAAATGCAAATTAGTTTCACCATCCTTCAGATTAAAATTAGGAGCCATTGAGAAAAATTAGGCAAGAAGGCCGATTGTGGTGGTTCATGCCTGTAATCCCAGTACCCTGGGAGTCTGAGGTGGGTGGATCCCTTGAGTTCAGGAGTTTGAGACTCACATGAGCAAGATCAAGACTCTATCTCTACTAAAAATAGAAGAACTATCCTGCTGTGGTGGTAGGCACCTATAGTCCCAGCTACTTGGGAGGGTGAGGCAGCAGGATCACTTGAGCCTAGGAGTTTGAGGTTGCTGTGAGCTATGACGCCATGGCACTCCAGCTGAGGCAATAAAGTGAGACTCTGTCTCAAACCAAACCAGAAAAGCTAAGCAAGAGTATAACTTTATCAGATATGGACTTAGATAAGGTTATTGGATGATTTAACAGCAACGCTGGGGCGGCGCCTGTGGCTCAGTCGGTAAGGCGCAGGCCCCATATACCGAGGGTGGCGGGTTCAAACCCGGCCCCGGCTGAACTGCAACCAAAAAATAGCTGGGCGTTGTGGCGGGCGCCTGTAGTCCCAGCTACTCGGGAGGCTGAGGCAAGAGAATAGCTTAAGCCCAGGAGTTGGAGGTTGCTGTGAGCTGTGTGAGGCCACGGCACTCTACCAAGGGCCATAAAGTGAGACTCCGTCTCTACAAAAACAAACAAACAAACAAAAAAAAAACCAGCAACGCTGGATGAGTAAAGCATTAACATACATGCATACACATAGTATAAAGAATATGGATTGTTTGGGGGGGTGGCTACGCCCATTCTATAAACCGGACTGGTAATTTAGCTCCTCTTTGAACTCAAGAGAGAACTGGATGAGATATCTGTGAGCCCAAGGATTGCCCAGAATTGATCCACCTAATCTGTAAGACCACCCCACCTCACCCCAGCCTGTTCTCTCACTCATCACTGGGTATTTTTTCTCAAAAAAGTTCAATGGATTGGAGGATGATTCTGAATTAAAAATCATCTTAGGGATCCCTAGTTCTCTGCCACCTCCTTCACTTCTTGTTATTCATTTTTATTATTTATTTATTTAAGACAGAGTGTCACCTTGTCACCCTCAGTAGAGTGCCTTGGCATCATGGCTCACAGCAACCTCAAACACTTGGGGTCAAACGATCCTTCTGCCTCAGCCTTCAGGGTAGCTGAGACTACAGGTGCCCATCACAATGCCTGGCTATTTTTAGAGATGAGGTCTCGCTCTTACTGAAGGTAGTCTGGAACTCCTGAACTAAGGCAATCCACCTGCCTTAGCCTCCCAGAGTGCTAGGATGACAGGTGTGAGCCACTGCACGTGGCTTTATTTATTTTTTTGAGACAGAGTCTCACTCTGTCATCCAGGCTAGAGTGCCGTGGTGTCAGAGCTCACAGCATCCTCAAACTCTTGGGCACAAGCAAACCCTCCTGGCTCAGCCTTCCAAGCAGCTGGGACTAGAGGTGCCCGCCACTATGCCCAGCTAGTTTTTAATAGAGACAGGGTCTCTCTCTTGCTCAGCCTGGCCTTGAATTCCTGAGTTCAAGGGAGCCTCCTGCATTGGCCTTCCTGAGTGCTGGGAGTACAGGTGTGAACCACTGCTCCCAGCTAGCCTCCTTTACTTATAGACAAGTACAGAAGATTCACTCTCCCAAATGGAGATTATATTTGAATCTAAAAGTAATTTCCTCAAAATAGTGATATCTCAAGACATTTCTAAATAAAGTTTGGCTGCTATTGATTCAGAATTTAGGACAAAGGGAAAGTATACCTTATAGTATATGGTATTATGCATACTATAGGAAATAATGCATTATAGTATTTGGTGTTATGCAAAGCAAATTACTAATACTGGATAAATACCAGTAGCTATAATAGCCCAACAATTCTTATAGACTACTTCAAACCCTACATATTTGGCCACAATTGGTTTATAAAATGTATGTATGATGGTAATTCACTCTTTTAATAACTTTTTTCAAGCTATTATGGAATAACCATCACCAGTGGGTATAAATGTTTAACAAGGTATCTATAGTCACCCATTTATCATTTATAACATGGATGGCAAAAGTGTTATCAAACATTTATTAAGCATTTATAAATAATTTTATCCTACTTCCAGCATGTGTTATAAATATATTATTAATTCTATCTAAATTATTGAAAAGAAATCCTTGAAAGTGAATATAAGAGTAACATTTATTATGTAAATGACATTTGTCACCCTTGAAATTCCCATCCTAGGCCAACTATATGAACATCAGGGAAGCCAAAGGCAGGGCTGAAGAAACAATATTTCTGGTGGAAAGATATAATAATTCAGTTAGTACTTGTCAAGGTAGATGCATTTAGTGTAAATTTCATTAAACCAGATTTCTCCAAAATGAAAATCATATCAATTGACCAGGTGCTCTGAGTCCAGGTGACTAGATTCCTTCTGCCCATGAAGTGACACAGCTGAGAGCCATGGGGCAGAGTTCAATGCACTGTATGGTCATCAATTTTGATTATTTGCCACATATTCTCGCATGGAAATGTCTAAAACACCATGGGACAATGACACGTGTTAAATTTTCTAAGTCATACAAGCATCAATAATACTTAAAAGATATACTAATGTTTTAAGACATTACCTAAGATACCTCAGCTCTTCGAGGGAACTGCCTCAACATTTCTTCTCCTTGGTTGCAGGGTAAATACCATCCTACACATTGAAAAAATCTCCACACCTACTTTGATCCAAGTTAGTCTGCTTTATTGGAATAAGAGATTGAAGAAACACGGCCAAATTTCTAAACACGAATTTCAAAGTCAGTGAAACTAGAGTTAAAACAATTGGGTTCTAGGGCAGTGGTTCTCAACCTTCTAAGTCTGTGGCGCTTTAACACAGTTCCTGTGGGTCGCGCCCGCAAGTTGAGAACCGCTGGTGTAGAGTGACTTTCACAGTGTTTTATCGCTTGAAGCAGCCAGCTTTGGATTGCTTTCCCTTGTCTGATTCCTACTACGTAGACTCAGAAAGGCCATCTAAAGAGTCGAATCAGGGAAAAATGGCTGTACTATCCAGAAACATAAAGCAGATCAAGCCATTACCCCAAAGATTTTGCAATCTTAAACAGAAGGTTTTCATCAGAGCAATAATGATCTATTAATCCATTAATGATCCATTAGAATTCAAGGTTTATTTCAAAAGAAAGCATGTTCTGTTTTGGTTTGCATGCCTTTGAAAAGTATGATTTCTCTGGAAAACTAAAAACTTTCTTGTAGTTGTTGATTCACAGTAGACTTTAACTTCTCGTCTTCTCGTCGCTCACGCCCCCATGTCTTTGTCACTTCACAAATGAGCTGTGAGGATGATCGGTGGTAAAATGATCTGCAGTCTCTGGAGCAAACATAATTTTAAAAACTATCATGGAGATTGCAGGATATGACAACTAACCTTCAGACTACTCATCACACAATAAAAATTGCCTACAAGGTTTTAGCTAGGTGGTGCTGGCCAAGTCTCTTAAATTCACTGACTTTCAGCTGCACTTTCTGTAAAACAGTGTTAAGGAAACACCTGTCTAACCATATTAATGGCATGGTCTTCAGGATATGTCATTGATCTTCCCACTCCCCTTCTTTGAAAGTAACCACAAGTAAGGCTAAATTAAGGTAAAATGGGGTAATTCAAACTGAGAAAAAAAGATAGTGGGAGGAGTCCAAACAGGAGAACAGTAAAAACAGCAGGCCCTGGAGGAGACGGAGAAATTGAGGCAGATACAAATACCTTCCAGTGTCCGCCTGTGTTATATGCAGTGCTCTGGGGGATTACCAGACCTGGAAGCTATCATTAGAACTTGCTAACTTGCTTTCTTTTTTTTCTTTTTCTCCATCTTCTTCTTTCTTTTCTTTTCTTTTCTTTTTTTTTGTGAGACAGTCACACTCTGTCACCATGGGTAGAGTACTGTGTCATCATCATAGCTCACAGCAAACTCAAACTCTTGGACTCAAGTGATCCTCTTGCCTCAGACTCCTTGGGACTAAACGTGCCTGCCACTAGGCCTGGCTAGTTTTTCTATTTTTGGTAGAGACAGGGTCTTACTCTTGCTATTGCTCAGATTAGTCTCCAACTCCTAAGCTCAAGGGATCCTCCCTCCTCGGCCTCCCAGAGTGCTGGGACTAGACCACTCCTGGGCTGAGCTGGCTTTCTTATTCTGGTCAATGGTAACATGGTAAAGCAGATGAAGATTGTCCTAAGTTTCCCATTTTCTCCACTGTTATCAATACTGCCACCCAAACTTCTGAGTCTAGGTCCTCTCGGATTCTCGGAGCCTCTCCTGTGCTCCCATTTCCTTGGCCTGCTCAGGGTCACCAGGTTCTAGCAATTTCACTCTTTTTTAAGTCCTCTCAAAGTGTTTCCATCCCATCTTACAAATTCTGAGATACATATTAAGTTAGCAAAAAATATAAAAACAAGCCAATCCTTCTTCAGCAGTATTAACAGATGATTATTAAAGAAGCAAAGCCTTAGCAGAAACACAAAACAAAGAAAAGACTCTTAAGGAGCTAAACTCTCCTTAAAGATAAAATTTTCTGTCTAGAAATGAATTTTACTTAGTATCTGATGGGCACCTTCCAAGTCCTCCCCTTGACCATCTGGTGACCAAAGTGATCTTCAGCAGCGAGGTATGTAGCACTTTCTCTAGGATGAGTTCACGAACTTAATTGTCCAACGTTGTATGATATGATAAGTTAGAACCCAGCAAAGTATATTCATTAATTTCTATGTTAAATAGCTGCATTTGATATAATGCCTTCCTCACTGAGTCTATAATTAATTTGCTTATGAGGACAGCCCTGCTGTGGGGCAATGTTCTAACAGTGTCATGTGCAAAAAAGCCAAGTGGAGGTTTCCAAAAAATGAGTATGACTGGTTATTCACAAGCAAAAATTGGATAAAATCATTACATTAAAAAATAAAATAACAGCTGTACTTAACTCCATTAAGAACAGTGATGTGCTGTTCTCACTTCACTGAAGTCTGACATCCTCTTCTGGAGGAGGAAGACAGAAATGGCCCTTATTCTTCGTTATAAAGTCTGGAAATTTTGAGATCTCTTGAAACATAATTTTAGTGCTGTGAAACTTTGCAGTGAACTAAAAAAAAAATTAAGGAGCTAGGTTATAGTGTTTCTGTATTTCAGAGCCAGAAAAAAATATAGAAAATTACCTTCATTTCAATCAACTTTACATTGCATTATGTCTTCACCAATTTTGCTATGTATTGTTTGCTGTGCAGTATTTGATGTTTACAATATTCTCAACATTTTAAAGGCAAGCATTCTACACCGATAGAAATGCATTGAATTTTAGTTTCATAAAAGTTGTTCATTTTTCACTAGGTTGTACAATAAAGGTTAAACTTTGGATTTTATTTGGATAACACAGCCTTGATATGAGTCAGAGCAGGTGAAAAAGTAAAGGGAACACAAGTCATAAATAAATGACAGGAGACCAATAATACTAATTAATTTGAGGATGAATGCAGCCAGATTATACTTATGGAAGACTTAAATCTTTTAAAGTCTAGCAGCCAGATGGCAAAGGTCATCCAATCAATGTAGATAAATAATTAAAGTCTTTAGAAAAAGCCAAAACGTGACAAGTGAGCAAGTGGCTGTGTCATTCAGTTTGGGGAATTTAAATATTGAAAAGTCAATTGTTTGGGCATTAAATTTAAATGACTGGAGTGAAATATGGAGATGAAAGAAAGTCTGTGTGTTCCTCTAAGTTGTATGGCAGCATCCCTAGGACTTAAACCTGTTCTTTATGGATAAATTATACATTCTGGCTTATACATTACTATCCTTGACACACCCCTTACAAACCCAGTAAGAACATGGAAAGAAAGGTAAGAGCTGCTGTGACCTTGTCTGAGCTCCTCTGCACCATGACAGCCACGCCAGCAGGGGGCAGTGTGGTTGTGAACAGTGAAACACCGTGCCGTGTGCCAGGACTCTAGCCTGGTCCACGTTGTCTCCGCCTCCCTGAGGCATCTGATAATGCCAGATGCATGCGTTTAAGAACGAATTTTACTGTTTATATGAGTATGAATGATATTCGGACGAAGCCTGTGTGAAAAGTACTGAGAGTAAACAGGATTAAAATAAAGTATATGCATATTAGCAGTAGAAGCAGCATTAAATTTCAGAGCACCTGTGAGGTCTTTCTATCCTGCCACCAGGGGGCGCTGCGAGCACAGCTGAGGTCACCTGCTCCAGATGACCAACTAGACTAGACGAACTTCTGGCAGGGATTTGGGGTGCTTCTTTCCCTTCTACATGACCCACTCCTCACCTCTAAAGAAAAGGAAATAAGCACTTGTGTTTGGGGGGTTGGTGGGGGGAGCTAGAAGAAGAGATAAAAAATGAATTCAGAGACGCCATAAAGCCTAGGAAGTTGATGCTTTAAAGAGAGCAAACCAAGGAAAAGCTGACAACTCCAGTAGCCTGTTAAAGTATAGGCAGTCCCCAAAATATTCTAGACAGCCCCCCAAAAATAATATTCTAGCTTTTCCTCATTGTCTTCCTCTATGCTTCTTCCTCCCAATAGGTGCTACCTCATGGACCCTACCTCAAGGCAGAATTCTTTGGTGAAATGTCTGTGGGGTGTGAGGGAAGAGCGGCAGGTAAGGGGTCGCTCCTAAATGACAAGCTGTAAACACCTGTTCCCTCTCTCAGGCCTGTGCAGCTGGAGGAACTGAGTCTTTGGTGTTCTCTAGACCACTTGCTACAGAAAGTATCACAGTAAGACAGTATGAGCAGCAAAATAAGCAAGAAAGTCTCAATATGGCATATGCAAAAAGGTTTAGGAAAACCATGTTACTTAGTAGGGTTTCGATTTTATTTTCCCTCACAAGAAAGGCGAGGAGAGGCAGTATTGATTTTGTGTGTGCGCGCCTGTCCAAATTGCAGATACTGCACTTTGTGTGTCAAGAAGGGTGATAAAAACGCTCTGGAGGGTGGAAGTCTGCCAGCAACATATGAAATGGGACACTACAAGGTCCTCTAGCTGGGAATCCAAGGGCCTACATGAGTTCTTAAGAAACTAGGGTAAGGATAGAGAAGATTCTATAATGATCTGCATAAATTATTCCAAGCCATAGTACAATAAATAGCAGTAAAAAACACATTCTCCAGAACGTAATTATTTCTGGAAAGTAATGTAAAAGATATTTTAAATAAATACACTGGATAATTCACATAGTGAAGCTCTTGATAATGCTTATGTGATCATTACTCTTCAATTTTCATATGTGATCATTTACTCTTCAATTTTCAAGAGACAGATTGAAGCGCTCCTTATTTTTTGTAAGCTTAGAATATTTTTTAAAGAACTACATTTCAAGGTTTTTTTTAAATGTTGCGTGTTATCTTTAAAACACTTTTTTGTGAAGCATTTTAAATAAAAATAATTAGTTGAAGAACTACATGGTGTTTGTGATATTTCATTGCAAATTTATTCAAGGTTTTCTTTGAAAATAAAAGCAAATATAAGTGGAAACTCTACAGAGCTTGATGTATAGAGTAAATCATGTAAGTACAGATATACTTAACCTTTGAATAAAGGAGACCTGGATATTAGGATGCATAAGGGGCGTAAGAAATCTAACATTGAGCAGATGAGTAACTGTAAGTGTGGGACTACGCTGCCACCTAGTGGTATGAAAAATTAGCCTTCCAACAAAGATGGATGACTTTGGCAATTTCACAAACCAATTTTCTTTTGTAAAAGTAAAAAGTGATCTCTCTTCCAGTATATATCCTTTCTGCAAAGCTTCATGATTCTCATGCATAAAAGCCTCAAGTGTTTGTAGAAAAGCTCTGCAAGCTCAGCACCCCAGGCAGGTATGAAGCACCCCAGGGTGAAAACAAGCTTCAAGTGTCTTTGAATAAAAAGTATTGTTATTTGCTTGAAAGAAGTCTGTCATTTAGAAGGTCTGCTTAGTATTTAAATCTCTGTTTTCCTTTTCTAGGTGGAAACTAAAACCAAAAAATACTCTTTTTTTGTTTTTGTTTTTGTTTTTGTTTTACATTGTTTTGCTGTATTTTTTTTCTTTTCTTTTTTTTTTTATTGTTGGGGATTCATTGCAAAAAATACTCTTAGAGAATGTTACAAGTACATTTTTCTTGCCCTCAACAGCCACCCTTCTTGGAAATGAAATCAACCAACTTGTGATTATCTCAGGATGCAAACTCCTGAAAGGAGGGCCTTCTGTATTGACATCTGTTACAGCAGTGATGATGCCAGGTTAGGTCTGAAGAATCGGGTCATTTTAAAGGCCTAGAAATGCAGAAAATGCCTTGCAAGGGATCAAATTCTCCTCTGATAGAGGGTTAAAAGAGCCACTGCTATTTGCTCATCATGGATTTGTTTTCCAGGGGCATTGTCATTACAGCAGGCACGAAACCACAGAGGGGAGAAAAGCTGCAAACAAAATTTCAAGGGAAATAATGATAGTAAAAAATAAATAGCAGGCACAAACAAAGTTCTCAAGGCCTGATCTGAACTTAAGACCAAGTCATACGTTCTACTTTCTGAATATGTTCTAAGCAGACACAACAGCCGTTCTTTCCTCTACAGCTAATAAAATCATTCCTGTCAGTGGCCTGGGGCAGACCAATAATTTCACTTGAATATTCCAGTTCAGAGAAAAGCTTTATTAATGAGCCAATATTTAAGGGAAAAAGAAAAATGCGATTTAAAACTATTGAGAAAACTTCCCATAAGTCACATAATATGTTATTTTGGTTATAATGTTTGAATGTTTACCAGGCATTCATTTCACGCCACACAAAGTCTCCCAAGAAGACACTCTGCTGGAAATTCCATTTACAGTTATATTTTATTTTGTTTTGTTTTGTTTTATTTTTTGAGACAGAGTCTCATTCTGTCGCCCATGCTGGATTGCCTTAGTGTCCCAACTCACAGCAACCTCAAACTCCTGGGCTCAAGCAATCCTCCTGCCTCAGCCTCCTGAGTACCTGGGAGAAAGGTGCCTGCCACCACATGGCTAGTTTTTATAGTTTTAATAGACACAGGGTCTTGGTCTTGCTCTTGCTCAGGCTGGTCTGGAACTCGTAACCTTACACAATCCATCTGCCTTGGCCTCCAGAGTGCTGGGATTACAAGCATGAGCCACCACTCCCAGCCTTCCATTTGCAGTTATTTAATGTAATCCCTAATTTGACTGACCACAGAAGAAAGAGTAGCATAGGCCACCAAGAAGGATCGAAAGTCCAACTCTCTAACTCCTTGGAAACGCAATTTTCACTGCTTTCTATAGCCTGTCTGTAGAAGTCAGAAGTATTTTATGGTTTTCTAAGGAGTGACTGATAATCTCAACAGTCTGAAATTAAACTGCGCAACATATAATAGAGGATGGTATTTTAATGTACTTAGAAGCTTTAGTATTTGCTATTATGCTACACTATTTTAATAAATATAAAAGCAATGTTTATTCACTTTAAAGTCATGACATCTATGAAGTTAAAGGTTTGCACAGCAATGAGCAATTAGTTAAATATCACACAGAAGCAAAGCAGCAATTTGTAGACTTCTGTTGCTCAGTGCCTTAATTACTTATATTGCAGCTTGTTTCAGACCACTAAAGACAGGGCTATCGAAAAATCCCCGGGCAATTAAGGACAAAGCGTGCTCAAACATGAACAGCTCTTGAAGAAATAAATTGAAAGACCAGGTTTTATCTATAATGTTATTAGGCAGATAAATCACTGGGAAGAATAAACCAGTGGGAAAAAAATAAAGCACAAACTGAGATTAGTCCTTTAAAAATCTCCTTGGAGATCATGCAATTTCCCCCATGAAATCAGTATCAGTTCAATTGAAGATAAATTACAAGAGAAATAAAAAACAGACACTCCATGAGCGAGTAATAATAGTATTGTTTCCTCATTACATAGTGAGGTCCGATCACACAGAGACACAGTGAGGGGGACCCGTTTATATTTGTTAGCTATTTGCTCACTAAATGACTCTAGGCTTTGGGGGACACTGCTCTCAGAATGCTACCTTAGACTGGATTGAGAGGTGTTTGTTTGTTTGTTTGTTTTTGAGACAGTCTCATTATGTCATCCTGGGTAGAGTGCTGTGGCATCATAGTTCACAGCAACCTCAAACTCTTGGGCTTAAACAATTATCTTGCCTCGGTCTCCCAAGTAGCTAGGACTATAGGCACTAGCCACAATGCCCAGCTATTTTTTTGTTGCAGTTGGCATTGCTGTGGTTTTTTTTTTTGTTTGTTTGTTTGTTTAACTGGTGCGGGCCGGGCCTGAACCTGCCAGACTCGGTGTATGTGACTGGCACCGTAAAAACCTGTGCTATGGGTGCCGAGCTTTCTTTTCTTTTCTTTTCTTTTCTTTCCCTTTCCCTTCCCTTCCTTTCCTTTCTTTCTTTCTTTCTTTTTTTTTTTTTTATAACAAATCTCAGAATTTCCTATAGCTAAAAAGAGAACTGGTATTTCAATCCTACTCTGCTTTCTTCAGTTGAAATTTTTAGACTATAAATTGTTTATATTGAACATTTATAGAAGGTTAAACAATTGTCAGTGGATGCCTAGAAAAATATGAAAATTAAAAACATATTCTCAGCCAGACACCATGACTCATGCCTGTATTTCTAGCACTCTGGGAGGCAAAGGTGGGGGGAGGGTGTTGCTTGAGCTCAGGAGTTCCAGACTAGCCTGAACAAGAGTACAACCTGTCTCTAAAAAGGAAAAAAAAAAAAAAAAAAGCTGGGCATGGTGGCGGGAGCCTGTAGTCTCAGCTTCTTGGGAGGCTGAGGCAGGCCCAAAAGTTTGAGTTGCTGTGAGCTATGATGATGCCACGGCACTCTACCCCTCTACCCAGGGCAACAGAGTCAGACCACTCTGGCTCAAAAACAAAAAACAAACAAACAAAAAGTTCTATTTCTTCTTCATTGTAAAAATATATTCTATTAAAAAACAAACCATCAAATCAATAATTCACAACTCTGCTACCAACAATGAATTGGTTTGTATGCACATGAGTACAAAAAATAACACTTCAACATAATAAATTTCCTGATTGTGGCATGAATTAATTCAGAAATGAATCAAAGTAAGATTTAGATGATGTTTACTTTAACAGGCTGAGATTATAATGAAGGCACATTTTATAGTGTAACACTAGAATTAACAGGTCTCTGATACTGCTTTTATTGATATCATATGATATGTATGTATATGCACATATAAATATAAACACATACATTATGTGATTGTTACAGCTTTAGATGTTAAATCCTTCTGAGTATATCTTATAAATATGGTATTCTAAACTGGTGAAAGAAGATGCCTACTCAGCAACTTTGGGCATGAGCAAAATTTTAAAGTATCTATGGATGGCATCATAATGAATACATTTTTCCTATTTTCTTTTAATAGATGTGAATTAAATAAGATGACAGAAATGTGTACAGTCAATGCTGGAAGTGGCCTTAGAGTCTTTTTAATAATCCTTTATTTTATAAGTGAGGAAATGGAGGTATGGGGAACATTTATAAGGGTATTTCTGCAGAAATTCAGACATGTCTAGCTTCATCCTGTGGCTTCAAATTCTAGGACAAATTCCTCATCTTGACTGATCATGAGCATGCAAAAAGAAGTACAGATAGAACATCTCTAAAACAAGTCTTACGGTTCCAGTGTTGGGGATTAGTTGGATCAATATTGCTGGAAAGTGCTCGATGAGGATTATAGAAGACTCATCTGATCTCTATTGTCTGAACATGTTTTGAAAGTTATTAGAACCTTGTGAAGGGAGACTGGAACATGCAGGTTCAGAGATGGATGGAGAAAGAATGCATCAAATATGGAGAGAACAGGACTTCTGGTTTCAGATGTTATAAAAGAGGTCCTATTCTTTGAAGAGAACCAACAGATTCTAGGAAGACAGCACCTGGCAGAGAGAAGTGTCAGGCCATGCCAGTATTTTCCAGTGTGGAGGTGGCCGGCCCTCTGTGTGGGGCACCTGCAGTGGAGAACCCATAGGCTTGGTTGGTGAGAACACGGATGTGCACTGTGAACTGCATATTACAACAGATTTTCTATCATTAGTACCATTGCATGAGTGAATCAATTACGTGCTAACGTTTATGATCTCTTTTTATAATCTGTATATGCCACTCTATCCTGGCTTTGTAAGTCAGGCACATAGATCGTACATTTGAGGGATATAGTCTTACTCTATAACGAGACATAAAAGTGAATAAAAAAGGCAGAGTGTTACAGAGGGGATTCATAGAGCCAGGAATAACTAGTGGGATTTCTACAGCGTTAGTTTTTTAAAGATCCTCAGCAGTACAAGAGAAACATCACTAACATATCTTTTTTTTTTTTTTTATGAAAAGCAAAATATGGCAGATTGAGTAATGGAAAGAAAACACTTAAAATTTCATCATGGAAAGTCATATAAAATACAAAGAATCAGGAAGTGGGAAGAGACTTGTGGGCACAGAGGAATATATTTTGTGTTTAAACCAGAGTGAATCATGTTGAACAAAGATAGAAAAATAAGACACTGCACAAAAGGAGAAAAGGGAACGTAAATCAGAAGGGTTTCCATGACATTGAAGCTTGATACTCCCTGAAGATTCAGGGAACAGAGCCCTACAGAGCTACAGGACACGATTTGACAAGAACTATATGTTCCTTCCAAACACCATGCATATTTTGCATTGGACATTCTAAAACTTCTGCTTGAACTCAAGAATGCTCTTTATTCCTGAGAGATTGCTTAACTGTTATCTGGAATGTCTGAACCAATGTATTTCCCACATGAGAACTTGTAGTGCCCAGAGTTCCCCAGAGACCACACTGCCAAACAAGTCAAATTTACAGCGAGGGTCTTTTGTTGAAGAGCCAGCCAGCTTCTGCCTCAGTGTCCCAACATTGGGTTTCTGAGAGTAGCCCGGAGTGTTTGAGGGGTTGGGTTTTTAAGGCTTGGTCTGCATCCTGGTTGGCACGCAGGCTGTCCAGGTCCATTTTAGGGTGGGGGAGGGAGGCAGCAAGGAAGCATTGTACAGAAGCAGAATTTTGCGCGTAGTTAGCCATACGTCATGCATCTTTGTTTTAATATTTTCCCACACATCTTAGTTCCAGTACTTTCCTCCATACCCCTTTGTCTCAGTATTGTCTCCACCTGGTGTGGTTTAAAGTCAGTCTGGGGACAGTCAGTTCATTTCCCAGGCCCAGGAGTTAGTCAAGCAAGAAGTTAGTGAGTACTTTCCCATCTATCTTGGGAGTGAACCAACCTTACTCCATTTTGTTGAGGGCTTGCAGCCCAGAAATTTGTCAGGAATTAACTGATATTTTTCTACTTTAGCCTAGACCTCACAAAATCTCTAAATAATGACATTATAGTTGGGGACCTTATTCAATCCCCCAGTTTGAAAATACTTTCTGAATACTCCTGAGAAGACTACCAAAGCTGAGACACCAGGCTCCATGTCCAGACTTGTATAGAAAATGTTAACAGTCTGCTGCCACCTAGGTGCCACCCCAGCCTCAGTAAAGGCGATAGCACTCTGTTTACTTGCCTGGGAGTCTGCATTTCATCCTCACAGGTTCTTCCCAGACCCTCATCCTGCTACCTGTCCCATATTGCTGTCTCTAGACCTGCCCACGTGGCACAATGCCCCTCACCAGCGCCTTCACTGCATCTGGGTCATGCCCTGCATTGACGGCTGTGCCAGCCTCCTAATCGACTGTCTTGAGTCAATTCCAATCTAATCTTTACTCCATGGGCAGAAGGATTTATTTAAAACCCAAATCTTCTCATTCCTTTTCAACCCCCTAAAATCACTTCCACTGTCCCTTAGGAAAAAACTCTTTTATCTATCCTGGTAGGTTTTGTCTGATCTGGCTCCTGCTAATCTGCCTGGCAACAGCAAAGTCAATTTTCTGCTCCCATTTCAACACTTCAAGCACATTGGTGTTAGTTTTATTTCTTGAAACATCTCAAACACTTTCTTACCTCATGAATTTGGTTCTTGTTTCTTCTTTGCATTTCCTTTCCTCAAATGTTGAGTTCTTTTCAATCACTTACCCGTCCCTTGACTTATCCTAGAGAAGTCTTCCCTGACCCAAACAATTAGCTCAGTCCTTCCAATCATCCAAAAAATTTCCTATTCTATGTTTCTTCCACATCTTTATAATGCAAGTTATATATATAGTCTCCTTCCTTCTAGAATCTTTTATTTTAATTTTATTTATTGATGTATTTATTTATTTATTTTGAGTCTCACTCTGTCACCCTGGGTAGAGTGCTGTTGTGTCATCACAGCTCACAGCAACTTCAAACTCTTGGGACTGAGCAATCCTTTTGTCTCAGCCTCCTGAGTAGCTGGGTCTAGAGGCCCATCACAATGTCTTGATAGTTTTTTTATTTTTAGTAGAGACGGGGATCTCACTCTTGGTCTCCATCTCTTAGGACTCCCCATCTCAGCCTCACGGAGTGGTTATTACAAGCATGAGCCACTGTGCCAACCCTTGTAGAATCTTTTAAAGAGCCCAAGTCTATGATGTCAACTTCTATATCCCTCACACAGCATATTTCCTGGTCCAGATAGGGTGTTCAATAAATGCCTTTTCCAGTAAACAATCTAATACTTGCCCACATAAGACAAAAACTCAATTCCTTTCAAGATGGGGAGAGGGGTAAGGAGGGAGCAGGAGAGAAGGAAAGAGGGATGGGGTTTGGTAACTCCCACCAGATGGGCACGATGTTAGGGTGCATGTTACACCTCCTGGGGGCAGGACACGACTACAACAGGGACTCTAGCTAACAAGTGCAAACGTTGTAACCTAATTGTTTGTACCCTCACACTAATCTGAAATTAAAAATAAATAAACGGCTTATATACAAGATAAAAATATTAATAGTGACATATGTATAATATTGCCAAAGTAAGACATTGTAAAGTGATGCTCATCTCTTGTCCACTTCAAGAAGGAACAAGCCACTGATATACTAGGTGTTGAAGTCTAAAGCATGTGGACTCTGACAGGATCACTTGCATAACGAGTGCTCTGAGATGGTGACAATGTGTGGTAACACTGACATCACAGTAATTGACAACACATGACAACATTTACACTGTTAAGACAGGATCACAGTACATGACGGAGAATCAACACTGGCAGTTTCCACTGCTGCTGGACAAGCTCTACTGTCCACAGCAATGTTCATTTGCAACGGGAATTGGTGTTGAGTGGATTAGTGACACAATGGACAGCAAACTCCTAATAGAACTGTGAATCAGGGATTTTTGAGCCTCACATGGTGGAAAAGATCACTAAGCTATTACACAAACCCAGTCAGTTCACAACCATCATCTGTATGCCAATCATAATTTGAGACTTCACAAGGGTGCCAGGAATTGTGTTTAAACATCAAGGATATATTGAACTTGGAGGAAAAGTTGAAGGGAATGATATGAAAGAAGCCCTCTCACAGCATCACTCTATTTCCTTACTCTGTATTACGTTTCTTCATAGTATTTCGTATTTGTTTATTTTCTTATCTGTTTATTGTCACAATGAAGGCAATTTCAATGACAGCTTGTTCAATTCTGTATCCCCAGTTCCTTGAAAAGTGTTTGGCAAAAAAGAGGAACTAAATAATTAAGTGGCAAAGAGTGAATACAAGTATCTATTTAATTAGGGAAGAATCTGGTCAGGCGTGGTGGCTCACCCTTGGATTCCCAGCACGCTAGGAGTCTGAGGCTGGAGGATCTTGTGAGCTCAGGAGTTTGAGAACAGCCTGAGCAATAGCTATTTTTCTAGTAAAAGTATAAAAACTATCCAAGCATGGTGGTGTGCACCTACAGTCCCAGCTATTCCAGAGGAGGATTACTTGGGCCCAAGAGTTTGAGAATGTGGTGAGCTATGGCACCACAGCACTCTATCCATCAAAAAACAAAAAACAAAAAAAAAGGGGCGAAGAAGAAGAATCAGCAGAGCATGTGTGGGTCTTCCATGCCTCAGTTTTGGGGAAAGTGAGATGAGCTATTTGAAAGGATATTTTGAAAGCTTGTGCACAGCCGTAATTAGCAGGAAGGACTCTCCCTACGTCATATGTGAATACTCCAGTCTGAGTATCTGGGAACAGAGGACTGAAGTTACTCTAAGCCCAGTGAGAATGAGAGAACCAGAATGGCTATTTCATTGACAGTATGAAGCTCTCCCCATTGAGGAGCATTGACCCATCTGGTGGAAGAATATTTTGCATTTTTCTCTGATAAGAAGTTAACACATTAAGTGCCCTGTGAGTTATATTTAACTCACACTAGTTTAGAGCACAAGGCTTCATGAAGCAGGGAAAGACCCTGTAGATGGTTCATGAACTTAACTCATTGATGTTCCTATTGTTACAATTAATATTGACAATTTAATTCTATAAACATGAATTAAATGAACAGAAGTCAGTACATTTTGTTTTTCTATTTACATTGACCTTTAAATTATGCTTAAGACCAAAAAGTCAAGAAAGATACTTTACCCTATGGATTATTTTTTAAATCGTCACATTTCTGTTTACATTACTAATTTTCAAGTTTCTATATTACTTTTTTAATTGATGTTTGTTTTAGGATCTTTTTGTTCCAACATTTTTATTTTATTTTTGTAATAAAACACCATGGCCCCAAGGACAAAAAAAAGAAAAAATATTTTTTTCTTGTGCAGTGGTCAATGTGTTAAACTATTTTTCTTCCCCAATGGGACCCAAACCGGGGTAAGGGAAGGGAAGCACTTGGCATTTAAGAAACGCCCCCTTAAATTTTTCATCTCACTCACTTCCCTCTTGGTCCCTGTCCTGGGCTGTAACTCCTGAAGTTGGTGAGCAGCAAACTGCAAGGCACAACTTGGGTTGGAAGCCTCCTTCTGCTCCTAGAAAGGAGTCTAGAAGGGCATTCAAGGTTCAGAGGCAGTGGGGAGTTCCTCTCTGAGCCTAAGGCCACGCGCAGTACAGAATCAACCGGGTGCTGTCTGCACACCCACCTGCAGTCTAAGCCGGTCCGAGGATGCTGACTCGGAATGATTCCATGTGCATGTGGAGTTCTGTGATAATTAAATGAAACTTGTAGCTCTAGTTCCACACATTTATTTGGGAAGAAAGTGAACACTAAACATTTTTCTCTGTGATGGCTGATACACTGTGGGTGAACTCCGCATGGTTAAAAAATAGTCTCCTGGTAGCAAATGAACTTTGTCATCATCTTGTTATAGTTTATTTTCCTTAAATAACTTGAAATATAAATACAGTAGAACCTCTGTAAGTTGACCCCCCAAGGGACTGTGGCAAACTGGTCAGTGTATGGGGAGGGTCACCGCGGGCACTGGGCCTACTCTGCTGATACGAGCCTGTGGTCCCCGTCCAGTCTATGAGAATTAGGCCAGCTTGAGGAGTGGAGGGAGGTGGTCAGCTGTAGAGGCTCTACTGTATTTGTGTTCTTCTTACTTGTCTTGCAGAAGTTAAATGTATGAAATGTAGGGATTCGTGGACACTTTTTTGTCCCCCTCCCAAAAAAGGACATGGTCATAGTTTTACCTTTTACAGATTTCTTTTCAAAACACCCCTCTTGGTAACATAATGTACACATTGTTCTCTTTCTCTCACGGAAATTACAATAACAATCCTGAGATGGGATGTACAGATGTGAGAGAAACAAGATTATGTACATAAATTCTTTGATGCTCTTGGACTGAACTCAAGAACACAGCCCCACATTGGGCAGACGTAAGCCTACAAAGTATGGTCGCAGAAGATAATTGCTGTTAATAACTCATTAAGCACTATTACTTTCTCTTTCAGAAAACTTATTCACCACTTCAGCCATTTTCATCAGGCTTTATAATTGGATGTGGAGAAAGGGCACACATGATTTTATGAGCAGTAACAACTAATGTTTCTACAGTACTTCACAATTTGCAAAGCAGTTTTCATAAACATAATTCACTCCTTGCCGCCACAATAGTAGTTAGGTGTTATTAACATCATCTACATTTTACTAATGAGGAATCTGAGTCAGCAAGATTATAAATTTGGCACATGGTTATGCGAGTAAACCCAAATACCATGTCTTGAGTGCACAGAGATTTGTTGTTCGCCTAATGAGCAGCCCAAAGTTAGGCAGTTGCTAGGACGGCTCACTCACCAGCTCAATGACGTCAGCGCCAAAGTCTCAGAAATTCTTTCTTTTTTTCACGCTATGAGATGGCTGCATTCCAGCAAGAAGGGAGAGTGACGGTGCATCAGAGACACCAAAGCCTGCCCGGGCTACAGAGTGGAGGTTTGCCCTGTTTTATTTAACAGATGTCACATGGTCATCCCTCCAGAAGGTGGCAATGGAAAGGGGACATCTAATGGAGACTAACTGTGTTTACAAATAACTGTAACATTTATGATGTATAAAGCAGATGAGGGCTCTCCCATGAGATTAAAAATATCTAAATGCCTGGTTCCAAAACAAATGCACCATTGTCTACACGTGGCCCTACCTTCACGGGACACATGATGTTAGTAGTCCAGTCTTTGAAGAACTATTCACACTCAAGACTTCCCATACCTCCACTATAGAGTTATCACGAAAGTCATATTTCTCCATCCTTCATTTTTCTTTCTTTATTTTGTTTGAGACAGAGCCTCAAGCTATCGCCCTGGGTAGAATGCCGTGGTATCACAGCTCACAGCAACGTCCAGCTCCTGGGCTTAAGCGATTCTCTTGCCTCAGCCTCCAAATAGCTGGGACTACAGGCGCCCACCACAATGCCCAGCTATTTTTTAGTTGTAGTTGTCGTTGTTTGGCAGGCCTGGGCCAGATTCGATCCCACCAGCTCTGGTGTATGTGGCTGGCGACTTAGCTGCCTGAGCTACAGGCAGCTTCTTAACTGTTTCTGAATTCCACAATACAATAGGTTGCAGAACATTTCCAAGTGAATTGCTCACTGTCCGAAAACTGACATATCTGAAACTAGATCCTACACTACCTATAAGATTTCACTTCCAGACTTTCATTCTCCTAGAACCAAATCAAAAAGTAAAGTCACATTTGTTGATATTCTAACAATACGTTCAGTGGTCATGCGTAGGACACTGTGCTACAAGGGGAAGAAGCCTAAACACATCCTAGATTCACTATGTTTTCCCTGTTTAGGTCATTATTTTATTAAACCTATGATATTTGAGGCGGGGCGTGGTGGCTCAAGCCTATAATCTGGGAAGCCTATAATCTGGGAAGCTGAGGCAGGAGGATCCCCGGAGACCAGGAGTTCGAGACCAGCCCGAGCAAGAAAGAGTCCCTGTCTCTACTAAAAATAGAAAAGTGGTCCCAGGTGCCTGGGAGGCAGGATGATCACTTGAGCCCAGGAGTTTGAGGTTATTGTGAGCTCTATTGCCAGGGCACTCTATCCAGGGTGACAGAGTGAGAACCTATCTCAAAAAAAAAAAAAAAAAAAACCTATGTTATTGTAAAATATTTCACTTTTTCTCCTCTGCATCCCAATAATAGAATTGACTTTCTAAAAGATTGCATTTATTATGCTTGTTTCAATTTCAATAAATTATGGTGTTTGTGCCGTACCAACTGCTTGGATTTTAAACTGCTGTGCCATCCTGTTTGGTAAAGGATTAACTTGACCTAGAGAGAAGTCTAGCCTTTGTCTTTGGCCACCGAGAGGTGATCTCAAGCAATCCACTTGCCTCAGCCTCCCAGAATGCTGGATAACAGGCATGAGCCAGTGATTTTGAACTGGTGTGCCCTGAGAAGTGTATTGTGAAAAATTTTTAAAGATCATTAATTAGATTATTTTTGAAAGATGTTCAAAGCATGGTAAGTGTATTCCTTTTTCTAGTCTTTTTTTTTTTTTTCAACGTAATTTAACTGTGTCGCTGAAGTTTAACTGTAAGTTCAAAAGTCCCATGAGATTACAAAGGTTGAAAAACACTGCTAGAAGCAAAGCAGTGCACTCACACTGCCTAGCCAAGTTTATATACAGGCATTAAGTTGTAAGCAGGGGCAGTGACCAAGAGCAGAGCTCCAGTGACTGAGCAGTGAAGGGCACTAGGAATTCCCCTCTCCAGCTCTACTGCCATCGGGCACTGTGCTAAGGGCTTCACGGCCCCATGTGAAATCAGTGTGTGTGTAAATTACTCAGTTCTCACAAAGAGAGACGTGCCATCATCATATGGATTTTACAAGTGAGGAAACCAAGCACGGACAGTTTAACTTGTTCAAGGTCAACCAGTTACTAGATAGCAGAGTGGGGACGTGTCCCAGAATGCCCAGCCAGATAACCCAGGCTTCAACTGCAATGACTTCCTGACCCCTGTGTGCTGCTGTGCAGCTGGACGCTGCTCCTGGCACACTTGTGTAATCTGGTCACATCCCACTGCCTTGTAACCAATGATCCCTCGCAAAACGAGCTAAAACTTGAAAACTTTCCTTTTCCTCTCTCTGTGGGGACATCACGCTAGGAGTTGTCATTAACGGACAGCAATGTTATGCTGTGTTTCTCTTATGGAGGGCATCAGTGTCTCCCCCAATGTCCCAGGAAACAGGTGATCTGGTGATTCCAATTCATTTCAGTTGGGAGAAATGGGGAGAAAACAAAATGTTACAATGAGCAGCATAGTCTTTTGGAACTGAACTTTTTATATGATCTGTCATTCAATGCTCCTAGTAATACTAGCGCAAATATACAGAGGGTGCCAACAATATGTACCCATGTTTTGAGAAAGGAAAAAACTGATTTAAATCGCAATACTCCTTATATACCGATAGCATTTGCTATCTCGCTTACTGTGTCTTGCATCTCTTGTGATGGCACAAGTCAAATGTGACTTGAGTGTTACGATTTTAACACAGTTTTTCCCTGTGTGTGCGTTTATTGGCACCCTCTAAACTGTTAAATGTACAGAAGCTGCAAAATGTTGAATATAAGTATGATCCCAGTTTTTGTGTATGTATGTATTCAAAGAAAAATTTCTTGAAAAATGTTAACACAGTCTCTTAATACTGGCATTACAAGTATATTCTTGTTTGTTTATTGCTCGTATTTTCTACACCAATTTTCTACAGTTAAAATAGACTGTTTTAATTGTTACAGTTAGCCAATCATTACAGTTTTTCTGTTAATCTAATAGATGAGCCCAAACTTAAAAATATATACATAGTATATAAACTTTGCAGTTTAACTTGAGACACCTAAAAAAATGCAGTAGTTTAAAACATGCATACAGGCTGAGCATGATGGCTCAAACCTGTAATCCCGGCACTCTGGGAGGCCTACACAGGTGGATCCCTTGAGCTCAGGAGCTGGAGACCAGCCTGAGCAACAGTGAGATCCTGTCTCTACTAAAAATACAAAAACTAGCCAGGAGTGGTACTGGGCTCCTGTAGTCCCAGCTACTTAGGAGGCTGAGGCAGGAGGATCACTCACTTCAGCCCAGGAGTTTGAGGTTTCTGTGAGCTATAAAGATGCCAAAGCACTCTACCCAGGCTGACAGAGTGACCGTGTCTCAAAAAACAAAGCAAAAAATGCATACATAAAATGCTTTTTAGAGGTCTTGTTTTTGAGTTACTTGTCAGTCATCCCTTACAATGATCTCCATATTTAGGTATATAATAAGTGTTGTGTTATCAAAGTTTTGGAAGTTTCTTCAATACAGATATTCTAAGAGGAAAAAGAAATCATCAGTATATGACAGATAAGGCCATGCAACATATTTTTAAGGATTTCCATTAATCTCTCTTGAAGTTGCTATGTCTGTTTTCTTCTGTTGTCTAATTCATAAAAAGCGACAACAGAAAGACATAAAATACATCTTTTCTGTGACAAAGTTCTCAAATACAAAAGGGGATAGAAGGAGCTTGGCAGATGTTGGCTTCATACCAATCAACTAAAGTAAGTCCAAATCATGCATTCTACTCCTGTAGATAAGATACTGAATTATGAACTTACACTCAAATTAAACTTATGGTCAAGCTCTACTGCACAACAAATAGTTTCAGAGAACAGGTCAAAGAGCCATTCACGTGAGCAGATACGCGATGGCCCGCTGGCTCTGTGTACCTCTCAATTTGGTGGTGATTCAGGGGTGTCAAAATCCCATTTGGACCTGCACAAATTCGTTTCTATGATTTACTCTGAGTCCAAAGTCAGGAATCTGTTTTCTACAGAGGGCCGCTGACATGCGGAGAAAGGATTGAGGGGTTCATGGTGATACAGATGCGACTGCTGAGAGCAAAAGAGACAAAGAGGGAGGGTCAGGCCCAGAGACAGGAAATGGGAACCAATATTCCAGGGAAAAGCACCTGTCTTTCCACTATTAACAGGGGCTGTGAGCTTTGGGGGCAACAGTAGTGTTCTTATTTGAATATTTAGCCTTTACTTAACAGGTTGTCTGTAGCTTAAATATTTTCATCATTCTAAAATCTCTTCAAAAATTTCAGTCTCAGCCTGTGATCCCGTGACTGCTATTGCTTTAAGTAGCGCTTATTATTTTACTTCTAAAGGCAAAAAAAACATATAACCTAGGTGACTCTTCTTTGCATGTGAAATATTTTTACCACACAAGGAAAGTTTTATTAAATATTTGTCATTACTGCTATTTAAACAATATTGCTTATAAACAATTTGACCTCGGAAATTATTTTATCTGTTTACCCTGAAAGTACATTTAAAAAGAAATCAACTTTCAAAAAAATATGGAAGTATCACCTGGAATTGTAATATAATGGATTTTATTCATAGATTTTTTTTTTTAAAGAAGTCTACCTGTTCTGCTTTTAGATCTAAGAAATTTTATATAACTCCTGATTTAATTTGGAATTATTTGTGAATTCTCATAGAATTAACTACATCACAAATGATGAGAAAAAGGAGAAAGTGGGTACATGATACACACACAACACAGTGTTTCTGGAATGGTGACAAAAGGGGCTGTCCTTGATTCAGGCAGTGGGATACATTAACACAATCTTAGACTTTCTCTAATTTTTAAATCCTGGAATTTACACTGAGTGTTGAGTTGGACACTTGTTCCACCGACTGTTTGATCAACATTTATGGTCTGTTGACCCTTGTTCCCTAGATTCTGACTTGTTGCTGCTTCTGCATTATATACTGTGATTACTGATGAAGACTTTTTTTTTTTAATTCAAGTGCTTGAGTATGGATGACAAATACTATAGATAATACTTAAGATTAATAATAATTTTAATAATATCAACCAACATTTGAAAAATATTTTGTAGCTTATAAAATGTTTTCACATACATGTGTACCTCGTCACCTCTATTGCTAGCTCAACTGCTATTGGCCTCAACTAATTTTATTTTATTTTATTTATTGAGATAGTCTCACTTTGTTGCCCTCGGTAAAGTGCTGTGGCGTCATAGCTCACAGCCACCTCAAACTCTTGGGTTCACGTGATCTTCTTGCCTCAGCCTCCTGGGCAACTGGGACTACAGGCCCCTGCCATCACACCCAGCTATTTTCAGAGGCCAAGTCTCACTCTTGCTCAGGCTGGTCTCGAACTCCTGAGCTCAAGCAATTCACTCACCTCAGCCTCCCAGAGTGCTAGGATTACAGGCTTAAGCCACTGCGCCCTGCCTTCTTCCATTTTATTGATGGGAAAGCTGCTGAAGCTATGAAAATTATACTTCCTTTTTTTAAAATAGAGACATGACTTTTTCAAAAAATCACAGTAGCTTGAGGATGTTAATATAATGTTTAATGTTCTCTCCAAGCCCCTCTGGAAAACAGGAAATACGCCCAAGCATATGGGGAAAGTTATCAAAAAATTTCACTTACGAGCGGAACTCCTTCAAACACCACACATTATTCTAACATTTAAATAGCAGTCATCAATTTATATAAATAACATTTAAGGTCCAAGTAAGATGAAATTATTAAAATGGTTCCAATTAAGCCCATCTTGATGAATTCTTACAATATTAAAACTAACTTAGCTCCCAATTAAAGTAGTAATTGCATTCTACAATGATTTCTCTTCAAAATAATTTATTCAATTTAGTAATAATTTGGAAAAACAGCAATATGCTGCACTTGAAAAGGGGATTAAAATGGAAGAATAGTTACTATTTTAGGGGGAGGCAAAAGGAACATTTGTTGATCACATGCCTTTACCCCAAAGAAGTAAGTTTCCATTGCTTGATACATTTTTTCAAAAATTACTTATGTTATCCGCTTTATTATAATATAGGATGTCCATAAAGTTTGTGTGCATTTTTAAAATTGCACACTGTTTTAAATTACATGTGAATTGTATTGGCACCCTGCATATAAGGGTCAATGTAAACCATTAAAAGAAACAAGTCCATAGGATCACTGACAGCCTTTTTCTTCTTTTCACCATAAACTGCTATTGGCCTCAACTAAGTTAGAATTCTCTGTGTTCACAAATCAGTCTGGATGTTTCATGCTTTATATGAGTCAATGAAGAATGCCTAAACTCCTCCATCAGTCTACATAATTTGTTTGAAAAAGACTGCATAATAAATGAAAACGACTTCATTACTTGTGCTTTATTCAGTAGGGGCAATATTCAACTCTAAAATGTAATTAAAGGTGAAAAGAGAGTAATTTTCTGGAAACTCTTTCTGGTTGCTTTCTCAACAAGATTCTTATACCTTCAAATACCTTCACAGTAGCAATGTGGGCATTTATCACTCATGGGTTTTAAGACGGCATTTTTTCCCCCTTAATGATTAAAGTAGTCATTACACTTTAATCTGAGATCCTTCTTCTAGAATGCCACAGAATACAGGAGGGCTACAGTACACAGGACGTTTTATTTTAAAATGGAAAGAAAAACTTTATAAAGAAATAGAAGTTGAAAGTAATACTTTAATATTTGTGTATAAAATGATTTCTCATTTAGTATGTATTTATAATCGAAAAATTGAGTAAAAGCTTAATATGATTCATTAGTATTTGCTACGAAAGAGATTTTTATAGAAGTAAATGAAGATATTGCAACGAATATCTGAGATTATACAGGGTGGCCATAAAGTTTGTGTGCAATGGCCACCTGTAGAGGTAATACAAAAAAAAAGAAAAGAATAAAGGAGAAATATGCTGTTTTATTTTATTAAAATATAGCTTCAAATTGAATGAAGAGTTTTTAAATGGTGACTCCTCCGTGATTTTTGTAATTCACATCTAAAAACAAAGAATGCCAAACGATACTGAAGATATGGAACGGTCAAACAGCAGAGCCCTGACTATTTGTTTTTAATGTAGTTCCATTTTCTAAGCTTTCCAAAATAAAATGGACAAAAGTCTATCCGATGACCGAGCACTGTAAGATGTACCAAAATACGCAGGGCTGATTAAAGGCAAATTTGCTCTAATGATGTGTTTATACTTATCAGCATGGAGTCTAAACAATATGCAGTATATCTTGATCAGAAAACAAACATGAAAAGCTCTCCCGCACACCGGCAGATGATGCCTTCTGAGTGGTAATTCTGATATTTGATGTATATTCTTTATTCTTTCTAAATAACTTTAATTCTGTGCCAGCCAAGATACAGCCCTGAAAAAAAATACTTCAAAGCACTAAGATGCTAAAAGAATCTCCCGTGTCAAGTAGAAAAGAAAATTGTGTCCATATGCCTTACAAATAAGTTTTTTTACTTTAAACCCCTAGAAAGCAAAGCTTGCATCATTAAACATGTGAAGTGGGCAGCTGTTGTTGGTATTCCTCACTTCACATGTAACACTGACTGACAGTCTGTGATTCATTTTCAATACAATTGTTATGTTCAAATGGATTCCAAAGAAGTCACAGAAAGATCATCCATCAGAATTTGGGTTTTTCTTTTCTCACCATTTATTTAAATAAAAAGAAGTCATTATGTATTCCCAGTGAGTGAAAGAAGATATTTAGAGAAGAATGTGGGCAAATAATTGCTCTGGTTGCCTGTTAGAAACTGGTAAATTTTATTTATTCATTCATTCATTTATATTTATGGAGACAGAGTCTCACTATGTCATCCTGGGTGATGTTGTGGCATCAGCCTAGCTCACAGCAACTCAGTCTTGGGCTCAAGTGGTCCTGCTGCTTCAGCCTTCCGAGTCGCTGGGACTGCAGGTTCCTGCCACAATGCCTGTTAATTTTACTATTTTTGGTAGAGACAGGGCCTTGCTCTTGCTCAAGCTGGTCTCCAACTTTGAGCTCCAGAGATCCACCTCTCAACCTCCCAAAGTGCTAGGATTAAAGGTATGAGCTGAACTGGCCATAAATTTATTTCATTCTAAAAGGGACAGGAAATTGTTGAGAGAATTCAAAAAAAATTTTTTACCAATAATTTGCTAGAAATTTCAGGGAAACATATCCAAGAGTCTGAATTTTTTGAAAAGTCTGAGTCATATTCTGTGCTTCATTCGGCTCATACAATGCTTAATCTGATCCCAAGCCTCATGTGAGTCTTGAAACTTGAACTCTGGATGGTGTATGTCATAATATGCATAATAATCTGGCATCAGTTATCTGACCATTTTAGAATACCTAAATACATAATATGAAATTATGCTTTAAGGTGGGGATTATTCCAGTAATCTTTAAAATTTTTTTCACTATTGGTCGGGTATAGTGCCTCAGCCTGTAATCTCAGCACTCTGAGAGGCTGAAGGGGCAGATTGCTAGAGTTCAGGAGTTCGAGACCAGCCTGAGCAAGATCAAGACCCTGTCTATACTAAAAAAAGAAAAAATCCAAAAAACTAGCCCGGAGTTGTGTGGGTGCCTATAGTCCTAGTTACTCAAGAGACTGAGGCAAGAGTATCGCTTGAGACCATGAGTTTGAGGTTGCTGTGAACTAAGGTGACGTCAGGGCAACAGAGTGAGACTCTGTCTCTAAATAAATAAATAAACAAACAAATAAATAAATTTCACTGTCTGCATAAAGAGGAAGCCATTGCTATACAATTTGAAAATATCACCAATAATCTCTAAAACTCTGGCACGCCATATTGCCCAATGCAGCTGAAAGGTACTTGCTCTGCCCCTTCTTGTGTTGTTTGGCTATAAGGTCAATGTTATAATCACAGTAATACAGAACGCTTGGCCAAATACAATAATTCAGTGATGTTATGGGCTGCTAACCATTTCAGTGTAGTTTATGGCATCGTATAAGAAGAAATGACAGGCCAGGAGCAGTGGCTCAGGCCTGTAATCCCCACACTCTGGGAGACAGAGGCAGGTGGGTTGCTTGCACTCAGGAGTTGGAAGCCAGCCTGAGCAAGAGCATCTCTAATAAAAATAGAAAAACTAGCTGGGCATATCGGCAGGGCCCGTAGTCCCGCTTACTCTGGAGGCTGAGGCAAGAGGATTGCTCAAGCCCAAGAGTTTGAGGTTGCTGTGAGCTATGATGCCACAGCACTCCACCCAGGGCAACAGAGAGATTCTGCCTGAAAAAAACAAAAATTAAATGACAAAAAATGTTGATCCCTTGGGGGGAAATATTAGCCAAGAAAGGTAAAATAAAGAAGCCAGGCCATCACTGGAACTAGGCTGGACCTGCTTTCCTTGCACTAGTTGTAGCCTGAGTTGCCCTCTTTGCTCTGCGCAGCTTCCAGTAGGAACGGCAGGCCACTGGGGGATACTGCCATGTATTGGGCGTATGGAAGAAGCAGCAGAGACGCTGAGGCATAAGGCAAGCAGTATTTGGCATTCCCACATCACGGCCTGCTCTATGGTTTTCTCCTTGGAAAATGATAAGGATAAATAAAACGGAAGTGTAGTTTCAAGGGGCCCTCAACAGATGATGTGGGATTTGTTTGGTTATTACTTGGTTCTGAATGTGCAATCAATGGTACATAAGCTATTTGCCCCTTCAAAATTTGAGAACCTAGTGGCTCCAGTATCAAAACTTCATCCAGAATGAAAGAGGACAAAATAACCCCGGGGCTTTTCCTGGCAGAGTAATGCCTGGAATCTATTCAAATGTCTATTAGTGCCTTCACATTGAAGTGCCATTTTCAGCTTTATAAAATGTAGATTGTGCACGCTCTGCCTTCCCTTCCGTCTCTATCTCACACTTATAAAAAGGAGGCTGAGTTATGAAAAAAATAACTAAAAATGTGCAAAGTGCTTTCAGCACTTAGGCGCTAAAACAGTCTTCAAATAATACAACAGATCTCACACCCCAACCCTGTTCCCAATTGACGCTGGATGATAAACAAACCATTACTACACTTAGCTAATAAATTTTCAAATGTCATTAATGTATGGTAGGCTCTAGGATAAAAGTAACCACTTGAAGCCATCCACTCTAAAACAAATGATGACACCATTTTTTGCTAATTCTTTGGATTTCATTGTAAGGAAAACAACAGGGAATGCACAAAGAATACTTTCAGGTGATTTATTAATCCAGGTGCTTACTTGCAAAAAAGCAAAATCAGCCAAAAAAAAAAATGAAAAAGATGTTTTGTTTGTACCACTACTATCTACTGATGCAAGAAAAAAAGTAAAATAAATTAACATAAACAGTATGGATGTGTTTCTGAGATCTGCGGACAGCACCTAGATATAAAGCATTTTGAAATATATTTTACACATATATTCAGGGTCCTTTATCTGATCACTTTTTTTTTTTTTTGAGACAGAGTGTCACACTGTCACCCTGGGTAGAGTGCCGTGATGTCATCATAGCTCACAGCAACCTCAAACTCCTGGGCTCAAGTGGTCCTCCTGCCTCAACCTCCCCAGTAATTGGAAATATAGGTACCTGCTACCATGTCCAGCTAGTTTTTCTATTTTTAGTAGAGATGAGGGCCTCGCTCTTGTTCAGGCTAGTCTCAAACTCCTGTGCTCAGGCAATCTACCTGCCTAGGCCTCCCAGAGTGCTGGGATTACAGGCATGATCCACCATGGCTGGCCCTTTTTCTTGATTACTTAAAATAATCAGGTATTTATAGTAATCATAGATTAATAGATAATTTATAAATTTTAAAAATAAAACATGCTTTTACATTAGAAGCTTAGAGACTGGATAAAGTGGTTCTAAAATAGTTGAGTTAAAATCTACATAGAAATATTTCTAGTAAAAATTCCTATAACTTAGAGTTCAAAATCTAGTTAATTTTATTTTTATTTAACTTTATCCTACTATTTCTATCTATGGTATTATTATTTTCAATTTCATTTTCTTCATTGCTATATATACTATGCCATTACTGACCAAAAAATTTCACCCAATACATATCAGGGAATTTTCATCTTCAAATATAATAACAACAAAGAAATTGTACGCAACCTTTCCCTAAGGGTGAAATCTTCAAAAGCTTTAGATTATCAGTTCTATGGAATCAGACAGTACAGATAGTTTACAAAATTCTGTTCAAACCTGGGTACAAAACACCATACCCAGCTGAATTTTTGCAAAGACCATACATAAGTGAAAACAAAACTACTTTATTATTGCAGCTTTTGAATACTTAGCAATGATTATTTAGCAATATTAATCAACATTATAAATAATGAAATGATATTACTGTATATTATTGGGCTCGAACCGAACACTACAATTACATGTCAGTTTTATATTTGAAGTAATCATAGACTATTGTTTTAGTTTCCAGAAACTGCAAATGGTTTTTAAGTAGGAAATGCTTTATATATTCTCAAAAAAAATGAAGTTCAAGTGTAATTCATTAAATTAATTGAATATGCAGACTAAAACACCCTAAATTTGTTCCAATAAATAATGAATTTATCTTAAATTAAAAATCATTTAGTATCTGTCTTACTAAACATTTATCTCAATGGCTTGAAGAGGTATAATTTCTAGGCAATAATAATAACAGACATGATTATTCTTTCTGACCTATATGGCATTTAAGTTTTTATTACTAACTGAATGGAATATATACAATTATTCTGACTTTTGCCACTAAAATTAAGGTATCTTTTCCTAAAAATTGTAGAATTTTATTCAGTCACAGAGGGAGTATTCATTTCTATACATGTCAATTAATTAGATAGGGTCTTTGCTAATTTTATATGATAGTTCTCAAAAATACATTCAACTAGCCATGTACACCTAGGGTACAATTCAGAAAATCGATTTGCTGTTCAGCACAACTCTATTATTTCTTCCTTAACATGGAACTTATTTATTCCATCAATATGACACACTGAGTTGATTTATTCAGGAGAATTGATTTATATCTTCTACCTCAGAATCTCTCAGCAACTACCCATATATGCTTTCAGTATTTTAGAGAAATAAATTTTACAACATGCATATCAAACTGAACTTAGCATCCCTCTAAATTTTTTAGAATCTGTGCATGGTAAGTTAGAGATAGGGCTTTATATCAGCATGTGTAGTTTTCTTTTCTTTCTTTCTGTCTTTTTTTTTTTTTTTTTTTGAGACAGAGTGTCACTCTGTCACTCTGGGTGGAGTGCTGTGGCATCATGATAGCTCACAGCAACCTCAAACTCTTGGGCTCAAGGGATCCTCTTGCCTTAGCCTCTCGAGTAGCTGAGACTACAGGCCCCCGCCACCTTGCCTGGCGAGTTCTTCTATTTTTAGTAGAGTCTAGGTCTCACTATTGCTAAGGCTGGTCTTGAACTCCTAAGCTCAACCGATCCACCTTCCTCAGCCTCCCAAGAGTGCTAGGACCATAGGTATGAGCCACTATGCCCAGCCAAATGTGCCTAAAATTAACAAGTGGCAGAGAAATTGGATGGACGAAGGTGCTGATAGGTGGGCAAAGTTAAAGTTTTATCCCAAACACTTTTTACTTTGTGGTACCCTATAGCTGATGCTGCCTGACTCTCCCAGGGGGGCCATCAGTGGAAGCCAGCATCCTCTCCTGCAGATAGTACTGAACATGCCCTTAGGAGAGAGGGAAGCCTAGCAAAAAAAACCCTAGACTATAGGAGAGTCCAGTGGAACTGGAAGATTTCACCATAAAATGATTCAGGGAAGCCTCTACCTTTTAACATCTATAAAGCTGGTTTTGAGGTAACGTGGAGCTTGTCGTCCAATGATGGCATTCCCTCAGAAGAGAAGACATTTTTCTAGGAGGCTGATTTTGTTTGACTCCTGGAGTTCCTCTTTGGAAACTGGCTTTAGAGTCAGTTGAGGACCTATCCTATCAGTTTAAGGTGAAGTCATATATACAGAAGAAAGTGTAGTGTCCTGGGTCCTGTCAACTTTGACAATAAACGACACCCCACAGATGGGAATCTCTTTGGCCCTGTTCATACTAGTTAGAAATTAGCATGTCAGACAATCTTCAATGATAGGTAAGCAAAAATCTTTTCTTCAATTTATTAATACATCAAAACTGCTAAACCCATTCAAATTGAAAATGTGACTCTTATAACTTTTTTAATTCATGGATTTATGTTTTACAACTGTATGCATAAATTAAGCCACAGCTTTAAAACCAGAAGCATTATTTCCAGTTTTAAATAATGTATATTATTACATTATGCAAGGAACTTCTCTGTTATATTCTGATGTGAAAATTAGCAGTAATTATTTGCAACTCCATAATCTCACCAAGTGGTGGCACATGTAACATGTTTTCTTTAGACTGAGAATATGAATTTCATTCCTGGTATGAGCTGGCATTAGCTGCCCGAGTATATATTATAATATTCCCTTGTATTTGTAAAACCATTTGAACTCCCCTGAAGCTTCAACATCAAATTTCATGTTCTATTTTAGTCATGAATGACTATGTAGTTGTTATCTCTATTTGAATTGTATAACAAATTTTGAATTTTCTGTAAAAGGATCTGTTCAGTATTAGCGAGGACAAAGTGGCAGTCTTTTTTTGAAGGGTAATGAACTTGAAAGTTCAGTATCTTTCTCTGTTCCAATGATATTACATATCTCTTAATTTATTCAACGATCATTTATTCATGAAGTATTTACTGAGCGCTTACAATGTATCAGGCAGAATTTTAGGCATTTGCAATAAAACTATAAGAACTAGCACTCTGGGAGGCTGAGGTCAGGAGTTCAAGACAAGCCTGAGCAAGAGGAGACCCCCCATCTCTACTAACAATAGAAAAAACTAGCAGGGTGTGGTGGCAGGCACCTGTAGCCCCAGCTACTAAAGAGGCTGAGTCAGGAGGATCACCTGAGCCCAGGCATTTGAGGTTGCTGTGAGGTACGATGTCACCACTGTACTCTAGCCTGGGAAGCACAGCAAGACTCTTATCTCAAAAACAAAAAACTCCCCCCCAAATAAGCAAAAACTACTGTAAGAAAACAGACACAGCCAGTACTGCCCATACCTACAGGAGAGACACAAGACGGTGCAAGTAACGTCAAGTTGGAAAAGTGCAAGAATTTACAGTAGACTAAAACACGGGGGCATGTTCTCATTAGGCTTTGAAGGGATGAGGGAGGGTTACCTTCACCAGTCAGCTTTTACCTGTGACCTGGATCATTTAGAGAAATGTTCAGGGCCACTCTGATGATACCGTATTTCTTACACATTATGTTGTTTTCATTTCCCTCAGTTTATTCTTGCTCTTTTACTTTTGGCTGAGTTAGACATAAAAATTATATAGCCTAACATTTCTCATAGTCACTGGCAATACCTTTTTTGGTAACGGCACTTTATCATGTTCAGACTTCACCTATGTACATTTATATATATATAAGATTTACCCTGCAGGAAGGGTCGTCAACTTTGCTTTTAAGATGAGGAAACTGAGACTTGTAAAATTTGTATATGCCTAAGGTCATTATCCCGAGTTTGTCTTCTTTTTTTTCTTTGACACGGAGTCTTTGTCACCTTCAGTAGAGTGCTGTGATGTCATAGCTCACAGCAATTTCAAACTATTGGGCTCGGGTGTTCCTTCTGCCTTTGCCTCATAAGTAGCTGCAACTACAGATACCCGCCACAATGCCTGGCTATTTGTAGAGATGGGGTCTCATTTTTTCAGGTTGTTCTTGAACTCCTGAGCTCAGACAATCCACCTGCCTTAGTCTCCCAGAGTGCTGAGATTACAGGTGTGAGTCACCAGGTCCAGCCTCCAAATTTTTCTTCTTACACTACATAAACTACTAATGACATAAGAGGTCGCAAATTTTATTTATTTATTTATTTATTTATTTATTTACTGAGACAGAGTCTCACTTTGTCACTCTGGGTAGGGTGTCGTGGTGCCATAGCTCACAGCAACCTCAAACTCGTAGGCCTAAGGGATCCGCCTGCCTCAGCCTCCTGCTGTAGCTGGGACTACAGGTGCCTGCTAGTTATTTTTTTTCTTTTTTGAGTAATGTTGGGGATCTCACTTTATCAGGCTGGTCTTGAACTCATGAGCTGAAGCAATGCCTCAGCCTCCCAGAGTGCTGAGATGACAGGTGTGAACCACCATGCCTGGCAGGGGTCACAGATTTTAAAAATTAAGTACAATTTACTTTCAGCATATGCTGAAGTTCTAATATGTTCAAAGAAGCATCATTTACGTGCAAAATGAGCACTCTTTAGTTAGTGCTCATTTGAAATCCAGTTAAGAAATTATTTTAAGTCTGTTGCTTTTGCAAGAAGGTGCTCCACTGGTTTGTGGCCCATGGATACACGCTGCAGGCCCAGTGGCTGGCTCAGAAGGCTCTGAGCTGGCACTCTCTTCCTATCTTTCCTGACCCCTTGTGGCCAAGACGAGCAAAATGGAGGCAAGAGGATGAGCAACGCTGGAGTCCTGCTCTTCCCTCCTCATCCTGCATTCTGCCACTGAGTTCAGGCTCCACCACTTGTTGCAGAACAGCCAAGTCAAGAGGCAAAGTACTGGGGCAGGTGACTGTTACTCACAGAGCGAACCCTGATGGAAGACTCAAGTCCCAAAGAATCACCTTCAGTTAGTATACGGATTTTATGCTCCTTTTTATTTTATTATTTATTATTTTAGACAGAGTCTCACTCTGTTGCCCAGTCTAGAGTGCCGTGGCATCCTCGTAGTTCACAGCAACCTCAAACTCCTGGGCTCAAGTGCTCCTTGGGCCTCAGGCTCCCAAGTATGGGACTACTGGCACCCGCCACCAGGCCTGACTAATTTTTATATTTTTAGTAGAGATGGGGTCTTGCTTTTGCTCAGGCTAGTATCAAACACTTGAGCTCAAGTGATCCATCTACCTCAGCCTCCACAGTGCTGGGATTACAGGTGCGAACCACCGAGCCTGGCCCCTTTTTATTTTAAGGGAAAAGGATGGAGGGTTGGGCTGTAAGAGGTAAGGGAGGCTGTAGACATCTGAGTATCAGTGATGGTCTGGGAGGGTTGTAAAAACTCCTTGGTCAGTTAACTTTGGAGGATGAAGGCTAGGATGACCCTAGAAATCTCTACCACAGCACTGCTAGTTTTGTGCATACTGTCCTTACCACCCCCCTCCCTGGGAGGTAAGTTTTGGAAAAGAGGCCGTTAGCATCCTTGCTCTAGCTGACATAGAGCAAAGCAGAAACTGCTAATCTAAAGGATGTTACTGCGAGGGGTCAGATGCAAGTTGTGCTAAGTTTCCCTTCCACTGTTACGATTCTAATTCCCTTTATCTAATGCTTTTGGATAAACTGACAGAGGATCCACTGCATGCTGTATTGGCTAAAGAAAGGTTCATAAACCATTCTGTATCTGAAGAATGAAGCCTGGAGGAGAGACCATAACAGGTTCTGGAACCTCACTTTTGACTTTAGGGAAGTTAAATTTCAGTATTCTTGTTTGTACTTTACACGTTGTATTTTATACAGTATCTTATTCTCTCAGTACTTCCTAACAGGTGTATAGGTTAAAATATTGAGTTTCCAACAACTATGGAAAGATAGAACACACAGCTGGCACTCAATGAATGCTAGCTGAACCATTCCATAATGTCACTTCTGGTCCTTTCCACCCCTTGTCCGGAAAATTGAGTATCTAACTACCTGTACTTGTTTTACTCCAGAGTTATTTAAAGCTGAAAGTGACTTTGTAGCAAACTTCATTTGTTTATGGAGAACTATTTTGGGGGTGTCCCCCGTAGTGATGTAGGTGTGAGGCAATTAGAGTTCCCATATGTAGAAACAGAGATGAAAGAGGTTGGGATCTTGTTGTTACCTTTTCTTTTTTTTGTAGAGACAGAGTCTCACTTTACCGCCTTCAGTAGAGTGCCATGATGTCACAGGACTCACAGCAACCTCTAGCTCTTGGGCTTCCGTGATTCTCCTGCCTCAGCCTCCCGAGTAGCTGGGACTACAGGCACCCGCCACAACGCCCGGCTATTTTTTGGTTGCAGTTCAGCTGGGGCTGGGTTTGAACCCGCCACCCTCGGTATATGGGGCCAGCGCCCTACTCACTGAGCCACAGGCACCTTTTCTTTGTTTTGGTTTTGGCTGAGCCCCAGCCAGGAGCCCAGCTTGATGAGGAGGTCATATATCTTTTGTTCTCTTGAACTTTTGTTTCTGTTGTAAAGAAAAGGTTGGAGTCAAACTTGCCTGGGCATCAAAACTTCTTCCGGGAGGAAAGGATTCCGAAACCAAACCCCTTCCCTTTGGATTCAAAGTAATATTTCCCTTCATTGGAGGAGGTCTTGTTGGCAAAAGACAAGAAACCAAGGATTGGCATGCAGACAGAAAATGTGTCTGGAGACGTATGTAGGCGTTACAGAAATGCCTCTGTCACTCCGGCATACCACAGGGAAAAGAGCTAGGGGTGTTTCTCTGCAAGTTCTGTAGTGAGGGCTGCAACGCTGGCTCTAAGCCTCTGGGGCCGTCAGCAGACTCACCCAGCAGTCAAGTTTCTCTTTCAAATGATAGAAAATAGGACGGACCTCTGGAACTGCACATGTGCTTTGAGTGGAAGTGGAACCTTGGCAAAGTACAGTTAGTTTGATGGCTTGGTGAATTGGTGGGCTAAGGATGACTGGGTTTTAATGAAGACAGTACAAGAAACATTACCCCATACTACAGATCACCTGGTGGTTGTTATTGTAAGTACTGGTTTTCTATTGAGGCTCTTCCTTATGTTAGTTCTCAATAGGAAATTATCAAAAATATTTCTTAAATACTTTCAGTGCTTCTAGATATCAAGAGCCCTTGCTGTGTAGCCTTGAAAATGTAGAAAGTCTTCATGAGGAGACTTGTGAGCCTGTTCCCGGTATCTCTGAGCGTGTGAGTGTGTGTGTTTTATATTTCATACAGCAATGAGACAAATAGAGATTTGTACCTTTTGGATAGAATTTTTTTTAAATAGAGATGCACGAGGAATATAAGTAGTATTTTCATTTCTTTTCCATATACAATCACGTTCTTTTCTGAGAACTAAATAATAGCGTCTGACATTTTCCAGTGTCTACCATACTAAGAAAGTCTAATCACTCTTTTCTAGATCATAAAGCTCTGTTCTGTCATCACTTTTAATTATCTACGCTACATTCTAATTAATGGCATAGGCAAAGATTGTTAATCTATTTACCTAGGTTTGTTTCCAGGGCAAATGACTGGCCCTTATGCCTCAAAATTTTCAGAAGCCAATAGGCAATTTAGTTCTCCCATATTAAACCGGGAGTTGAGAAAAGAAAAATAAAACACTGTGCCCACCAGAGGGACAGCCCTGGCATCTGTGGAGGCAAGTTGAGAGCGCTCCCTCCCTGGGCCTCCAGCTTCTGCACAGCTCTCTAGGTGCCTTGGCCCTTTTCAGGTCCAATCACCTTTACTGAAGTGATCGCTTCTTCTTGCCTTTTCCTCTTGGCCCTGGTCTTACGAGGAGATGATGTGAACAGTCCTAGTAATAGTGAACAGTGACTGCTGCATATGGACCCTGACCCTGGCAGAGGGTCTATTGGGACTGGCTGTTCTTCCCACACTTTGAGTGGATTTAAATGCTGCACGTCCCTCACAAGCTCCAAAAGCCCTTTAAGAATAAATCAATAAACATGGCAGGCAGAGCCGGAGACCCCAGGCAGGTGAGAGTGCCCCTGAATGGGCCGGAGACCCCAGGCAGGGAAGAGTGCCCCTGAATGGGCCGGAGACCCCAGGCAGGTGAGAGTGCCCCTGAATGAACAGCTTGTGCTGCAGGAAATGGCGGTGGCGCTGGAGGGGCCTGGTAGGAGCAGGGACTGCAGCCAGTTCACACGGCCTCCGGGACAAGATGTATCTCTGCAAGTGACACATCGTCTGCACGCCTTGGACCAAGAACTGCTGAGTCAGAACACATCCTGCTCACATCACTTGCCACCACTATAACAGCAATTCCCTACCATAGAATTCTCTCCTAGCACTGGCATCTTCAAGGGCTCGCAGCCGCTGTGTCGCTCACGACTTTCCTCTGACCTGTCCTCTTGCCTCTTCCAAGACCAAAGTTGACTTGCAGCTCCTCATATTAACCCCTCCTAGATCTGCAGCTCCTCATATTAACCCCTCCTAGATCTGCAGCTCCTCATATTAACCTCTCCTAGATCTCGGGTGCATTTTCTCTGCCGCTGATGTAAGCTGCCCTAAGAAAAACCTCACATGTCTGAATTCTTTCTTTACATAATTAATAAGTATGCTAAATAAAGCTAAAATTCCTGCCATTTTCACATCCATCATTGGGCTTTTTTTTTTTTTTTTGGAGGAAAAAGTCTCACTCTGTCACCATGGGTAGAGTGCCCTAGTGCCAAAACTCACAGGAACCTCAGACTCTTGGGCTCAAGCCATCCTCTTGCCTCAGCCTCCTGAGTAGCTGGGATTACAGGTATGTGCCACTATACCCGGCTAGTTTTTTTCTGTTTTTAGTAGAGGCGGGGTCTTGCCTCTCAAACGCCTGAGCTCAAGTGATTCACTTACCTTTGTCTCCCAGAGTGCTGGGATTACAGGCATGAACCACCTGCCACAGCTGACCTGGGAAATTTTTATACAACTAAAATACTGCTTATTTCTACTGCAGAGGACTTCATGACTCAGGTCTTAGAAAAGGACCTAAAGTATTAAAATTCAGAAAAATTACATCAAGGGCTGCAAAAACAAAATCTTTTCTAATACAGTTTGATATGGCTAAGAAGTATGGAGTTTGAAAGCAGGGCCTTAGTTTTTCTCTCTTGACAAATCTTGGTAAGCTCACTGTTATGCCACAGAGAACATTTTTTTTCTGAGCAGCTCAGCTATCTCTGTTTCTAAATCACTTCGTATGTCTAGATAAGCTTATCTATATATCACAAAACTGCTCTGAAATGTAGCTTACTCAGGGGAAAAAATACTATCTTAATGTATTATGTTATAATTAATCACATGCAGTTCAGGAAGATAAAGATTATTTTGCAAAAATGTGAAAAGTAAAATAAAGGAGTTAAGATCCAATAATAAATTGGTACTCTAAAGGCATTTAGAGTCTTCATTTTTCTGCTGTTTCTTAACCTAGAAGCCTATAGGATTCTCTTGTAATCACTAAAGGAATTTTATTCTTCCTACTAGAGCTGTTTCTCCTAGCAAAACAACTAGGCGATTAAAGAGGTTTACTTAGTGCATCACTGTGGTCTAGTAAGGATTTGTACTTGACGTTACCAGTAAATGAAATTCACGGGGGAAAATCAGACTCATACGGGCTTTTACATAAAGGGAAGACAATTAGTCCGTCTGTGAGGAGGGAGAACTAAGTTATGCCAGACATTGAGAAGCAAATTGTCCAGCTGATAGATTTTTTTTTTTTCTTTTTGGTTTTCCAATGGCTGCTTGGCAAACACCTGCCCTAATGTCCTGTAAATAAAGAAAGAAAGGAATTTTTTTTAATGGGCTTAAATCTGCCTTCCAGCAGTTCTTTTAACTTCCTGGAGAAAAGCAGGAACGACCATTGCTGAAAAATATAAAATTTGAAACTCAGCGATTTTCAGGATGAGAACATATACTTTTGACAACTAAGATTTGACTAACATTTCACAGGTCCTTTTAGATAAGGGGCACTTGAGTTTCTGGGAAATAATGCATTGTCTAATGATGTTTAATCAAAAGAGTACTTTTGAGAAGCAAGTTTTCATTTAGTTGCATCACTGGAAGACTGGAACCTGTCCCCTCATTCTTTATATCTTGCTTTATTTCTAAAAGCTTCACTTGTTGACAGGTTATCGTTCAACACACGTGTCTCACAATGTGCATTCTGAACTGTAAGCTCTCCTGTTTGGCTTTAGTTTCTGAACACATAGCTTCTTACTCCTCACATATTACCTACGTTCATGATTAGTTTAACTTGTAACCTAATGAGTAGGTATTGGGTATAGACTGTGTCCATATGTTCAAAAGAAAAGAAGTTCCTAGTGCATTAACTAGTTACCAGTTAGAGGAGGCTACTCACCATTCAACAAATTAACAAACTAACTTCTGTGTCAGTTTCAGGTCAGGGGCAGGAGAGCTAAGCATGAAGTCCAGCAATGCTGCAGAAGCTGTCCGGAGTCACGGGAGCACTGGGGACAGCGCTCCGGCTGCGGGAACTTCTCAGAGGAGAAGCAGGGCTCAGGGGCGCACTGTCGCCTGGCTCCTGCAGAGCCTCAGATCTCTGGTCTGATGGTCCAGCCAGGTGCAGAGAGCCATTCAGACGTGGCTGCCCTGCCAGTGTGTGCAGGCTCTGCACTTGCATCTGAGAGCTTTGCTCTGCCCACCTCTCTCCTGTGGAAGGCAGAGATCAGAGGCGCAGAGCATCCCACCTCCTGGGAAACCCAGTCTCGGGAGGGGCCAGGGCTGGGGGAGTTAAAGAGCATACACACTCTGAAGCCGAGAACACAGCAGGATGGGCTCGTGAATCAGCTTCGTTTGGTAACATAAAATAAGATAATCTGGAGAGCTGATAAATTGACCTGGTATTATTGAAGAAGTATGCCCTAGGGGTCACATGGCTGAACACTGCCTGCCTGGATTCAACTCCCAGCTCTGTCACTTGAGTGTGTAGCCAACCCAGCACCTGCCACCTCACCACACTGCACTCCCCGTGTCTGCAGAGTAGAGCTCGTGCATAGAGCTGGCCTGATAGTAAATAAGTCAAAGTTTCTAAATTATGTGGAATGATTATATGTTATCAGTATCATTACCACCAACGTCATCTTTATAGGAGCAATGAAAAAAAGGAAGTAAGTGACAATGGTGAATTGCAGAAGTAAAGATTCACAGATAGAATGAACCCCAAGGGCAGTGAGCACTGAAGGCTCCTGACAGGTGAGGAAGGCACTCAGCTCTTCCTGGGGGTCACAGGGACATACTCTGTGGACTTTCATCAGTGATGTGACAAAACCCCTAACGCTGTGTATTCCACCCCTGCCATAGAGAAGAAAATGTTTGTTAAAGAAGGTTGGAAGAATAAACTGGGTCATTGTTTCAGGGAGGATTCTATTACATAAAATGTTGAATCAAAAGGAACGTACTCGGTATACATTTCTTTTTAAAGGATTTTTTTTTTTTTTTTGAGACAGAGTCTCACTCTGTCACCCCAGGTAGAGTGCCCTGGCATCATCATAGCTCACTGCAACTTCAAACTGTTGGGCTCATGCAATCCTCCTGCCTCAGTCTCCTGAGTAGCTGGGACTACGGGCTCCCACCAGCACGCCCAGCTAGTTTTTCTATTTTTAGTAGAGATGGGTTTCACCCTTTCTCAAACTCCTGAGCTCAGGTGAGCCAGCCACCTCGGCTTGAAGAATGCTAGAATTATAGGAGTGAGCCACCGTGCTCAGCCTTAAAGAAATTTTTTAATTATCATCAAAGATTGAAAGCATATGTAAAAGTAGAAAGAGTGGCCATGAACCCCATGCACCCATCATCTAGCATGAATAATGGTCACTCATGGCCAATCCTGTTTTCTTTCATATATATCCTCTTTTTCCCACTAAATTACTGGCAGGATGCAATCTTAATTGAAAGGCTCTTGAAAGTATAAACATACTACAATTAAAACACCTAAAGTTACTAACTGCTCAATACTATCAAGTATCAAGAGAGATTTAGAAAACATATTTTACATGTATATATACATCTACGGGAAAACCATATTTTTTTAAACGGGATAAGTGAGGTGTGCACTGTGGTGTCCACTTCCTCAGCTTCCTGCTGTTTTCTAACAGGTTGAGGCTGTCAGGATGTATCAGCATGAACCATTCACCCTCCATGGAACCAGAGTAAGTCTAACGCTGGGAGAAATGCCCACTATTTGCCAGGGAGACAATTAGTAAGAATTTTCTGAGCATGAAGTTGGGTGCTATTATTGCCATTTTAGGGAGAAAATAACAGAGTAATAGGATGCCACCACAAGTTGAACGTTAAATGATCTTTTTAAATTAGAGGAGTTACAGGGAATGAAATGCTGAGCATTACACCCAGAACGAAGACAGACAAGGTTATACCATGCCCACCATACACAAACGTGTATAAATATACACACATGTGCAGAAGGAAACAGACTTGGTTTTGAATCCTGGCTTCCTTGATTGCTACAATCATCTCGAACAAGTGATTTTCGATAATTGAGCCTCAGTTTCCTGAACAGATATTGTACTAAGTTACTGTAAGATTCAGGTGAAGTAAAAACATGCTAAGCGCTTAGTTCAGTGCCTGGCCCAGAACCTAAATAACAGACATGTACTAATCACATGGCAGCAACAGTCATGGAAACGGAGGTGGTAGTCGTTAGTTGTACTATTAATATTTATCTACCTTTCCGACAGCTTCTCTCTGCCTGGATATAATTTTAGAGCAGAGAAATGCAGGGTGAGGATAAGAAAAGCGATAGTACAATTAATAACTAGATGTTCCGAGAAGGTGACTAGAACCTGGGGCAACAGTTTAGAAGGAGTAAAGGTCTAGAACAATTACATGGGCACTGCTGTTCAATCGGGGCTTACTGTCATGTCTTTAGGGGAGGAAAAAAGAAACTAAAATAATGCTACTCAAAAAAAATTTTTTAAACGGAATTCCCTATAATTTAGGCTTGGAGGAAAATAAAGACACAAAAATAAAACTTATAAAAAAGTAAAAAGCCCTCCAGAAATAAACTTTGTTGAAATCAGACTTTGCTAAAAGTAGACTCCAAAAATGGAGTAAAAAAAAAAAAAAATCACCAGGATATGTGAATGAAGAAATGTTGAGTATGCTTTTTATTTAGGAAAACAGTAATTTAACTGCAAATGACGGAATTATATAAAATATATTATTCCATGCACATTAAGTCTACGGAGTACCCTTGTGGTGTTTATAGATTTTGCCAAAACTTATAAAAGATGTAGGCTGGGTATGGTGGCTCAACCCTGAAATCCCAGCACTCTGGGAGGCTGAGGCAGGTGGATCCCTTGAGCTGAAGAGTTTGAGCCCAGCCTGAGCAGGAGTGAGACCCTTGTCTACTAAAAATAGAAAAAAATTAGCCAGGTTTTATGGTGGGCTCCTGTAGTTCCAGCTGTTTGGGAGGCTGAGGCAGAAGGATTGCTCGAGCCCAGGCGTTTGAGGATGCTGTGAGCTATGATGACACCATGGTACTCTAGCCAGGGCAATAGAGTGAAAAATCCCCAAAACAAACAAGCAAAAAAGACAACTTATAAAAGATGGGACAGGGTGAGCTAAGTAGGGTAAAGTAAGTAGTTCTTTTTGCTTACAATATTGTTTGTTTTTGTATTTGGGGGGAAATGATTAATTTCAAAAGAATGTGACAATGGTTCTCATGAAAGGCATCATTTTGCAGAAACTTCATTTAGAACTTGTTAAACTTTGAGAGAGATCCATTAAAAAGAAAATACCATGAACATGCCTTACCACTTCATTAAAGCTCTGAGACTGGCTGAAAGATCTATTCTTATTATAGTACTCATAATACCAAGCAATGGAAGGGAAAAAATGCACTGACCTTGAAAAACCTCAAATAAATTGGGTCTATAAACTTTGACGTCTCCTTCATGGAGATTGCAACTCTTTTTCATCTTTCTTTCTTTCTTTTTAATATATGACCTGAGTTCGAAACAAAACATAAAATGCCTATTTTATCATGTTTTTTGAATGGAAGGAGAAATGAATTCTTTGGTGGAAACAGTTCCATATAATGCACATAGACTAATATTAATTACTGATTTTATGCAAAATGACATGCCAAATTAATTACTGATGAGCTCTTTTAATGGAAATATGCCAGGATTCAGATTGTTTGGGCAGAGTGGCTCTGTAATAAATATTTAACCTAAAGTGGGGTATTCTGGTTGCCTGGTCAGGTCAGCCATTCATTTCCTTTGATCCCTGGAAACTAATTTTTGTTGCAGTCAACTGTAACTGATTGCAGACAGCTTTTTTTTTTTTTTTTGGTAAACCAGCCACCTAATGTGCATTTGCCCGTTTTCCCATTTGTTCCTCTCTGATTGTACCTTTGTCACAGAAAGTAATAAAACATAGTATCTGAGTTGCCAGCCACAATCCTTTAATCATTTAATGTTTTAGATTTTAATCTAACCTGCCTGATGTTTCTAACTCTTTACTTATAATAAGACATTTATATAGTAAAACTCACTATGACTTTATTAATAGTTTAAAAACAGTGAGTTACTATACTAACATTTCCCCTCATTAACAACTAAGCTGTTCCATGTAAGTACAGCATTTATACACCAATAACATGAGTGTTTTCTGGATGCTTTACCTAAAGTGTTTTCATTTTCCACTCAAAAACCTGGGATCTCAAAATAATAATATGAATTGAATACATTATAAACTTTATTCTGAATCAGAGTTTATCGGCATAATTTACAATATTAATTATTCCAAAATGAATCTCTAATTTTTTATGTTATCATGTCAATTATGGATGATTTTTTTTTTTATTGTTGGGGATTCATTGAGGGTACAATAAGCCAGGTTACACTGATTGCAATTGTTAGGTAAAGTCCCTCTTGCAATCATGTCTTGCCCCCATAAAGTGTGAGATGATGTTTTTTAATAGCAGAATACTTAAGTTAGAGTAGCTTTTGAAACTGAATATAAAAATCACTGAATTTTTTTTTTGCAAAATACCACAGCTTACAAAATTAAATCATATAATCTTCTTCCAAGCACAATTCAAATTAATTTCTCAGACTCACTAATGCTTTTTAAAATGCATGAATAATGTTTAATTCTTTTGCTAAATAAAAGTGGATAACTTTCAAAGATGGCTTTTAAAAAATATTATAGACTTTCATTGTCCATTGGCGACCATTAGCCACATGTGGTTACTCTAATTTTTAATTTAAATCAAATTAAATTGAATTGAACATTTAATAATTCAGATGCACCAATCACATTTAAGTCCCCCAAAGCCACAAGTCATAGTGGTTGCTGCAGTAGGCAGTATAGATTTGCACAACACTTCCATCACTGCAGAAAGTTCTATGGGAAAGCATTGTTTTAAATATTATTCTACTTTGTTAACATTTGAATTTTGGTATACACTAATATGACAAATATAACACCAAAAAATGAAACAATTTATGAGGCCCCATGTACTATTATATATTTCATGATTATAGTAATATAAAGCCAAAGTTCCAATTCAACAATTTTGTCTATTTAAAAACTGACATGTTCTCAAAGATGCTCTTATTTTGAGAATTACAAATACTTTTCATTAATAACCTTTAAAAATAATTTCATATTAAAAAACAGAATTTTCCATATCAAAGTAGTCGTAGTAAATCTACCCAGCTATAAACAGATGATACTCTCCTATCTATATATGTCTAAATACTAATAAACATTTCCCAAATCTATAATTAGAGGGAATAGTAGTTTCATTTTATCCTACACTGGATAAAATGAGATGAATGAATAAAATACTCTTCAGGGATCCATTAATTATATACATATATAGATGGATGTGATCGTGATTGGATTTTTATCTGCTATACTTCAACTTGTGTCTTCACAAACTGGCTTAGGCTTAGTTTTGCTGTCCTTGAGAATCTTTGCATTACATCTTGTCTTTCTTGCCTTCACATCCTCTCTCTACATTCCTCCTCATAGACAGTGACACATTAAAAAGATTTTTAAGGCAATATTGTAAATCTTAGATGCTTTATTATTTAGAGTATTATACATGTATTTAATATCTTACAATACTTTTTAAAAATCTAATTATGTTCAATTTATAAGCATTTATTTATAATATAAGGAAGTTAAAAATGTTTACTTGATCAGGGCCCTCTGTATTTGTGCAACTTGTCACTGTATGACTTTATAGTTCCTGTGTATAACCCCTTCAGGGCAGAATCGACACAGCTGCACACCTCTGTGCCCTGCCACTGAGAGTATGCCATCTTTTTCTTTGATTTTATTTGCTGAACATTTCTGAAGAATATATAGCACATGTTGTATCAAGGGACAGAACAAAATCTGTTCACTAATGAGAAAATGCTAGCCTTTGGTTTTGGAGCTAATAGCCTTTGGCAGGTGCACTCCCACACCTAGGATCCCATTGCACTTAACTGAAATTCTGGAATACCTGAGAGTAATTTTATTTATGCATTCATTAATTTATTCATTTAAAAAGTATATGTGAATATATCATCTAACAGGCCTTTGTCTAGGAATCTAAACAATAAAATATCCTTTCATGAAAGTTTGTGAAGTAGAGGAAAACAGAGATGTCATAGAAGCAATTAAAATATGTTATCATAATTGCAACCAAATGGACATGTACAGGCTATTATAGAAGTACATGAGTGATTACCAAAGCTATATTTAGAAATCAGTGAAACTTTCTTAGGGAAATATTACCTTTGAGAGATTCTAAAGTTTGGACAGGAATTAGCCAGGTAAGGTGGACCTAAAGAAAAGCAGTCTAGATAAGTATCAGAGAATGGACATAGCAGGGAAACACAGCAGAGAATTTCAAGGCTACTCTAGACCACAATAAAGTGCAATTATTAATAATAGTTTCCCTTATGTGGCAGGAAGTTCTGTTGTCTCATCAATATCCATTTTTATCCTTCTTTGTTTAAAAATGGAATCCCAGAATTTTATCTGACATCTTGGCTGACTCTCTAAAGACTGCATTTCCGAGGCTCCCTAGCAATTATGCATGAACATATATTAAGTCCTGGCCAATGGTATATGAGCAGAAGTGAATTTGTCATTTCAAACCCTTCTAAAGGGAAGGAGAATGAATTCTATTCCCTTCTATACTTAATGCTATCTTGAATGCAGATGGATGGTAATAACTAGAGCAGCAATCTGAGCATCATGAGATTAGGATAGCATGTTGAAGAAGGCTGAGCAACAAGATGGAAGGAACCTGGGTCCTTGACAACATAGAGCCATTATAGTAGTACCAGACTGTTTATACTTGGATTCTCATGTGAAAGAAAAAATGAATTTCCAATTTTTTTAAGTCTCTGTTATTTTGCTATCTTTGTTATAGTGGCCATTTTTGATTAATTTATAGATGAAGGATTTTTTTAAATTTTAGTAATATTTCACATTGATCTTTACATTATCCTTGTTATTAAACTAGAACTCTTGATGTACCTCTGTAATAGACTCTCTAGTGGCAGGCACATTACTTTGGGATTTGTTAGGTGACTTTAAATAAGGTTTTGGATCTTGAGAAGTGTATGTTAGGTATCGTTACACTTTAAAACAAAGGCTTATAGCTATAGATTCTGTGGAACAATGCAGTTAATTTCATAGAACTTTTAAAAGTAAGTTTGTAGCATAAATTCATTTAGTGACTCAATCCAGTTCATATTTTTTATTATTTATTTTTAACCTATTTGCATGTATGGTCTTGAAATATGTGGTTGAGACTTTTTTGTAAAGGTGCAATTTGATAGAACTTTCTTTCTCTTTGTAAATAAAAAGTAATACATATTATCATTTTGTGAAAATGAAAAATATTGCAGATGAAGCATTCTATGATACAACTAAAAATACTGACTGTAAAGTAACCATGTATAATGTATTCTTAATTAGGAAGGCAATGCATTTTAATGACATAAATGCCACATTTTATTGTTTCAAATACAATTGTTTTTGATTTATTACTAATTTTGTCTCAAGAAATTAAGATAGCAAACTTTATGACTCTGCATGAAAAATTATGCTGAACACTATATAATATAAAATAATTTAGTATAGAATATGAGCAAATTAAAGTTCTTTAGTAGAAGCTGAAATTTCACCAGTCAGGATGCAAACAAGATTAAGTAACTATCTGATTTTAAAGACTGCATGCCCTTAATCCTCTGGCAATGCAAAATAAAGCTCTGTTTTGAATTTTCAATGATTAGGTATCCCTTATCAATACAAAAACACCCTACTTAACTGCATATTACTTTTAATATGAATGTACTGCCTTATTTTGAAATATTAATAGTAATACTACTACTAATATATGACTAAATAATTGTGTTTTCTTTTTATTTTATCAAATGAAAAGCAATGTAGTATATAAGTATAATAATTGTATACTACTTATATACATGGATGATGTAAATTTTTCTTAGAAATCATTTAATATTCTGGTATTTCCACTGACCAAATCATAGGAAAAAAGTTAGGTACCTTTTGATAAAACATCATACAACTGCAACAAGAGATATTGCCCACTCTTTAGTGAGTTGGGCATAGTTTAACGTTAATGAGACATCACTTTCTAGACCAAACTGAAATCCTCAATGATAAGATTTTTGTCTAAATTTTATATTATAAATTTAAATGTTATTTCCTCTCAGTGATTCTGTGATGAGAGAAAGGGGTACAGAGCTGATAAGGGTGGAGAAGTTCTAGAAATTCTTATATGGAAGCTGAAACAAATGGTGTTCTTTAACTGAGCACAGCACAGTAAGCTATACCATCAGCTAAACTTATTCCTTTAAAGAACATTTTGGGGCCTGGAGCAGTGGCTCATGCCTATAATCTTAGCACTGTGGGAGGCCAACATGGGCAGATTGTTTGAGTTTAGGAGTTCCAGACCAGTCTGAGCAAGACCAAGACCCCATCTCTACTAAAAATACAAAAACTAGCCAGGTGTTGTAGCAGGCACCTGTAGTCCCAGCTAGTTGGAGACTAAGGCAAGAGGATTGCACAAGCCCAGGATTTTAAGATTGCTGTGAGATATGATGCCACAGTACTCTATCCAGGGTGACAGAGTGAGACTTGTGGCCAAACATGCACAGCCCCATTCTTTCTCCCAGAAGTCACTGTTATTTGAATTGTCTTCCTAAGATGGAATAATATTTGCATCATCTTTCTTTGTATTTCCATACTTGAAGAAATATCATAGGTCTATTGTGCCAAAAAGTGTAAATTCAGGACTTTCCATAGACAGTCGATGTGGCCCACTGAATTTTTTTTTTAATCATAATATAAAGCAAATTCAACATCCAATGACAAGCCAGAACCATCCACAGCTGCTCACACAAACCCACTCTTCCAGCCCGTAAGTATTATGTGCTGCAACACAGAAGCTTTGTGGCCCGTGTGTTTGAACTAGAAGGACTAGTATAATGCTAAGTGGGCATTCTGGAGTGAGCTGAGGGATGACTGTAAACAGAGCAGGCACCAGAAATGCTGTAAAGCACAAATTCAAATATGACATGGCACAGTTATGAAGTGCTAGCGATCAACCATGGCAACAGCATCCTGCTCTCACACTCCCAAACAGAGCCGCAGATGGTTATTGGTTTTGAAACGCTGGCTGTAGTTGCAATAAGCAGTCTTATTGCAACTACAGGAGGGTGGAGGGTGGAGAGAACATGCTTGCAGAAAGAACGCTTAGAAACCAGGAGTCAAAAGAAAAAAATATTTGACTTCATATGTGAAGGTTAAATGGGCACCTTTACCTCTATAAACTACCCATGCCATTGATGCAAATCATTTGTTGCTTCTTGGAAATATTATACAATTTGCTGACAGGATCCTAGTTTGAAATTAATTAAACATTCATTCAGATCATATCCTGAGGTAGGGAAAGTCATCCGTTTGCTTAAATTCTCTGTCACCTTTGTTTCTTAAAGACACAGGGTGGAAAAATACTAACAAATATATCTTACACTGAAGGAATGTTAAATCTTTAGTTAACTTCATAGCCTTAATTAGTTTGGAAGTCAAAATGTAATTTATTCAATGGAAATGGAGTGTTAGAATGTATATTTTAAATAGTGGCTTTTCAGATTTTGTAACCTAACGTCAGAGAGGTCAGTTGAGCACCGTTAGTTTAGTTCAGCAAACGTGCACTGCAGCTGTACTAAGTGCCAGCCACTGTGCTCAGCAACGGGCACTTGAAGATTAATTACTCTTTGCATTAGTTTATTTCAAACGTATTTCTAAATAATGTAACATATACTTTATTTCAGTGTGGTTAAATATTCAGTGCTTCAATCAAGCTGAAGCTGAATTATTTACACACATACGTGTACAGGAGCACATTCACAACCGTGTGTGTGTGTGTGTGTGTGTGCACCTGCTTCTAGGCACAGGCATAAAGTCATCCTGTCATTTGAACCGAGACATTTTTGCCACTTCATTTACTTTTCACCAATGTTTTCTATACTTGAATTTTTTTATTAAGTCTTTTGTACATAGATCATAAATACATTTATGCCATTTTCAATGTGTTGATTCTTTGTACAAAGTGGAGTGCTTACATCATACTAATCAACATAGCTTTCACCTCATTTACCCAGTTATCGCATTAGGACATTTGTGTTCTACACATGATAGATCCAACTTGTACTTGCAATGTGCTCCATAGGTGTGGTCCCCCTGAATTTGTAAAGGATTGTCAGATGTGATTCTTGGGTCCCTACTATTGCAAGTGTGAAGAATGTTCTTAATCCTCCATGTGAGATGAGGTGTTATAGGAAAACTATTAACAGAGGGAAAATGTGGGGAAAATCTAGAGAACAGTGGAGGTTCTAAGGCAAACTGGTCTACTTGGGCTCTCGGGCCCCAAGTCTCTTATCCCCGCTGTGTCCATCCCCCCTCTGCCTAACTTGGTTGTATTTGAGGGCAGAGGGGAGGATTTGAGTCCTTTCCAATTCTTTAAAATTTGCTTGATCTTGGACAATTTACTGACATAACTGTCTAACATTAAGTTTTCTTACCTTATTACCATCTATGTTATTTTATCATCTTGGTGTTATCGTTAAAATCCACACCACCGTCACTGTCACCCACTTTGCTTGTTTTTTTATTTACTTATTCATTTATTTCAAGTGAATTGTGATGAGATATTATTTTCCAAAATGAATACATTAAATTGAGGAGAAAAAGTGCCCATGAAATGCCAACAAGGTATTTACCGCAAAGGCCAGCACGCATCTTTTACGAAAGATCAGGACACAGAACGGACACCTGCCTTGGTCTTGCCAGCTCATGCCGTACGAAAGGATGGAGAAAAAACAAGAACAGTTTTTCCAGAGAAGCATAAAAGACACAATTTTGAAGTCAAAGCACTATGATCTTCTAAAATGTCTGAGAAGCTTAGCTCCTCAGAGAGCCAAACTGTTTTGTAGGTTTTATTCCTTACAGTCATGTAGCTAATGCTGTTGACATTTATAACAGTACCGTTGTCCTTTAATTTGGGGTCTTTATGGCTTCCTAAAATAGTAAATTAACTGGAATCTTTATTTAGGCATAATATTTTCCCACTGTTATTTAATACAGGAAATATTTTCCTTACACTCATTTGAAGTATTATCATGCTACACTAAAGTTAATTCTATTTCCCTAAGGTCAGAATATAGCCTGCATGGTGCCCCACCACCTGTTAATAATACACTAGTGCGGTTTTCTTTAGCCCACCTATTGCTGCACCAGGAAAAGATTTAAAACTTTAAAATAAAAGCACAAAATAAAATAATTTAGGAGTAAACAGAAAGACATTGATTAAAAAATTGCTAGAATATACAAATAAGTATGAACATGAAAGGTTTATTGCTTTATAATCATTTGCTTATGATTTTCTCACCTAATAGACTATGACCCATTTGACAGCAAAGGCTTTGCCTTATTCATTTTTTATCTCGAGCACCCAACACTGTTTGCAGCACAGTTCTGATGATATATTTGTTGTATAAACAAATGAATGAAAAAAAAAGATATTTTCAATGACCAAATAAAAAGTAAGGATGAAAATCCAAAGACCTGTGCAGACTTTACCTTCAGATGAGAAGGAGGGTTGGTTCTGTGACATGCCTGTTTACTGCCTTTGATGTAATCATGCTCTTGGCATAAAGCATCAAGGGCATATGTTAAATAAGATCTGATGGCAAATGAGAGCTGATGATGGTAACCACCAAAGTATAAGTAACTGTTAGAACTTTAATCCTATTAGGTAAATGAATGGATGTTAGAATGGACAAGTGATCATGAAAGAATGTTCTCAGCAGCACTATAGCATTAATTAAGCATATGATTTATGAATACTAATTCTAGAGAATAAATTGTGTCTCCCTCCCACCAAAATTCATACTTTGAAGCCTTAATACCTAATGTGATGGTATTTACAGAGGGGGGGTTTGGAGGTAATTAGGTCATGAAAGTAGCCCCCATATGGTGGGATTGGGCCCTTACAAGGAGAGACAAGATTCATTCTCTCTCTCTCATATTCAGCTGAGGTCATAGATAGAATATTACCTTTTGCAAGTTGGAATGAGGGCCCTTACCAGAACTGACTCAGAATCAGCCAGCACCTTCATCTTGGACTTCCGAGCTAGTAGAACTGTGAGAAATAAATGTCTTTTATTTAAGCCACCCAGTCTAGGGTATTTTTTTATGGTGGCTTAAACAGACTAAAACAGATACCTAACAGAACTCAGAGAGAACAATTTGTTTTGTTGAGGATGCTTTTAGGTGATGTCTGATAGATCTAGGCACTTGCCTGGGAGGAAGGGCTGGGTGAAAGAATCTCATGGAGAAATAAAGAGAGAGCCGTGTGTGTGTGTGTGTGTGTGTGTGTGTGTGTGTGTGTGTGTGTGTAGTATATAATATATACACATACACAAGGTAAATAAATATCCTTTGATTTTAGAAAAAATTCACTTTTGGTTTCCTTATTTTGATGTTTTGAGATTTACATTTTCCCATGCACAATTAACACGAGTTCTCCGTAGAGATATAAAAACGAACTTACTTCAGGATGATGGATCTGAGGACATGAGGGCACTGAACATTTAGAGTAGAGACTTAATGTCTTCACCTTTTGTGTTGAGGAAATGGTAAAAAACCATTATTTATGTTCTTTTGAACTATCAGATGTTTAGAAAGCATAGGTCAACCTTTAACCTGGAACATACGTTGTTTTTTTTTTTTTTTTTTTTTTTTCTCACTCTGACACCCTGGGTAGAGTGCTGTGGCATCATAGTTCACAGCAGCCTCAAACTCTTGGGCTCAAGTGATCCTGCTGCCTCAGCCTCCTGAGTAGTTGGTACTACAGGTATAACCACTGTGCCCAGCTAATTTTTCTACTTTTTAGTAGAGATGAAGGTCTTACTCTTGCTCAGGTTGGTCAACTCCTGAGCTCAAGCAATCCACCCACCTCAGCCTCCCAGAGTGCTGGGATTACATGTATTTGCCATCAGGCCCAGCTGGGAACATAACGTTTTTAATTGCTGGAAACATAACGTTTTTAATTACAATGATATAGCTTGGAGCTATATGTGCAAGATGAATACAGCTTCACAGGACAGGAGAGAGTGCATTCTAATACAAAAGTGATTTGCCACTCAGGAAATGCTTGCCTTAAGTTCCTGGAAGAATACCCTAAAAGAAGGAAGGTGCCTAGACCACCATGATCCCTCCTAGAACACAGGTTTCTTGGAGTTCTAAAGCCAAAATTGGAACCCAATTTTCAGTCCTCTGAAAAGTAAGGAGGACTTTTCTTTCTTTCTTACTTTTCTTAATCTACAAAGTTAATACCAGCATTAGGAAAGAAATAAAATAAAAACAGATTTCTAAAATAAAGTTATTATAATGGTGGGAGTGTGAAGGTCATATTTCAGAAAAGTATTAAGTGCCAAAATATGAAGTTCATTTTTTTTAAACCAAATGAAACAAGGTAGATAACTCTAATTTTGTCTTCAAGAGTAACTGGGATACATACATAGGTAAACAGACAGGGAGGCAGATTCAACAACATAGGGAAATGTCATTTTCACTCGGTTGGACTAATGCTCCTGGTCAAGCCAGAGAAGCGTTAATTTTAAACTATCACTATTAAAAGGACAGTGTGACAATGGGAAAATAACACTTGTTCCCACACTCTCTCTGGAAATGCTTTTGCAACACAGGAGGCAAGTGTGAATTCAATCCAAAGACATTAAATCTCAGTAGGCTATGATAAAATCCCATGTTTTGAATTTGATGAAACTAACATACTTTGCCCTATATAATTATCTTTCCAACATGGGAATTGGGAAAGAGGATTTGCAAATGATCATGCAGGAGCTTATTGCTCTGGAGTATACAATGGCAGAACTAGCTCTGGGAAGGAAAAGAAAACCCAGGAAATGTAAAAACATTTTAGATAAAACTTGAGCTATTTCACACACACACACACACACACACAATATTTTCAATACAGGGGGATGTTTGTTCTCAAAATCTGTCAGAAGTGGAGAGTCGGAACAGTCAGATGTGACGTTCCTCTTTGTTGGGCAGGTAGTCAGCATGACTGTGTAGGAAGATGGCATAGTCACTAGATGTTTACCTGGGTTTTTCAGTAAGTTAACTTTCTTCATTAGCATTACTTAATAATATATTGAAAAAAGTACGAATAAATTCTGAACCATTAACTAATCATTTACATATTTTTGATGTTAGAGACACTGATGAAGGCCTGGCATGGCAGCTCACGTCTGTAATCCCAGTACTTGGGGAGGCGGAAGTGGGAGGATCTCTTGAGCTCAGGAGTTCGAGAGCAGCCTGAGCAAGAGTGAGATGCTGTCTCTACTAAAAATAGAAAAACTAGCTTGTGTGGTGGTGGGCACCTGTCGTCCCAGCTACTGAGAAGGCTGAGAAAGGAGGGTCACTTGAGCCTAGGAATTTGAGGTTGATGTGAGCTATGACACCACAGCACTCTACCAAGGGTGATAAAGTAAGACTCTGTCTCAAAAAAAAAAGAAAGAAAGAAAACAAAAGAAATATTGATGATAATAAACAATAGATAATCCTGAGAACTTCTTACAGAGCGCTGACTTCTGATTATACTTCTATCTCTTCAGTTTGGAGTCTTACATGACCAGGGACACACAATGATGCTTTTACCAGGTAACGAAATCCTTAAAAAGTGAGCCTTTTCTCAGGACTGCTGAGTTCTCCGATAGATGGTCCCTGGTGGTGAGCTGTGATGCCCTCTTGCTTTATATGTCATCCGCTAGTCCACATCCTCTGCAAATACGTCCAGAGAAGGGCTTCTGTGGCTCTTCCTTCTATTCGTTAAGCAAATACCTATCGCAACATTGCAGGGAACACAAAGATGATTCCACCAGTGGGGATCACAGTGGAGCATGGGCACTTCAGGCTGCATATGACAGCATTGGTAGTGAGAATAAATATCACCAGCTTTACTCATTTAAAGAAATGCAATGAAGTCATAACAACAACTATCAAGTGCATCTTCCCACTGCATGTTCACAGTCCTCAGCACTCACGCTTCTGAAGTGATTTCCACCCACACATACAATATCAATTGTTTTTGGAGGGGGTTTGCGATCAATTTGTTTTCCAAATCTCTACAACTACTGCTTGCCTTGCAAGAAGCCAGGAGGTTTGATAAGGGCATCCAGACAATATCATCATTTTAAAAATCTGGTTTTATTCCCTCTAGCATCAAATTGTCTTTCTTGACCTTTACAGTTACCACTTACAGCTCTTCCTGTAAATCCGTAAGTTATATTTTTGACCAATTACTGACATTTCCTCTATCTTAACTGTGTCTGATATCTTAACTTTCCAATGTGTGTTTGTCCTATAAATTAAGCCACTCAAGCCTTGGAACAATACTTATGTGTAACTGACTAACTTTCTAACCTTCCACACTAATAAAATCACACTCAGTGATAGGATTAAAACCAACACGGTACTTCACAGGCTCTGAAAGTATTGTACCTTACAGGTAAACTCATGTAAATGGTTACCTTCTGTGCTCCTACTTAAAGAGTGGAAACTGATACACATTTAAGAAAATGAATCTTCTACTTTGTGTACTGCTAGTAACTTCTGAAATCATTGAGAAGTTAGCAGTTCCCTGAACTCATGTACAGGTGAGGGTTCAGAAAGGCCAGCTGTGGAGGGCAGATGATCCAGACAAGCCACTATCACCATATCTGGACAACCAGCACATACAGGAGTTGAGTTCTGGCTTTTAGCCTGTATCACTAATTCAATGAGAGGGTTGTTTGCTGACTCATTAGCTCAGCTATACTGGCTCATACAGATGGCACAGACTGAGGATGCACTGGGTCCAGAGGTGACAATGAAGCTTATAGCTTTATTTATCTATTTTTATTGATACATAATAGACACGCATAACTTCGGGGCATATGTGATCATTAATTCATTCATATTAATCTAATCAGAGCAACTGGGTTATCATATTAAATATTTATCTCTTCTTTAGCCTTTACTGATGTGACTCAAATGACTAAAACAGATTAAATTCATTTAATTTAGCAGGTGGAATCTAACAATTGAAACATTAACACTAGTGAACTGTATATTATCATTCATGTTCAGAGTATCAAGTATAAAATTCCAGGCATAGAACATTTTATTCTTAAGCCCTGTCTCCCTGTTACCTGTCCAACCTCCATACAAATAATTGGAAACACTTTGCAAAATTAAAACCACCTTTTTGAGGGATAGGCCTAAGTGCCACTCCTGGTGTTGTCCTGGAGAGTGTGGCTCCTCTAAACATTGTGTGGTTGGCTGTGAGCTTCAATCTATTTAATGGAGTTTTCAGACTACAACAAAGGAAAACATCGGATGGCTGAATCAAGTTCTTCAATTCCTGGGGGAAATGGAAACTGATGTTAATGAACTATGTAGAGAACACGATGATGCAAACTAAAAAAAAAAAAAATCAAAGAAAGACAGAAGCCTCATTTTCTTATAATAGTCATGAAATTGTCTGTAATTCCCATACAAGCTTGAAATGCCAAATTATTTGAAAGTACAAAGTGCATTCTCTCTCTCTCTCACACACACAAACACACTGTCTTGCATTTCAAACCACCACATAGAGTTACCTTGTAGAACTTACGTAAACTGGGTCCCCACCCTAAAGGGCAGGCCACCAGTAAAATGCTGCCTTCCTCCAGGCCTGAGGGCCGTTGGGAAGACCCTTTTAGAAGTGAAGTGTGTGCATCTGCCAAGATTATTGGAACAGTTGGTCCTTGTTTTCTCTACTAGAAGACTGAGTTTTAAAAAAGGGATTACATTTACATGGAACACATTCCTTCAGCAACACTGGAAGTACATAAATGGATTTGAAAATCTTTTATGCCTTAAATTTCTTTGTATTTAGTTGTTTTGGATTCCCATTTTGAAGGGTGTGCCATTCAATGCCAACACTGCGTCCTGGAAACACTCCACCTCGGCATTCCCTCTTCCTTTCTCTTTGTATGGTAATGTGCCTGAAGACAAGAAAGGATTCTTTTAACAGTGTTTAAAGACATTAGTTATTCTCAGAAGAGAGGGTAACATCATGTCTTTTCAAAAATGAAATAACAGCCGTAATTGCAACAGTCAAAAGGTATTTCCTGTGTAACAGACTAGTGAAAAGGAAGAGTGAACCTAACAAACTCGTGCACTAGAAGAGATGAGAAGAGTCGGCGTAACAAGTGGTCTAACCCATGTTGGGGAAACATCTTGACAGTGTTTTTCCCATGTCTACACACCACACCAGCTTGCCAAGTTTCAAAAACGGAAAGAGAAGCCTAACCATACTCTCATCTTTAAGGATACTCAGGTGGTAGTGAGTTGAAATAGCAGGTTGATACAATTAAAGTACTTTAACTTTTTATTTTTTACTCTACCGCACTAGGCAGAGTGCCATGGTGTCATCATAGAAACGTCAAACTCCTGGGCTACAGGCACCCACCCAATGCCAGGCTCATTTTTCTGTTTTTAATAGAGATCGGGTCTCACTCTTACTCAGTCCCGTCTCAAACTCCTGAGTTCACAGGATCCTCCTGCCTCAGTCTCCCAAGTAGCTGGAACTACAGGTGCCTGTCACAATGCCTGGCTAGCTTTTAGAGACAGAGTCTCACTCTTGCTCAGTCACCCAGACTACTGGGATGGTAGGTGTGAGCCACCGCGCCCAGCCAATTGCAGTATTTTTAATATAGCTATCTAGGTAGTACATTTTTCTTTGTGCTTGGTCATGGAAGAGTCAATGCACAGTGGTGTCACTCCGGTCTAGAACACTGTCTGGAATTCCTGTCCTCCCAGGGCTGGGGATTGTCTAAGTGAGTATCCAGCCTTTAGTTGGATCTTACAAGATCAGATCTCCTTGTATACCTGGTCACGCTAGCAGGGGAAATGTAATGAATATTTACTATGTGCCAGAGGGTGGTCTAAGCACCCACGTGAGATAAACTCATTTAACTTACAACAACTCCATGACAAAGGTACTGCTCACAGTCCATTTTACAGAAAAAGGAGGCAGAAAAAAGAAGCGAGGAGAAGACCCTGCTCACCCCGCTAGTCAAGGGCAAAGGGAAAGGGCAGCACCGCCATCTGCCTCTGTGGCCTTCACCTTCCTCCTTCAGTCTGCCCAGCTCCCTGGGACAGGGGCTGCCTCTTCTGCAACTTTCAAGTCATTTCACCCACCTGCAGTGGATGGAGTGCGGGGATTATTAGCAAGGTCTCTGAGTGACCCTGTACAGATTTTAATCGCCCCTTTGTTAGGATTGGGTATGGAAGGAGGGAGGAGGGACTGAAGTGAGTGGGAACCAGGTCTTTCATTACTAAGTATGTATCTTAAGAAAGATTGGCCCTGCTGCCAGTCATAACCCCTTCCCCCTGATTTATATTGCATTACTTCTGATTTGGCTATGCGGGGGGGGGGGGAGGAAACCCAGATTTTTCTCGTTATTTTTGTTTGCTTTCTTAACTGGCAAAATTCTATCTAAAAAATTGCACACACATACACATCTACTTTATTAAGCCTCATGTTTCCTCTTTAAAATTTTAATTGACAGCAACACTTGAGGAAGAGATAAAATTGGTAAATTCTGTAATTGCATATAGCTTTAGTCTGTAAATGTGAAAACTGGTGAGTTCATCAAATTATTTTTTTATACCTGTTGAATGCTGCTTTTCTAGAAAATGCCCACATATGTTATTTATTTGTTTATTTTTCAACAGAGGGAACATTCAGTTGAAAAGAGAAAGAAAAGATTTCATTTTACTGAATGTTAAGCCTGGTTGTGTTTGTTTCAACCCTCTTCACATTTATGTGCTATATATCATCTATGCAGGGGAAAATGTCTGTAGGAAAATAAAACAGCTCAATTTGGGTACAGTCATATTGTCAAGACATAGTTCCAATAGCAATTAAAATATATTACCCTGAAAATGATGTTTTATGTACAGGCACAATTGAATTGTCTGCTATGCTAGTCAATGGAACTTTTAAAGAAATAGGAGTATAAGCAAGAAAAGAACAAGTGATCCCATCGCAGGCTGGGCAAGGGACTTGAAGAAAAACTTCTCTGAAGAAGACAGGTGCACAGCCTACAGACATATGAAAAAATGCTCATCATCTTTAATCATCAGAGAAATGCAAATCAAAACTACTTTGAGATATCATCTAACTCCAGTAAGATTAGCCTATATCACAAAATCCCAAGACCAGAGATGTTGGTGTGGATGTGGAGAAAAGGGAACACTTCTACACTGCTGGTGGGAATGCAAAAATACATTCCTTTTGGAAAGATGTTTGGAGAACACTTAGAGATCTAAAAATAGATCTGCCATTCAATCCTATAATTCCTCTACTAGGCATATACCCAGAAGACCAAAAAATCACATCATAACAAAGATATTTGTACCAGAATGTTTATTGCAACCCTATTCATAATTGCTAAGTCATGGAAAAAGCCCAAGTGCCCATCGATCCATGAATGGATTAATAAATTGTGGTATATGTACACCATGGAATATTATGCAGCCTTAAAGAGAGATGGAGACTTTAACCTCCTTCATGTTTACATGGATGGAGTTGGAACATATTCTTCTTAGTAAAGTATCTCAATAATGGAAGAAAAAGTGTCCAATGTACTCAGCCCTACTATGAAACTAATTTATGGCTTTCACATGAAAGCTATAACCCAGTTACAACCTAAGAATATGGGGAAGGGGGAAAGGGAGGGGATGGAGGGGGGAGGTGGGCAGAGGGAGGGAGATTGGTGGTATTACACCTGCAGTGCATCTTACAGGGGTACATGTGAAACTTAGAAAATGTGGAATGTAAATGTCTTAGCATAATAACTAAGAAAATGCCAAAAAGGCTATGTTAACCAGTGTGATGAAAATGTGTCAAACAGTCTATGAAACCAGGGTATGGTGCCCCATGATCACATTAATGTACACCGCTATGATTTAAAAAAAAAAAAAAAAGAAAACAGATACAACTTTTTTTTAACTCACTATACTGCCCTGACACCTGCTTAGCTAAGTACATAGACAAGATGTATAAGGACAGTGATTTATAAGACATACCTTACTATATTATTTAACTTTGCTGCTTCTTCTAACTTTGATTCATTATTAGTTAACCAAACTTAAAGTTCTCAGAGGATGATCCTTCCAGAAGATCTCTGAGGATGGTACTTAGGATGGTGAAGAAGATGATAATTGCAGACATTTAGTGAGTTCAGTATAGTTAAATGCTATATAGACATTACCTTATTCAATCTTTTGAACAAGCTTAAGAATTAGATATTATCTTTTTTTCACAGATAACAAAACTCAAGCTTAGAGGTGGGAAGTAAGTTCCTGAAGGTGGGCCCAGGATAGAGTCAGAGAACGAAGGTTTACACCCAGGGTTTTATGACACTAATGCCCTTGCTTTTACTACCACAAACCATTATCCATAATTTATAATTCCTGATGCTAATTCTCCCAAAATAAAAAGAGAACCACTGCAAAATGAAATGAAAGATTTTAAGCTGTAACAGACACCATTCCACCAGATATTCAGGTGGGTAAATAAGATCCCATGACTCAATCTCACTGGATTCAACAACATGTTTTCTGATTCTAAATAAACATTTTAATGAATTATAATAACAAACATGCTTCTAAGGTCTTCCTGGGATATTCTGTGCTGAGCAGTGTGGTACAAATATTGTACCCAAATTGTATTTTGTCTTTCTATACATAATACCTGTAAAATTGTAAATGTGACAGATTAAAATATTTTGCAAAACTTGATTGTCTTCAGAATGCAAAGTATTATGGATACAAAACAAACCTGAGGGGACATTTTCTTACTTTTCTAAACCTTTTTTTTTCTTGAAATCAATTGCCATGGATACTCACAGTTAATATTTTAATCAATCACCTCATTAAGATTTTATATCATTCATTAAAAATTCATTTGCACTGCTCATGAACAGTATATTATTTGTAATGCAATTCTTCTTGTCAACAAATATAAGAGGAAATTCTGTCTCATTTGGTGACTTCAGAAGGACTTCTATACATGCCTCTCCAAAGCATTGCTACTGGTTGGGCAAAGGGTTTTTCAGAGCTTAGGGTATAGAATTCTTAGACTCCGTTCAGTTTTGCTGAGTTTTTTAGCTGCTCACAATGAACCATATACATTTTTGCAGTTCTTTCTATTCTCTTCCCCTCGAGGCATATATAGACAAAAATATTCTAATAAATCCAAGGACTATGCAGAAAGAGGGCAATGTCAAGTTAATCAGAGCCATGTCAATTTTAGCATGCAAAATATGCATAATTAATGTAAAATGGGGAAGTGAATTGGCAAAAAAAACTGAATGTTGGTTTTAATCTTTTAGGGACAGATGGAAGTTTTTGCAATGACTATACAGTGTTTTAAAAAGAAAATTTAACATAAAAAGTAATGTGATAGAAATTTTAGTAATCATGAAAAAGGAGTAATTTTGACGAGTGATTTCCATTTCTAAAATTATTTGCTTGAACAAATTTCCAAAGTTGTGAAGAAGATGGTTTAACATTTAAAGAAATAATTACTGTATGTGTGAACAATTTCAATAGAATACATGCTATGATTAAAAAACAAAAAGATTGGAATTAATTTTTCATTATTAACTTCTATTATATTCTACAGAGGAAATAAAGACCTTGACTCATGAGAATTATTTTTGAACTAAAAGGCCAAAGTAAATTAATGAATAGGGTTTTGTTTTGCTTTGTTTTGTTTTTGATGAAGGGAAAATTTGTTCTCCATATTGTTTAAGAAGTTGCAGCAATTACAAAAAGTACACAGACCACAGTAAGCTAGAAATAGGTAAGATAAATTACAATAGAGGAAATAAATCAAAGCAAAGAATAAACAGAGGAAAAGTAAGAAACTGGGGATGTGATTAATACATAAAACGCATTACGGAGTAATAAATAAAATGTAAATACTACGGAAAACTCCCATTTTATCACAAGATTCTCTCAGGCTATTCTTCCATTTGGCTAAATTGTCAAATACCTCAGAACAACAAAGAAACAACAGGCTTCACATCAGAACTTGATCAGATTCTCTCTTGGATGATGCCTGGCTACTACTGCTACTAATAGTGCCAAAATTCTGATGCCCTGAATGGTCTTTCTAAAACACAACTCTGTTCTCACCATTCCCCTGCTTAAAATCCTCCAGAGTCTCTGGTGTTAGGAGCAAAGTTTAAAACCTAAAAATGACATGGAAGGAACACTTTGATTTGGCACTTCTCAATTATGCCCCGCCTCATAATGATGTCCAGCCCTATAAATTTTCATGGTTTTCCCAACAGGTCCAACTTCTCTTCCTTTGGGGGCATTTTTCTGTGTTGTTTTCTCAGCCCATTATTCCCATTGTAACACTTCTCTGTATTTAAGCCCATTCTCACCTCCACCTCCCTGAAAAGCCCTCGGTGGTATTCCAGGCTTGGGATCCAAGCTCACGTGCCATCTCTTGCACATAATACAGTGCTGTGGAATTATTTGTTTTTGAAAATGTGTCTCCTAGACCACAAGTCCTGGATGGCAGGGCCAGATCCTATTCTTGTTAGAGTCCCCAACAGTGAGGTTAGTAAGTGGCCCATGGCAAGTTTTTAATGAATGGCTGGTGGATAAACTCGGTAGAGAGGAAATAGAGGAGCATCCACAGACTGACAGCCAGGCAGGCACAGGAGCACTGACGCTTGAACAGAAATTGACACCCTGCCAGGCATAACAAATTGTTGGAGTGCACCTACGTATTGTCTTAGCGCACGTGCACGTGCGCACACACACACACACACGATATATATATATATATATATGTACACACACACACACAGGATATATATACACACACACACTATATGTACACTACTTATACAGTGTGTGTATGTGTGTCCCTTTCACGTTATATAATACATCAAGAATTGCCTCAGCAAAGAAAGTCATTTCCTCATCAAGTTCATAGGAATAAAGACTTAAATCATGCAAGACAAAACATGGCTTGTACCACACATAGAGGGCACTCTGCTGGTCTTCTTTCCTGGTAAGCTCTATGCCTCAAGGGTCACTTTGCTGATGATCTGATCAAAACAAGACTATAAAGAAAGGAAACTCTTTAAAAAAAAAAAAAAAAAGGAAACTCTTTCCCTACGAAATGAGGAAGGACAATGAGGAGAGGGCTACAACTTCTAGTAACATCTGTTGAATAATTCAACTGAAAATATTGTATCATTTGACCAGTAATACATTATGATTTATTAAAAATTATATATTTATTCTGTGCCCCTAGTTCCTGGCACACAGCTCCTAAACCCTTGGAATTCCCAGAGTGACAAGGTTCTCTTTGTATGCAAATGAGATGGCTGGGGTGGCTGAAGGCCCTTCAGTAGTTTCATGATGGTGGTTGGTCAATAGAAAGAGTAGAAGGCTGGGGCTTTAAGTCCTACCCCCCAGACTTCCAGGGAGGGAAGAGAGGCTGAAGGTTGAGTAGTTGGTCACTGATGGCCAGTGGTTTGATCAGTCATGTCTACATACTGAAGCCTCCATAAAAACCCAAAAGGACTGGGTTCCGAGAGCTTCTGGACTGAACATGTGAAGGTGCTGGAGGTGGAGGACCCAGACACAGAGAGAGGGAGCACGGTACCTCCGTGCCCCTTACCACATGCCGAGACCTATGCCCTTCTTTCCCCTGGATCTTCGTCTGTACCTTCGTAATATCTTTGACAATAAGTGGGGGAAACATAAGTGTTACTGTGATTTCTGTGGGCCACTCTAGCAAATTAAACTCAACTAGTGGTATGTGGGAAACCTGACTGATAGCTGATTCATCAGAAGCACACGATTCGGGCAGTCTGGTGAGACTGAGCCCTTAATCTGCGGGTAGAAAGTGTCAGAATCAAACTGAAATGGAACATACCCAGCTGTTGTCTGCTGGAGAAGGGCTTGCCTGGTGTGTGGGGAAATATACACATCTGGTGTGGGTTATACACATCCGTGTATTGAATGATTGACGTTAGGAATAACACCGTGGTTTTCCCTATCTCCTAATAACCAGGAGAACTAGTTTATCAACTCGGTCACTCCCAAATTCAGGGATTCCTTGCGAGTGTGCTATTTAATACACTGAGTAAAATCCCTAATTAATTTTCCAGCATAATGAATATTAAAATGTGACAACATGCTATACTTTGCATGTAAGGCTTAATTCCCTGCCCCTAGGTCAGAAAGAAACAAATTTCATACCCTTAATCCAGGAGTGCTGATAATGGCTTTTTTGGTCTATGTTTTTATCCCTGGTAGTCTCCCTTGCATGGGTACAGATGGTAAATGACATTTTTATTCAGGCTGGTCACTGATCATAACACATTATGCTTTATTTTTAGCACACAACTTTAACTGATTGAACAAGTCAGAGAATTTGATCTTTGAGGATGAGAGAATGTGACTTTTCTAAGTCATAATGATTTTAGAAAGTAAACATTCTGCTAAAATTTGGCAAAAAACTAATTTTAACTCATTTTCTTTTATTGATTGGTAATAGTCTTCTGTTAGGGCTTAATTCCCACGTTAAGTTTCTTTTCCAAATCTTTGCCTGCCAGTTAATTCAAGTATGGCCCAGGCATTGGAAAAAAGCTTCTTCCCAATCACATAAGTCATGACACACATATTTCTCTTAGATTTGAGCGAGGAATTTATTTTTGCCCCGAGAGTACATTTGATATACCAGTTTGTCTCTGATGGCACATTTCTGCCAAATCATATACTGACTACGATTCTTTGGATAATAATAATAAAAAAAGCCAGTTGATCATAACACTCTGATCCCTCAAGTAGAGTTAACAGCAGTAGGTTGAAGCCGTAATTCACATTGTAAGCTACATAGCAGTTGTGCCTGTAACACAGAGTTATGAAAGAGGTGACTTTTCAGGCAGAAATACCCTAGCACTTAAATATTGAAAAACTGCTTTCTGTACTGTTGTGTGAATATTCTGGGGTGGGGAGGGAAAACACTCACACATATTTAGTATTTTCTCAGGCAAAACTCCCGATGAGAAGTTTCCCTCAGTAAATAGCTCAGAATTAGTTCGTTTAATTTTTCATGAGTTATTTTATGGTTATATAATAAAGTTGCATATGCATGCCCAATAAAATTTTCTAAGACTCACCAAAGGATCTATTCTTTTATTGTACACAAATAAATACTTGAAGTATAGATCTTTATTTCCTTAGTATTTATTGTTATTTTATATCTTGACACAAAAACTACTCTACAAGGGCTTTGATGAACACGGTGAAACTAAAGAACCATTCAATCTGCTCCACTAAATCTGCATCTGCGTTCCTCATGACAGTGCTGCATTTTTGGTGCTTTTGCATATTTCAGAGCTGGCAAGTCACAGGCATCAATAGTTGGGGATTGCACTGACTGTGAGGCAGAGCCCTAGCACACAGAAGTGCCAAACTGATGAAAAAAAAGAATTGAAAAGAACTGAAGCAATCCTAATGAACAGGCGCACGTGACTTGTTTAGCACTGAAAAAAAACCAATGAGGTGAAACAGTTTCTCCCACTAAATGAATAAGGTGAAAATCAACCTCTTATTGAACCCTGTAATCTCTCATCTTCATAACAAGCCTGTACACGTGTTACCCCCATGCCTGATTCTTAGCACTGAGAGTTAAGATAACGTGTGTATCCTTTTTCTTTTTCTTTTTTATTTTCTGAGACAGAATCTCATTCTGTTGCCCTGGGTAGAGGGCCGTGGCATCATCACAGCTCACAGCAACCTCCAACTTCTCAGCTCAAGTGATCCTCCTGCCTTAGCCTCTCAGGTAGCTGGGACTACAGGCCCCGCCACCACCCCTGGTTAGTTTTTTTTTATTTTTAGAAGAGACAGGGTCTCGATGTTGCTCAGGCTGTTCTCAAATTCCTGAGCTCACACCTTTTGCATTTTGATTCCTTGAAGACTTTCATAGGCAGTAATAACCTTATAGTTAACAAATACAAATACCTTGTTAAAGTTCACACCATCGTAACAGCAGATGTTTGTGGAGCTCTCCTCAGATGGTGTCCATGAGACTCTGTTCTGTTCATCTTCTTTCCTCTTCCCAGTTTCTTGAAAACTTCTATGCTGGTGTTTTTCCTGCTTACTTTTATCTCACCTCCTAAATGGCAGGAATGCGCAGAGCTTTTGCCTTACACCTCACGTGTCTTCTCTCTTCCTCTCTTCCTCCTTTTGGTTCCCTCCCACTCATCCACCACTGTCAGAACTTTCTCTCCCTGTAATCTCTATAATAGCTGTCTGCAGGTCTGTTTCTCCCCAGGAACCAACCCTGGATTCCAGCGCCCAGTCGGATGTGTCTGAAAGAGGTCTCCGGTTGGGGGGCTGGTTCTGTCATCCTGTGTCCTGCATCTGATACGATCCAGGCACAGTGCTCTTCATAATGGACGCAGGGTGAACAGGACACAGTGCCTGCTCTTTCACAATTTAGAAACACAGAGACAGGTGCGTGTTCAAATAACGGCCCATGGCAGAGGACAGCGCAGCGCAGCCAGATCTGCAGCCACATCTTTCTCTGGTCTTTATTTCTCGTGCCTCCAAACAGGCCTGAGCTTAGATTCATCCGTTCTTCCTCCAGTTGACAATTTTTTTTAATTTTACTTCTGAACTGTGGTTTGAGCAAGTGTCCTCCCTTGTATCTCTTTGCCTTTAAAGCCCATCTCTTCCTGCGAGACTCCGTAATTCCAACCACCTCCGGCTTCCCTAGCATTCGCTGGACACCAACCTGCCTGCTATTTCTACTTAACACACACTCACATTCACAATCAAATTGGACTATATGCCATTTCCCAGACAGGATTTATGTCTAAAAATGGTTTATTTCCCTTCTGAATTAGTCTGGTTCTTTTCCCCAAAACCTGAACACCTACATGTTATCAAGGTTTAGATCCAATCCCAATGGCCAAGTAATATTTACTAATCCTGTTTTTTTTTTTTGTTTGTTTGTTTATTTTTGAGACAGAGCCTCACTATGTTGCCCTCAGTAGAGTGCTCTGGCATCACAGCTCACAGCAACCTCCAACTCTTGGGCTTAAGCGATTCTCTTGCCTCAGCCTCCCAAGTAGCCTGGGATTACAGGCACCCACCCTGACGCCTGGTTATTTTTTGTTGCAGTTGTCATTGTTGTTTAGCTGGCTCAGGCTGGGTTCGAAACCACCGACTTCAGAGTATGTGGCTGGCGCCATAACCACTGTGCTATGGTGCCAAGCCAATATTTACTAATCCTCCTATCTAAAGACAGATTTTCTTCTATGAATTTCTGAGGACCTCGGCATAACTTTCAGACTTAGAGTATTTTGCCATGCATTATGGTTTTATACACACACACACACACACACACACACCATTATAAACTCTCATTAAATGGGGAGATAGCTCAGTGGAAAGAGCAAGGTTTGGAATAAGATAGATCTACCATTTAAAAACTATAATAGCTTGTTCAAGTTGCCTAACCTCTTGGAGTCTTCATTTTCTCATCCATAAAATTAAATGTGATAAATAATGTAAAGTACCTTGCAGAGAGCACGGCATACTGCAGGCATTCAATAAAGGCTGGCTGTAGTCATAATGAATATTGTAAGGAGGAATTTATTATAGAAAGAAACGATGTGCTCTTCTACCCCATTATCTCTGACAGGGTCTAACAGGGGCCTTTGCCTGCATTTGACCCTCCATAAATGCATTTTCTGAATGAATATACAGATGTGTTATACTTCGTAACAGTATCATTTTCTAAGAACTCCTCAGCATTGCCTCAGCTCTCCTGCTTGACACTACTTCTAGCCTATTTTAGGGTCTTTTTCCAGGCCCATTTTGCCCTCCTGTAGCTATGGAGTTTCTGTACCAACTATTGTGTTAGACACGCATTCTTTGACCCTTCCGAACATTCTCCTTCTCAAACATTTTTTCCATTTCCTGGAACTCTTAATTATCCTCTAGTTGATGAGTGAGTTTTCCATTCCTCTAATAGCCAACGGCCTCTTCCTGTTGATGTCCCTAGGAAAAAGCCCTCTACCCAGGGCTTTGCCTGGTTTCCTGAGGCTTTGTAAGGGCAGCATTTCCAGGCTGTGGCAGAGGCAGAATTTAAACACAGCTACACATGAATTCATAGTTAAATTAAGTGATCAACTATGTGCAACCCTCCCACCTTTTATTCTTCCCATTTCTCCTGTTTCGGAAAACCATTTATATTTCTCTTAAAAAGGAAAGTTATTTACATTGATATTTTAGAGTTTAAATAATTTTTTTTTTTTTTTTAGAGACAGAGCCTCACATTGTTGCCCTCAGTAGAGTGCCGTGTTGTCACAGTTCACAGCAACCTCCAGCTCTTGGGCATAGACGACTCTGTACCATCACCATTATACACAGATGAAAAATCAATTCTAAGAGCAATTCAAGGGCTACCAAAGGACAAAGCTCGAAAAGGACTTTTAGAAAAATACAGAACAGTATAATCTCTGGTTATAGACATGAGAAGGGGAGGACTATGATAGAAAATTATTTTTCTTATCTAGATAATTTTTTTTTCTTGAGACAGAGTCTCACTTTGTTGCCCCCAATAGAGCACTATGGCATCACAGCTCACAGCAACCTCAAATTCTTGGGCTCAAGCAATTCTCTTGCCTCAGCCTCCCAAGTAGCTGGTACTACTGGCACCCACCACAACGCCCTGCTATTTTTAGAGACAAGGTCTCGTTCTGGCTCAGGCTGGTCCTGAACCTGTGGGCTCAGGCAATCCACCCACCTCTTAGCCTCCCAGAGTGCTAAAATTACAGGCATGAGCCACCTTGCCTGACCTTTAGATAATTTTTAAAATACATGGTATAGGGAGAATATTAAAAGAAGAAAATTGTGTAAATAATTATGTTCATTCACAGAACATTTTTATATACCTTGTTAATCACAAAACAAAATTTAGATAAGCATATTTCACCATGTATAGTTTCATACATGTTTCTAAAATAATTTTGGAAATGAAATATTTGCACAGTTTTAAATGTGTGCAGGGTTTACCTTTGAAATAAAGTTTATGAACTTAAATATGCTTGTAATTTTTGGTGTAATGTTGAAGCTGTTATCTTGAAATTGTCTAGGCTTTCTCTATCGCTAAATGTTATGTCTGTTCTCAACACATGAATGTGGATCATTTTCTCCTTTGCTTTGCAAATATGTAATGATATTGGTATTGCACTTTGAAATGTTTGGGCAGGATGACTTTTTTTTAAATTTTTATAAGAAGTTAAAATACAAGAAAAAAATTGCAACTCTCATATGAGTATTAGAAGAAAATGTGTAAAATTTTTTTTCAGCTTGGTTATGTATATATGTATGTATGTATTTTTGAGACAGAGTCTCACTCTGTTGTGAGATCAAGTGATCCAACTGCCTCAGCCTCCCAGAGTGCTGGGATTATAGGTGTGAGCCACGGTGCTGCCCTTAACTTCATTATTGATGGAACTAGTAAGATGTTGAACTGGTCCAAAAGAGCACTTTAGAAATGAGATATTTCTGAGCAATGTTGGCATAGGTTTTTTAGGCAATGCTGGATTAGTTATGAAACTTTGTTAATGTCCAACAGGGCCATAAAATGTAACTTTGAAGTCATCTGTTCCATTTGATACAATTGCCTACATCTCTACTAGATAAAAAACCCAGAAGTTAACTTCAAACTTCACAGAATTTTACAACAACTCAGACAGGTAGTCTTTGAAGCCTAGTCCTGCTCAGAAAGAACTCTGAAGAATATCTCTTGCCTGTTTCCAAGATTCGGATAACATTTCCGACATAGCTATTTTTGATAAATGAGGCAACACTCCAAATAATATTTGCATATATCTAACATGCATTGGCAACATTTACTGAAAACATTTGTTCCTTACCCTGGAATCCGGATCTTCATCCATGTGTTTGTTTTAGAGAACTGAGGGCAAAGTGCCCACAACAGACTTTCCTAGAATTCTGATTGCTGAAGAAATTCTAGAAAATCTATAGAAATGAAAAATGACTAAATATGTAAGAAGAGAGCACCATCAAATATACTCACAAAAATGAATTAAATGCAAAACCTTCTATATATAATTCATTACCCCCAATAATCCCTATTTCCTGATGGTTCTACCATTAACAACTTCTCTGAAATTATCTATCATCTATTTATCTTTACCTTTGCAAATAACCACAGATTGCTACTTTGTAGAAAAATACCATACAACACTGAATTTTGTCATGCAATATGAACTAAAATAGCAGAAATACAAAAATGTTTCAAACTAGTAACAGCCTATCACTATACCTATCATTAAAGATGTAATGCAAAGAATTACATTATCCTTTTTATAAACCTATTATTGTCTCTTTGCTCCAATTGATTTCTTTTATCTCCAGCAGCACCTGTCTTAGACAATATCTCGATCTGTCTACTCAGATATTTAATAGGCATCTCCAATATACCCAGTCTAAATTACTCTTGGTTCCCCCAACCTTCTGTCCCCTCCATCTTTTTTCCTCAGCAGGAGGCAACCCATCCATCCAGTTGGTCACATTAAAAAAACAAGGGATTATCCTTCAGTCTTGCCTTTTCCCACTTTCAACACTGAATCAGTCTGATGGCGTTTCAGCTCTCTGACCTCTCCTAACCACTGCCAAGGCTACCACCACCACATCCCTGGGCATCATGAGCTCCTCCTCCTCGCATTAAAAACCCAGCCTCCCTTAAGTCACTGCTTGGAACTTTGTCTGTCTCTAACCAGTCTCTCTCTTCAACAGGCAGGAGTAAAGCCGTCCATTTAGTCTCAGTATCTTGTTATATCACTGCTATGTGTTTTACCTTTTAATGGCTGCCCATCTCAATCACAATTTTTTTTTTTTTTTTACCATGACCTAGAAGGTTCTGCACAATCTGGTCTCTGGGTTGCTTTCTGACCCCTCACTTGTGCCCCTATATCAGATTTTCTAGAATTTATTCAGCAATCAAATCAGCAGTTCTTTCAATTTCTCAAAAGTGTTGATTCAGCAGGGTGCAATGGCTCACACATGTAATCCCAGCACTCTGGGAGGCCGAGGTGGATGGATCCTTTGAACTCAGGAGTTTGAGACCAGCCTGAGCTTCTCTATTAAAAATAGAAAAAATAGCCGGGCATGGTGTGGACCATCCCAGCTACTCAGGAGGCTGAGGCAGAAGTTTGAGGTTGCTGTGAGCTATGATGATGCTATGGCAGGGTGACAGACTGAGATGTTCCTTGCTGACAGTATCAGGGTCTTTCTTCCAGATTTTTCATAGCTATTCCATTCACATCATTCGTACCATTTCTCAGAAGAGCCTTCCTGAGTGCCCTTTCTAACACGCATTCCCAGGCACTATCTTCTAACTCCTTACTCAGCTTTATTTTTCTTTGTGTTACTCAGTATTTTTATAATTTATGTATAGTTTTACATTTATTTTTTGTCTGTTTTTCCCACTAGAATGAAAGTTTCACAAAAACAAGTCTTTTTTTGTTATTTTTTCCTTGTGTTTGTTTGCAGTATCCTCAAGTGCCTAGAACAATTCCTATACCTGACAAGCATTAAATAAATATCTGTTGATTAGATGAGTTAGAGAAAGCAAATTACTCTGAGAATAGAAAAAAATTAACTTAATAAAAATTCTATATTACTTGATATATATGATTCAAAATGAAAATGCTGAAATATAGTTACTTTGTATAATTTTTCAAAAGCAGTAATCTTTCTTTTCTAGGTTTAGGTGAAGTAATTACAGGCAGGACAATTTTATTCTATTAATACTGAAGGAAACCAAGTCACACAAGTGAGCTGTTACATTTTTCTGTTTAATATTAATAAGGAAGCAAACAGTGTTTGTTACAACCATGAGAAATGTGCGTATATTTAAAACCTTGTCATCCGTCATACAGAAAGCACAGATTCCTTGTTGCCTTTCTTCCACTAATTCTATATTTATAAAAATATTCTTCCAATGATTAATAAAATTTTAATAAAGATATAGCCAGTATTTACCTACAGCTTTGATTTTATATATTCTAACATTAGGCAGGAACTTTTAAGGTCCTGTATACTTTAAAACTATTTCCCCAAAACAGCCAAACAGAAATTTTTCTCACATATTTAGATGACTTTTATGAAAGCTATTTTTTTAAAATCACAATATAAGTTCTTAGAGGGTAGCAAAAGGAGCAGAAAGTTCAATTTTGTAATTTGACAAATGCGAAAAAAAAAAATTAACCCTCCATCATGTTAAAAACTAATCCTTACAATAATTAACAGCATGCTTTATTTTGTTTTTACTGAGACACTTACACACTAGGATCTTTCTTATTCCTGATAGGAAGAATGAGAGAAGGAGAAATAAAAATAAAAATTGTATCAAGCTTTTTGGGAAGCAAATGGGCTCAAGGATCAGTAAGGTCTTACTACAATGCCATGCCACACTAATAATTTTTGGATTTTGATAGGTTTATTGACCAGAAGAATAGCAATAGAACTGCCTACAAGGAAAAGGCCCACCCTGGCATATTTATTTCCTAAATTCCCCATTGTGAGAGGGGCTTGACCTCATGACAGAGACTACAGGGTACCTCATCATCTTTTATAATGAAGTCACCAAAATATTCATTACAAAGTTTTACAAATTATTTACGAAATAGTCTCTACATGTTATCCACCTCTTTGTAATGAATATTTTTAACATAAAGGCCCATTTAGCCGCAATTTTCCACTTTCCTTATGCATGTTGACTTAATGGGCAACTTTGGGGACACTCTGTAGGATGTCACACTCGCCACTTTTCATTGCCAACCAAGCCATGAGGCTTCATCTTTGTAGTTCAGCGAAGTGACACACAACTCGCAGACTGAATTAAGGATATAGACCGAAACTCAGAGCCCAACTTCTCTGTCTATTTGTGAATGATAGCACAGCTGTGCCCTAGTGGACGTCTCACCTCCCCTCCGACTGCCCCTCCTCAGCCCTCACCTGTAGATTGGCTTGGAGAGAGCTATTCCCATACCAATAGTTTGAGTACTTCTGTAGAAGGTTCACATTCTTAAATGTGTATTGATTTCCATTCTTTAAAAAGTAATATACAAAATAATAACTTAAATGTGTTTACTTTCAAATTGTAATAGCTTCAGAGTCTATGAGTGCTTATTTTAGCAAATTATGTACCATGCTGGTTACACAGGTCTCGTGACTCTGCTTTTAATATATTTTAAATTACATTAAGTAATTGTCTTGGGGGCACATAAGGCTGTTAAAGTCTACAGATTTAGGCAAACTCTAACTCATGTAAATAAAAGTGAGATGATCAAATGAGATACTGTATTATAAAATGCCTACACATCTGTGTATCTTATCTTATTTATCTTCAATTAAGTATCTATAATAATCAGGCTCTGTACTATGTCTGCCTCAGTTTTTTCTTCCTCATTTCATCTTCATTATAAAATAAGAATTAGTTGATCAATTTCATTTTACAAATGAGTAAATAGAGACTCAGAGTGGATGAATCAACTTGCTGATGGGTGTATAATTGGTAAATGATGAACCAGTAATTTCATTCCTGCATTCTATCCACTACATTCCCACTGCTTCTAGAAAGTGCTCAAAATGGGGTCACACTTTCCAAAGATGAAAAGCCCATTATTTGCTAAAGCTGCTGAGTCTGACAAGTACAGATTACATGGTGCCTTATGTATATTCCACCCTGTTTAATTTTCCTATGGTTGACATTAATGTTTTATCTATTTTCTATTTGACTTATTATCTGAAACATCATTTAAAGGTTTAATAACTACTTAATCATTCATTGAGAGGATACTGGGCTGCTCTTTTAGAGTCTTTACCAGTATTGACAAATTCTTAGCAAATAGTTAACGTATGCTTAGGATGCGCCAGGTACTGTCTTAGAACCTCTAGGATACATTAGAAAACACCCTTTTGGGATTGACAGTCTACACGGAAAAGACTATGTTTAATAAGCACAATAATTAATAAATTATATAGGCTCAGCACCTGTAGCTCAAGATGCGAGGGCACCAGCCACATACACTGGAGCTGGCGGGTTGGAATCCAGCCTGGGCCCACCAAACAACAACAACTACAACCAAAAAATAGCCAGGCTTTGTGGTGGGCACCTATAGTCCCAGCTCTTGGGAGGCAGAGGCAAGAGAATCGCTTAAGCCCAGGAGTTGGAGGTTGATGTAAGCTGTGATGCCACGGCACTCTACCCAGGGCAACAGCTTGAGACTCTGTCTCAAAAAAATAATAATAATAATTAAATATATATATATATATATAGAGAGAGAGAGAGAGAGAGAGAAAGAGAGAGAGAGAGAGGGAGAGAGAGAGAGAATATTAAAAATTGTTTAAGAAATAGAACAAGGTAAGAAAGATTAATAGCATAGGGGAAGGAGAATGGTAGCAATTTTGTTATTTTAAATGGAATTGTCAAAGAAGACTTTGTGGAGACCAAGACCAATGACTGAAGTGACGATGGGGTTAATTATCTGACTGCAACAAACAGACTTTGGCAGGCAGGGAGAAGAACCAGCACAAAGGCTTTAAACACAGTGGATTTAAGGCAAAAAAGAATTGCTGACATGGGGGTGGGGAATGGCAAATCATGAGAGGCCCTTCTCTTTTCCTCTAATGGAAATGGGAGCCAACAGGAGTGCTTGAGTGCCGGAAGGACGTGTTCCAATCACGCCATGGTTTAATCTCATTACAGGGCTCAATCTGGCTGCGGTACTGGAAACGGCCTTCAGGAGACCAAAGAAAAAGGGAAGCATGCAAACTAGGCAGGAGATTATCCTGTTTAATCCTCATGAGACGGGAGGATGACTCAATCAAGTGTAGTGCAAAGTGGGGAGAACTGTCTGGATTCTGGACACGAGCTTTTAGTTAGCGTCAACAGGACTGCCCTAACAGTGAAGGGGAAAGCTACAGGGACGAGTGGAGGGTTAGACTAAGATCACAGAAAGCAGGCTCCAGTGGGCTGGTTCGAGTTGGAGATGGCTGTTAGATATCACATCTCATCATTCTCCTGGGATTGCTGAAGGCCCAGATAACAACTGTGGCGCCCCGTCCTTGAACTCAAGTTGCTGCAGTGATGTCCTCAGTGGAGGAGTCCTGGGCACCATTACCCACTGAGACCAGCTGACACCAGGTGGGGATACTATTTGCCATCACTAGGACTTGCTGGTCATCAACTAAAGTGTGTACCAACAATGTGGTATAGATATTTCTTCTCTTTGTTGACAAATACTTGTGCATTTGAGGTGCAGATTCATTAAGACTGCCTTATTCAGATAATTCTGATAGTAGAATATGGTCACATCAGAGTTACATTTTTCTCTAAAATGTTTTCTTTTTGACTTGGAATCATTAAAATTTTGAGATAATTTACACACATTATAAGGTATAAATTTAAAATTAACATAATAATGCCTTCTGACACTCTGGGTATTTTTCTACACAGCTTGTTTAGCAAAAAAAAATAATAATAATAATAAATAAATAAATAACATAAAACTCAAAGGTGATCTATTTTTGTTTCCCTTTATACTTTATGTAACATTCCTGATAAACTATAATTCTGGGTCAACATCTTGTTCTAATAGCATTTGAAGGTCAGTGCTAACATGCTTTATAATACTTCCTTCAAATAGAGGGCATTTTTCAGACAGCTTTCTAACTGGATGTATTTATGTTAATAGGGAGACGGCGAGGTCAAGTGGGCCATCTAGCAGGTGGTTTAGTAAATAAGGATGATGTTCCGAGAGTAGAAAGTGAGAAAACAAGAATTCATCTTGTTTGTTGTTGTTGCTGTTGTAATTGCCAATATCTAGAAAAAATAACGACAATTATGCCTGAAAGGAAAAAAAAAGAAGATAAAAGTAATAGCTAAGAGTCTCTAAGCACTAGGGCAGTTAAAGCACCGGATAATAATATTAGGATTCAAAGGGATCTTGGCAGATGGAGTGATGAGCAGAAACTGACACCAGGATGTTTAACCAAGATGAGTAAGTTCATAATTTAAGAACTGTAATTCGGATGAATACACAATTTTGTGAAAGTATTCCAATATTTTAAAGATAGAAAACATCCTTGATAGTTTATAGAGCAATGGACGGAGAGACTGGACACCTGAGATCTGGTTCCAGATCCTTAGAAAACTGGATATGTAGTTTCTGGCAGATCACACCAGGAGCTTTATTTTCATCACTCTCAAAATCAGGACGGTCCGACTGATGTCTAAGCATGTTCCCTTTCACATGCAAAAATTTCTATAGGCTCAGATACTAACACGATGTCAATTGAGTAATGTAGCTAAACCTCTTCTCTGGATTTTAATCACCCTATAAAATGCAGGGTAATATTATATGTGTACAACTATAAGTACATACTGCAGATAACTTGAAAGATAGGCTTTGATGCATGTGTTTCCCAGATCTTTTATTTTATTTTTAAACAGTCTCACTCTATTACCCTGGGTTGAGATCCGTGGTGTCATCATAGCTCACAGCAACCTCAAACTCCTGGGGTCAAGTGATCCTCCTGCCTCAACCTCCGTAACAGCTGGGACTACAGGTGCCCTCCACCACACCCAGCTAGTTTTTCTATTTTTAGTGGAGACAGGGGTCTCACTCTTGCTCAGGCTGGTCTTGAACTCCTGAACTCAAACAATCTACACAACTGGTCCTCCCAGAGTGCTGGGTTACAGGCATGAGCCACTGCACTCAGTTTCTTAGATCATATAAAATTTTCCTGTATATTGCCAGAATTCAACTCCATGAGAAGGTGGACAGAGATTACATTCTTGGAAAACACTGCCCAGTATATATTTAATAATTTTTTGAACATTCTATTATGTATACAAATAATATACACATCAATATGCAGGATGTTTTAAAACGAAAATTACATATTTCCCCCAAGGAGACTATTTCATCACTTTTTGTTAAGGTTTAAAAGTCATTGACTTTCATTCTATTTCATAAAAAAAAAAAACAAAAAACAAAAAACACTAGAGTTTTTAAAATAAATTGTACCTCTCTTTGAGCTCCACATTACAGCTCAACAGTATTTTTGGTCAAAAAAAAAATCATGTCTGTGCAATCAAGAGAAAGTTTCTTCAGGGAAGATCTACAAAAATAAAGCTCACAGAGTTCTGTATTGCAGCTGTGTGTGAAAGTAAAGAAAACCAGAATTCCACCTGACTAAAGATGGGGCTGAACAGGCCAGTTCCTGGATATTGCACAAAATCCCTCTGGGTGCATCAGAGTATTGTTCTTCAGAACCTAAGATTTTATCAGCTCTCTGTTGACAGTGCAAATTCAGAATTAGCCACGGTAAGTAGAAGAATCAATTAGTATCTTTTGGCCTTCTGACTTTCTTAAAACCCTGCCCATACCCCACACAGGGGCTGGTGAATTCAACTCAGATATGCCGGAACTTCCCATGAAGAGGCACGTTTTCCTGACGTTAAATTAATCTGTAATCTACTAAGCAGTGTCCAGTATGTTGGCAGGGGATCTAGTATAGAGATGAAAAAGCCTGCAAAACAGGGTCTTCAGTGCTCCAATATCTCCTTTATTGCACTGGGGAATAAATGTGGGACTGTCGTGGTAGATTTTATACGAGGTTAGAGTGGTTAATTCAACGGGGTCTCAAAAATCTAAACCTGCATCTTTCTTTCTTTCTTTTTTTTTTTTACTATTATTTCAGATTAATATGAAGGTACAAACCATTAGTTTACAATGTTAGGTAAGTCCCTGCTGTAGTTGTGCCTCTCACCCAGAATAAACCTGCATCTTTCTAGATACAATGTTCAAATTGATTCATTCAATGTTTCCAGCCTAACTGTTTCGCTAGGGTTTAAAAAAAGAAAGACTAGAAAGTGAAAATGATCTAATGAAACCTATTACCCCCTATTCTGTATGTGCTAGTTCAGCTAGGTGAAGTTAAAGGTCTGTTGTACATTTTAATTATGCCACAGGCAACAGAAAGGAGTTATTCATCTATGAAATGATAGAGAAAATATTTAATAGCAAAGCTCTCGGAAACCCTACAACTGCCTGGACACCACAGGTCTTTTGGAGACAGCCTCACGTCTCCGTGTACCAGTTTTCTCTTAGTTCTACAGAACTACTGGGACAGAGGCTAGTTTGCAGATAACTGTAACCCTATTTTAACTCCATGGTTGGGCTGGACACAAAAATTCCTCTATCTTTTGAGCAACTGCCATGTAGAAGCACTACCATTTACAGAAGATTTACAGTGGCTCAGTCCTCATCTTTGTCTGGTCCTCCTCTTTCCATCCCACATTGGAAAAATATAAGCATCACTGTGCAATTTGATTATAATTGGTATCAGAGTGAAACAGTGGATGATTCCTTCAGGACAGAAACTTCACATATACATTCTGCTATATGATACTTAGTGAGTTTATACAACCATCTTATGCAGTCCATTTCTTTCTTTTAATAAAGTGTTTACTGTTTTCAGTGTGTTGAATATATTATTGACCTAACATCACATAAAAATGGACATTAATAAATATTCACGGAACACCCACCTGGCAATGCTATCATTGACACTCTAGTGTGACATATTAATGAAATGTGATTGTTCTATTTAGACACACAATTTCAAGCTTTCCCCCAGGGTCCAGTCTGTATGCAGGCGGTCATTGTTTTGAAATACATGTCTTCTACTTTTACTATAGAAGCGTATTATTGGCCTGTGCTTAAGGTATTCATCCCCCCATGAGCAAAACTGTGTTGTCACATTGTAAAACTTCAAACATCCACCAAAAATATCCATAATATTGTACTCAGTATATCTGAATATCCTTTTGATGTGAGTGTGTTTTGTTTTCTGTGATGACTCTTGATTTTAAACTTTTAATCTCCTTACAGGCCTATATTTTCTCCTTTGAGCATTTTCCCTTGTGTTCACGAAGTATTCTTGACTCACTTTTCCAATGTGTGTCATCAGTCTTCTGAACTGCATTTACTCATGAATCCCAGAGCCTCCCTTCCCTGTGGACTGCAAAACAATCCCTAGAAATTAAGGGCAAGTTCATCTTGACTGATACTATGTTTATAAGAGAAATTGATGTCTTAAGAACTCAGGGGTAATAGTATCTTTATTCTGTTTAGCCACCATCATTTCTTCCAGAATACAGATCTTAAATAAACAAATAATCCATTCAAAATTTGCTGAGTCTGTCACATACTCAGATCACACCTGCAAGGCTTATTTTAAAAGTCACTTCCTCAAGCCTGGCTCTCTTCCTCCCCAGACGGAGACTAGTTGCCTCTCCCGGCTCGTGTAACACTGGCAGATGTTACCACCCACCTGACTTGTGGAATTGCAATTGTGCATTTATAGACCTTTCTCAGTTTTATATGGGCAGGAATGTATCTCCCGCATCTCACATACCGACTACTGGAAAGTCTGCCTAAGTCATTAAACCAAATAATCTCTTTATACTTTTCACCTGTGAAGATATGTAGTCTTCTATAGGAGGTACTTAATCATAATTCTGTTCCGAATTAATATTACATGTGACTTGAACCAGGAGCCTAATGTGTCAAGAGCACATGGTCATTAGAACAGTCTGTTATGTTTTAAGCTGTTGTTTACAACGTGTACATGATACCCAGTCCTGTCCAATTACTAGGGATGTGTTGCCCTGCCTTAAATCCGAGTGGAAGCACACTCTACAGGGTTTCAGCAGTCTTTTTAAGGATTTGAAAAAAATCCTTCTTCTGCTTTATACTTAAGAACCACAGCAAAGGCCGCAGGGGTGTCTGCCTGGTCTGTGGTTCCCTCATCTTACCTGGATACAGGCCTCGATGTCACTCCCTTGGGGATTTAGCTGACCCTTACTCAGAGACTATATCAAATATATCACTTGTTTTTCTCTAGATTTTCTCTTTTCCCAAGAAGGATATTTTTTTATTGTTGTTTCGTACAAAGTAGACAGTTGCCTATATCATATGGTGCAGACATTCCATTCTATAACTTATAATAAAACTCTAGGTCCCATTTCTCCAATTTCTAGATCTCAGCGCATCAAGAGATCCTTTTGAGATATCTCTCTAAAGCAAGTAGCTCTCTCAATGAACAACTGACTTTCAAGAAGATTGTTTCTTAAATGGGTAATCAGACTTAGGGAAGACAAAATCAGAGGCTGATTTTTTTTTCCTTTTCCTTTGTATTCTGGCTTTTCTGATTCCAGAGATCACAGCTTGATCTCTCTGACTTAGGAAAAAGATCATCAGAGAGAGTGCGAATAAACAAAAACTCTTTAAAAACAGTTGAATTTTTCACTTTGACATAATAATAAGTCCCAGTAAATGAGTCTCTTTTGTGCCAGATCAGCACTTTAAAATACTTTCAAATTAGAGGCTGTAGCCACGCTATTATCAAATTAAACTTTGTGAAAGATATCATGCTGATACAGGACATGTGGCGCCCCAGCCAGCTCAGTCTGCCTGCAGTGGGCTGGAGGGTAGGTAGGGGGGCCGCAGGCAGCTGCAGGAGCTAGAGGGTCCAGACAACTGCTGGGGAGACACCAGCACCTTAGGTTTCCCTCCCCTTGCACTTCTGGCTGCACAGGGAACCTTCCTGGGTTAATTTTAACAATTAATTTACATTAAATTAATTGTTAAAATTAATTTGTTAAATTTGTTAAAATTCATGTAAGTTTAACCAGTTTAAACTTGTTAAATTTCATGTAAGTTTCCTAGGCCTGGTCAATTTCATGCAAGTGTCCTAGGCCTGGGAATGAAAGGGATTGCAGCCACCCAGGCCACTAAATGTAACAATTGAGTTGGGGGCCAAATGACCCAATGTGAATATATATACCCCTGGACAAACAGCAAAGAGAAAAAGAGAGGGAGGGAGAAAGCCTGTTCCCCCACCTGGGTTCTCTCTGCCAGGAGCTTTGGTGTTTTTGTATTCTTTTCTTTTCTATAAAATAAATCCTGTCTGACCACTGATCTGTGCTCTGTGGATTCATTCTTTGAATCACCGAGACCAAGAACCCTTGAAGACGAAAGTCTGGTATCAATGCCATATTAGAGACCATTATAATGAAAATAATTTAAAACAATTTTCAATAATAAAAATGTTATTTCAATTTTAAATATTTGAATTTGATGAATTTTAATATTTCATGTTTTAGAAACATGAATTCTTGGGAATTCTTAAAAAAAAAAAAAAAAAACTTCTAACAACCTCCAAGGAAATATTATAGTATCCTACAGGAAAGAGAAAGCAGTTGGGAAAAGCTTCAAAAGACACAGAATTACAGCAGCAAAAATGACTATCCAGATTATAGTATCCTACAGGAAAGAGAAAGCAGTTGGGAAAAGCTTCAAAAGAGACAGAATTACAGCAGCAAAAATGACTATCCAGAAATCCCAGAGGGCTCAGTTCCAGTCCTAATTCTGGCATTTGCCTGTAAACCCTGTCGTTTCACCTGAGTCTCAACTTTTTTGGCATCTAGGAAATGAGTAAACAGGAAAAAATGATCTCAAAGAAATTTTTCATTTCTGGCTGGGTGTGGTGGCTTATTTGTAATCCTAGCGCTCTGGGAGGCTAAGGTGGGAGGATCCCTTGAGCTTAGGAGTTGGAGGCCAGCCTGAGCAAGAGCAAGACCCCATCTCTACTGAAAATAGAAAAACTAGCTGGACATGGTGGTGGGTGCCTGTAGTCCCAGCTTCTTGGGAGACTGAGGCAGGAGGACTGCTTGAGCCCAGGAGTTTGAGGCTGCAGTGACCTAAGATGACCCCCTGGCACTCTACCCATGGTGACAGAATGAGACTGTCTCACAAAATAAAAATCTTCCATTCTTAGAAGCATAATCATAGCACTCTATATGTTACTTCACAGCAATATTTAAGTAGGAGGCTTGTTATTGATCAGAAAAAGGAAAAGAAAAATCCAACTTTTAGGGCAGTTTTTAAAATTAAGTAATAAGCTTCTCTGCCAATTGAAAGCCAGAACCTGCATTTCGGGATGCGTTAACTCTCTAATCCTCTGAGAATACTGTGATCTCGGCTTTTCCAATATGCTTCATTTACTGAGGAGAAGGACACATATCACGGATACTGCACCACTGAATGGAAACAGGGTAGTCCTCGTTTATGTTTTATTTCATTGTTTAAAATTTACAATGTCTTTCAAGAAACAAGTCAATCTTCATTTTAATTTGCTTTCCAAATTTAGCAATGAAGAAGATAAAAAGTTTTTCTTCTTTTTTTCCTAAGCAAAATTTGAGAAACAGTGACAGTTAGCTAGAGTTTAATGACAAACTTGCCTTTCGAATGTATGTGCCAACCTGGAAGATTCTATGGACACATCGAATCTATGTTTGAAATGAAGCTATGTAAAAAGAAGCCTGACACGATCAAGCGAAATGATACAGCCCGGGTTCCCTTCCACCAGATATTTCTTAAAGAAATGATCATTTAGGGTGGTGCCTGTGGCTCAAGGAATAGGGTGCTGGCCCCATATACCAGAGGTGGTGAGTTCTAAACCAGGCCCAGCCAGAAACTGCAAAAAAAAAAAAAATGATCATTTAAGAAATGGTTCCTTTGGGGTTATTTCTCAAATTCAGACTTTGTCTCCACATTTAGTCAAAGCCAAACACTTCTCCTTTTAGAAGCAGCATGGAATGGCAGTTGTACCCTCGGACTGGAGTCAAGCAGACTCTGGGGACACTGGTCCCTCATTGAGTCCATATGGGCAATAACTTAACATCTGTAGGCTACAATGCTGTGATTTATCATCAGAGGAGAGTGGAAGGACCTACATATTAGCTTCTGTTGTGGATGGTAGGAGTTATCTCTTAAAAACATTAAGCATAGTAATTGGCAGATAATAAGTGCTCAAAACATATTAGTTTTACTTGTTTTTTTGTTTGTTTCCTGAGACAGTCTCACTCCTCACCATGGATAGAGTGCTGTGGCATCATAGCTCACAGCAACCTCAAACTCTTAGGCTCGAGAAATCCTCTGGCCTCAGTCTCTGGCACAGTTGGGACTACAGGTCCCCCCACCACCATGCCTGCCTAGTTTTTATTTTTAGTTTTATTTTTTGTTTAGTATAGACAGGGTTTCACTCTTGCTCAGGATAGTCTCAAACTCCCGAGCTCAGGAATCAACCGGCTTGGGCCTCCCAGAGTGCTGGGATTACAGGTGTGAGCCATCACACCCAGCCAAAAGATGTTAGGTTCAGTTTGTTTTCTCAATCTTTTTAAAAAAAATCTGAAAAGCATAGCTGACACTTGTAAATGCCAGCAAAATAATAATACTAAAGATGATTAAAAATGACCACTAGTTACCTAAATTATAGCACTTTTTTTCCTTCCACTGTTACCCAGAGTGGGTTTAGCCTTCCTTTTTATGATAATTGGGCAGTTTCCAAAACCAGCAGAGCAGCCAGGCCTCCCCAGGCAGCATGTCTGCCCTGCTTTCGGCCCAGTGGGACACAGTGGGGCAGGGCCTGGTTCCAACAAACCCTCTGCGTCCTTCTCCAGGCACAGCTGCGCTTGGCCCCTGTGCACTGATCCCAACCCTCACTTCCTCACCATGGAAATCCTCCCACTCTCATCCCTTACAAGGACATGGACAGGATGCGAATCCCCTTACTTTGTGATAAAGAAACAACCCCGAGAAACCCCGGCCTTGTGAACCTTTCTTCCTATTGCTCTGAATTGCCTTCCGTTTCCCTCAATTTTTTCTCTCTGCTCATTATTATCCAAGCAACACATTTTCCTCCAGACATCCTCTTTTTTATCTAACTTTACAAAATAATTTAGGAAGTATTTATTGAGTAAATAAAAAATAAGGCCTTACTTCCGTTTTCAATAGGCTTAGCGTGAAAATAAGAAAAAAGATGCACAGACATGAAACAGTGATACTGCCCAGCTTCCTCTGTGATTCTGCCGCAGTGTCAGCTCCAGGGTCCACCTTGGAATCTTCAGGTAAAGCGTTAGGTCCTTGCTAATGGAACAGCCAGTAGCCACATGTGGCTACTTAAGTTCTCATTAATTAAAATTGAATAAAACTAGCTATTCTGTTTTTCAATCACACTGACTACATGTCAAGTGCTTAACAGTCATACCTAGCAAGTGGCAACTATGCTGGAAAGTGCAAGAGACTATCTCTATTACCACAGAAAGTTTATTAGGCAGTGCCAATCTAGGAAACTGCCTGTTGCCCTGTTTTGCATCCATGGAATGTTCAGTTGATTGATTTTCCTTATTCAAATTCCGTTGAACTTTTTCTGAAATAAACCAGTATACAAACAAACCAAGTGACAGCCTGAGCTATGTGTGACTGATGTAAGGCAATATAAATAAATGGGATATTTCAGTCAAGGATTTGATTAGGTAAATTGTGAGTCACCTAAAAAAGGGTTTTGGGGTTTCAATTACATCTGAAAAAAAAAAGATTTTGTATAAAAATTGTCAGCTTTAGAAATGATTTCCAAGATAGTACATACCAGTTGTATGTGTGTATGGGAGAGAGAGAGAGAGAGAGAGAGAGAGAGAGAATATGCTTTCTTATTTTTTGCACCAGAACTTTTCATTGAAAAGTATCTAACACATGCCTACTTAAACCCAAAGCAATATAATGCCACCAAAATGAAATTATCCTCTCAGTAGATTAATTTGATATGAATAACGATCTTACAACTGAATACAAATCCAAAATTAGCAAAGGGCAGTAGTGGAGTGGTGAAAGACCAATTAAGTATTTTAAAATTGTTCAAGATACAAGTACAATTGTCTATTTCAAAAATTAAAAACAAACCCAGAAGCTCTACATTTAATCTATCCTGAACTTCCTATAAATGCTGTGAACTTCACTGATCTTTACTGAACATATATATTATGCAGTCTGCGATATGAAAAGTGTGCATGCACATGCCACTTAAACTGCTGCCCTTGTGGCAACATATACCACCACAAAGGGCAGGAATAACATCTTTGATGTGATCAGGGCTCTTCAGATTCTGACTTGGGCTTGGTACTTAGTAAACACATGAACTACTATGCGAGTTATATTTAACTTAGGTTAGCTTTGAGCCCCCAGTTTCAGGGAGGCATCATATTGGGGGGAGGAATGTTCTTATTTTATTTTGCTTTACTTCAAAAAATGAACAAAAAGGGGTCCCAGCCAGAGTTGAGGTTGCTGTGAGCTATGACGACATGGCACTCTATGCAGGGTGAGAGAATGTAACTGTCTCAAAAACAAAATAAAAACAAAAATGGACAAAAAATGGCAAAGTAGAACTACTGGCTGAGATTTCTTTGTAAAAAGCCAACATTGTATAACCAGGAGTTATGGCGGGCGCCTGTAGTCCCAGCTACTCGGGAAGCTGAGGCAAGAGAATTGCTTAAGCCCAGGAGTTGGAGGTTGCTGTGAGCTGTGATGCCACGGCACTTTACCGAGGGCCATAAAGTGAGACTCTGTCTCTACAAAAAAAAAGCCAACATTGTAAGACTCACTATTACTACATTATGGGATGAAGTATGATTTATTTTATTAACATTAAGAAAAAAATAACTGGTTATTCCACAGTTGTAATAAATGATTATTAAAACTTTTTAAAAAACCTTTTTAATTGTTTAATAAAAACTACAGCTCCCACTGAAGGTGGGAGCTGAAACTGGGCATAAACCATAGCATTCCCATACTTAGACTTTTGTTTCAGATATTGAGTGACTAGTACAAAAACCTCTACAGAAATTTGAAAATACAGAGAAAGTTGACCAATCCCTGAAATCACACTACCTCCCTAGAATCAATCAGGAAGAAATATCATTCTTGAATAGACAAATATCAACCTCTGAAATTACAACAACAGTAAAAAAGCTTCCAAAAAAACCAAAGTTCTAAACCAGATGGTTTCCCACCAAAATTGTACTAAATCGTCAATGGAGAGTTCACACCTATATTGCAGACCCTATTCCCAAACCTTGAGAAGGAAGGAACTTTCCAAAACTCCTTCTACAAAGCAAATACCACCCTATTACCAAAACCAGGAAAAGACACAGAAAAAAAAGAAAATCACAGACCCATTTCATTTTTGTTTTGTTTTGTTTTTTATATGTTTGTTTGTTTGTTTTTGAGACAGTCTCACTTTTTTGCCCTTGGTAGAGTGCTTTGGCATCATAGCTCTTAGCAACCTCAAACTCTTGAGCTCAAGTGATTCTCTTGCCTCAGCCTCCTGAGTGACTGGGACCACAGGCACCCGCCACAGCTCTCCACACCCTGCCTCCCCACCCCCGGCTATTTTTAGAGGCAAGGCCTCACTCTGGCTCAGGCTGGTCTTGAACCTGTGAGCTCAGGCAGTCCACCCGCCTTGGCCTCCCACAGACCCATATCCTTAGTGAACATCTACACAAAAATACTCAAACTCACAAGTTCCTTGACCTAATAAAACACCATGACCCCAGGTAATTTTTTTCTCTAGTGTGGCAGTCAATGGATTAAATAACCAGAATTGAAAAAAACACAATTTAAAAATAGTCTTTTGCTGAATGCTCAACACTCCATTCCAACTCTCCCTCCACTCAGGCAGTGTTCACTCTCATAAAAGTATTCTTAAAATACCTGTACAGCCGTTCTTGCATCCTGTGGACTTTAAACACTGCAGAACTCCTTTGGTTGATTAAATAGTGTTTAGGGTTCTTAATTCATTGTTTGGAAGCCTCTGTACTCAGCAAACTTTCTCTGAGTTCTTCCTTGTCTTCCCAGGGTCAGGAATCTTTTTTCCTGGATTGTCTCAGTATGAAAATCAGATGACTTAAACTATTACAGCTGCTTCAACTTCTACCCTTCACTAATTACGGCCAGATGCAATCTATTTAAACCCACCAGGTGTCTCCCCTCTGGTCAGAGTACCTCACAGAATCTTTGCTATGGATAAAATACGGAAAAACAGAATGCCAAATACGTAATGAACCCTTCATGGAGAAGTCGACAGGTACATTTAGAGAGAAAAAACAAAACAAAACATCATAGTTGACTGTGTAGGCAGTGATGCACAAGATTATTGTGTCATTCTATTGCTCACAGACATATTTATGCCTGCAAAGTTTCTTACTCTAACTGAAAATGTTATTTACTCATCATGCTAAATATAACAATAAAGTTAAAAACTACCCTGTGGGGTTTTTCAAATAAACATACTATTTTACTTTTACTTTCTCAAGGTTATGCACATAATAACTAATATATACAATAGGATGAAATAGAATAATCCTTTAAAAATAAGTTTATTGCTTTTAAAATGGCATGAGATGATATTTTGATGCAGCAGTCTGAAACCAAAATAAAATTTTTCTAAAAAAACTATCTCAATGTCATGCAATAGTCTATGAAGCATTGCAGGAAAAACAAGACGTCCTTGCCACTACATCATTTGCATATATTGGATAATTTATATACTTAGAGGGTGTTTGGAAAGATTTAAAATTTTTCTGTCTCTTCAATTTCAGAAAATAATTTTAATTTTTTTTAATTTTCAAATTAATATGAGGATTAGGTATCCTTGGTATTGTTTGCGTTTAGGTAAAGTCCACTTGCAGATGAGCCTTGCCTTGGGAGGTGAACCATGTGTCCTTCTGCTGTGCACCGTCTGTGAGTTCACTCCAATCTCCTTCCCCCGCCCCTCCAGTGGAATTTAATTGTTTTCTCCTCTCATGTGGGCACATAGTTGTTCATCTACTGGTTTCATATTAGTTTTGAGGACAGTGGATCCTTGCTTTTCCATTCTCCTGATACTTTACTAAAGAGAATGTTCTTCAACTCCATCCAGGTTAACACAAAAGATGCAAAGTCTCCATCTTTTTTTTTTTTTATATGGCTGAATGGGACTCCACGGTGTACATATACCACAGTTTATTATCCATTCATGGGTTGATTCCACATCTAGGCAATCGAACTGCAATAAACATTTTAATGAAAATGTCCTTGTGGTAAAATGTTTTCTTTTTTTTTACTTCTGGGTAGATACCTAATAATGGATTTGCAAGATCAAATGGAAGGTCTACTTTTAGCTCTTTACGAATTCTCTATCCTTCTTTCCAAAGAAGCTGAATTAGTTTGCAGTCCCACTAACAATGTAAAAGTGTTTCCTTCTCTGCACATACACTCCAGCATCTGCAGCTTGGGACTTTGTAATGTGGGCCATTCTCACTGGGGTGAATTGTTTTGTATTCTGACTCTAAAATGTCTCCAACATGTTATCTGCACATATGGTCTTGTTAGTTAAAGCAAGTAATACATACATATATATATATGTATATATTTTTTATATAATCTTTATGTTGCCAAATGGCTCATTCTACAAATTTTAATAAATAGAAGAGAGACTCTAATTTGAGACTATTGCATTTGAAGTAACCTCTCTCTGGAATTGCTAATTCAATTTATCTATGTCATATATAAATCTGTTTGGTTCCTAAGGAAGGTAGGGAAAAGAATTATCTCCTATTTTAAGACATCAGTGACTCTCCATGATCTTAAGTTTTATCTTCTTTATTTCATTGTTTCATATGTAAAGTACTATTTCTTAAATGTTTAATATTTTACATTAAACCTTTTATGTTAAAATGTTTATGTATAATAATTATTGTTCCATAAGCCTTATTGCTTAATAATGTATATCTAAAACAACTATCAGACTGGGAATCCCAGACTCTGATAAAATTACCATCTCTAATGAGATCTCCAACTTGACATAATTATTACACGTGGATGACAACCTGCTACCAGAGTCAATACATTTACATTTTCTTTTAACACTAATTTATAGTATATTTAATTGTTTTTAATAAAAATGTTTGATTTACTTTTTAACATAAAATATTGTATCTATGTATATAAATAATGGTGAAATTAACAACATAATATTACCATAATACATGTGTGTATGGAAACTAGGTTTATCCCTTTGGTGATTTTGATGATTTTTTTCAAAATAATTAATTGTTTTCCAAATTTAAGAATAAGTAAGTTATTTTAAAATAATTTAGTTATTATAATTAAATTTTATTAAGTGAAAAAAAAATAGTTTAATGATACCTGAGTAAAAATAGAGCACAAATAGAAAATTTATTGTGTCATTTATAATTCAAACATTAAACAAAAATTTCCTATTTTTGAATGACTGCATTTTTGTGTTTCAATGATATAAAAAGTTAGAAGTTCCAAATACCTACAATATTTCTTCATTTTATTTTTAATGAGATTCTATAACAATATTTTCTTGGAATTATCTGCAACTATACATGTATTAACATTTACATAAAGAGTTTTATAATTAGAAATCTACTACATAGGTCATCAGAATACTTTCATATTCCTTATCATTTCAGTGTCTATGGGTGGTTTCAATTTAAAATTTTTAGTCTACACCTTTACCCCTTTACTGGCATATCTTAGGATAAAATCTCAAAAGCTCAATTTTGAAAGACAATATTACACTATGATAAACTCCAAATATTTTCCTGTATTAGATATCACTGCTTCTGAAATAAAAAGTCTATATATTCCAAAATAAACAAGCAAATGAGGAATATATGAACTTTTTTTTTTTTCTATTCCTAAAGATTTTAATGACCAGGCTAGGTTGTGCTTTCGACATTTCTTCTCTGGACTTGCTAACATCCACTTCAAGGCTGCAATAACTAGATTAAAGTAATAACACACCAAGTGTAGCTCCAGGCTACAGTTTTAGCTGACACAAATCATCTCTCACTGGATACACTTTATAGTCTCTAACACAAGATGACTTTGCTGGAAAAGTTAGTGTTCGCCAAGCTAGGGTTACGTTTATATGCTGCCATAAATCCGCAGCGAGCACCACAAGTTTTTGAGAGTTTGAAATGAAACGGGGATGATGTACTTAAAATACCTTCATTACATTTCTAAATTACATCAACTTTGACCAGTCGCCCTGGGATAAATGCTAGCTAATCTCTATTGGTTCCTGAGAATTTCTGGCTGAAGGCTAACTTAGCTTTGTTTGATCATTTAAAATGGCACATTTGTCTTCAATGATAAATTAAGAAAATTTAAACTGGAAAAAATCAAGCTAGTAGTTTAAATGCAAAAATAAGAAAACATTTAGCATATCTGGCTGGGTTATAATCGGTTATAACAAAATATTCTCCTATTATAAAACTGTCTATCCTAACTTTATAATAAAACATATTTTACATAAAAAGTTGATGTTTGATTTTTGCTGAACTGCTTTTGAAAATGTTCACTTATAAATATATTAACAAACAGATCTGAATGATCAATTGCCTATCTATACATCTTTAGAAAATTCAGAAAATGAGTAATGTATGAGAGATTCTTTATAAATTAATCAGTGAGGTGGAGTCTAGGAAAAACTCTAAATATATATTTTGAGGAGTGTCAAATCCTAAGACAGATTTTGCTATAGGTATTTCTACTTTATTAAACCTAAATACTTATTTCCTTCATTTAATAAAAAGAAGAAAACATTTAATAAAAAGAAGAAAACTAAAGAATCATAATTAAGGGAAAAGATGCTTCTGATAACACAGTATGTATGATTTTTCTAAAGAACATATGATTAGCTCTGCAGAGCTACAGCAGCAGTTTTGAGAGAACCTTCCAGTTATGGAATTTTTCCACTCTCTATACTTGAACTTACAAGCCCTTTGACATAATAAACCAGTTTTTGCAGATTAAAATATATTAGAATGTGATGTTGAACCAGAAAAACCAAACAGCTGGTATTCTGAATTACCATAATCTCTGTAGAAGTAAACATTGTATGTTTACACAAACAAAACAATGAAAAGACACATGTACACATATTATCAGTTTGATAGTTAGCTAGTTCCTAAGAATATGTAAAGTTATAGAATAGTGATGTGCTTTCTTTGTCTTAGGAGACAATGTACAATTTCTCATAAGGAACCATAACTTCGAAGGCCAATGGTCCATATGTTTGGGGGGTTCACTTCCAGCATTTATTTACATCATCTGAATCCTTGGCGTAATGAATACAAATTAGGTATAAATTATTTTTACATGAGCATTATTACACACAGTAATAATTTTTATAAAATATTATTAAACAATCCTAGAAACTATTCCACAAAGGAAACAGCTTTCCTTTAAATTTATTTTTTACAATAGGCAATGATGTAGGTGATTAACAGATGTTATAATCCCCAGATGGGATTTTGATAATTATGAAAAATAATTGAGTTATAAAGATATACTAAGTCTAGGGTAGTTTTTCTTGAGTTTCAGTCTACTTGTTTCCAAAATTATGTGGACTTGGCTAATTCTAAAACATGATGTTAACATAAATATAGCACACAGCTAACAATACTTCCTGGATGTCACGTTACCTCCCTGGATAAACTGTCTAACATCTGGGTAGGGGTTAGTCTTTTCTTTTTGAGGATTAAAGAACATTAGGCTTTATTCCATGGAGAAATAAAGTGGAATGGGTTTCTAGTCTGTTTATAAGTAGAATAAGAAAGGTAATGTTTAAGGACAGCCCTTCTCTGTATACACATAATCCATTCGGAAAGACTAACTCAGTAGAGGAACATGTTTTGTTACCTTGAGAAACAGGACACAAGCTATAAAAGTTGAAAACAGTGCACCTGTCTTCAGGATCTCTGGAGGTGCTTGATGTTTTCCTGTGTGTGTGTGCTTGTTCATGTCGTATGTATATACGTCCACATATGTGTGTACGACTGATGTCTGTCTTCTGTGTAGTGTTGTGTGTAGTTGGTGATATTTCAGTTCCATTTTTCTTTGAAGACAGAATTTTTCCTCTGGTTTGGCTTTCCTCTGCATTTCTTCAAGATAGATTAAAGAATAAAATACAATGTACAAAATAATGTAAAAAATTCCTGCCATTTTTAGAGCAAATATTTGAGACAAATATTTCACTTAAAATCGTCTGTTTTAATGTTATTAGGTCCCATGTTTCTCCCACTGTGTTTTAGTGTCCTTAATCCACTTTTCACACCCCAGCTAAAATAAAATGACTTCGTATCTTCGCCTTCTCTCCATCAACCTTTCCTCGCTTGTGCCAATTCTGCCTCTTGGCTTGCATTTCACTTTCTTATCTATTTTCCTAAGAATTTTCTACTCATTAAACATTTCCCCTTTTCAAAGAAATCTTCTGTCTACACTTATGTGTAAAGGTAATCCATTACATTCACTAACAACTGGAAACCTATGATGGCGTTAAAAAGATAACTAAGAGGGTAGTGCCTGTGGCTCAAAGGGGTATGGTGCTGGCCCCATATGACGGAGGTGGCAGGTTCAAACACAGCCCTGGCCCAAAACTGCAAAAAAAAAAAAAAAAGATAACTAAGAAAGTCACGGTAAAACCTAATTATTTACTGTCAATATCATTTACTAATGGTTGAAAAATGTGACCAAACATTTAAGTTTATAATATTCACTTTAAGTTTGCAAGAATAACTTGTGGATATGTTGTTACAGTTTTAGAAAGATTGGGCATTATTCTGAGTCATTGATATACTGTGAGTACGAGATGGCGCTTTCAGTTAGCAGACATCTGACTTTACAAGTTTCTTTTTTACGAGTGATTTATTACTATATTTTGACTGTGTTAGTGACAAAATTGAATATTTTTTCTTTTTATTCCCTTTAAACTCTTTGTTTAAAAAATCTGCACAGCAAGTAAGTCCTAAATGATCAATGTCCACAGATTTTAAGCAGTAGTAGAGATTGTTAGGATTTCAGGGTTATTAATACGGCTGTCTTCATGGCTTACTACGTAGACCCAGAAGCAAACAACTTAAACAAAATAAAAAGAAAAGCAACAGCATGCCACACTAATCATAATAGCAATGCACCCTGTAACACCTCTAAATTACATTTCAAATCTTATCTGGTTGACTTATTTCACAATATACTTAAAAATAATTTCAATCTTTCAAAATAGATGCGGATTCAATGATACTTTTAAAGGTTTTAAAAATACCACATTAAAAATCACCTACCCTTCTGCAGTCTTGAGGACTGTTTCTTTCCCATTTCCTCTGTGAAACTAAATTTGATCTTGCCTAAAGGTGCAAGTATACTTATATGTGCAGGGACTTCAATAATTCATATTTTTGACATCCAGACATTATATGATCCACTGAATATTCTTAATTAGTTGGGGAAGGAAGCATCTGTATGGATTCACAAATTATTTTAAACATGCTTTTAAATATTTTAAATTAGAGCTTCCAATTAAAATTGTACATGTCACATTGTCTCATTTAATTCCACTGTTCTTTTTAGGAAGCACAGCCTCAGCTGAACGAGCCTCATTGATGTGAGCTGAGCTCAATTAGTTTCTGATGTTCTGCCAAATTGCCTCATTACCTGTCATACGAACACCACTGACACTTTTAAAGTTGAGCTCTTTGCATCCATATTATTCTCTTCAGAACAAAAATAATTATTCTCATTAGAGTAGTAAAAATAAACATTTTGCTAATAAACAATAGACTGATACATTTGCGATATAAATAATAGAGAAAAGCAATGGCGAGATGTACATTGAGCGTGTGCTCACATGTATACACGTGTGCACACACACGTGAGATTGTTAATTTATATAAAGTGTGGGTCCTTCACACGATCCTTAGATGTTTGTTAGTAAGATTGTTTTGTCTACTGGGGTTTCCATATTGCTTACAATGTTTTGATGATAAGAGGAACTAGGAGTTTTCTATTCTGTGTATATTTGAATTTAAAATGTACTTCACCCTAGGATCATAAAACCTATAGCTGAAGCATTTCTCACTGCCCAGAGGGCTTAGAATGGCTTAAAATACATTTATATCACATTCTAGAAGAGGAAGTATTAACAGCTACTTCAAAGAATCTTTATTTGTAAATCCTTCATTAATGCTGCTTACCACTTATCCAAATATTGACCCACAAGTAAAGGTTTATGTGGTTTTAACCCTTGCATCTTTAGTCATCCAGACAGCTTTTCTTTCTCCTTTACCTTTTATTCATTGCCTTTTGCACAGAGAAACAGAAGGACAGAAGGTTAGAATCTAATTAAGAGAGAATGTTTTTTCAAAGTTGGTCTATACAGATGACATGTATTGGAGCAGAGGACAATTTTTTTTTTTCCTGAATGGCTGGTGTAAGATCATTAATAGAGAAAAAGATTGCATTCCATTAATATCCTTACATTCCATTAATACTGTAAAATAATCTAGTTATAAAACTTTCTGCACACTAGTGGCCTCCAACCCCAGCTCTACACTGTAATCACCTGGAGGGTTTTTAAAAAATACCCCTTCCTGGGCTCCATTGCGTACCAGTTAAATCAGAATCTTGGGGCTAGAGCTAGAGGCATGGGTGTTTTGTAAAACCTTCCCGACTGATTCTTTTACACAGCCAGGGTTCAGATCCGCTGTTCTAAGAACTTCTACCTTGTAGATAAGAAATAATCATGGCCACCAAGTGTAAGCTCATGACTTTCTCTGGACTTTAAATTTACTCTTTGTTTTAAGTAAACTTCAAAGGACTTTGTAAAATTAAAATTAACATGAACATACATTTTTCCTATTTTAAATATTGTGGGAGTGCCTCCATTTTATTACTAGAGTTTATACTAACATCTACTTATGAGGCTTATTTTTTTTTTTGTAATGAAATTCAGGTAATCTAAGTAACTAAATATGTATGTAACTAAAAATATATTATTTTTAATTTCTACTTGAGGATGGAAGGATTCTTTTTCTTTTCCGTGATATGAGATTAAATGTAAGAAATCTTAGCGTTGCCTTGGATACAAACCAGGGGTAATTATTAGGGGATTGGACCATCTGAATTTCTCTCCCACTCAAGTTTGATGTTGATCTCATTATACATGCATTGTTACCAGGGTTCTTGGAAAATGAGAATAACCCAGAGTCCACAAACACTGAATAACAAGTCTTTCAGGAAAGGAAATTTGCTCCTGTGTGATAGGGTTCGTGCAAATATCACTGCGTTATTTACTTTCAGCACGCTTTCCACTTAGCAGGGCAATCTGCACACACACAAGAGGTCATGAGAGTGATAACACTGACTGTCAACAACACTTCACTCAGCATGGCATGGTGTCCTCACCTCCATGCCTCTAAATTGGGGATTCTCAGGGAAGCAGTTTACAGGAGTCTCCAGAAAGCACCTAAGAGACACAGGGAGCAAGGTAGAAACAAAACAATCTGCCCCATTACTTTTATTTGGATTAATTTTCTCTATTTAACATAATTTTTAACTTAGAACCAATATCACAAGAGGGTAGGACATCTATTAATTAAAGGGTCGGGGAATAAAATTGAAGATCACTGTTACAAATTACGTGGTTTTACAGTGCAGTGCCTTAGACATCTTTTTCTCAAACAGTTTTCTTTTTGCCCGTTAACTATACATTCAGACATCCGTCCTGTTATAAATTCTGTGATACTTAAAGACCGGACCAGGTGTACCGTACTGCAGTTCAATCACTGTGGCTATTCCACTTTGAGACGTGAAGGGCACATCTGGAGATGCCTGCCTAATACCCTTTATTTAGAAATCATTTTTATTCTTAAGTAGCTGTGCTGTGTGACTTACAGTGTTTGCTAATTTCACATTTTGAAACTTTCTGGAAGGATCATAACTTTAAAGCCTCTTTGTTTTTAAAGAGGTAGAGCTTCTCCTCTGCCTACTGAGGTTGCTTCTTCTTTCCAGAATCATTCCAGAAGATTCTTGGTGTCCAGTAAGCATCTGGTGTGTGACCACTCACAGGGGGACTTTGGAAAAGGCAGCCACTGGGTTTCTCATCCTTCGCAAAATGCTCATCCTCAAGGTCAGTAACGTCAAGTGGTGCAGAGTAAACAAGTTCTTTTTATTCCTACATTTTATTATTTAGTACATGTATAACCTTATATTGAAACTACTCTCTTGGCCAGGAGCACTGGCTCATGCCTGTAATCCCAGCACTCTGGCAGGGCGAAGGGATGGATCACCTGAGCTCAGCCTAAACAAAAGCAAGACCCCGTCTCTACTAAAAATAGAAAAACTAGACAAGGTGCTGTGGCAGGCACCTGTACTGCCAGCTACTCGAGAGGCTGAGACAGGAGGATCACTTGAGCCCAAGAGTTTGAAATTTCAGTGAGCTATGACACCATGGCACTCTACCCAGGGTGACAGAGTGAGACTCTGTCTAAAAAGAAAAGAAAAGAAATCAACCAACCAAACAAACAAATTGCTGTCTTCAAAGTCACCAAGGACCAGAAAGTAGTCGAATTCACCGATGTTCTCAGCCTGCGGCCTGCCTGAAGCACTTTCCTAGACAAACAAATTCATGTTTGTTATTGTTGATTGTGATTTATTCTTGCTACTTCTGACAAAACATTTTGCACCCTTCTAAATGTTTAATGACATCAACCCTTGAATCAGAACTTTACCATTTCTCAGATTCCACCAATAACTCCTGGTTTCAACTGCACAGAGCATCACAAATTGGGGGAAATATTCTGGAAAATGTTATCAGACAAATGCTAGTTCTCCCATTGACTACCTGCAAGTTATTTGAGCTCCTTGAGCCTCTATTTCCTTTGATGAAAATTATCTATTTAGAAATGTACTGAAGGTTAAGAGATAAATATTATTATGTGCAAATACCAAGCATGACATGTAGTAGTTATCCAAGAAATGACATCTGTCCTTTCTCCTTCCCTGTTTCATAACTCTCATGCCAATTAATTGTTTCACTCTCTGAGGGGCAAAAAAACAACACCCCCCCAAAAAGAAAAATACAAAAAACTTGGATTATACTAATTACTAATTCTACTCACCCCCCATGCCCCCAGAAGGGTCTCACTGTGTCACTTGGGCTAGAGTGCAGTGGCATCCAGCGCCAGGCCTCCCTAGTTTTTCTATTTTTAGTAGACACAGGGTTTTGGTCTCCTGATCTCAAGCCTCAGCCTCCCAGAGTGATAGGATTATAGGTGTGAGTCACGGTATCCAGCCTACCTCTACATTCTTAATTTTAGTTCGGTAATCCTCCTTTTGACACTTACATAAGCCACATTTAACCCATGAACTGTTATTACTTATGACAAATATCTGCCTGGTAGAGTCATCATACTTAACATTCAAAAAACACAAAATTTGTACCTCCACTACTGCGTATTGCTTTTATAAATGTGTTATCTTTCTTCATTTAAATCCCATAAAGTGCTATGCTTTGTGAAAATGCATTTGTTGATAACATGTCTACTAAAGAAAAGGTGGCATTTCAAGAGAGTATACAAAAATAGATTTTCTTTGAAAGGAAATAGATTTTCTATTTCTATCAATAGATAATGGAAAATACCAAAATTCAAAATTATTTCATTTTTACCTTGAGTAGTGCCATGTATAAATTCCCTTCAAATCAGATCTACTAAATCATCTAAAAATGACTTTAAATGATTCCTTAATTGAAAATTTTAATTATGAATAAATGTTTCAGTATAATCCTAATTATAAAGTCCACTTTCTTTGACTGATATACTTCGAAGTGCTATATTAACACAAACTCAATATTCTTTGTAAAAGCACTCCATGTTTGGGTGTGAAAGAAACCGCAGGCTTCATGTTCTTAATATCATTGTAAGCACGACATTTTCATAAATGTGTGTATCTGACTCTGAAATGCTCAGCTCTGGGAGCCACAGAAAAGACACGGAGCTGGAGAGCTGACCACAGAGCCAGGACACGGGAGTGAAGAAGGTATGACCATCTCTCTGTGCAGTTACTGGCTCCATCAAAAAACAGGTCAGGTCTATGTTAAGTACTGGGAAAACCAACATAAGAAAATGTGTTCCCTGCCCTCAAGAAATTCCCAGCCCAAGGCAAAATCACACAGCCAAACATTAGCACTTCAGATAGAAGCATATGTCAATAATCTGGGCATCAAGATTCAGCGTGTCTCCGCCTCATGCTAAGACATGAGTGGAGCAGGATACCTGTGCGTGTGTGTTGATGGCTGAGTTTTGCACAGGGCATACTGGGGTGGGTGATGATTTGTGGGGACGTGTTAGCACATTCTAGATTTGGAGATGGATGTACACGTGACTCACGTATGTTTCACATGCTGTCTAGCACCCCCCAGTTACTAAGAGATTCATTTGAAACATCTAGGTCTAACCAACTCAGGCAGTGATGCCTGTGTTCTTGCTGCATTTTGGAATGATTCTTAAAATGGAACTTTAAAATTCCACTTTCTCTTTGGCAGTTGAAACTGAAATTGCATCATAAAAATCTAAGGAAATTAAAGAATGTATGATCACTCCTAAAAAAAAAAAAAAAGGCAGTGGGTATCCATGTGAGCCATGCATAAGTAGCAGCTTCCAGATTGCGGAAGTAAAAGATGTCTGCCTGGATTTCTCTCTTAAGAAAGGTATAAGGTGACATGAATAACAGGTAGTGGGAAGAAGGCTATAACAGATATATATGTATATAGATGTACACACATGTATATATATTTTATGTATATAATGTATATATATATTTTTTTCTTTTCTTTTTTGACAGTGTCTCACTATGTCACCCTGGGTAGAGTGCATGGCGTCATGGATCACAGCAACCTCAAACTCTTGAGCCCAGGTGAGCTTCTAGCTTCAGCCTCCCAAGTAGCTGGGACTACAGGCACCTGCCATCATGCCCAGCTATTATTTTATTTATTTATTTTTTTTTAGAGACAGTGTCTTGCTCTTGCTCAAGCTGGTCTGGAACTCCTGAGCTGAGGCAATCTACCTGCCTTAGCCTCGCAGAGTGCTAGGATTATAGGCATGAGCCACCATATCTGGCTTTGTAAAAGACATTTTTTTTTGTTTTTGTTTTCTTTAAGTTTTTATGTTTGAGACAAATAAAAAAACAACTAAAATGTGTCTAGCGTTAAACATTACCACTGCTGCGCCCTGTGCATTCAGTTTTATCAGAGCGAACATGTAAAATCTGGAATATAATACTGACTTACGACTCAGTCTTTCTTGTTGTACACAGGGTGTTTGAAGGAAGATAGTCTCATTTTTACAGCCTCCAAACCGTAAAAGACATTTTTTAAATGAAACAATCTATATATATTTGAAAGGACATATATATTATATATGTATATTTAAAAGTGAATGGGCAGTCTTCAGGTTTTGGAATTGGATAGATACATGTAATCTAAAATACCAGTTGAAGATCAATGGATCTTGCCCATTTGTGGTGTGCAGAGGTGGCAGTTAAGAAACGTGAGAAGCAGCGTCATGCACGTGTCCCTTACTAACACTGTAGTGTCACACAAAGGCAGACTGTGCTGCCAGACATTACGAGGTATATAATCTTAAAGGAGCTTTTAGGACCTTTTTTAATTTTATAAAAACCTTCCGATGTACATTGTTGGCATGTACACACAGGCCCATGAACTAGCTTTTACGAACCTCTGACCTAGACCGTGGAGAGCTGGGATTTGGAACCTCGGGGAGCTCGTGGTGAAATCACCCTTTGGAGGAGGACTGTGCCGTCCTCCTCAGAGGCCAGCCTGCCACTACTGCAGGAGAGACAGCTGTGTCGGGGCACCTCTGAAGACGTGGCCTGAGGAGAGAGTGACAGCTGCTGCTTCTGTTCTATTCTGATAGCTACCTTTCACCGTGCAAAGCAAAGCTGCTGCTGGGAAGTCACAGGGACAGTGGATGGTGTGCAGGAGAGGTGTAGGTTAATAGGGTAAAGGGATAGGTGCAGGAGAGGTAACTTTTTGTCTTCACACCTTGAGTATTATCATGCTCTGGTTTTATCTATCTCTGTGTAAAACGTTTTGATAAAGCCAATGCAATAAAATATACTATCCATTGTCCTTACGCTCACGTAAGAAGAGTGAGAATGTTCGCTGGCATGAACACATAAACACCTTTGTAAAACACACACAGCACTTCCTTGGCACAACGCGTCTCTGAGTGTGCTTAACGTGACATTCTGGACATAATCGGACATTCTCAGAAGCTCTTTTAAGTGTTCTGGGAGGACTCTTTAGGCTGTAGATTTTTGAGAATGAAAATTTATCCAGAGCCAAGCAGCATGTCTATTATGCGCCATCAATCCCTCTAAATGTAGTTTTTGACTTGAGATGGATGGCTGTAAACTCAGAAGTCATCTAAATAACACAGAAAATCATTAGCATCGCAAACAGGCTGCTCAGACCCAAAAGTCTTACATTACCTCTGTCCACATCTGCCAGCCCCACCGCCTCAGTGCTCGACGCACGGAGATAGCTGTCTGCAGCACACCCACCTTCCATGCCTCTCAGCTGCAGGTCCCATCAGAGGACGTGAACATGGGCAGAGTGAGGCGCTGTGACTTGGACCAGCTTCCATGGCTTCATCTTGCAGTGTGGGAGCAAGCGTGTCACTGTAGAATTCAGGGCTTTTGCTCACTACGCACTGAGATTCAAGATTCCCATCTGTGACACTAAAACTGTGGGAGGATATGATGCTACTCGCTGATTCTGCAGAGAGAGTCACATCCATTTCCCTAGAGCTGTTTCTTGGGAAAATCTGGGTCTCCAAGCATGCAGCGTTGGTCCCAGCGACCCTTTTCCTCCCCCAGCCTACCTGATAATACCTAGTGCTTTGGATTAACCAGTGACATTGATGAAATGTTAAATCATGTCAAAATAGCTCTTGGCTCCTCACTTAAAGCCAGACACAACACAGTTGTCGGTACCAGAAGTACAGTGGTCACATTAGGGGGCAACATGCTATTTCTTGTGGAACTTACATGAGATCAGACAATTAAGTCTGTGAACTCATCCTAGAAAAAGTGCTTCACACCTCAGTGATGAACATCACTACGGTCACCTTCCAGGTCCTGCCCTTGGGAAGCTGTGCACGGACACCACTACCTAGTCCACTCTTCATAGCCATTTTGGAACTCTTTCTGCAATGGCCATCAGAACTGTCATCATACCATGTGGGTCAGACATTCATGTTCTTCACATCCTAGAAAAAGTGCTTTGAGGGGTGGACTAGGCACCGGCACTGGGGCACGGCTTCCCCCGGGAGTCCCGCAGGTGGCCATAGTGAGATTCAGCAGTGGAGTAAGTTATACTTTCTCCAGGATCAGTTTGAGAACTTAATTGTCCAATCTCTTATGCTCGTAGGAGCAAAACACTCAGAAAATACACAGAAAAGCAAACAGCAGATGGTTTTGAATGGCTGGGAGCGAGGGAGAATGGGTGACTGTAGACTTGAGAGTAACTGGGGAGCAGGCCTGGGCTTATGGAGAGGAGAGGATCAAAACGATTTCCCAGAGACATGAGAACCAGTGCCTGAGTCCAAGGGAATGCCCGGGTGTAGATCTTAATACAAAAAGCAACTGTGAAAAACCTAAGGTAGGGAAGGAAGAGTAGAATTTGGTAGAAATTGAATCAAGGCTGTGTGGCTGAGCACCCGGCCTAGGACAAAGGGACAGCAGTGAGGACTGAGGTCGGAGGGAGACACAGGAGCAAGAGTCTGGTGGGTTCTCGTGGGAACTGATGAGTGAGGCACGTTCTCCTCCATCTTCACCTTCTACACTGTTAGACACACACGCCCAGTAATCCACACCACGTAGGGTTACTGACGGGAAAACTTCATTCTGCTGCTTCTCCCCTTACATATAGATGGAAATTGTCTGCTCTAACTTGGAATTTTGTACCACCTAAGTATAGGTGTCTTTATTTTTTTACTCTCTGTTTTTAATATAAATTTGGTTTATTAACATGTATTTTATACAGCTAAATGTAATCATTTCTCTCCATTGTTATTTGCACTAATGGGAATTGTGGCATTTTGCTCAAATGTCTCTGCATGTGGCTTGTTTATTTGGAAATCTTCCTGATCCACTGAAAGATGCACCAAAATAGAAACTTAGGCCTTCTCTGTATCTGCCCCACCCCTTCCGCTGTCCATCCTATTGTGTGTTTTGAGAAACATAACACTAAATTAATTTGTTTAACAAAAGCAAAAGTATTCTATATGTGCTTTGTGTACTGGCACAAATACCTCAGTACCAAGGACTCGCCGCTGATGGGAGCAGAGTTTAACACAGATGTTACGGTTCACGCGTGCCTAGAACAGACTAGAACATGTCTGTCGAATAAAGCTTTTCATAGCATGTTCAGGTTATTTCCTTTGCTAGGTGGGGTAGGAAATCATGAGGTTTAAAATAACTTTTATTTTAAACCATATTTAGCCAAAAAAGTAAAAAAATAAAATTAAAAGTAAAAAAAAAAAATTAAATAAAATAATTGTTTTTAGCTCCCTACCAAATTAATTCGGAAACCCCCCCCACAAATTTTAAGTCATCAATTTTTAAAAATAAGAAGTGACCCACTATTGCCATATTTTACAATCATCAGCTTGGATTTCCTTTTTGAATATCCAACACTATGTTTTGTTTTTTTTTCTTTGCTTAAAAGCATCTTTTGGTTGTTTATTTTAAGTGCCTCTTTTAGACATACAAGTGCTCAAAATGTTTCAAATGTTACCTCAGGGATTCCCTCTTCAGATTTGGGAAGAATTCAGAATGGCATTGAACGATTATCCTGGCTGTATCTGAAGCATGGAATTTTCCTTTTTATTTTTAATATGCCTCTGTGCATTAAAAATAAAGCCTTTAACATTTCAAATGTATAAGTGATGGGAACTCACTCTTTGGTACACTAAGTCCCCAAACTATGGCTTTAGTCAATGTGTAAGAACTCTGCTGGCTCATGGGTTTTAAATCCCTGAAATGTTACCTTGGCCACCACACATAAGAAAAGTATAGCAGGTTACATTTATATTTAACACATTTGACTTTTCTTGTAATTAAACAAAAGAAGAACATTGCAAAACCTTTAAAACTCTCTAAGAACGAAAAGAAGGCTTTCAAATATATGTCATATTTAAACACAAATATTTAAAATGGCATATAGGAGGTGAGTGTATTTCTGCGAGTCATTGGAATCTTTCCTTGGGTGAGGGTTTGAGAATAATATTTTTTGTTTAAAATATTAACTATCATTTATTTAGGAAAAATTTCCAATTTACAACTAATGGCATAATTTAATGTGTTTAAAAATGCAAGTGAATTTTATCTAGTAAATTACGAATGAATTCATAACTACTTCATGGTTCATGGCCATTTTATAAAGATAAAATCAAGCACGGGGGGAAAGACGATTACTAACAGATGGCTTTGAGTATGGAATATTTTAGTGATTTGAGGTTTTCTAGCCAAATGAGTTGTTGCTAGTGGTCTTTTATATTTTAGAATATGACATTGAAAATCTTCCTAAAATTTTTTATCCCCAGCAGCCAACACCTGCCACATAACAGGCACTCAGTCAATATCTGTTGAAGGCTGTGAAGGACTAATTCAAGCCCCACGCTGGGCGCCGGGGTGTGCAATGTCTAGCCCTCCCTAGAATATACTCTTTGGACTGTTATAGAAAGAAATATGGCTTTCTAATCCTAAAACATATTTCTCCATTTAGAGAAGACGTATGATCTTCTATTTGTATTCAAATTCTGCTCATCCCTCTCTCCGCCCTCATGAGAGATGAGGAAGGTATACTATGGGTGAGTCCTCAGACAGAGAAATTTGTTTATTCAGAATGTTGTTTGTCTCTTCCCAGGAGAAGAAAACAAGTCATATCAAATGTTTTGTCTTACGTCACTTTGACTACACTGATGGCAGATTACTCATAATGATCCTCTACCACCAGCCCGTAGAACTCAGGAAGACAGGTGCCATGTGAATCTTACCAAGACACCTGACACACAGCTGACACAAACTAGAAACTCACTATGTATCTTTCCAATGAAAGAGTGAATACTAAATAATTAAGGAGTAATGACTACCAGACAATAAGAATGTTTTGGTTCCTGACACTTATTAAATTAGGTATTCCTAGGTAGGTCCAGGCAGCAAGTCCTCAATCAACATGGTCAGTTGGTTCTTGGAAACTACAACTCTAAGTGAAATGGTGCTGGAGAAGGAAATCCATTTTCACTGATACGACCTATTGATATCAACAAGAGCGAAGATCCTATGACATATTTCTGGTCACAAAAACATCACCAACCTTCTAAATAAACACCAAAACATTCTCATATTAAACCCTGAAATGAGAGCTATCCATCAAGGTATAGATAGGAAAGATTAATCAAAAGAAGAGCTTACTTTTGGGTGGGGGAAGGTTGTGTGTTGAGCCTTAATACAAAAATTGGTTGTTAAAGAAACATGTTAATTTAATCTAATGACTTAAAATTAGGTGATCCTTGAAAGCAACATTAAATACCAAAATTTTACTCCAAATTTCTAGTATAACATGACATATCTTTTGTAAAGACAGAGGCAAATTTTTGATGAACAAGTGAGTTTATCACAAAATATTTCAGCAGCAATTTAGAAAGCTATACATATAACTTGATTCCCCAAAGATATAAAAAAGTTTTAAAAATATTTTTATAAATCTAGAACAAAACGTCTTTACTTTAGTAGATCATTTTAAAGACAATTTGGATATCATTAAGTAAATGTGACTAGGATTAAAAATTCCTTTCCAAGGACACAATATTTCTAAAACACAGGTTTGAAAATGATGTTGTTCACAGTAGAACCTTGATGCTTTAAATAAATCCAGTAGGCTTGTGTTTCAACCCATTCCAAGTTTTTAGATTTTTAGCAAATACTTTCAAATGACTTACTTGCAATCCAATGATACCAGTAAATTTCTAAAAAGTTTATGCTCAGAGAGATGTGTGCATACTGATCTCTCATTATTTGTCTTAATTGGCTTTTTCTCCTGGTGGCACTGTCACAGCTCTGTTACCATAGTGATGCATTCAAGGTGCCAGCCAGAGGACAAGTGGGTTTAATCTCTTTGCACTACTTTGGTAACACATCAGTGTTATTAGGAAAGAATTAAATTAATTATGCTGGCCAAATAACATATGACATTCTTGTATCTAAGGGGAAAAGTTAATCTTGTGTTTTTGCTTACAAAGCTCACAGTAGTTTCTAGTGTTTGACATATGTTTTTCCCCCCTGTAAGTAAAAGAAAATTCCAAAGACAGATAATCTCTTCTGAAACTGGAATTCTACTAAAGCTCAAATCAATATTCTCTAAATTAATAATTATTCATAGCTTCTGTGATTCAGACTGTGTTGCAAGCATTTTCAATGTTCAGCCTTAAAGATAGTTTTGTACAGAGAGGGACAGATGCACCTGATCTCATCTGATCTCTAAAGCGAAGCAGTGTTGGGCCTGGTTAGTACTGGGCTGGGGAGCGGGGAGAAGAGAGAGAGAGAGAGAGAGATGGCAGCAGGCGTTCTGACCCTTCCAAACCCTGCAAGGCTTCTTGAGGCTCAAATGAGATCCCAAAGTCTGTAAGACAAATTGCACACGCACTGCCTAAGGGCAGGAAATTGTGACTTAACAACACATCTGGCTTGAGGAATGGGTTCCAAGTGTGTTTACTGAAATCAGTGGAGAGAAGGACTGACCAAATAAAGCTGTCCAGTCCCAGGGTGGAGTGGGCACTGTTCTTTTTGGCCGCAGCCTTTGTTATTGATGCTGTTAGAGAACCTTTCCAGTTCACTACCCCTGACCATAACAGCCTACGTTCCTGACACACGACGGAATTATTCAAGTGATAGTTCAAGGTGCGATTCAGAGACAATCTACCTATGATTTATGTAGGCCAGTGATTTTTAACTAGTGTGCCATGAAAATTGTTAAAGACTATTAATTAAATTATTTTCTATTTTTACTTTTTTTTTTTTGAAACAAGAGTCTCATTTTGTCACCCTGGCTAGAGTGCTGTGGTATCATAGCTCACAGTAACCTCAAATTCCTGGGCTCAAGCAAGCCTCCTATGTAGCCGGGTCTACAGGCGCCCGCCACCATGCCTGTTTTTTTTTTTTTTTTATTTTTAGTAGAAATAGATTCTCCTCTGGCTCAGGCTGGTGTCCAAATCCTGAGCTCAAGGGATCCACCCACCTTGGCCTCCCAGAGTGCTGGGATTCCTGGCCTGAGCCACAATGACCAACATAATTTAAGTGTGCTGCAGAACTTTACAGGTTCAAGTGTGCTGTGAGATAAAAACGATCGAAAAACACTAAATTCTAGACAAAAATCTCTACTTAGCCTTCTTTGGATTGAAGATTCTTGTACATAGCAGTACATAACAGAACCAGTAGTAATTATTTTAAAAGTGACTGGGGAGTCCTATTTACAAATCATTAGCGTAGTGCTCTGAGTCCCTGAAAACAAATTTAATAAGCACCGAATCTGTCATTTTCCCTGGCATGATTATTTGGTCGCCTCTTCCCACTTGTTTTGACACTTCCAGCTAGTTAGTCGCTTGTAATGACACTTTCCTGATATGATATTGACCACTTCTATCTAGTCCAGAAAAAAATGAGCCCTCCCAGTGATGGGCTGCAACTGTGTCTCCTTAAATCACTGTGATGGGCTCACTGCATTTGGCAACAAATAAACACTCAGTTGCTTTGATTGTTTGCTAGAGCGAAGTAATATCTTTAAATGAGTGCTCACTGTAGTTAAGACATTAAATGATGAGCTATAAAACATGCTTTGCCTGTCATTTGCTCCTGCTATGTTTTGTGTTTTCTAGGGTTACTTGCTTGATGCATGGGGTAGTTCAATGGGTACTATTGATTCACTCACTTCTAGCAGTTAAGTCATGAGATTGATAGAGTTAAAGTCTGAAAATTATAGTTGTTTGAGCTTCCTTTAAACTTCAAGCAGGGGGATGCTCAAAGAATCATGGGGACAGTAATATAGGTCTGTTTCTTCTGAGTTATGTGTTGAAGGGACCATGTCAGAAGTTGGAACAACGTGCAGCCTGAGACGGGACTATTGCAGTCTTGGTTTTCCAGAACGTGATAGCAGAGGAACCGGCGAGGCACTTTCCTGACGCAGTTTTTGAACAGTCCTTTAGGAGACTCTTGGTCTCTCTTTAATTTTTAACTCATCATAAAGTAGTTTCAAAAAGAGTCAAAAACAAATGATGAAAAAGTGAGGTGCTGTGAGCCCCATTGGGGAGACACAAATATACCGAGAAGTGAGGGTACAGGCCCTAAGCAGGAGTATGTGTTCTAAGTGGGTCCTTACAGAAGTTTTGAGATACACGGAAATCATGAAATGTACAATCCAGGCAGATGGAAACAAATGAAGTCCTCCCAGCAACCTTGATGAACCAAGCAAGTTAAAACCTGCCCGGGTGAATCTAAAAGGATATCATCAACTTCCTTTCTTGGAAAGGAAACAATGGACCATAGCACAGTCTGTCTCAAAACTTTCGTAGTGACACGCATATATATGCATAGATCCTCCCTCAGTCTTGGTTGCCTGAGAGAAGCTTTGCGGGCTCTCTTGGGAATTTCTTACTCTGAGTAAACTTGGCAGTTCCTAGCCTGGAGCATGTTAACTGTGCTGTAAGTTCAGTTTAGGCACAGCCATCGTCTGCAATGTAGCAATGACCCCCGGACATTTTTAGGGGCTTGATCTTCTCTTCTCTGTCACAGCAAGGCTCTGCCACAGTGCTGTGTCTCACTTCACCAGTTTTCCCAAGGAAAGTAACTTGACCCATACAGCAACAGAATCCTGCTTCCGGACCCCATCATGAGCCAGGAATAGACACTTCCCCCATGTTGGCCATCAATCTGCTCAGTTTCCAGTGTCATCGGCTTAATGCCTGCACCTGTGTCTCCGAGCCACCCTCTGCCTTCGTGCAGCTCCCTGTAGTACCTATTATGGACACTTACTACGGCTCTGGCTGGTTTCCAATTCTTGGGTATCCCTATTCTGATTTCTCCAATTTCTGAATACAGTTATAATTTTTAAGCCATGCTCTTCACAAAGTACCTAGAAAGAAGCAATGGTTGTGTCTTTACTGCTTGAATGAAATAGATATACGTCACTGTTCAGAAATAGGACATTTAAACACATGCTTTGAATCAACAGTGTATCAAGAAAAGTGATGTAGTTTAATTAGTTACATACAAGCTAGGATTACCCCAGAAGCTATGATTTAGAAGGCAAAGTGCAATATCAATCATACCAAATACTGAGAGATAATCTAAACTTCACTAAAATGTAAAGCAAGAGAGGTTTGATAAGCATCTTTCACAAAGGGAGGTAATTAAAAAATTAGGAACCTAAGCGCTAAAGTATAAAATTCAGAATAAGTACAAATATTTCATTTTGCTAAGAGCTTGCCTGTGTCGAGTAAATCCATTAATACACTGGCAAGGTGGTCTCCACTTGTTACTTACACAGACTGAAGGGATCTTAACAAGATCCATAGGCTCTTGCTGAGACTTAACCTTTTTACTAATCTCTACCTACTTTTCATTCATTTACTTATAAACCTCATCTTGTTTGAAATGCTTGCCCAAAATCACAGACTCAGCTAGACGTTGGTGTGGTCTCCACGTGTTCACCAAGAGGATAGGAATTTCTAGAGGAAGGAGTCTCTGCTTGCCAAGGATGCTGCAGAAAGAAATATCTCTTGGGTGTCCCAGGCAAAAAGTGAAGATGGGTGTTCTCATGCAATGACTTTCTTATAACAAATGATGGTTTTATGCTAAATTAAGCCATCACAGCAAACTGTCATTGCAACTCTGAGTACACACGATGATCCTTGGGGTATACTCAGAAAAGCAGAACTTTAATGTGTTTATTTTTCAATCTTATCCTTTTTTGACTTTCTATTTTTATGAATGTTTTATAAGAAACACAATATATTAGTATAAATACATGGACAGGATTTGTAATATGCATATATATTGGCTGTGCATTCTTAAAATATTTTTACTAACAGAGTTCCAAGAAAGTGTGGTGACGGCAACTGATACACAAACAGATACTGTGATTTATGAACACGACATCAACCGACCCTGTGGACAGGCTGAGAAATGTGACAATGATCCTGTGAACATTGTAAAGAAGTCATTAGAATTATACTTAATAAGAACTCCTGTTATCAGCCACTGTGTATACTAGGAACTCTGAAGGCCTAGCAGGAAGAAATGTAAGTTCCTACTAACAACCTCTGACTCCCCTCCCTTTGTCATCTGCGATGAGCTTACCCTGTCGTTACCCAACTTGGGGCTCTACGCCCTCTATCTTCCAGGGCCAGCTCCTCCATCATTGCAGAAGGGCTGCCTGGAGCACTGTAGCCTGCTTTCCAGTGAGCCACATAATGACTTTTTCGCAGCACCGTGCAGTTCATAAAGCACTTTCGTGTCCATTGTGTCATATGACACATCACCCGCAAGTCTCTGGTCCTGGGATTTCAAGGACGCACGTCTCTCCATGGTGATTTCCCACTGAGGTTGCCAGGTTCTCCTACACCTCACCCTTCTCTGCCAATTTTAATTCCTGAAGCGTTTTGACTGCCCCCTCTAATTTTAGGAATCCCGCTGCCGTCCACTCTGCAGGGTGCCCTGTGAGCAGGAGATGGTCAAGCTGCACTTGTTGGTTTTGGGGGGTTTGCTTCATCACCTGTCAATCTGGCTTCCTGCCTGTCAGGCAAAATGCTGTCTGCCTTGTGCAGAACTTTCTTTAATCAAATGGCCCCTGAAGCCCCACAGAGATTCCTCTTCTGATTATTTCTTCCATCATTCCCCAGCTACCTTCTTGTGATTCTCATTTTCTGAAACAGGGAATTATTTTTTTCTCAAGATTTGTATTTATGACCCATATCATGTTCATGTCCCCATATCCAGATTTTCTTACAAATGTTTACCTACATTGCTGAAGTATAGTTAATTCAAGAAGTTATCACAGATTGTATAAGCCCATGGTTTGTGATGTTAAATAAATTGTGTTTGACAATAATGACTTATTCATTCAATCAATATTGATCGTGTGTTCGACAAGAACATGCTAACTAGTTGGTGTAGAGCTTAGATGGTTGAAGGTTATGTTGCAAGAAAGTCCATTCCCCAATAGGCTTGATGCCATGAAGACTGAAGGAAGTGTCATAAAAGATGCTTTGAAGGTGTTTTCAAGTTCAAAGGAAGAAAGTGTTCAGGCAACTAATGCTCACAAGCTTAGCAACTATCAATATGGTTTATGCAGTTCCTACTTATGTACAACATTTGTTTAAAAATAAATTGTTAAAATAAAACATATTTAATCCCTGTGGTTTATGAGCACGTATGTTTTAATACCATTAAGGGCATAAAGAGGAATGAGCATTAAGAGCATACAAACACAAGCTAAACATAGAAGTGAAAGTGATGAAAATTTAATATTTCTTGAGCTGTCCCTCATCACTTACAAGTGATTTAGAGATGTGATTCCACCAGACATTCAAGTGCAGGGGAGACTCAGGAAAAAAATGGGAAGTGTGGGAATTCCATTGCATTGAGGCAGCCCAGGCATTTTGTTCAAGGAGGTGTTGGGACTTCGGTTCCCTTTAGCAAGATGTGGCTTCAACATTCATATTTCAGTGTAGCTGTTCATTCAATGACAGTGATTCTGCCGAGAGGTGGGGCAAATGTATTCTCCACAGGAAATCATAATGACAACAGAGAGAATGTTCTAAAAAAAAAATTGCTTGTCAGCTTTCAACACTCTGTCTCAAAGATTAACTTCAGGAATACGTGTTATTTTCATTTTAACTATGCACCTTCTATTTTTTAAAAGCTCAAATTTAGGAGGACAAGATAATCAGCACACTCTCCTCTGTATTTTGGCTATTTAATTTAAGATTGTTAACCAGAATTTATACCTATCTGACATTTTAGGATGGACTAGAAACGCCTATCATGGCTTCGAAGCACAGTGCATCTTCCGACAAATGAGTTTTAGAAAGTGTCCCGCACGCACTTCTGTTTCTCACAAATGTGTGGAGGAAAAAATCCTAAGTACATGAGAATTGAAATGCTCTGGTATATAATATTTATGCCTTTGGGGTACAGAAAAATTGGCCAAAAGCCAGTTCCTAAATAAATATTCATTGTTTCTACCCTAAGGGCACTTCCATCATATTTTACTAATAAGGATGCTGTTTAGAGGCTGCATTATGAAGGTCGCAGTCTAACGGGATAGCACTTTTATCTTTGGATCCTCTTGAAGAAGAGAGAAAGAGATTAAGAATGTATACTTTGTTGCCTAAATGAATTGGAAGAGTCCCCAATGTGTCAAAACAAATAAATATATGGTAATTAGTCTTGAATTGTAAGAATGTTGATGAGACTCAAGATTTTCTAGGGCTAAAGCTAATTATAAAGGCCAGTGTCCCCTGGAATGTATATTTACTTCTGTGCAAATGACTGTTTAAAATGCTATTATAAAATTAATTCCTAAAAGCTGTCTTGAAATTCTGTATTTGAAAAAATAAAACACTTCGAACTGTCATTTTGGAAGCTTCTGAACTAATTACACACAAACTTTATTTTTGTCCTATCCCATGTTCTGAACAAAACCGTCCTCATCCGCTAAGGCTGTCATCCAGCAGTAACACCTCTGCAGCGCCTGCTTCCCGGCTGTTTGTATTATGAGGGGAGCAACAATTGCAGACCCATAAAAAATGCAGGGTTTGGAAAATATATATGATGCTTCACAACCTGCCTCGCTATTCTTCAAATCTTTCAATCTCCAAAACCTCCACATCATTATTAAAGAATAAAAGTGACACAATTTTAAAAAATACAATATAATCAGCAAACCAGCGTGGGTCTGCAGCTGAGGTCCCAATGGCTTTGGAATGGAAGACAAACAAACTTTTCTGATTTTTGAAGGTCGACATCATAGTGGGAAAGCAAATATACTCTTACAGAAAATTTTCTTTTCAAAGACAATATTTTGGACTGAGTCCGTGACTGGACGACAGATAGGAATCTGTCTGGCATTGCCTACATTCTCAAATAATAGACAGTGGTGAGACCTGAGTACATTTCAAGGACCTATAGAAGTTTTTCCTTTGGACAAAGAAAAATATTACAATATATGATGTCAGATTTCACTATGTATTTTGTACAATATGCACAAAGTTGTCTTGATTTATACCTAAAAATCATAAATTCTCTATTTCGAAGAATTACTCAATAAGTTGGTTGTATTAATTATAGTTATAATCAGGTTATTCTTAGTTTTCCAAAACACCTTTTCCATGTTTGTGCATTTTTTAACTTAGGATAATACTGAAGATTAGATAAATTAGGTATAGGGCTTAGGAGCTCTCAGATTATGAACAGAGTTGTTTACACACAGGAATACCCATTTTCAAATATCACCCAGGTAATCGGGACCCAGTACTGGGACTAGAACCCGGTTTCCTTCTCATCAAAATACATCGTTGTGATTGTTCTACTTGCTTCCTTTGTTCCTAAATAGAAATGATAGTTTTATTCCAAAACATTGTCACAAGGCATGTGAATAATGCCACATCATTCAACAGTTCATAGTTTTAACGTGCTAAATGTAAAATCAAAACTAAACACATTAATTCAGCGAAATGTTGAGTGCTATAATAACATTAGAAGCACACTCGTCGTTGCATGACCTAACTCTCTGTCCCACCCCCAGGAAGATTATTCTCTAATTGGATGAATATGGGAGACATTTGCGAATATCAGGAGGTATTAATTAAATGCAACACTAGTCACCCATACATGATCTGAAATAGGGGTGAAGAAGTGGAGGATATAACGAGAGGCTATGCACAGCAAATTCAAAGAGGACACACTGACAGAGCAAGCTGTGCTTCAGCACCTGGGGGGTAGCAGACTTTCTGGAGGAAAGGCTCACGCAGTGTAGTGGTGGGTACAAGTCTGGGAAGAGGCTGAGGAGGAGGGACCCTGAAGGCCAACACAAAACCTCTGAACATGAAAATAGTGAAAACGTGCCCCGCAAGTGAAAAAGACAAACGTTTGGAAAGGTTATTTTAGCAATGGTAAGAAAGACAGTACGGGGTAGATGGGCAGAAATGTAATACATTATTAAAGCATCAAACAATAGCCGGAGAACTATGTGGAACACTTATGCATCAGGAATAATTCGTGAACCTCACAGATGTTTCCCTTTAGTACAGCCAGAAGCTTAGAAGGACCTAGAAATTCTCAAGCAGCTACTTGGGAGGCTGACGCAAGAGAATCACTTGAACCCAAGAGTTTGAGGTTGCTGTGAGTTGTGACACCATGGCACTCTACCAAAGGTGACAAAGTGAGACTCTGTCTCAATAGAAAGAAAGAAAGAAAGAAAGAAAGAAAGAAAGAAAGAAAGAAAGAAAGAAAGAAAGAAAGAAAGAAAGAAAGAAAGAAAGAAAGAAAGAAAGAAAGAAAAAGAAATTCTCAAGCAGATCTTTCAACGATGTGTATAAGAGTGCTTCACATCTTGACAAGGTGTGGTGTCAGCCTGCTTAGAGACTGAATCATCTTCCAGTCCCTTCACTGCTCATGGTGACGTGTTACACTTGTTCATTTGGTGCCTTCTGCTCTCTGCAAGGTAACTTCTAGACTTCTTACACCATCGTTCAGATTTATGTTTTACCAAGAAATATAGTTATTCCTGGTTATCTGTGGGTTCTAAAGCCACAGATTCAACCAACTCCAGATTAAAAATATTACCCCACAAAAAAAAATTAAAAAACTCCAGAAGAATAAAAGTATTGCAAATTTTAAAATGCAATATAATAACTGTTTCCCTAGTATTTGCATTGTATAAGGTATTCTAGCTAAACTATATAGCTATATACAATTGTATATACAATTGGTATATATAATTATAGTCCCTCAGCATCTGTGAAAGATTGGGTCCAAAACCCACCCCATATACCAAAACAAGTATGATTTTTTTGGTTAAAAAAAAAAAAGTTAAATCCTTTTTCATTTTAAGTTTTTTATCTTGAAATATTTTTGTTTTTATTTAAGATGAATATACAGATACAGACGATTGGGTTACGTTGTTTGTGTTTGTTAGAGACCAAGTGATAGTTGTGCCCCTCACCCAGGAGGTGTGCCAGGTGCCCTGACATTGTGCTTGTTAGGGGAGCACACATAATCTCCCTCCTTCCTGGTCTTTCCCTCCTTCCAATCTCAAGACAATTTAAACTATAGGTGGGTCATATGGAAACACTATACCATTTTGTATAAGGGAGTTGAGCATCCTTGGATTTTGGTAGAAGGGATTTTTGGTCTTGGACCCATCAAGGCACTGAGGAATGACCATAATTGTTTATACCATAACCAAGGCCCACATTTTCTGCAGAAATTCCTGAGCTACTTTTAAGAAATACATCTCTAATTTCACCTCCACATTAATGAGTAACTAAATACATGGAAGAAGTAGTGAAAAGGTATGGTTCACAAATAAATATTATTTTAATCCTGGATGGTAAGAGAGTAACAATAGTAAGTATTGCTCAAAATCAAGTAATGAAATAAAATACCACCTAAAATTTTCTCACAAATACCTAATTTTGATTAAAATGCCTTTAATATGATTTATCTATGTATAGACAGAAATTTAGCTCTTTTGAAACTAAAAAAACCCTCCCAACATTTATAAATAAAACTGTAAAACCAGTGCAGTGATAAATCACATTTAGAAAAGAGTGAAATCCTCCACTCAGACCAACAGGGATGAGCCTGGTGGACGCTACATTGAGGGACGTGAGTCAGGCCCAGGAAGATAAACACTGCGGGATTCCACTCAGATCTGGACGCTAAGGAAGGCTAATTTCATCAAAGTAGAGAGAATAGCAGTTAGAGGCTGGAAAGGGAGCAGAGAGGTGGCAGGCAGAGGCTGGGAAATGGGCACCGAATCCCCACTCCCCAGGAGAAAGACGTTCTACAGCTGTACAGCACCGTGGGGTGATAACGGTAAGAGCTAATTTATTGCATATTTTGAAATAGCTAAAAGAGAGGATTTTGAAAAAAAAATGAAGTTTTGAGGTAATGGATATGCTAATTGCTCTGGTTGATCTGTTGTATACATAATCACCCTTAGGTGATCAAAATATCACCCTTAGGACCAGGAGCACCGGCTCATGCCTATAATCCCACTGAGGCAGGAGGATCCCTTGAGTTCAGGAGTTCAAGAACAGCTGAGTAAGAGGGAAATCCCATCTCCCATAAATAAATAAATAAATAAATAAAACTAGCCAGGCATTATGGCTGCTGGGAAGGCTATGGCAAAGGAAGTTTGCTGGACTCAGAGTTGGAGGTTGCTGTGAGCTATGATGCTATGGCACTTTACCCATGGTTACAGAGTAAGACTCTCAAAAAAAGTAACAAAAAACAAAATATCACACTGTACCCCATAAATATGTATGATTATTAAGTGTCAATTTATACATACATGTATAGAAAGTATAACCTTCTTGTACAAAAAATAAACAAATAAAAAGTTTAATATCAATGTACTATCAATGATGATGTTGTTTAGAAGGAACTAAATGGCTGCTTATAATATGACATTGCTAAATTTTACAGTGGACATTTTTATAGATTACACATGGTTGTACTATTATTTGATGTAATTCTTTCAATAATTTTCTACATTTTAACTACAGTGGGACATTGGTTAGCACAGCTTTCTAGGCTTCAGATGGATTTAATATTAACATCTTACTTAAGTGATTCTCGCACTGTCTCCCCTCTCTCTCCAACTATAAACTATAGTTGTACAATTTGAAATTGCACGGTACACAATATTATAAGGTGGTTAATCATTATCCCATTTACATTCACATGTAAAGATTTTTAAAGATTAATATAGAATGACAACTCTGAGACACACATTTATCCATAAAAATCTCATAGAAAACTCACGAACCCCTGAAGATGTCCAGTTTCTGAGGAACCAGGTTTAAGAAACACACATTAAACATTGAAAGTCACAAGGAGGGGAAGTATTTTAATTATTTCTTGTTTTTTATTTGCTTTCCAGGAACAATGATTAGTTTTCTTCTAGCTAATCAGACACAGAGTTGATAAGAGAATATTGTCAAGAAATTGATGTATATGAAAATTTTATATTTTCCTTGTCAGAATTGCTGCCTCTGAACATACATTTTCCTTGCTGAGAACAGTATTTATAATATTTATAAAACACTCAAGATTTGTATTCTGTAAATCTATTCTTTCTGGGCTCTTAGCCAAGATGTAGAAACAAGCCGATAACTCTGGTGACAATAGTTGTGTCACCTAAGTCATTATTATAATTAAAAATGAAGTATTTGAGTTGTATGAAATTTGTAATTCCATTTAACAAAAAGGGTGGGGGAATCCTGAATTTTTGCATTATTTGCCAATTACTACAACTGCTTGAGTTCTGAGCCTATAAAGTGGGCATCTACCCGATTGAAACTATAGCCACAATAGTCAGACTTACATTACTGTAGGTGGGTGAAAAAAGAATCCAAGAGAATCATTCAACTCTTAAATAAATGTAGAGGTGCTAGTGGGCATTTTTTTACTCCTTACTTCTGCAAATACTGAATGTGGTTCATAGCTCTGTCTCCAAATGTTCTTGGGTACCTTGGATTCTCCCATCTCTCCGGCCCAGACATGCCGGTGTAAAGAGATTTCTCTTCTGTCTGACTCCTCCAGGGAGGTGATTGTGGGCTTTGTTTGTCCTGTTGTGCCTGAGGTCACTGTCCAGACACAGAGATGAGCAGATAAGGGACAAATCAGGCGATGAGTGAAGGCCAAGTGGACAGTAAGTTCCAAGCTCCACGGATGAGAAGCTGACTTACGTCTCACTCCGTGGGAAAACAGAGAGGAAAGGGGACAAGGTGGAGAGATGTGGCCTCTGTCTTCTGAATAGGCCAGAGCTGGTATGAGGATGAGTGAAGCACGCACAGATGCAGATTGAAGGGTTTTCAGCTAACGCCCTCCGCAGCCTCAAACAGCCCTCTGGCTGTGGGGCTTCTGTGGCTCGGTAGGACACAGCCTGGGCTCCAGGCACAAGGAAGCTCTTGCTGCTAATTAAGAAAAGTGGGTTGATGATCTTATGCATAAACAAAAGTTAGAACATGTCTTGGGGAAATCCTGGAGCCTACAGATCCAGTGTCTCACACTTTGGAGATGCAGGACTTTCAAAGTGATTGATAAACGGCTTGAGGGAATACAGGAATGGCACAGCAGAGTGACAAGAGCATTTCTTGGATAATAAATCGACAGCACTAATAATAAAGTACCAGTTGCACACACTTCTGTGAGTTCATCTCTGGGTATTTATCTGAAAGAGAATAATAGAGGATGCAACACCTCTAGAGGTTCTCATTATGACATTTTCACAGGTAGGGAAGAATGGAAAACCCAACAAAGTTTTGGTGGTGGTACACAAGTGCCATGAAGTTGTTAGAGTGTGGTAAAACAATACTAAACAACTTGCAAGGAGGTTCAAGACATTTTGTAGAGCAAAAGCAAAAGAAAGCAATAAAACCAATTATTGCACAGAGGATGAATCAATGTCCCAACTTGAAACAGATGGCACTTTCCTCAAATTAGGATAATTCTCAGTTTAAGAAAGGAACCATTTACAGAGATGTAGGTACAGTGTTTAGAAAACCCAAGAGGTTCCAAAGAGAACTCCCCCTGCCCCAGGATGGCAGTGACAAGAGAAGGAACATCTCCTACAACCCAAGGGAATTGTTTGGGGACATATGCTTGGAGGAGAACTCAGGGCTGTGGTCAGGTCAAAGACAGCTTCAGGCGACCCTGGGAGCAGGGAGTCAGGTGAAAGAACTCCTGAACTCACTCTCTTCCCTCCTGATCCTCTCTCGAGCCACCTCACACATCACAAGGAAAGAAGCCAACCAGCAAGGGAGACTTTAATATCTTTTGGGACAGAACACAAGATGGAAAAGAGTCTCTATAAAGGGCATTGAAATACAATAGTCCTCCCTTCTCCCAGGGATCCATTCCCAGACCAGCCCCGGTGCATACTGGAAACTGAGGATAATACCATACCCTACATATAATAAGCTTTATCTTGTACATTCATATCTAAGATAAACTTGTAGGCATAGTAAAATATTGGCCATAATAATTAATGATACGCTAGTAAAATTATAACAATACACATTTCATCTTCCTTATCCCTGAGTTCCACGTCCATGAGTTCAACCAACCCCCAATACTTGGAAAACAATTCATAACTTTTAAATTGAATGCTGTTCTGAGCAGCGAGATGACAGCTCTCCCCCTGTCACATTTCATCCTACCCAGGATGTGAATCACCTCTTTGTCCAGTGTACCCATGATATGCGGGGTGGGAGTATTGCATAGGTGCAATCACACTTTACATGTGACTGACTGCATTCAAAGGCCTAGTACAGTGGTCCTCAACCTTCCTAATGCTGCGATTTATTTTCATTGTTACAAAGGGGTCACGACCCACAGGTTGAAAACTGCTGGCCTAGTAGAATACCCTGACATTTAGGGGCACTTTTCTTAGAAAGATTGGATTATGGAGAATTGCATTTTTTTCCTTCTTTAAATTCTCCATAACCCACTAGCTGCATTTGCTAGCATTTCTGAATGAACATGTCACAATGGAAAGAGAAGCTTACTTGTGTTTGTCTTATTTTATGATTCAAGTTTTGTATTTTTTTTCTTTTGTCTCTCTGTTTGTGACAGGGTCTTGTTCACTGCAACCTCAACTCTTGAGCTTCAGCAATCCTCCTGCCTTACCCTCTCAAAATGCTACAATTTCTGGTTAGAGCCACTGCGCCTAGCCTCAGGTTTTATATTTATACTTACATTCAATATGGAAGTTTTATACTGGTTGTAATTGTTTAAATAAAGGGGACTTATCTTGAAAATTATGAGGAGAGAAAAGTGGAATAGATATTTCTCTTAATCACTCTCTAGAGCAAGACAACATATGCACTGTGAGGCAAATGTGTAAAACCGAATGTGTGACCATATGTAGGAAAAAAGACAGTGTTGAATTTTATTCTATAGAGAATGAAATTCATTGAAAAAAACCCCACTATTTTATGTGGCTTTCTATGATTTACATATTTACCTGAAACCATGATACAAAGTTAGGTCTCATAAATATACTAATAACCAGATTGCCAGTGAAATATGTCAGAATTTGGAAGGTATAAAGAAGTATAGGGACGGTTCCCTATAGAAGTGTAGGGATGGAAGGTATCAAGAAGTATAGGAAATGCATCTTTGCATACGGCAAACAAACCAAGAATCCATGATGCAAATTTAGGTTTTTTTCCTTTCTTTGGTCATTTTAATTTTTCATAGGAACAGGGTCTTGAAATGTTGCCCAGCCTGATCTTGAACTCCTGGGCTTAAGTGATCCTCCTGTCTGGGCCTCCCAAAGTGCTGGGATTACAGGCATGAAGCACCACACCCAGCCATGCTGTAGGTTTTAAAACTGTGTGTAAGAAAAGAACATATTCTAGATGTAAAGAATGGTATTTTCCGGATTTTTCAGTCTTTTAGGAAAAACTACATGATTAAAAAAAAAATACTCAAAGTGTTAACTTTGGATTTGAGTGTTTCTCCTATCATTGCAATCCTCTTAATAGATAATTCTCTTCAACTTCTTTTTTTTTTTTGGCCGGGGCTGGGCTTGAACCCGCCACCTCTGGCATATGGGACCGGCGCCCTACCCGTTGAGCCACGGCGCCCTACCCTAATTCTCTTCAACTTCTAACGGAGAAGTCCATAAAAACTCAGTGCATAAAGGGTTGGTTACCTCAGAAATGATCCTATCCTTATTTTCATTTTAACATCACTATGTGTGAATTTATTAAAATTAATATAGGAGTAGTATTCAAAACAATCAAGAAGCAAGTAAAAAACAAAAACAAAATGTCCCTTTGTCTGATGGGGGAAGAAATTATTTTTTGATAAATATAATTAGCATGTTTTGGCTAAAAAGGGTGAAGCCAATCACTGGAAATTAGGCTCGTTTAGATGAGAGGATGAAGTAAAAAAAAAAAATGTTTTCTGGAAGCACTAGAATTTAGCAGTAACTTTTCAGTAGTAATAGAAAATAAGTCAACATAAAACTTCAAGATAAATATCAGCAAATATCAAAGACTTTCCATTCTTTATTATTAAAGCACTCAAATGACATTTAAAGGTCAATTAAAATATTCTCGGGGGAATCTACTGTCTATTTTTTTCTTAGTCACCACAGTCAGTTAGCCGTGCCCAGCAAAACGTGACCTGTAGGGTCCTGTATTATTTTCTCCAGAACTTTATCCATGTCATCTACACATTGCATTATTCAGCAGAGAATTCTACTTTAAAATGAATATGTCATTTATCATTTGTAAACTATTTTCTTTTTAGGCTTTTTGCTATTAAAAAAACAAACAAAGAAAATCAAGCTCCCTGTCAGTGCTGAGTTTCTTCTGGCGACAGCTGGAGGACAGCCCGGCTTACGGAAGAGCTGAGTCACATACGATGCATGTTACATTTTCTTTGGTTTTCTTCTTTCTCATATTTCCTTACGGGCGGGTAAATCCACAGAAGGAAAATAGCACATCAATTGCTCTTACCTGACAGGATAGTGGCATATTTGGGCTGGATTGGGTGTCAGAAGATCCAGTATTAACCCATGTTCACTCCCTAGACCAGTGTTTTTCAACCTTTTTAAAAATCTCACAGCACACTTGAACTTAGAGTTAAACTTCCAGGGCACACTTAGGGCGGCGCCTGTGGCTCAGTGAGTAGGGCGCCGGCCCCATATGCCGAGGGTGGCAGGTTCAAACCCAGCCCCGGCCAAACTGCAACAAAAAAATAGCCGGGTGTTGTGGCGGGTGCCTGTAGTCCCAGCTGCTCGGGAGGCTGAGGCAAGAGAATCGCGTAAGCCCAAGAGTTAGAGGTTGCTGTGAGCCGTGTGACGCCACGGCACTCTACCCAAGGGCGGTACAGTGAGACTCTGTCTCTACAAAAAAAAAAAAAGTACGTTAATAATTAAAAAAAAATAAAGTAAAGAAAAGAATATGCTTATTGTGCTTTGGATTTTTTTTGAAAATTAATGATCTTTAAAATTTTTCGCAGCACACTGAAAATCCTCTCACGGCACACTGCTTAAAAATTATTGCTCTGGATGTTGGCTAAGGAAATCTTCCTCAGTTTTCTGATCAGAAACCTAGGAGTCACGATTCTTCCCAATGTTAACCAAATTGTTTGGCAAAGGATATGAACATTTTTGATAAGAAAAAGACAAAAAATATATATAATCTATTCTTAAAGTTTTGGTAGAAACTAAAAGAAAAATATGAGGGGATTGGAGAACGACATAGGAATTTAAAATAGATGATGGTTTTAAAATTTTCAGAAGAGGACTGCACATCAATTTATGCCTGTTTGAAGTTTTTAAATTTAATTTAACTTTTTTAATCTGCAGTGAAAGAGAGAGAATATAAATATGAAGTCTAGTGAGCATGTGGGAACTTTGTGGAGAAGCAGCAACCCTATTTCACGTTGATGGTGCTGCCCGGGAAAGACTTTGGGCCTCAAATTATTCCCCCTGCAAAGAAATTATCCTGTTTTCTTACATTTAGGTTAAGCCATTATAAAAGCATTAAAATGTAAATACTACCTGGAAAGCTATTGAAACATTTTTGGTTATTTAACCATCTGATTGCCCAGCAGAGTTTGAGGAGAAATGATTGCAAGAAGGCCGTACTTTTCCTAGATAAAGTAATACAAGAGGGTAGAAGCAGGCCCTAGTTCTAAGCTTCAATATGTAGGGAAGAGGACTAGATTTCTGGGCAGCCAAGAGCCTAAGGAGGGACACAGAAGGGAGGACAAGAAAAGAGAGAAGTAGATAAAGTACATAAAGAATTACTAAAATGAGAGTTTTGTCTGTGTTCATAAGATGCTGGTGAGTTAATCCCCTGGGTGGTGTCCACAAACACCACCAACAGGATGCAGCCTCTCAATCCTCAGGCAAGGGTCCTCAAACTACAGCCTGCGGGCCACATGAGGCGGCGTGATTGTATTTGTTCCTGTTTTGTTTTTTTACTTCAAAATAAGATGTGTGCAGTGTGCATAGGAATTTGTTCATAGTTTTTTTTTTTTTAACCTATCATCCGGCCCTCCAATAGTCTGAGGGGCAGTGAACTGGCCCCTGGTTAAAAAGTTTGAGGACTCCTGATAGAGGTTAGCAATACACTAAGTATGCCTTATTTTAAAATGTCAATATCCTCCCAGGTCAGTATATTGAGGGTAAATTTTTATGTATGCCAAAGAAAACAAATGAAAGAAAGGGAAGGAAGGAAGGAAAGGAAGGAAAGGAAGGAAAGGAAGGAAAGGAAGGAAAGGAAAGAAAGAAAAGAAAGAAAAGAAAAAAAGAAAGAAAAGAAAGAAAGATCATAAAATTATAGTTTTATCAGATAGGGTGATCAGGGGTTGTCTGAAGCTATATACACACGACCAGAGATTTACTTTTAGGGAACCAGGGAGCTGACCAATTGCTTTTAGCATATTTATGGCAGTCTTGCAAAACAGATATTTGAAAACGGATTTGAATGTCTCTAAGAGCTTATGTAACTTACCTGAGGCCACATGGCAAGTACAAGCTGGAAGTCAGTCTACCAGCCAGTTTTAATTGACTCTTGAACTCTAAGTTATTTTTACTACATTTGTATGCAAGGAGAAAATAAAAGTTTGGAAATGGTTGGAGATTTCACTTTTCTTGTTTTTTTTTTTTTTTCTTTGCAATGTAGTCTGAACACTGGCTATTGTAACCTGAACATCAACTATTTACACAGGTTAAGATTGAATTTATAAAAACAAAACTTAGTTGTAATTCTGTCAATTACTTCTGTAGAGGAGTTAACACCTGCTCTACAATATGGTGATATTTGTGAGTTACACTTTTAAAAATACTTTGCGGTCACTTATTTAACATTTTTATAGGTTCCTACCACAACAGCGCAGGGCTTTAAAAGTAACAGTGCTGTTTTTAAAATGCAAAATGCCAGGAACATGCTTTTCTTCCACTAAGTACATAACTTAATATGATGGTTAGCACAGTGCTAATAGACAAGCATTACTTGATCACGGAAACATGACCATGTAAATGATCACCTATTAAATAGAAGAAATAGTTAATAATTCATGAATTTATGGATCTCAACAACATAATTACACAGAGAGCTCGTCTGTTATTACAACTAAAAGTAGGATTCAAATGCTCCAAAGGCAAAGAGTCTCTCCTGCTATAGAATGCAGGAGTATAAAAGTTAAAAAGTGATGGCACTCAACCAACAAAGAGAAACAGGTGAGCCTTCACACCTAGAGCAGGAACAGAGATGGACGGCAGAAGCTGTAGAAAGATTGTCTTTTGAAGAGATCTACCATGACTTTTTAGAGAAACAAGGACTCTATGACAGGTCACAGTAAACACATAACCCCTTTTTTATTTTAACTGAGTGAATGCTTAGGAAAAGGCAAGTTGGGAAATAAAACCACCACTGGTCATTCCCTAGAGCACAGTAAAGCACACGAGGAAAACATAACTCCACTCAGGTTTACTTTTAAATCTCAAAGAATTCTTGAAAGTTTAAATCCTAGATTAAGCCAACTTTAAAACATAACATATTAGCCAAAACTAATACATTATCCAATTTGAAAATATAGATGTATTCATGTAAAAAATACATAGTCTCACCGGTAGGCAATACGGTTAAGGCACAAATATTTTAAGCTTTCAGAATGACTAAGCTATGCTCTGATTCCCATAAGTCAAATGAAGAACAAAGAAACACAAATTAAAAAAAAAAAAAAACAACTGTGGCCATACCTTATGTTGCTAATAATTTCCATGAAAATTATCTAAATCCATCTGGAACTGAAACAAACGTGATCAAATTGAACTGTGTTCTTCGTATCTTACTTCAACAGGTATGTCTCTCTCAAAACCATTAGGTTAATTAATTATTCTTCCAAAAATAGAAAAATGTCCCAGTTTGTCCTTTATACTTAATGTCAGCACCATGAACAGTAATCTGGAGCTTAAGATAATTAATACTGAATATCCCTGCCTCAGAACAACACAGCTGTCAGCTTTAAAATAAATAGGTGCTTCAAAGCTATAAATCAGAAATCATGATAATTTTATATAATATATCATAAAAGGCACTTACCTTTTAAAAGGAGAACACACTTCTGGCAGCAAATTGCCTGTTAAAATAAAACATACCATTTACGGGTCTGCAGTAAATAATATAAAGAACGATGCATTGTTATACTTAGCACAATTACAGCGCAATGTTAAAAAACTTTTCCTGACCTCATTTAGTTTTGTTTTTACCCCAAAAGAAAATCACCTCCTTGGTTGTAATAATTAAATGATTTTCTGTTCATTGCATGTGCACAGAAACTACAAAAGCTAATGAGTTTCATGTCTGAGAGCAAAACCAGAAATTACAGGGCACATTATCCAGGTCATGGGTGGAGATTCGAGCATATTCCACTCTACTGAGAGGCATGTGAATTAATGTCTACACCAGAAATTGTAAAGATTAGGTGTTGGAGGGGATTTCATGTCTACTAAATAAAAATAAAATACCACCAGGTAGAAGTTATTAACCTCAAATGTACTCTTCAAATATTACATTTGTTATTTGAGTTTCTTATAAACTTTTCAATGAACTACATTAAAGTCTGAGAGATTTGTATTTATAACACCTCATAAATATCACTTAGATGAAATAAGATAAAGTAATGGTTCCATATGATACCCAAAGATGAAACAAACTGGTTCAAATCGATATGATAGTTGATCCTAAACTACAATCAAAAACAGTTTATTCCACTGTTACTGTTTCTCCTGATTTGCACACGCAGGTGCATGTCTTCAACTGTCTGTGTACATCACAAATGCTGGCATTCCTGTTTCTAGGATTATAGTGAATTCGCACGTGTAGGAGTTTAAGTTTGTATCTTCAAAACAGGTCAGATCCAAATCCTTGCAAAATTGATAACATTTAGATACTAATTTGTAAGCAGAGGTAGACGGTGTTATAAATTCATCCGCATTCACTTGAGTGTTAAATTGTTAGGACAGCAAAATTGCTTCTCCCTCCAGTCCCAGATTGACTCTCTAATAAGATTTTGAAAGGGGGCGTGTCTCAGATGGATGGAGCTGCCCTCTGGTGATTCTCCTCCCGCCCCGAGGATGGGCTCCACCTTTCCTTCCTGGAGCTCCATCTCCAGTTATTACACTGGTCTGTTCAGTGCAAATACCAGACCAAATTGCATCCCTGAGGGTGCCCTCTCAGCCATAAAAGGCAAAACTGCTTAAGAGTATTTAAAGCATTAACATAATTGTTCCTCTGTCTATGGAGATGATTTCTAGATGTCTCTTTGCTTTGATATGAGCGGAACCATTCAGGGAAAAATTTTTTTTCTCAAGTTTTAGCTCTGTAAATTCTTGAAAAGAAACACTTTCACCACAATGGCCAAATTGCTGCAGTCTCTGAAAGGGGTATGACTTTAACTTTCTAAAGGACTCCATACATGCCTTGCTGTTCTCGCACCTAACCCCAACCTTAGTCCATTATCCACACAGATGTCAGAGTATTTTTTTTTAATAAGAAATAGATACACTCAAGTTTCATTCCTACTTAACTACAAATTTAACTACATTTTCTCTTTATTGCTCATTAAACAAATTTGGAAATCCTTGGCAGGCCCTCCAAGACCTGTAGTTGCTCAGACTCTGCTGACTTCTCCAGTTCTTCACAACACCCTCCTCCCTCATCCTACCTCAGAAACACTGGCCTTTCTTTTGTTCCTAAAATTAGCCTCCCTCTTTCCAGTCTCAGGCTCCCAACACCAGCAAATGCAAGAGCTGAGAAATCTTCCTGTATTTAACTCTTGCCTTCACTTTTAGATCCACACATTCCCTCTTTGAATCCTCAGCCCAGGTCTCTTTTGCAATCTAGGAATTGTCTTTTGCTCAATGGTTCCTTTTCAAGCATTGCAGAGAAAAGTTTTGGCCTCAACTTAGATCCCTTGGAAACAGTGGACACAAAATTTATTGTCCTAAGTAGAGACCTCTGAGACTTAACAAGGCAGATGGAATGTTAGTACCCCACACGATCAGTACCTGGAGCAAACCAGGGAATAGGTTGGTCATCTGGGGAAGGAAAAGTTATTTAAGATTAAGGCCATCTAACATGAACTAAGGGGAAAACATGAAAGCAGCTGGTGGAGCCTTCAAAATGGATGATTGCTCAGGTACACAAAGTTCAAGTATTAGATATATTTTGTGTTCTTGCCCTGTAATGAACAACTATAATAAAGAATTTTTCTAAATATCTCAAAGTAAGATCAAACAGTATACAATGAACGTATACAGTTATAAAGAGCTAAACCACTGCCAAAAGTAAGGCCACCAAATAAATGATACGTGGGCTCCTTTCTGAGTAAGCCCAGGCTGCCATTCCCCAACTTCTGCTGACCTCTCTCTCACCCATCAACACATTCCCTGTCCATGAGCTTCTTCCCAGCCAACGATAACAGCCAATGACACTGACCCCTCCACTTGAGCACATGATGGTGGGCTCTGCGTGAGGACAGTACAGGAGAGGTGGACATTCAGCACTTCTGAGAGCTCTCCACGCCCTGGAAGCCAGATCAACAGAAATCCACTTCAAGAATATTTGAGTGTGAGGCATACACACTACTTTAGTATGAGGAGGAGCAGTAGACTCTTCCCTTCCCAAAGTCAGTCTTCAGGTTAACTCTCCACAGAGCTGCATAAATAAAGCTGAAACAACCGAGGATTCAGGCCTGGGGATCCTTGACATGTTTAGGGGTCTGGCTCAGTTCCTCTCCTTTTGTGAGTGTATGCATGTTACACGTGGGATATTGGGCATGCAAGATAATTTATTTTTCCTTATTTGGAGTTTGAAGTAAGCACGTGATCCTTGAAGAGTGGGTAGGATTTAATCAGACAGTGCCAAATGAACAAAGGTCAAAGGCATGGGGAAAACTCAGGGACTAGAATATTACCAGGAAGATCACTTTGACTGAATTAGAGGAAGCCTTTGGAGGAGACAGAAAATAATGCCAGATGGTCCGATGTTGCAACCCCTAAGGCCCTGGTCTCGGTCACTGGAGGAAAGAACCAGGCGTGACACAGATTAGAAGTACAAGCTTGTGGGAGGCAGGCTAACCTTAAGTGCAGGGTAGCCCAGAGCCCCCTCCGCAATGGCTATTTAAGGTTATACACAACAGGTGTGGAGAGTTAAGGTAATTGCACACGAGGGCTGCATGCGTCAGGATGGCCACCTTCTCTTTCCCCACGTGTTCTTTCCCCACAACCCTCATGAAGAACTACTAAGCATCGATGTTTAACACATGCTTACTAGTGAGTGACTGATCTTATCTCATTCTGGAACACTGAGTTACTTGGGGGATTGCCCCCAAGTCACAAAACGTCTCTAGGTTTGCCCGGAGACTGTCCTGTTCTCAGTGTTTCCTTTCGACGTGATAAATCAGTAACTGTCCTTTGCAAGCATGGAGTCCATTCCTCCACAGTCCAGGTCAGTGTACTATGTTAAGATGTTTCAACTTTTTTTTTTTTTAATGAGATAGAGTCTCACTTTGTCACCCCTCGGTGCCATGGTGACAGCAACCTCACAACAACCTCCAGCTCTTGTGCTTAGGTGATTCTCTTGCCTCATCCTTCCTAGTAGCTGGGACTACAGGTGCCCACCACAATCCATGGCTTTTTTTGTTGCAGTTGGCCAGGGCGGGGTTTGAACCCTCCATCCTCGGTATATGGGGCCAGCACCCTGCTCACTGAGCCACAGGAAATTGAAGGGCTGTGAAGGGTTTTTAAAAGGTAGGCTGAGGCCAGGCACAGTGAGTCACAACTAGCATTTGTGGAGGCTCAGGAGTTAGCAACCAGCCTGAGCAAGAGTGAGACCCTGTCTCTACTAAAAATAGATAAAAACTAACTGGGCTTCCTGGTAGATGCCTATAGTCTCAGTTACTCAGGAGCCTGAGGCAGGAGGATCATTTGAGACCAGTATTTTGAGGTTGCTGTGAGCTATGATGATGCCACAGCACTCTACCCTCTGTTTCAAAAAATAAATAAATAATAAATAATAAATGAAATAAATAATAAATAGTAATAAATAAATAATTAATAAATAAAAGGAAGTCTGATAAATTTCTGATTTTGATAATCAGGTTAGCAATATAGAAAATGGTTACCGTGAAAGAAACAATTCTAAGACTTTTACAAAACTTGTAAGACTGTTATAAGACTTTTACAACTGAACCAGGGAAAGTCTTAATAGACACAATGGTCTTGGGAATGTAAGGAAAAGGAGAGAGTCCCAAGATATTTAATAGGCATAGCCAGACTTAGTGGCTAGCATTTGTAATCCTAGCTACTCAGGAAGCTACAGTGGGAGGATCACTTGAGGGCAGGATTTTCACACCAGCCTGGGCAACACAGCAAGACCTATTCCTTAAAAAAAAAGACAAAGAAAAAGAAAAAAATTATCTGGCGTAATGGCATGCGCCTAGCCTATAGTCACAGCCACTCAGGAAGCAGAGGTAGGAGGATCCCTCAAGCCCAGGAATTCCAGATTATAATGAGCTTCGATGGCACCACTGGACTCCAGCCTGGGTGACAGAGTGAGATGTCTCTTAAAAAAAAAAAAAAAGCATAACTATAGATAATTTTAGAACAGGTTTATAGAATAACTTTCTGATTTGTGGCTTCAGTGAGTGAAGTGCCATTTGATGATAAGTGAAATAATACAAGGGGCACAAAATGAGGGAAAGGGAAGACAATGAGTTTGTTCTCTGTTCTTTAAGCTCAGCAAAAACTCAGTAGGCTGTTCTCTGCACTTTCACACACATGACTCTCATTTTATAATTGAGGAAATTAAAACTAAGAGCTAACAGTCCTTGCTGTCTTGAAGTCTTACAGCTACTACAAGGTAGAGGAAGGAGTTTACTTCAACTTCCTGGCCTTAAAATCCATTCTTATAATGGAACTGGCTTTAAAGCTTTGCAAATTAACATCTATATGCCACAATTTCTCCATCTGGAAAGCAATGGTTGTATTTGTCCTTTTTATTACCAGGGGTAGACATCATGAAATTAAGATTTAGTAAATAAGACAGAAGGGCATAAAATGAACATACCAGCTCATCTTGGTAAAAGACCCTTTCTAAATCTCATCATCAGTTGGAACTACCTTGTCAAAAACCAAAAATGTGAATGGCTAGGTGGCACTGCCCTAACATTCCACATTGATTTCACCTAATTAGGGAACCAAAAACCATGTCTATGTCTATGTTGGTAGAGGACAGTGGATATGGAGCATGAAAAGCAACCAGATGGCTCTTAAAGTTGAATTAGTTACCTCACAAGACATTTACTCTAAATTTTTCCATTTCTCTCTGCTTCAGTCTGGCCTCTAATGTTCTTTTAATGTAGATTTTTATTTGTGCATTTCATGGGTTGTTATGTGAATCTGGTGTTGCCCAGCATGTTGAATCTTAAGCCTTTTGTGAAAATTTGCATGATTCTTTGTAGTTATAAATAGCAAATGTATTGCTTTTGATAGAAAGGGCAATTAAAGGTTTTTTTGGTTATCTTTGAATTCTTAAATTTTGTTCATGTTCATTTATTCAGTTGTTAATCATCTTAACACTAAACTTAAAAGATTATCTCAAATAAGAGCATGTCATGTAATGCCTATTTTGCTCTTTGCTAGAAATGGACCATTACGCTGCCAAAATACATTGTTAGAGTAATTTATTTTCCTGGTTTTCACCCTCTCCCATTCTGCTCATACAGAGATATGTTACTGTATTCATCTAAAGTCTTGCAATTTCATAGAGAATAATACAAGAATTTGTCATGCATATCATAAAGCAGAAATATTATTTATCACTGAAGTTAGTGGAGGGTTGAGACATGTTTAATTGTGTGGAGTACACAGCAGTGAGTCAGCTTGTGGAATTTTAAAAAGTTGCATTTAGATAGAAAGGATCTTGTTACTTGAAAGATATAAAGACCTTTAAAAAATCAATTACACACGACTTATCAAAAATGAACAGCTACAGTTTAAGAGAACTGACTAAGAGGTCACACTACCTGAGTTCAAAGGGCAACTCAAGGTTCACTAGTGTGTGACCTTTGATAAACTACTTATTTCTCTCTGCCACAATTTCCTTTACTGCAAAGGAAAAAAAAAATAGAAGGGCTGTTGTGAGGATTAAATGAGTTAGTTAAACTCTTAGAATATTACTCAGCATATAATTAGCCTTTCATCTGTGTTAGCTTTTATCACTATTTGAGTGAATGTATTTGTCAACTCCATGCTATAGTAGTTACCAAATATCATTTGTTATGCAGTACACTTAGGTTTTGCTAAATTTGAAATGTCATAATACTTCAATTATCAGAGCTCAGCAGAAAATGAGATGGTGAGACAAATGTGAGTAGTAAAGAGATATCACAAACTCTATGCACCCTGTTTGAAGCATGTTGCCTGAATAGGAAAGTACCCATTTGTCTTGGCCCAGCACTGTGTCACAAGTGATACAAGACAAACAAGAATCGTTAACTTTAAGCAACTTGTAATCTAGCTGGAAAGTAAAAACGAATAAATACAGAGTTAGGTAATACAGGATTATTTCTGTGGGAGGCTTATAAGAAGAGAGAGATAGGAGAAACAGTATAATTGTGGCAGAAAGGCAAACTTCCAGAAAGAACTTCCATCATCTTCTGTGGATCCACAGTGCTATTTTGTAATTTTTTAATTCACCTCTAGAATTATTGCTTCTAGTGTAAGCTTCATTATCAGTCTTTCTAATGGGTGATGCTTAATTTCTAATTACTTGCATTACTAAAAAATCACCGTACCTTTAACCAATATTTATTGAACACGGACTAAGGTGAAGCCCAGGACGATGATGTAATGGACCCCTTAGGCTAGAGTTTTGAGAGTGGTAATAAAATGAACACAGCACTCCTAAGTACTGTGAAATAAAACAAAACAAAACAAAATGGGATGAGATCATAGTGCCGGAGGGTGACAGAGTCCATTTGATTTTTCATGTTCACGGAAGTGCCTTCAGAAGCTGTGACATGTGATATAACACAGAAATGGATGACAAGAAGCAGCCAGTCTGGGAGCAGAATATTCCAGGAAAAAGGAAGCTCAAGAAGGAGAGAAGGCAAGGTCAGAACCTGTGAGGAGAAATCCTCCCTCACCAGAGAGAAGGCTTGTACATAAGGTTGGGACAATGGGCCATTTTCTAAGTGCAAAGGGATGATATTGGGGTTTGGGAGAAGGAGTGATGTGATCCAATTTATTATTTTTATTCATTCATTCATTTATTTTTTTTTTTCAAATTTCAGATTAATAAGAAGGTACAAATGATTAGGTTACAACGTTTGTGTTGCTAGGTAGAGTCCCTATTGTAGTTGTGTTCCACCCCCAGGGAAGCTTACAATGTGATATACCCTTACATTGTGTCCATTAAGTGGAAGCACACAAATCCTCCTCCCCCAACCCCTGTCCCCTCCCCCCTCCTCTTCCCCTCCCCTCACCAACTTGAATTAATTTGAATTTTTCTCTTATGTGGTGTGTATTAGATCTTCTACTGGCTTCATATAGTACTGAGTACATTGGATACTTGCTTTTCCATTCTTATGATACTTTACTAGGAAGAATGTGTTGCAACACCATCAGGGTTAGCATAATACAAATTCTGTATATAGTGCCTCCCTGGATCCAGCACCTTTCCAATGTTTTCTTCCCATGAGCATTTGGGGAGGAGTTGCTATATGTGTGCACAAATCCTGGGATACCCAGGATTCACTGGGTATGGTGGAAATTTCTTGGTTTACTACAAGACCAAGTCAGGGAAGGGGGAGCCTTGTGCCTTCCCAACCTTCGTCCCCCCAAATCCCAACTCATCAGAGATATGAACCAAAACACAGCACAAAGGCAGCTGGAATAGAATGCTTTAGGGGACTATGACCAGATGGGTTGGTGGCATCTGCAGCTTAGCCAGTAGCACTGGCAGCAAATTCAGATGCCGAAGATCACTGAAAGTAGTAGCAAATCTAGATTTTCAGCTAGATCATGGCTAATATCAGTGACACTTGAGGTGATAGAGGGTCAGAGGAGATAAAACTCTCACTCTTCACTGATAATATGATCCTATACCTGGAAATACCAAGGACTCAACTTCAAAACTCCTAGAAGTGATCAAGGAATACAGCAGCATCTCAGGATACAAAATCAATACTTACAAGTCAGTAGCTTTTATATATGCTAATAATAGTCAAGCTGAAAACACAATCAAGGACTCTATTCCTTTTACAATAGTGCCAAAGAAGATGAAATATCTGGGAATTTACCTAACAAACAATGTGAAAGATCTCTATACAGAGAATTATGAAACTCTGAGAAAAGAAATAGCTAAAGATGTTAACAAATGGAAAAACATACCATACTCATGGCTGGGAAGAATCAACATTGTTAAAATGCCCATACTACCCAAAGCAATCTACAGATTTAATGAAATCCCTATTAAAACACCATTGTCATACTTTAAAGAACTCGGGAAAATAGTACTTCATTTTATATGGAATCAGAAAAATAAAATGGACTAATCAATAAGAAAAAACCTCAAATAGAAAATACATTACTCAGAAATAAGAACAAATCAGGAGAAATCACATTACCAGACTACAGGCTATACTATAAATCTATAGTGATCAAAACAGCATGGCACTGGCACAGAAACAGAGCAATAGATTTATGGAACAGAATAGAGAACCAAGAGATGAACCCAGCTACTCATCACCATTTGATCTTCGACAAGCCTATCAAAAATATGCAGTGGGGGAAAGACTCCCTATTTAACAAATGGTGCTGGGTGAACTGGCTGGAGACCTGTAAAGACTGAAACTGGATCCCCACCTTTCACCATTAACAAAAATTGATTTTCACTGGATAAAAGATTTAAACTTAAAACAAGAAACTATAAAAATACTAGAAGAGAGTTCAGGGAAAACACTTGAAGAAATTGGGCTGGGAGAATATTTTATGAGGAGGATCTCCCAGGCAATTGAAGCAACACCAAAAATATATTACTGGGATCTGATCAAAATAAAAGGCTTTTGTACAGCCAAGAGCACAGTAAGTAAAGCAAGTAGACAACCTTCAGAATGGGAGAAGATTTTTGCAGGTTATGCTTACGGTAAAGATCTGATAACTAGAATCTACAGAGAATTCAAACTAATCAATAAAAAAAGAATAAATAACCCCATTTCTATGTGGGCAAGAGACTTGAACAGAAACTTCTCTGATGAAGACAGATGCATGGTCTACAAACACATGAAAACATGCTCATCATCCTTAATCATCATAGAAATGCAAATCAAAACCACTTTGACATATCATCTAACTCCAGTTAAGATTAGCCCACAGCACAAAATCCCAAAATAACAGATGTTGGCATGGATGCAGAGAGAAGGGAATGCTTCTTCACTGCTGGTGGGAATGCAAGCTAATATGACCTTTTTGGAAAGAAGTTTGGAGAACACTCAAGGAACTAAAAGTAGACCTACTGTTTGATCCTGCAATTCCTCGACTGGGTATATACCCAGATGATCAAACATTATTTTACAACAAAGAAATTTGTACTAGAATGTTTATTGCAGCCCAATTCGTAATAGCCAAGACAGAGAAACAGCCCAAGTGCCCATCGACCCATGAATGGATTAACAAATTGTGGTATATGTACACCATGGAATGCTATGCAGCCATAAAAAAAGATGGAGACTTCACATCTTTCATGTTTACCTGGATGGAGCTGGAACATATTCTTCTTAGTAAAGTATCTCAAGAATGGAAAAAAAGTATCCAATGTACTCAATACTACTATGAGTACACTTACACACTCTTATGAATGGTAAAACATAACTATAGTCCAGAAAGTAGAAGGAAAGAGGAGAGAGAATGAGGGTAGAAGGGATATGGGAGGAAGAGGGTATTCAGGGGGACCTCACCTAATATGCATGATGCAATGGTACATTTCAAAACTATTAAGAAACGAATATAATTGTGATGAATGTGTTACTTAGTGCAATGTAAACATTCCACATTGTATATTGAAGCAGTACCATGAACCCCATAAATGCATCAATGTACAAAGTTATGATTTAATAAAAAAAATTTTAAAAAAGAGGAGGATATTGGGGAAGGCAATGAGGTGAGAGAACAGAAGTTGAAGAATTCAGTAACACATATAATTTTTTAAATTATACATACAGATATTGACAGATTATCCATATAAAACTTATAATAATCCATAACACTGGTTATGGGTTAATAGTACTGATTTCCCTAACATCTAGGTTTGAATGCTCTTTAATTTTAGCAATCAGATGTGTAAAAAAAAAAAAGCTCTCTCATTATTCTCCTAATTTGCAATTCATCTTTACTACTGAAGACAAACTTCTTTTTACTTCTTCTTAATTTATATCTACTGTTGAAAGCTGTTTATACTTTGTCATTTATAAATCACCTGTTCATACCTTTTGCTTATGTTTTTGTTTGACCCTTGGTCCATTTCATATTTATTTTTAGAAAATCTTTTCATATCAGGGGCATTAATCTTTGTCATATTTCACAAGAATGTCCTGTTTAGTATATTTCTGCAAAATAGTCCAAATTGTTAATGATTGCTTAATACCTCCTGCTGAAAGGTTGAAAACTCACGATACCTCCCTAATGAAAATCTGTAAGTACAATGGCTAGAAAAGTGTAACATTCCTGTTCATAAAAAGGGAGTAGAGGCTGAATTATAAAAACATAGGTTATTCATATGATTCATTTTTTTCAGAACAAGATTAGGGAAAACTTGTATCTTTAGGATAAAAATCTACCTCATCATTCTTTTGCTTAGAAAGACACTTGGGTTTTTCTTAACAGTCATAATTAATGTTTTCACTTAAGGTAGACTTCCCCACCAAAATGTAGTTCCTAGGTGTTATTTGTTAAGGAAAAAAAATTTCTGCAGAAATACTTATGAATTTTTTTTTTTTTTTTTTTTTTTTTAGACAGAGCCTCTCTCTGTCACCCTGCATAGTATACAATGGCGTCATTATAGCTTACAGCAATCTGAAACTTCAGGGCTCAAGCAATCCTTTTGCCTCAGCCCCCCAAGTAACTGGGACTATAGGTGCCCACCACAATGCCTAGCTAGTTTTTCTATTTTTAATAGAGAATGAGGTCTTGTTCTTGCTCAGGCTGGTCTTGAACTCCTGAGCTCAGGTGATCAACCCACTTCAGTGTCTCAGAGCACTAGGATTACAGGCGTGAGCCACTGCACCCGGCTATACTAACAAAACTTTTAAATCCTAATGTTCATTATGAATCCCTTAGTGGAACCTGAATGTGCAGGATTCCTGGAAGTATTGAATTCCAGCCCTTGGATATTTCTTTTTCAAAGCACAGCACCAGAGCTAGTATTTTATGACACAACATTTTTTATACATGCTGACATAAGGAAATACCTTCTTGGCAAATGAATGGCTTTTCTGGTATTTGCCTTAGCACTGCTGTTGTCTTGTCACCACAAATTCTTCACAGACAACAGCAAGCCTTGTATAAAGTTACCAGTGGAAATTTTTTGAAAAGATTCATAAATTCAATTCAAGGTTTGACTTGAGTTGGCACAAACTAAATATAGTTAGGCATTGTACAGTAAAAGAAAAAAATGCTTAGTGTTTACTTTTTCTTGTGTGTGCCACGTCTCCATGAAAGGCAAGAGCAGGGGTCATTCTTTTAACTCAAAAAATATATATGATATGTGCAGAAAGATAAGAACTTACTACTTTCTGAGAAACCACTACTAAACAGGTAGAGCTAAGACAGAATAATCCATTATAATAATTTTAAATTATTCTGGTATAATCTTTGCTTATACTTGTGATGATTTTTCCTTTCATTTAAAACTTTCTTTAAAACCATATATTTTTACAAATTTGTTTGTTCTAATTTTTCAAGATACGCCCTGGGTTCCTTTGAATTTTAAAATTTAGTTTTATTTTTGCCCACACACATTTACTTGTTTATGGAAAGAAGAGGTAAAATTACAGGGGACAAATATGGATGAGAGAATTATTATAAATCATCTAAACTGACATGACTTTCCCATTGTCTGAGAATTAGAAGGTAGTATTGATAAAATATAGGTAAATGATGATAATTACTCACTTCTGGATTCCTAAACTTGTCATTTTACCTATGGTTTTAAAAGTAATTACTGGTTCCTTCACTGTTCAGCATGTGAGAACATTTCTTCTAAAAAAGGAGGATTATGCATTGCCTATTAAAGTTATTGCCAGCATTTCAGAAACTGAAGTTAATGCTTTCACAAACAGCATTTCCAATGAATAATGCTGAAATCAGACTTTTTTTTTTTTATTGCAAGAGCCTCAAGTAGTTGGCTCCTTTCCCATCGGCTACTTTGTAACTGTGAATATGACAACATGACGGTGATTCACAGATGCCAAAATATGACGAGCAGAGCAAATCTGTGTTCCAGATACGATAAGGTGAGAGAAGCAGCACTCTCGGCCCCAGGTGATTTCCACGAAGACACCTCCATACAGCGGGGCTCACTATCTAGACCATGCAGCCGCCAACTCTAATAACCTAGCTGGGAGAAAAACACATCGAAAAATGCAAATGGAAAAAAAAAAAACTGGGTTGCATAGTAACATCTTAAGTAGATTTGAAAGATGTGTGTTTGAAAAGCATAAACTTCAGCCTTGGCAAATGCTTTTTGTTGTATTCAACATATATTGAGCTAGAACTAAGAAAAATACATAGGAATTACAAATGCCTTTAAAAATCCTTTCTCCAATCCACCAACCTTATAAACAATGCCATATTGAGTGAAATAACAGCCTGTTTCTTGTTTTTAGCATAACATTTGGAAACTTATTTTAAATATACATATGCTTCACAGATTAGGAGCCGTAGTTACCTGTCATTGAAACAGAATAAAACTGATTGTAATCATGCGTCTTAGAAAGACCAGATATATATTCATATAAACCACTTCTTGTTCTTGTATTGCAACACTCAGGAATAATAGAATCACAAATTATGCAAGGCTGTTTTTACTGGTTGTACATATATATGTATATTGGATTCATACCTTCTGACTTCTGCCAAGCCCGATTGGCAATTTAACTCATGTGAACTCATTTATGGTCAGAATTTATATTTAAAATCAGTATTTTTTCTGTCAAACCAAGAGTAGGCTTTTATTAGACATAACATAATGTGGATGAACATTAGAGTTACTTTACCAGAATTGTGAGAAAATTAAAGGTATTTTATGTCAAATGTTAACTCTAAATATAGTGTTCAAAACCAAATTTGTAAATAAGAAACAAAAGTCATTGGCGTTTCCTCTAACTCATAACTTAATGTCATTATTTGGGTGTTTCTGTATACTTTAAGCAATAGTAATATTTTTGAAAATTATATAGTATAGGAAAAAAGAATTTTAGCATAGATGGTTTCCTCATTAATTTTCAAGAACTGTTTCTCATTTGTGTGACAAGTTATTGATTGATTGTGAAAGATTTACAGATGGTAAGCTCTCTGAAGGGCGAAGAGTTGTATGTTTGTCCTTGCAATATAACATTACAAACACCTAGTACAGTGCCAGATACATATTAGATATTTAATAAATATTTATGAAATAAATTCATGAAAGCATCAAGAATTGAAAGCACTCTTTAAAATGAGGCTTAATTGAAACATTTTACAAATTATCCAAGCCCATCAATATATTAAATATAAACTACGTTTTATGCCTGATTTTATACATTAATGAAGATTTGCTTAAATTAGATTTTTTGCAAAGAATTACTCAAAGTATTTCTTTTCCACTTTCCTCTCTTTTTTAGGGGTGGCAGGCAAGAGGAATAAGGACCTATTATCATCTAAAAGTCATAGTTTGGAAAGCAAGTTCAAAAAACACTTGCATTCTAAAGTAAACTGCCTCTTACTCACAGCAAGCATAAGAAAAAAGCCTTGTTCACCACCCCGTGACATCTCTTCCCCTCAGCCAATATGGCATCCAGAGCAAAACAAAGACTGTCTGATCCTCACAGCAAGATATTCACTTAAACATTGACCTACACACACGGTTTTTTTTTTCTTTTCTTTTTATGGAGTCCCTCGGTAGAGTGCCATGGCCTCATAACTCACAACAACCTCACAGTGGGCTTAAGCGATCCTCCTGCCTCAGCCTCCCAAGTAGCTGGGACTACAGGCGCCTGCCACAACGCCCAGCCAGTCCTTCTCCTTCTCTCCCTCCTCCTTCTTCTTTCTCCTTCTTCTTCGTAACAGGTGGGTCTTGCTCTTACTCAGACTGGTCTTGAGCTCAAGTGATCCAGCTGCATCAGCCTTCCAAAGTGCTAAGGTTACAGGCCTGAGCCACTGTGCCTGGCTTGCACATGGCTTTTTATAATAACAGCATGCCTTTAATTCTTGTTGAGCGCTTACTACCTTCTAAGCATACACTAAGTTCTGTACACGTACGATCTCGTTGAAGTAGATGCTTTTATTGCCCTAATCATTCAGATAAGAAAATATAATCTCAGGTAAGTGAGTAACTTAATCTAGGTCATAGATCAAGGAAGGATTGGGGCAGAATATTTAATGAATAGAGAAAAATAATTCAATCACTGTTTTTCAGCTCTATAGCATAAAAACCTTTATAAAGGAGCAAACTAGAAGTCAGGAAAGAAGATACATTTTGAAAAGGACCAAGAAGGAGACAGACTATAGAATCCATGGTAGGTTTCTGCATCATGAGGCAAAAATAGTTTTAAGGTTGTATTTGGAAGAAGCCAGGTAGTGCTGCAGTGAGCAGTTGATGGAGAGTCAGACGGTAGCTGTCTCTATGTGTAAAGGGGGAAAGAGGAGAAATATTATCTGTCAGCTGGTGGAACAACCTTAGTATGATTTTATCCCAGGAGGGAGTAGATTAATTTAGGAGACAGTTGCCTGCTGGGGGCAGGGTAAAGAGGAGTCTCTGACTTAATTGAAAGTCCTCTGTAGAGGTGGGATAAATCAGACGGCTCGTAGATTTTCACACTGTTTTCATTAACAAAATGCTGATGTTGGCTACAGTCATTCCACAATCATTGCCTATGTTCATTACACATGTAAATGTTTATTAAATAATCTGGGAATGCCAAGATTGACAGACAGTTTACTCAGTCTTGAGCAGTGAGTGCTGATAAGCATCCAGTTCTTGGCCTTCTAGGGGGGCCCAGAGATGAATGGTGAAGCTGACCAAGTCCAGCAGCCTGGACAGGAGGGGTTTGCTGGGACACATGATGCTCATTACGCTGAGGTCGTATGGGAAGAAGACCGCAGCCAGTGAATAAGGAGGGGAAGGTTTTCAAAAAGAAATACGAAAAGTTGAATATTAATGTTGAATTTTAATACTTAAATAAGCATGCAGGTGTTAGGGGTGTTTATGAAGATACAGACGTACACTCCCTCTGTGCTGGGTTTTAGAGGCAGAGCCTCTCAGAGAACATTGGAAACCACGTGATATCACAGTCTCTAAGCAATGAGAGGTTTGTGACTAATCATAGTAAAATTTCCTTCATTTTGAATATCTACAGGTATTGATCTGTTGGGTATTTTCCTGACAAAGGGAGAAATTATGAAATTCAAAACCATAAGGCTTAAAAAACCTATTTTGAATTTTATATATATATATATATTTTTGAGACAGAGTCTCACTTTGTCAGAGTTCTGTGATGTCATAGCTCACAGCAACCTCAAACTCCTGAGCTCTAAGCAATTCTCTTGCCTCAGCCTCCCTAGCAGCTGAGACTATAGGCACCTGGGTAGCTGGGACTACAGCAAGACAGAGTCTCGAACTATGGAACTCAGGCAATCCACTCTCCTCAGCCTCCCTGAGTGCTGGGATTACAGGCATGAGCCACTGTGCCCAGCCTTGATATATATGTGAAAATAGTTTAACATGTATATGTATATATGTTACGTGTATATATGTTATATATATTTTTTAAATATTTTCTTATAATTTTACTTCTCAAAAATAAGTAAAACATATATACACATACATAAAACATACACACATATATACATATATAAAATAAATATATAAAAATGTATAGTATATATAAAATATATAATAAAACATATATATACAATGAAATCAATGTCAACTGGATAAAATTTTATCAGATAAATATAAAAAAGTATAAATTAATGAAATCATGATATTTATTACTTTTAATATCTCTGAGTTGCATATTATCATTGCTATTTTGCAGATGAGGAAATTGAAGGCAGAGAAGTTAATAAACCGTCAACTTTAACCCAATGGATGATTTAACACCTCTTATATTAAGGACAGTACTGAGAAATCACATAAGTGGTAAGGTGAAGAAGGGACAAAAAAAAAAAGAATTATGGATGAGCAAAAAGAAATTAATATGAATAAGTTGATCGAAACTTCAAAATAAAAAACTGGCCCCAAACAGGCTTAATTTTTAACATAAACAAACTTGTCAAAGTTGTTAGATTAATTTCCAAAGCTCATAATATATAATGTAACATTTGAATGTAAAATGGACTCCTGATTGGTCTCATGCTAAAGAGGTATTTGGTTGTTAATTTTTTTTTTAGTTTGAAGTACTGGTTTTGATTATGATGTATACCACCTCATAAGATATAAAATTTTAATAGTAATATAATAGATTTAATAATTTAATACAGCAAAGAGATATAATTAACATACAAAACAATCCTATTTATCATCTTAATATAAATTATTATGCCAAAAAGAAAGGTACAGTCATAGAACGAAGTCCATGTCAAAAATCTGCTTCATGAATCCTCTCATTTCATTGGATTTACAGCATAATTATTTTTCAAGTAAATAAAAGGGTAGCTGTCTCTCTCCCCCACCCACACACACATTCTCTCTCTCTATTAAAGCACATGTGTATGCTTTAAAGGGATCTAAAGAGAATGCCTGAAACATTGAAAATTTTCCAGGCTAATTAGTATTAAAAACACCTTCTAAGAGATACATGTTTTCACCTTTGCCTACAATGTTATAAAATCTAATATTAAAATCTAATACTAAAAGCCCAGGTACAGAGAGGGAGACCATGCCACTCATGGGAAAAGGTAGGTTGTGCACTTTGGGACCGGATGCAAATATACTCGAATGCCAGCCTAAGAATTTTCTACTTTATTCCACAAATGGTAGGAAGCTGCTGCAGATTTCTGAGTTGGATGACATGGCCAATGCCATGCTTTAGAAAGAAAATCCTGACAGCAGTGCTTGGATCCTTTAGAAAGGAGAAAAACTAGAAACTGGGAGATTATTTCAGAAGCCCAGTAAGTTGTACACAAAATCGCACACAGCCTCTCTCATTATGGATCAAAATTAGATTTCAGATGTTTACATTGTTTTGGAAATTAATCATTTAGAAACTATGCCTAATAGTTGCCTGTCAATCACAGAAGTCATATGACTATGTGAATTAAAGAAGATGTCTTAAGAAGTAATGAAGTTAAAGCATATTTAGAACAAAAACGAGCCTCAGAGATCATTAAAAAAAAAAAATCAAGAAAGAGGACTGTCAGAATCCTGTGCAAACTTGCCTATTGCACTGAAAAATTACCCTCTACTGAATTGCCTTCAGGCTGCATTTTCAGAAATTATATTCTAGTGGTGGTCAATTTTTCAACCCAAAGAGTGATATTTCTTGATTCCCCGTCAATATTTCTTATACATAATATAAAGTAGGTATTTCATAGTCAAAAGTAACCAAGGTTGAATAGTCTCATAAGTACACAGCATCATTAAACATTGGCCTCACAAAGTGAATACTGGGTGTTCCACCGTTGAGTCTAAGTATATTCAAGGTCTACTTGTCACTCTTTCTTCTCAATTTCAACAAATAAATAGTGAAGCCCATTATTTACAGCTCCCACTGTCAGAAGCTGCCATTTTTATCCATAACCAAATAGAAGAATGTGCTAGTTATTTTTGTAAGAGGAGGGGGGTCCTTTCTATAATGACATTGATTGAATACAGGTAGACGGTAAAGATAGGAGTAAGTCCAGATTCACCCCAAAATACATGTTTACCTTCTTGATATTATTTATTTAGAAATGTTTAATAAACCTGTAGGCTCTTTTTTCTCCCTTACATGACAGTTCGCATCAGCTCAGACTAGATTATAGCACACAGCTCTGCAGCACAGGAGTGCCTGAAATCCTGGGACGAGATGATAGGATCTGAATTGGGTGTGTGATAGTGGTCCAGTCTCATCTTTCTAATTCCCTCAGTCAACTTGGGCAGTCTCTCATTTAACTGACTTCAGTCTTTATTTCTCTGCAGTACAGGAGACTCTAATTAAGTCTCCACAACTTGCTTTTCACCCAGGTTCTTTTTTTTTTACAACTTAATACACAGCATTTAATGGGTTGGTTATTACTTTGAACTCAAACTTTTGTCCAGTTGTGAGCTCACTTTCTGCCTACAAACTTCTTCCTTGCTGCACTGGGTTTACAGGTGCTATCTGGAGACTTTGAGGTTCCTGGGGACTATGTTCTGTTTTTCATCACTTAAGTACAGACTCCACATTTTATGAATCCTTCATTGGCAGATTCTCTTTGATTTGCTTCTTCCTTTCTTTCCATTTCAACAATGGAATTCTATAGAATGCCATGATCTAAACAGGTGATTACAGCAAGACCCTGGCAGCTGTTTCACTGGCCTTATCCATCCCTGCCTGTCCGCCCTGCTTGCTCCAACACCATCAATCTCCTGAGAGTATTAATTTTATCCTGATTCCCCTGCTGAAGAATCTACCTGCCACAGCTGTCCGTGCCCAGGTGTCACTGCCACTGTAAGGATCCTCTTACCGCAGGGAAGGGCCCTCTATGAATCTGTGATGCCACATGTGTTATGAATTAAGATTTATGATTAACATTCTATCTGAGGTCAATGGAGAAAAAGAATAGTATTAATGGACATTTCCTAATAAAACTTCAGGGTTTTTGTACTGGTTGATTATTCCAGTTAAAGATACTTTCCCTGTCTAATTTTCTTCCATGTAGTAGCTTTATCTAATACATTATTCCACTTAGAAATGGTTGTTAGGAATAGAAACTCCCCCATTTTTCATTGAGGGACAATTATTTGTATGAATGATAGAGATTTTTTTAATCCATTTACTTTATCTCTTGAACTGAATTCCTTCTAAAATAGGATCTAAATACTGACTTCCTTTTAATCTCAATGTTTTATTTTCAGTTTATAAACAAGTTTCAGTTAGGGGCTAAGTCCAGTCAACAATTTTATTTATAAGCAAAATATAAATATATATTTGGTATATAATCCTCCCCTACTTTTCAATAAATCAATAATGGCTTCTATCTTCTAAGAGCTCTTTGTCCATATAGTAATAATGATCAGCCCTTACTAAGCATGTAATTATGTGCAAGCATTATGCTCTGTGATGTGTCTTATCCACAGTATCTTATTTATTTATTTATTTATTTATTTAAAGACAGCTCTCACTCTGTTGCCCAGGCTAGAGGTCCCTGGCATCAGCCTACCTCACAGCAACCTCAAACTCCAGGTTCAAGTGATCCTTCTGCCTCAGCCTCTCAAATAGCTGGGACTACAGGCACTCACCACAATGCCCGGCTAATTTTTGTATTTTTAGTACAGACAGGGTCTCATTCTTGCTCAGGCTGGTCTTGAACTCCTGAGTTCAAATGATCCTCCCACCTCCCAGAGTGCTGGGATCACAGGTGTGAGCCACCATGCCTGATCTATGGTATCCCATGTGATATTACCATCACCATGAAGATGCTGATATTTAAGAAAGTGAACAAATTAGCCAAGAAACATAAGAGTAAATTTCCGAATGAGAATTTTTATAGAATCCTTTCTGAATTAGAAGCCCATGAATATAACTTCTATGAAATACCAACTTCCTAGCTGCCAACGATGTACAACACTTATCAAATTCAGTTATGGAAGACTATATGTTCTTTCCCATTTCCTTGATAGATGAGGACTTCTCAAAGGAAGAATGTAGCTTACTAACCTTTAGTTTCCACAACACGATCTAAGATCCAGCTAGCCACCCATCAGTAAAGACTGCTGAACTGAACCAAACACGCTTTCTGAATTAGGGATGATAACCCACAGGTTAGTCACATCATTTCTTAAATAGTATTTTATGAAAATAGATTTCAAAGTATTTGATTCCAGAATACTAAAAATTGTATTTTGATGAGTGCTGACCATCACTTTTTACTGAGAAGTGATGGTTCAAGTGCAGACTCCACGGGTAGCTGCCTTTACTAGTATGTGACCCTGGACCATTTCATGGCTCACTTTCTTCATGGATAAGTGAAGAATACCAATAACAAAATGTTTGCATAGGCTTCACACGAGAATTATATCAATTAATGAATAAAGGAGAACTTAGGTTGGTGCCTGACTTATTAACATTCAATCAATGTTAACTATTCTTATTATTTATATATAACTAACGCAGATCTCAAACATTTTGGTCTCAGATAAATTTGATTTTGATTTTCACATTCTTAAAATTATTGACAACCCCAAATTATTTTTGTCTATGTGAGCTCAATCTATTCTATTTACTGTATGTGGCATATTAGAAATTAAAACTGAGGCCATAAATATGTTTAATTAAAAGTAATATTAACAATCCCCTACACATTGATGTGAAAAGATATATAAACAACTACATTTTTAAAATCCAAAAATGGGAATGGCATTATTTTATGTTTTTTCAAGTCAGTTTCTACCCTGTGATATCATAAAGCAGTCTCTGGGAAAGTCACTCTATACCAGTGAAAGAAAAAGCCAAATGGTGTCTTCTCTTTTTTCTTTTTTTTAAGAGTCTACACTGGCATTAATGTCTTGGCATTTTTACTGGACACAGTTTTGAGCTTCAGGACTCCCTGAAAGGAGATCAAGGAACCCTAGGGTTCCCCAGGCCATACATGGATCAGTGAGCTGATTCTCTAGAGTAAAATTGCAGAGATTGAGAAAACCTCATGTTTTTGAACACTAATGCTTACTACCAATTATTATGTCAGTGGGTATTCAATTGTGCATTCCCTAATTGGTTTAAGGATGTGTAATGTTGTGTACCTGGGAAAGAAAACATGGAGTTTTCTACCCATTGGGACAGAAAGTGTTAGGGTAAGCAAACTTGAACCAGTTCCTGTTCCATCTTTGAAAGTTACCTTTGTCCTGCCTCACTTTGCTAATATGCATGGATCTAGCTTGGAAAGCATAGCTTTTAAAACTAAATAGAAGAAAATCATATTTCCATTCACCTATATTGTAGGAAACACTCCCAGGAGACGCATGGTAACAATAAATGTGAAAAAAAAATCTTTCCATGCAGTGCGTTATTTAAATATTTTGCTCAAAGTGTTTTGAATACTTTAGACTTAGAAAGCTAAGGATACAAAGTAAAATAGATTAAAAACTAATATGTTAACCAGCAAATAAATTGTTCCAGGGAATTATTTTGAAATTATGTGAAAAGAAAAGCATTTTAATGTGAAATCTATAAAACTCAGGATGCTCACTTTTCAAAATTATTTTTCATTAGATTATCATGGTTTTCTATGAAACAAGAAAAGCATCCCTTATTTTCTAAATTCTAAATATCAACAATATCATCAAAAATGTTTTGTCACCAGATGTGTTAGCGTGTGTCTGTGAGCCTAGCAATTTGAGAGGCTGAGGTGGGGGATTGCTGGAGCCCAAGACTTCCAGACCAGCCTGAGCATGAGCAAGACCCTTTCTCTACAAAAAGAGAGAAAGATTATCTGGGTGTGGTGAGGGGAGGGCAGCTATAGTCGCAGCTACCTGGGAGGCTGAGGCAGGAGCATCGCTGAAGTCCAGAAGTTGCAGTGAGCTATGATGCCACTGTACTCTAGCTAGCCTCAACAATAGAGGAACACCCTGCCTCAAAAAAAAAAAAAGTTTTTTATTTTACAAAGGGACATATGAGCTCCGTAGTGCTAAACACATCTGACCAATGCATTCGAGAAAAATTAATAAAGCCTAATATAATAGCGTCTCTATAGTCCCTCTTAAGACAGGATTGAGTGCAGCAGCACTCGTGATGATAATGGTATTTATTGAGTGATGACTATGTGCTAGACCCTATCCTAAGCACCAGGTACACATTTGCCAACATACACTTTTACCCTTTGTAGTAGGCATCACTAACTTCAGCTTACAGATGTGTTAAGTGAAGCACAGGGAATTTAACGAAGTTGTCCAGAGTCACAGAGATCATAAGTTTGGGTCAGAGTTTGAGCCCAGGCAGATTCTACCTTGAAATATAAGCTCCTTATCAACACATTTTATCTCCATACTTGGTAAATATTTGTCTCAAGAATGAACATAAATGAGTATATTAAATTCATGTCATTTTCCTGAAAATTTTAATATAAACTTGTTTGGTATAACTTATAGAAGAAAATGCTTCGTTAGCTGAATAGCTATTACATTCGGCCAACAACAGTGAGATGAAAATGAAATTCTAAAGGCAGCCTAAGCAGTGGCTAACCACTTGTATGAAGTGAGAACCAGGAACAACTTTACATATAATTTCATTATAAATTAAAAAACTTTCCTCTCATTTCTTTGCAGTGCTCAATAGACAGATTGTGACTAAAATAAAAATTTCTTGTCCTACCTGTAATCCTAATCTGAGAGGCTGATGGATTGCTTGAAGTCAGGAGTTCGAGACCAGCCTGAGCAAGAGAGAGGCCCCACATCTACTAAAAATAGAAAAACTAGCTGTCTGTGGGGGCGGATGCCTCTAGTCCCACCTGCTTGGGAGGCTGAGGCAGTTGGACTGCTCGAGCCCAATAGTTTGAGGCCACTGTGAGCTACAATGATGCCATCACTCTACCCAGGGTGACAGAGTGAGATTCTGTCTCAAAAAAAACAAAAGTCCTAACCACCTGCTGTTTCTAATTAAGCTAATTAGTAATTTGATAGTATTATCTATTCCTATAACCATGTAAGTTTTATCTTGGTCTTTGAGTTTTCAACAAAAAGTGTGTCTTTACTGTTCCCTGTGTAGCTCCTCATGAATATCCCCCTGGAAGCTGTTTTTCCCCAGCATTTCCACAGTCGAATTAATCATTTTGCTCATCAACTTGTTCCTCTTTGTTTGTGCCAGTCTCTAAGAATAGTGCCAACTTCAAAAGGGATGGCCCTGCCAGAGACTTGGGAGTCTTCTGAGACATGTTCCCATCACCTCACTCTCTCAATCCAGGTAGCTGCCAAGACGTTGAATCTACCTGTTAAATAGCTATAAATATCTCACCCCTGCTTCCTGCCCATCGCCTTGCTCTCCACTCGGCCCCCTCCTTCTCTCTTGTATCACTCAAGCAGCATCTTAGCTGGTCGCTGTGTCTTCAGCCTGGCTGCCCTCCAGGCTTGAGGCTGTCCATCACCAGAGATCATCTTTTCCATTATAAATCTGATCATGTTTCACCCTGTTGAAAATCTTCAGTGCATTTCCATTTTTACAGCATAAAATTAAACCTGCTTAACATGACATACAATGCTGAATGCAATCTGCTGCAGCCTACCTTTCTCTTTTCTGTTTCAACCAATTTCTCCTCCTCCCTGAAATTTTGGAATTTTTCCCTAGCCATTCTGCAGCTTTGGGAAGGCATGATGTATATTGCACACATAATGTTTTTGTATGCCTGGAATTTTGTCACCCAATTTTTTCACTCAGCTCCTGCTCACCTTTTGCAATACATCTGCTCCAGAAACTTGTTCTAACCTCTCTATTCCGCTCACCCTGTTCTTTCTCCAGGCCAGCGTCAAGCATACTTCAGGGCAGGTGGAGTTTGTGTTGACATTGGGCTTATTCTCTCTGCTTCTTACGTTGTGTTCATTTAATGGAAAGGATGGCAACATACCCAGCTGTGTCCTCAGTGCCCAGTACAGGGCTTGACATAAGTGTTCAGTGTTTGTTTATAAGTTTACTGAAAGTCCACATTATAATTAACACTTTTCTTTCCATGTTATGTTTCAAAAAAAAACAAACCTTTATGTTGCATAATACGGTCTTACTAGCTTAATTGGTGCCTCTAACTTTGAATTCCTAAATCGGTTTATAAGACAACTATTTGAATAAAAAGTCACAAATATATTAACAAATATGTAATAAAATCAATCATGTTATGAGTTTATGTGATTCAGATGGTCTTCCAGTTAGGATCCTTCAACTCAACAGTTTTTCCACTTTACTATGATATGAAAGCTGTATGCGTCCAGTACACATAGCACCCCAAATTCTGAGGTTTGTTTCCTGAGGGCACGGCATGTGGCCCAGGGCCGTGGTGCTGCTCTTGCAGTGCTGGGAGGGGAGCGAGCCTCAGCTCCCAGTCAGCCACGCTGTTGCCAGGGAAGCCACCTAATATCCCGCAGTGTGCTGCTGGCAGATCATTTTGTCCACTACAGGCTAAAATAAGTGCTCTGGGTATGTTTAAGGTAGGCTGGGATAAACTATGATGTTTGGAGGGTATGTGTAGGAAATGCATTTTGAACTCAGAATATTTTCACCTCACGAGGGTTTCATTGGGATGTGATCCCATCGCAAGTCAAGGAGCGTCTGTACTGTGTGACAAGTTCTGTGTGTCACCTCCCCCACGTTTTCCTTGTGCTGCTTTTCCATTTGATTGTTTCTGAGTTGCTTCCCTTGTAATAACCCATTAATAGTAAGTAAAGCACTTTCCTAAATTTTATGAGGTATTCTAGAAAATATTAAACATGAAGGAAGGGGTCACGGGCACCCCAATTTCATAGGTTGCTGGTCAGAAGTACCAAGGAGAGACTTGCCACTGGTGTCTGACACGCAGTCAGTTTCGTGCGACTGAGCCCTTACCCTGCGGGATCTGCACTAATTCAGGGCAGTTAATCTCAAAATGATTGAATTGTAGGACACCCAGTTTGGTTACAGAGTGTTGGAGACTTAGTTGATCTGAGGAAAATTACACATATTTGGTATCAGAAGTATTTAGTAAAAACAGCTTGGTTAACTATTGGATAAACTTAAAATAGTACTCTTATACACTACATCAGCTATATAATAAGCTGAAAAACAATGAAGTAGAAACTCACATCTAAGTTCTAATGAAATTGCATATTTTATTTTAATGCAGTACATTGTATCTTTTCCTTCTTCAACAGAACTTTCAAAGGATTCACTCATCAATTAATCTTGAAAGAAAAATAATTTTTCATAGTTTAAAAATGTTTAAGGCTGGGCTCAGGGGCTCACACCTGTAATCCCAGAACTCTGAGAGGCTGAGGCGTGAGCTCGGAGTTCCAGACCAGCCTGAGCAAGATTGAGACCCTGCCTTCACTAAAAAAATATATAAATAAATAAATAAATAAAAAGCAGCCAGGTGTGGTGGCGGGCAACTGTAGGCCTAGCTACTTGGAAGGCTGACGCAGGAGTATTGCTTGAGCCCAATTATTTGAGGTTGTTGTGAACTATGATAATGCCACTACAATCCATCCAGGGCAACAAAGTGAGACTCTGTCTCAAAAACTAAATTAATTAATTAATCAATTACTAGAATAAAATAAAAATGAAATGATTTAAAATGGCATTAATTCACATATTTTAAATTTGGCTACAATGGCTAAAGGGTTCTTGAAGAATTTCAACTCTCTGTATAATAGGACACGTGTGCTCAGATCCCTTGTTCCAGAGATAGCCTTGTCTGGATTTAAATTTTAACTCTCTGTCACTTCCACATTGTGAAATTTGGGACATATTTCTTAAACTCATTAAGCCTGAGTTTCTGCCATTATAAATGGGGTCAGTCATAGCCTCTGTCTTTTACGTTGTTGTGAGACTATTATTAAGATAAAACCAAATTCATCATGAGGCTTAGTAAAGCTCTATAAGTGATTCCACTGGTTAATAACATTTTTCATTATAACTAATGTTATATTTAAAATGGAATTCCTTCACAACATATCCCAGGGCTCTGCTTCACTCCCAGCTCATGTGGCCAGCTGCCCTCCTGCGCTGCAGTATTATCAGCAATGCTCTGAGAGGGATGCAAGCATTCTAGAGCATCTGGCTCTTCAAAGCCAGCTGGCCTGCCTCATCAACCCTAACTCCTGTTGTCTAAATTTCCAAAGTCAGCATGATACTGATAGAGATCCAGGAGAAGACAGTGCTGGCACCAAATAAGCAATAGCTCATCATTCTACAGGGTCACAAGTCTTTGTCTTTCTCAAGATGGTAAACTCTGGATCTAACAATAACTGCTTTTACCTAAATTACTCTAGTAAGACTCGCAGAGATGGGTAAGAGCATATGGTTAGCAAGGCCTCGCACAAGGCCCACGTTGACTTATTTGTGGGATGAGGACATGCAAATAGTCTGGCTAAAGGCCAGACTAGGATAATGACAAGGACAGCCAGCCAGGCGCATTGCAGCTAGGATCACACAGGACTCTTGATTTTCCAAAACTGGTATCACAGCCAAAGATGAGAACTAAAAGGACATCGGGTAAAGAGAATATACATTGTTATTCTATAACTTGGGCACCTCTCTTCTGGTTCATATCACATTTTTCCTTCTATTAAAGGATCTCTGTCACTATTTTATCCCTTCTACTTGATTGTGAACTCTGAAAAAGCAGGTTTTACGACCAATGCTGCTGTGTGCCTGAGGACCAATAGAGAGAATTTGATGAAGAGAGAAAAGTAAATTAATTATTAACATAATGTCCTCACTCAAAACAGAATGTTAAATAAGTACCGATATGTGTATTAGATGTTAGACATTGAGTAAATTGAAAATCAGTTGAGTAATTGCAAGTGAAGCCATTTCAATAATAAAAGAAGACTGCCACAATTTATATTTCATATTTAAGTAAGAGAGGGAAACGGTTAAAAGTAATGTTCATGGATCCTCGGTATTTAACCAGAGTAAGGGAAAATCATCTCTTGAATGATTTGTAAGTAACAGTCAGCATTTATAAGACCCCCATGCAAGACACTGAAGAGGTCAAAATGAGATTACATGGAATAAAATAAGCAAGATGGAAACTCTGTTGCAGATAACTCACTGCAAGCAGACTAGCATGTGTGAAAAAATGGGTGTATAAAATATCCAATGTCTTTTTTTTTTTTTTTTTTTGTAGCATCGATTGACTGGGTTCTCCAGAGAAGAAATAGAAGAGGAGTAAAATCTGTGGAAGAATGTAATGAGGTCTGTAAAGTCCCTGAAGACCAGCAGGGTTTATCATCTAAATTAGATTAACAAGGTCTATGTTCAATGGAGGATTCAATTAGACAAGATCAATCATAACAACCGTACATTTTCAACAAGTTAAAAAAAAAGAGAGGTGGTAATATATTACATCTAACTAAGATAAATTTAGAGTTCATGACAAGATTCCTAAGGAAAGTAAAAACCTGACAACAGTAAAGAATTATTTTGGGCTTTCACAGACACTGTTTTATGAGTACACCTACATTCCTAATAGACATTTATCTGTATAGAAATATGAAACTAAACGTACAAGCTATTCGTTCAGCTCAGGATAGCTAGGTAAGGAAGCTGAGCAATTGTTTTGCTTGGTTAATCACCTTTTTATGCTTTACTAAAAGTAATTAATAGGAATTACATCTTTTTCATAAGCAGGAAGTTATCTGTCAGTTTCTTATTTTCTATATAAATGATATTTTCTAAAAATAGTTGGAAACTTCTTCTGTGCTTATAGAAACCCAGAATGTTCAGTAACAAGTAAGTAATTGTTTATATTGATTCTTATTTCCAAGGAGATTTTGGTGTGCTGTCCAATATTTATACCAATTTTTTAGGAAAAGAGAAGGAAGCATGGAGGTGGGGAGGAGGGAATTAGAAAGGAATGAGGAAAGAAAGGCAGAAAGGGAGGGAGGGAGGAAAAAATTATGAAAATCAGGCTTTTAAAATATATTTTTGTGGGGGAGGTGGAGCATGATGGCAGACAGGATGGACATGTAGCCCACCTCTCCCAAGTCATCAGGTGAGAGGGAGGGGGGTCTGTATCTTTTCCCCGTGTGTATTATTGTTGTGGACAGACAGCTGGAGATGCGCAGTGAATTGGCGAATTTCTGTATGTGAGGTGTAATTTAAAACCAAGGACTCTGTTGTAGTGATTTTCCCTGTTTGGTCGTGCTGGCCGGCAGGCCCCTCCCTCATGGAGGACAGCAGTTTGCAATTCCTGGCAAAACCCAACTGATGAAAATTTATTCCTGAGCAGAGTTTGGCACCCAAAAGGGGAGCCACTCAGAATCACAAGGAAATAAGCAACCCGATGGAAAATTGAAAGGAAGAGATCCTGCCTGGGAAATAGACATTTTGAATTGTCCAAAATAGCGGGCATCTTCCCCCAGAACAAAAGGAGTGATTAAATAGACCGGAGCATTCATGGTGGGGAATATTGGTGCAGGCTAGCAGTTCAGGCTGAGCGGTGAACTGGCGGGTGGCTGAACTCAAAATTCTAGACTCAAAAGTGACACTCTGAGCCACAAAACTGAGTATAAGGTTTCTGAGTGTCGCAGCTGCAGCGGCAGCCAGCATCCTCCCCCACAGCCTATTGCAGGTGAGAGGGAGGGGTGTCTCCTGCCAGTTTGCAGGAGAACGTGGGAGCAGAGTGGAAAGATTTGTAAAGTGTGGACTCCTGCACTGAGTTGGGAGGTCGGATAGGAGTGCTGTCTAGAACAGAGCAACTGAGGTTGCACAACAATTAGGTAAAAAAACTTTTACAGAAACTCCAAAATGGCAATTGGCCAGGTAGGGTGGTTACCATGGTAACAGTATATACTGTGAATCAGGTATAAGCCTGGGAACCACTGACAGTGCCACCTGGTATCCAGAAAGTATATTGCATTATAAATATATTCCTACAAAAGGTGATCCCTACGTCACATATATAGATGTATAATTCTACATATATACAAGAATAATATTTTTGTGGTTGGTGCCTTTTTTTCCTCATCATATTCTTGGAGGAACTATTGTTAATTTTTATTATTTTTATATATTTTTTTATTTTTATTTTTTCTATTTTTAACTTTTTCTTTCTTCTTTTTTAACTTTATGAACACCAGCTTTCTTTTTCTCCCTTAGCACTTCCTCTTCTTCCCTTCAAATGGTTTCTGAGAGTGCTAACATCAGATTTCTAGAGGGTTTTTTGTTTGTTTGTTCGTTTTGTTTGTATGTTTTTTACCCTTTTTTCTCAATTATTTTATGATTATCATTATTTTTATTGTAGTTTTTTTTGTTGTTGTTGTCTGTATGTCTATGTGTTTCTGATTGTGCATCTGTGGGCTTGTGTGTCTGGTAGCCTTTTTATCTGTGTATTTGCTCATTTGGTGTCAATGAGTTTGGTGTTTTGACCTGTAATTCTGAGCTGCCAGCACTCCCCTCCACTTTCACTCAGAGGTCTGGAGGCCTGTCTCCCAGGAGTCCAGATTCTTGGGTGTTTTCTTGACAGGTGTGGACAGGGCCTGGACTGTAGCTGGTCAGTGCTGATTTTGTGGCATGAGAGTGAGGAGATGACAGTCAGCTGAGAGGGAACCACACTGGAGCGGCAGTGCCCCAAGGCACAGAGCAGCAGCCATTTTTGGCAAAAATATGGCCCACCCCCGGATATTCCAAAGCCACAACCCCTGTCTCCCTGGGCAACCAGAGGAGGACTGGCATCATCTCAGATGGCAACCACCGTGGAACAGATCTGGGACTGAAACACAGGCCTCGTGAGTAAAAGGTTTGCCTGTGGTGATACCGGCCTGGGTGGATCGCGGGGACTAGAAAATGCATGCACAGAGCCAGGAAATTCACAGTGCAGGGCTGACCCAGAGGACCACTTTACTGAGCCTAAGATGCACCTGGCCCTCAGGGGATCATCAGCCTATAGACAAAGGAAGGCAGGAGGCTAGAGCTGACTGTGCTACGAATATAAACCTGCAAGAGTAAAGACAGGGCCTGAGGCACAGGTTCTGGGAACTCAAGAGAGCTTCTCTTCTGCAGAGGAATTTAGCAGGGACAGAAACAAATTCCCACAAAGTTGTTCTGTTCTGTCAGTAACATCAATTAGGGGCGGGGTTGGAACTGAGTGAACACCCCTCAGCCTCCATCAAGCATCCCATGTTGTCAGGCCTCACCAGCCCCTGCTGGATAGAGGCAGAGAGCAGTGGCCTGGCTGAGGAGATACAGATTTCCTTGTGATTCTGGCAGGTGCAAACTCCTGGAGTATCTGCTCATGGGAAGCAAATGAGACACAGCCCTGCAGGGCTATCAGTGACTGGGTGTGACAGAGGTGCAAGGTGGGGAAGGAAGCATCAACCTTCCCAGACTACTCTATTTGCTGGGTGGGTCCTCCTGACTTCATGGAGCGCCAGAGCATGTCATATTTGAGTTGTCACCAGACCACTGTGATCCAGTTCCCAGAGACCTTTGAAACTCTCACATCAAGACAGGTGCTGACTGAGACAATTGATTTGGACCTTTTGAACTGAGCCAATCGCCTGAGGGCACTTCAAGTGGTGCCCTGGGGGTGTGGTTGTAGAAAGGTTTGATTTTCCTTTTCCAATTGTTGCCTGTGGGGGGCGGGGTGACTTAATTGCTGGTATTTCTCCACAGCTGAGACTTCAACCCAGAGTAACTATTTCACTAGGGTCAGACAGAGACTCACTGAAAACAAGAAAAAACTACTTAGCCCCACCACACCAAATAAGTCCCCAGTTCCTCAGGCCATAGCACTGTATGAGTCATCAACAAAGCTCCAGGGGAAAATTCAAACAGTGTAAAATAATCATGGGGCAGAATCAGCAGAAAAACTCTGGTAACATGAATAACCAGAAAAGATCAACCCCCCCAAGGAAAGATATGGCAGATGTAACTGAAGATCCCATTCATAAACAACTGGCCGAGATGTCAGAATTGAATTCAGAATTTGGATTGCAAACAAGATTAATAGAATGGAGGAAAATTTTGAAGTAGAAATTCAAGGAGAAATTCAAAAGTTGTCTCAAGAATTTAATGAATTTAAAGACAAAACCACCAAAGATTTTGACACACTGAAGCAAGAATTTGCAGCCCTCAAAGATCTGAAAAATACAGTAGAATCCCTTAGTAACAGAGTGGAGCAAGCAGAAGAAAGGATTTCTGACATTGAAGAAAAAGCTTTTGAACACTCCCAAACTCTCAAAGAGGAAGAGAAATGGAGAGCAAAAACAGATCATTCTCTCAGAGAGTTCTGGGATAATTCGAAGAAGGCTAATGTCCGCCTCATTGAAATCCCTGAAAGTGATGAAGTGCCCTCGCAAGGCACAGAGGCCCTTCTCAATGAAATTATGAAAGAGAATTTTCCAGACATACCAAGAGATTCTGAAATTCAGATAGCAGACAGTTTCAGAACCCAAGCATGACTCAATCTGAATAAGACATCCCCCAGGTATATCATAATTAACTTCACTAGTGTTAATATGAAAGAGAAAATTCTAAAGGCAACCAGACATAAGAAATACATTACCTACAAAGGGAAGACTATTAGAATGACTGCAGATCTCTCTGCTGAAACTTTTCAAGCCAGAAGAGGATAGTCATTGACTTTTAATTTCCTAAAACAAAATAACTTTCAACCCTGGATCCTGTATCCAGCTAAACTGAGTTTCATTTATGATGGAAAAATTAAATACTTTAATGACATTCATATGTTGAAGAAATTTGCCATAACCAAACCAGCTCTTCAGGATATTCTCAGACCTATCCTCCATAACGACCAGCCCAATCTTCTACCACAAAAATAAACTCACTAAGAAACTTTTGATCAAAGCCCAACTTCCACAGTGGCGAAAGGATTAAAAGTGTCCACTGGACTTTTGAAAAACTCGATACACAAAATTTTACCAGACTTATCAATATTCTCCATTAATGTGAATGTCTTAAACTGTCCTCTAAAAAGGCACAGGTTAGCTTACTATATACAAAAACTTAGGCCAGATATTTGCTGCACACAAGAGTCTCACCTTACCTTAAAAGATACATATAAACTCTGGGTAAAAGGATGGTCATCCATATTTCAGGCAAATGGTAGCAAGAAAAAAGCAGGTGTTGCAATTCTATTTGAAGACACAATAGGTTTAAACCAACAAAAGTAAGGAAGGATAAGAATGGTCACTTTGTATTTGTTAAGGGTAATACTCAATATGATGAGATTTCAATTATGAATATTTATGCACCCAACCAGAATGCACCTCAATTTATAAGATAAACTCTAACATGAGCCACTTGATTTCCTCCAGCTCCACAATAGTCAGAGATTTCAACACTCCTTTGGTAGTGTTGGGTAGAACCTCCAATAAGAATCTGAGCAAAGAAATTTTAGATTTAAACCTCATCATCCAATATTTGGATTTAGCAGACATCTACAGAACATTTCATCCCAACAAAACTGAATACACATACTTCTCATCAGCCCATGGAACATACTCCAAAATCAATCACATCTTAGGCCACAAGTCTAAACTCAGTAAATTTAAAAAACAGAAATTATTCCTTGCATCCTCTCGGACCACCATGGAATAAAAGTTGAACTCAGTAACAACAGGAACCTGCATACTCATACAAAAACATGGAAGTTAAATAACCTTATGCTGAATGATAGCTGGGTCAGAGATGCGATCAAGAAGGAAATTGCCAAATTTTTGGTACAAAACGACAATGAAGACACGAATTATCAGAACCTCTGGGATACCACAAAGGCAGTCCTAAGAGGAAAATTTAAAGCACTTCAAGCCTTCCTCAAGAGAACACAAAGAGAGGAACTTAACAAGTTAATGGGACACCTCAAGCAACTGGAAAAGGAAGAACATTCCAACCCCAAACCCAGTAGAAGAAAAGAAATAACCAAAATTAGAGCAGAATTAAATGAAGTTGAAAACAAAAGAATTATACAACAGATCAATAAATCAGAAAGTTGGTTTTTTGAAAATGTCAATAAAATAGATAAACCTTTGGCTAACCTAACCAGGAAAAAAAGAGTAAAATCTCTAATCTTGGCTAACCTAACCAGGAAAAAAAGGAGTAAAATCTCTAATCTCATCAATCAGAAATGACAAAGAAGAAATAACAACAGACTCTTCTGAAATTCAAAAAATCCTTAATAAATATTACAAGAAACTTTATTCTCAGAAATACAAAAATCTGAAGGAAATTGACCAATACCTGGAAGCACGTGACCTTCAAAGACTTAGCCAGAATCAACTGGAAATGTTGAACAGGCCAATATCAAGTTCTGAAATAGCATCAACCATACAAAATCTCCCTAAAAAGAAAAGTCTGGACCAGATGGCTTCACGTCAGAATTCTACCAAACCTTTTAAGAGGAACTAGTACCTATATTACTCAACCTGTTCCAAAATGTAGAAAAAGAAGGAAGACTACCCAACACGTTCTATGAAGCAAACATCACCCTGATCCCCAAACCAGGAAAAGACCCAACAAGAAAAGAAAATTATAGACCTATATCACTAATGAATATAGATTCAAAAATATTCAACAAGATCCTAACAAACAGAATCCAGCAACACATCAAACAAATTATATATCATGACCAAGTTGGTTTTATCCCATGGTCTCAAGGCTGGTTTAATATACATAAATCTATAAGTATAATTCAGCACATAAACAAATTAAAAAACAAAGACCATATGATTCTCTCAATCGATGCAGAAAAAGCTTGTGATAACATCCAATATTCCTTCATGATCAGAACACTTAAGAAAATTGTTATAGAAGGGACATTACTTAAACCGATAGAGGCCATCCACAGCAAACCCACAGCCAATATCATATTGAATGGAGTTAAATTGAGATAATTTCCACTCAGATCAGGAACCAGACAAGGCTGTCCATTGTCTCCACTACTCTTTAACATTGTAATGGAAGTTTTAGCCATTGCAATTGGGGAAGAAAAGGTGATCAAGGGTACCCTTATAGGGTCAGAAGAGATCAAACTTTCACTCTTCGCAGATGATATGATTGTATATCTGGAAAACACCAGGGATTCTACTACAAAACTCTTAGAAGTGATCAAGGAATACAGCAGTGTCTCAGGTTACAAAATCAACATTCATAAATCCGTAGCCTTTATATATATCCACAATAGTCAAGCTGAAAAAATAGTTAAGGACTCTATTCCATTCACAGTAGTGCCAAAGAAGATGAAATATTTGGGAGTTTATCTAACAAAGGACGTGAAACATCTCTATAAAGAGAACTATGAAACTCTAAGAAAAGAAATAGCTGAAAATGTTAACAAGTGGAAAAACATACCATGCTCATGGTTGGGAAGAATCAACATTGTTAAAATGTCCATACTATCCAAAGCAATATATAATTTTAATGCAATCCCTATTAAAGCTCCACTATCATACTTTAAAGATCTTGAAAAAATAATACTTCGTTTTATATGGAATCAGAAAATAACCTCAAATAGCCAAGACATTATTCAGAAATAAAAACAAAGCAGGAGGAATTACCCTACCAGACCTCAGACTATACTATAAATCGATAGTGATCAAAACAGCATGGTACTGGCACAAAAACAGAGAAGTAGATATCTGGAACAGAATAGAGAACCAAGCGATAAACCCAGCTACTTACCGTTATTTGATCTTTGACAAGCCAATTAAAAACATTCAGTGGGGAAAAGATTCCCTATTTAACAAATGGTGCTGGGTGAACTGGCTGGCTACCTGTAGAAGACTGAAACTGGACCCACACCTTTCACCATTAACTAAGATAGACTCTACTGGATCAAAGATTTAAACTCAAGACATGAAACTATAAAAATACTAGAGGAGAGTGCAGGGAAAACCCTTGAAGAAATCGGTCTGGGTGAGTATTTTAATGAGGAGGACCCCCCAAGCAATTGAAGCAACTTCAAAAATACACTGCTGGGACCCAATCAAACTAAAAGCTTCTGCACAGCCAAGAACACAGTAAGTAAAGCAAGCATACCGCCCTCAGAATGGGAGAAGGTATTTGCAGGTTATGTCTCCAACAAAGGTTTAATACCAGAATCCACAGAAAACTCAAACATATAAGCAAGAAAAGAACAAGTGATCTCATCACAGGCTGGGCAAGGGATTTGAAGAGAAACTTCTCTGAAGAAGACAGGCGCACAGCCTATAGACATAAGAAAAAATGCTCATCATCTTTAATCATCAGAGAAATGCAAATGAAAACTACCTTGAGATACCATCTAACTCCAGTAAGATTAGCCCATTTCCCAAAATCCCAAGAGCAGAGATGTTGGCATGGATGTGGAGAAAAGGGAACACTTCTACACTGCTGGTGGGAACGCAAATTAATACATTCCGTTTGGAAAGATGTTTGGAGAACACTTAGAGATCTAAAAATAGATCTGCCATTCAATCCTATAATTCCTCTACAAGGTATATACCCAGAAGACCAAAAATCATATTATAACAAAGATATTTGCAGCAGAATTTTTATTGGAGCCCAATTCACAATTGCTAAGTCATGGAAAAAGCCCAAGTGCCCATCGATCCATGAATGGATTAATAAATTGTAGTATATGTACACCATGGAATTTTATGTAGCCTTAAAGAAAGATGGAGACTTTACCTCTTTCATGTTTACATGGATAGAGCTGGAACATATTCTTTTCAGTAAAGTATCTCCAGAATGTAAGAAAATTTATCCAATGTACTCAGCCCTACTATGAAACTAATTTATGGCTTTCATATGAAAGCTATAACCCAGTTATAACCTACAAATATGGGGAAGGGGGAGAGGGAGGGTAGGGAGGGGGGAGGATGGGTGGAGCGAGGGTGATTGGTGGGATTACACCTGTGGTGCATCTTACAAGGGTACATGTGAAACTTAGTAAATGAAGAATATAATTGTCTTAATACAATTACTAAGAAAATGCCAGGAAGGCTATATTAACCAGTGTGATGAAAATATGTCAAACTGTTTATAAAACCAGTGTATGGTGCCCCATGATCGCATTAATATGTACAGCTATGATTTAATATTAATAAAAAAGAAGACTAAAAAAAATAATAAAATATATTTTTGTTTAATATACCTTTACAGAAGAAAATATAGAGTAGTATTAAAATAGCTGAATAATAGAAAATTGATATAAAATAGATACATTTACATTTGTATGTATTTATTTTAAGAACCAACCATCTATCAGCACAGGATAAGCTTTGAAGACAATATTAGCAGTAGGGGTGCTTGGTGGTGCATGTTGATGACTCAATCACAAAAAAGAAAATCTAGGGAAGGCCCAGGAAATCTAGACATTGGCCAAGTCAGAAATAGAGGGAGGAAAACATCATACCCTATTTCCCCGAAAATAAGACATCCTCCAAAAATAAGACCTACTTACAGGAAAGATAAGATGTCCCCTGAAAATAAGACCTAGCGCATCTCTAGGAGCACACCTTAAAATAAGACGGAAAACAGGGCAGATTAAGACTGGTACAAGCCAGAGATTCATGGAGCCAGGTGTGTGACATTGACCTTATTACTGAGGAAATGGAGAGCCAACAACCAGGGCAGGGAGGATGGTTAATATCTTCTACTGGTTTCAGGGATTGGCCTGGATGTCAGAAGATTTAGGTTTAAAATGCTAAAATGGCCTTTCGCGAGTTTGTTTGTTTTGTTTTTGAGACAAGTTCTTACTCTGTTGCCCTGGGTAGAATGCTGTGACATCATAGCTCACAATAACCTCAAACTCCTGAGTTCAAGCAGTCTGCCTACCTCAGCTGCCCTAGATAGATGGGACTACCAGCGCTCGCCACAATGCTTGCTGGTTTTTCTATTTTTAGTAGAGGCGAGGTCTTGCTCTTGCTCAGGCAGGTCTTGAACTCCACAGCTCAAGGGATCCTCCTTTGACTTCCCAGAGTGCTCAGATTACAGACATGAGCCACTGCACCAGGACACTTCACAAGTTATTTACCTCTAATACTTCATTTGTAAAAGAGTATAGTTACTTTTATGCTATTTGTTGGGGTTGAAGAAATATAAAGTTAGGAACTACGGTAAAGAAAGAGACATGAGACACAGAATAGAATTTTCAAAGGTGGGAGCTCAGGAGACCACTCCCTATTTGTGGGTTCCAGCGAGTGGCCCCAGTCTCTGTTCCACTCAGTTTTTATTCAAATCTCTTTGTCCAGGTGGTAAGCTAAGGGAGGGAACAAAGACACCAGCAGTTGCCCTGAGTGAGCATATCAGCTCCTATTGTTATTATTTTTAACTTTAAGGATTTGAGCAGTTTTGAGAAATCTGAAACCTGAGCCTTGTGGGGGAGGGTGGGGGGAGCAGCCTCTTGTCTGGAGTTACACACACAGATTCCTAGGAAGGTGTTAAACTCTGCTAGTTCACTGTGGAGTAAAACACCACTGGTGTTAATCTCCTCTGAGAAATTGGTGGGAGAGAGGCATTTTCCTCTCATCATGAACACAGAGGATTTTCCTCTGCGATAAGGGATGTAAGCCCTCCTGCCCATATCTCAGGGCTGGAGTTGTTTCCTTGGCCTCTGCCTCAGCCAAATGCAAATCTCCACAATGGGTATCTGCTTTCTCTGTTTAATGGGCAGGAAATGACCTAGATGATGTTTCTTTTCTAGGACTTGCCACAGCCTCTTCTGTGGCCATTGTGTTTTCCTCAGAATGTTCACAGACTCAGCTTATTAGTATAAGCTATATCCCCAATAGGCCAGAGTTTCAGGAAAGGCTGGAAACTTGTTCAGATAAGAAATTTAGAAATGGCTGGCTTAAAGGTAAATTAGTTGACTTTTCTTTGTTTTGACTCCTTCAGCTTACTTTTCAATTTTCCCTTATTTGGGGGGTTCCCTCCCCTGCCAGGGGTCTTTGGTTCCCATTTTGCCTGAATTATTGAGAGCTTATAATGAAAAAATATGTGCCAAGTGTCTAGTGAGGTACCATGTAGATAGGAAACCATTATGAATAGTTTATCACAGCATTATCATTTGCTATTTGCTATTGTTTATTCATATTGTTATCAATTTTATTGTTTGTACTGCTTCTTATTTCCTAAAGCGAGATGGGGATCAAAATAGTTTAATGGAACTCAATCTACAGAGAGAAGTTAAATGGCCTTAGCTTTAAAGTGGAGGAAGAAGAAGCCGAGTGGCTGCAAGTATTCATACTCTACAAGGACTAAAATGAATTTCTCAGTTGAGGAAATTCTGTAAATTTTGATTTCATATCAAGTATTTGCTTCCATCTGCTTTTGAGAAGGCTGCTAAATACGGTTGGCAAGGAAGATGGGCGAAGATTATGTGATTGTTACTTCCCAAGGAGAGAGGGAGAAGAAAAGAACTAAGCTGATTATTTAGTTAAAAATGTCAGGTTAATAATATTGTATGATGTAAAGCCTCGGCACTTTTAATAATAAGAAATGATTAATAAAATATTCCCTCATGCATATATCCGCCCCCCCCCAAATCATAGGCATTTCGTATTGATGTCATGAGGGATGACACAGTCACATTTGTATTTAGTAAATCATTTTGATTTCTTGACTATTTTGACAACTCTCAAAAAACTGATGATGCTAAAAAAGATGTACCCATAGTTTAGAGCAACAGGGACGAGACAGACTTAAAAAAAAAAATTACTCCTTTCATTTCTTCACCAGTGAAGTAAAGATTTGCTTAGGTTTTGCACCCATATCTCTTTCCAAACAGAAAAGCAATAGAAACAAATCACTAAGAAAAAAATTCAATAACTTTGAAGACATAATTAAAATACTAAGTAATAATCATGAAAATAAAGGCAAATGATACCCTGGAAAAGTATTTGCAAGAGACTTGCCAATTGGGTTATAACATTGTCTATACACAAATGCGAGATTAAAAAAATTCTAATACCATTTTTAGATGAAATTTGAGCAAATAATATAAATAACATGCCAATAAAGAAATTAAAGGCCAAGAGTTTGACTTTAACCTCAATCAAATAAGTTAAAAGTGAAGAAGTTACCAATTTTTACCAAACTGGCCTATTTTTTTCCCTCTCAGAAAGATCTGTCCTTTTGAGGAGGGAGACATACGCATCCATATACCATCATGGATGTTTCTGAAGGACAATTTGAAATGTGTCTCAAAAATCTGTTAGGTCTCTGGAAGCTCACAACAAAAGATTGTGAATTTACTACTTTATTGGGGATTGATTGAAACAATTTGTTCTAATATATTGTTTATAAATATTGGAAACTAAATTTTTATAATCACAGTCATAGGGCTGGGTGCGGTGGCTCACACCTATAATCCCAGCACTCCGGGAGGCTGAGGTTGGTGGATCGCTTGAGCTCAAGAATTCAAGACCAGCTAGAGCAAAAGAGTGAGACCCTTGTTTCTACTAAAAGTAGAAAAACTAGCTGGCCACTGTAGCAGATGCCTGTAGTCCCAGCTACTTGGGAGGCTGAGACAAAAGGATTGCTTGAGCCCAAGAGTCTAAGGTTGCTATGAGCCATGACAATGCCACGACACTTTACCCAGGGTAACAGAATGGGACTCTATCTCAAAAAGAAAAAAGCAAATAAACAAACAAAAACCCTAAACCACTTATCATCATGGGCCACTAACAGCATTCTAGTCACAGACAGGCTGCATGTATAAAGGTGGTCCCATATGATTATAATGCCATATATTTACATTTTCTATGATGAGATAAACCCAGGCACAAGCACTTGCTATTGTATTACAATTGCCTACAGTTCTCAGTGTGGCACATGATGTCCAGGTTTGCAGACTAGGAGCAATAGGCTATACCATATTGCCTGGGTGATTCGTCCTACACACTATTCTAGGAAATGTTATTTGATAATGTTGATGAAGACAATAACATCTAATGACAGTAATAATGGTAAAATATTTTATGTTTCAGGAATATCCTATATTCAACAAAGATATAGTGCATAGAGGAAGTACGATTTAAAAACATGGTTGCTTTCAAAATTCTAACTATGTTTTAAAAACCAAAAAAGGCAAAATATAATTTTGACACTGACCTACCTACCTCATCCAAACTTAGAAGAACAAGCAATTAAGAAAACAGAAAAGACTTGACATTCTTGGCATCCCTTGTGTCTGTGATGGAATGGCCCTGAGAACAAGCCAATGGTAGAGTTTGCCAGTAAGGTATAAATTGGAAAGTGGCATTCAATTACTATGCCCAAATATCCTAAATGTAGAGAAGTAAAAATGACATCTAATTTAGCTAGTCTAAGACCTGCATTTCTGATTTGCCTTATTTATGCAAGGACAAGGGTTGTATTTATACCAAAAAATCATATCTTTAACAAGACAATCATTTTTTTTACATTGTTTGCAATATTTAAGGTCATTTGTGTGAGAAACAGGGGAAAAATGGTTTAGAGAAGTTTCTTTTTCTTTTTTTTTTTAACAGTGTAACGAATATACGGAATTGTGAATAGCTTTGATATTGAAATAACTACAAGACTGAGAGTAGGTTAAGTAGACTTCAGAATTACAGGCATAATTCAGCAACTTCCGTTTGCATCCCTTCTTTGTATCGGCAGTGCTTTCTGCTGTAGGAGATGGTGTGTGCTGGAAATGGCCCACTTTGGAAGGACCAACGGTAACAAGCCCTGATGCCCACGCGGGTTCCAAACTGGAGGTAATGAAGCCAAGGAGCCCACAGCTTAGGTTGCAGCTCCTACTAACATTTCAAATTTACTCTCGTACTTAGTTCAAGAAGTCTAGGATGAAGGTTTGGAAGGTTGCTCATGTAAGAAAAAAAAAAGGTAAATCTTTAATTTTTCCATAAAATTCAAAAATAGACAGATTAAGCAACTTTAGGCAGAAAGCATGCCCGGCAGGGCCCTAAGCAATGGCATCAATACCAGGCTTTCATCTGAAAAAAAGGAAAAAGGAAAAAAGGTTTTAAGGAAAACCTCTTTTCTTAATTGAAATTTGTTTGTCAGATATTGGTTTCCATGGCTTTAATAATGAAAAACTTAATTTTAAAAATTCAGACAGCAAGCTCATGATGGAACTCAATATTACAAGAAAAAATAACAAACTTTAAAAAATATGCTAAATGGCTGGCAAATTATAAACGACAAAACAAAACAAACAACCCTTTGGAAATGAACCTGTTATTGGCCTAGGATGACCAACACACTCTTATTGGCCTGGAGATGTCCTAGTTGCAGCACCGAAATAGTGCATCCTGAGGAATCATTCTGTCTCAGATAAACCAGACAGCTAGTTACCTTATAACTAGAATACAATAACTAGCATAGACTAATCTTCCACTGTGAAGATGCTAATCATGCTAGCTTTAGACGTAAGGGGCGTGCATACTACCTTCTCTTTAGAGGAGAGAAACTTTTCCAAATACCATATGGTAAATGGACTTAGGCAGGCGAAGTTCTTGATTAATGATTGTCTTGTTTGCCCAATATGTTCACCAGGTCTGTGATATGGGCCAGGAGCCAGACACTAAGTCACCTCCCTCTAAAAAAAAAAGTGAAATACCTCAAAACTTAAGCTAGAACATTTCATGTTTTCTGGGCTATAACTTAAGCTTAAACTACCTACACATATCATTGGACCTGGCATATATTCCATAATTTCAGGAATATCTTACTTATTTTCAAAATATTTAGTTAATGAATTACTCAGACATGTTCTTCAAGAAGAACTAACTGGTACATTAAACATAATAGAGCTCATTGTTGTATTGGAAGGAGGTATATTGGTACTTTTGCCTATCTAGTTTTCCATGGTCTGTCCAAAAGTAAAAATATCCCTTATGGTACTGAACTGCACAGGGACAACTGTATATCTACCTAAGATAGCTGGCGGAAAGGTGTTGGTTATCTTTGTCTTATGTAACCTCAAGCTACTGTGTTAGCTAAATATATTTTTCCTAGTCTATATACTAAAATGTATCTGTTATGAATCTATAGACTATATATTTCATCAAACTACTTATAAAATAACTCTATTTAAATCAATAGTTTATCTAAATGAATTAAAATTAGGGAAAATGTACAATCTTTAAATTACCAAGAAGTATGAAGTAATGACAGATTATTAAATCAATTAAAGAAGAGACGGATAAACCTGACAATCTGAGTCTGTGTCAAATAGAAAACCATATTCTTGTCAAAACTGTAAAACTTCAATTGGTTCTCCAGATATTTTAGTAACTAATATTCATACATTCAAATGCACAGATGTCTGGATTTTCCATACAGACAAAACATCCCAAGGATTGTCTGACTTGATTAAATTTGCTCAGCTCTCTGTAGATAGATGGAGAGTAGCACCATGTGGGCAGTCTAAATATTTGACACTTTTATGACAACTTGAAAAGTACAAAAGAAAACTTTTCTGAAAGAGGCTTTTCTAAAAAAGCTAATGCTTCTAGGCTTGAGAACCTTCAGATGCTGAAAGATTTCTGTCGTTTCTTTTTGGTTCAAATAAGTAAGAGGCTGATGCAGAACAATCAGTTATCCCAGGCTATCCATATACACAGGGGAGCAGATCTTAGCACAACTTCACTTTGAAACAGTCAGTAGTAACAGGAAGATCACAGATTTTGCATGCGTTTTTTACTGTTCAGAGGCAACTTCCCTCTTCAATCTAAGTTCCCCACTGTAAGCTTTAAGTTCCTTACATTTATTCTTAATTTTGACATAATATTCACTGTAAACATCCCCTGAATAGGTGCAGTTCCAGGACCAAGTTTCCATTTGCTCTTGGATGGAGAAAAGGACTCTCAGTCACACGTGCATTACAGTCAGGATGGAATTCACGGCCAGCTGTGCCGTCAGTGTAAAAAGAAAATGTCAAGACTCAGTATTTGGGATTACTTCAAAATACTCAATGGGATGGCCTCAAATGCAATAAAAGAAATTATAGAATATTCTATTCTACACAGTGTCATAAAAAATAGATTCTCATACTTCTCAGCATAAAATATGGTTCTACATAAAACTGTATTTTTGTGATGTTGATGGAGTGCCTTTCTTCCAAAAAACAGTAAGCAGCCAATCTATTTTTTATACAAGGACTGTGGATTGTAGAATTGGGGAGCGAATGGGATTATAAATTAGTAGTTTGCGTTGCTCTAATTAGCCCCATTCTACCTCCTTGTCACTCTAACTCTTTGTTTTTCAGTTATCAAATCACTTCTACCGATGAGCTCTGGTGAATTTGGAACCCTGCCCTGTTCTTCCTTAGCGCACATTTTGGGAACAAAATGAATCATTCCTTTTAGCCTGACTTCCTTACCCCTGTTCTTCCACCTACATCTGATTGTTACATCCCCAGCTGGGCAGGGAAGACTAGCTGCTTGTAAATGTAATCACACCACATTGGGGGTGGGGGGTGGGGGCGGAGTGGATTAGCATTGATTGAAAAATCTAGATTCTAACTGTGCCTTAAACTGTATATCTTTTATCATCTCTGAGACACAAAATCTGTTTTACTGATAAAGGAACGCAAGCTTTGAGGCATTTAAAATCTTGTTCGAGGGCACATGCATAGTTACTGTCTGGGTTGATATTCAAACTGAGATCTGTGTTATCGAAAGGTCATTGTTTTCTTCATTGTACCTAATCTTCATCCTGGGAAGCACAGGTAAGAAATTTGGAGTACAAAAATTGCTTAATAACTTTAGGCCAAGATGGAAAATTCTTGTAATTCTTACCCAAGTTGAATGTTTTCTGAGTCTGTTGAATAAGATGCGATGGTTCTCGTCCTTGGTGTCTTGATGATAGGATATAATGATCTTAAATAAGTCATTTTACCTTTCTCAAATATAGCTATGCATATATAAAATAAAAGAAAATAAAGAGAATTCTTCAAAGATGAAAAACTATGGTTAGCTATAGGATATATTTTATTATTAATTTATGGTATTCTCTACCATTAATGCCAAAGTAGGGTTTTAGCAAAAAAAAAAAATTGATGAAATTATTTTTAATGTTTTTCTCTTTTGGAATGCAAAGGATTCTAAGAGTTGACATTTATTGTTTGAGACTCTATTATATAATTCAAAATAATAAAAAATTTCAAGTCATTTAAAGAAATGGTAATTTGAGAATATATGTTAAATATTCAAGGACTCACAAAAAATTAATCATTGAACTTAAGACAACTATCGTATGTTCATGAATGGTGGAGTCACAGTCGCATGAAACTCAGCATTATAAAATGATGATTACCAGAATGTAATCTGCATAGTTTTATAAAGGCACAATCTTTATGTAATATGCCCACACAAAACAATTTGCAGTTAAATAATCTTCAGGACCACATGTGTTAAACCCACAAATTAAATCATACTACATGCCATGTATGTAAAAGAAGCAAATTTAATAATTGTCTTGACCTCTACCCATCTCTGGGAAGGAAATAAAAAATGCTGCTTTGTTCACTAAGGATACAATGATAGTTGCAATTTGGCAAAACCAAACAACAAAGTCTAATGTTTATTTTTAGTTATTGCCTTTATTTTAGAGATAGGGCCTCACTATGATGTCTCATGTGACCCTCTTGCCTCAGCCTCCCTAGTATCTAAGACTACAGGCAGTGCCACTCAGTCTGGCCTGTTAGTAACTATCAATATTTATTTTTGACATTTACACATTTATATATAATATATAAATTTCTGATGTCAAATTTAATAACAATTATGTGACCTTTTGTGGTATAGAATACTTACTATAACAATTTCTTAAACAAAATAGAGACAATGGCAAAGGAGAAGAAACTACAGGTAAATGGAATTTATTTATCTGGATGGAAAGTGCATGACTGCTTAATGTATTATTAAACATAGAAAAATTGATAGATCCATGTCTATGATGAGAATGTAGGATAAACAATTCTCTATGATTACATTTTCTTAAAACTACAAACAATCTAAATGGAAACTTACGTATAATTATTTTTGTTTACAATTTTAGCTAGGTCTATTTTTACAGAAACAAGCTTTTTAATTATAGTAGAGAATACAGAATTTCATTTGAGAGAAAAGGATGCACCGCATTTATGTAAGATAAAAAAACCAAAATATATAGTTTCCATGGTGGCAATTCACTAATGTGCATAAATGAAAAATCAAAGAAATACTGAATATTATAATTGTTGAATGAGCATTTAGCATAGTATGGCCAATTGTTGTCATACTGTGTAACATTTAAGTCACAATTAGTTAACGAAAAGTATGTTCCTTCCTAAAGAAGACATTCTTTTCTTTTTGTATGGCCCAGTGGAAGGCAAGTGAAATCATTAATAAATAACGAAGTGCTACATAGATGGGGGTGATGACTGAAGAGAGTCAGGTGTGTTCTGATCCGTCTTTAAAATACATCCTTAATAGAATAAAGAAGCATCTCTCTTTGATTAGTTCAGCAGATTCTAATTAAAGTCATCTAAATAGCATCATATCCAAGGTTGTGTATGTGTAGAAAATCAAGACATACTTCATTTGTCACCATATTACCATAAACATCATTACCATAAACATCAACACCACCATCAAATTCATCATCATCTTCATTGCCATCATCCTCGCTGGTATTATTACACTTCTAAAAAACTCTTATAACTCAAGGAATGCAATGTTAGCAGCAAAAGTAAATTCATCTAAAGTGTGGAGGGAAAACATAATGTTGAAATACAACTTTAAACAAGACAGCATATGCTATTTACTGCTGGGAGATGGCAGCATCATGGAGCAGGCAGTAATCTAAGTGGCCATCATTCAAGGGCAACAAAGACAGAGCATAGCTTCTAAGGTGAGGAGACAGAAATATGAACAGCAGTTGCCCCTGCACACCACAGGCACAGCTGCTCCCCGGAAGACATACTACAAGTGAGCTCTCAGTGCAGACTGCCCGATGTTAAATCACAGAGAGAGGAGCCACATTCTCTTCATGTTTTGAATGAAATTCTGCTCAAAGCAATGTCATGTTCAAGACTAATGGTTGTAATTTTATCATTAAAATACAATTATTTATGGTATGAATTTATATGACTATGTGAGAATATCCCAGGTTATTCTAATATTTTAAATCACTTCAAATTTGATGCAGATTTGTTAATTATAGATAACTAAATGCATTTCCTCATTATTTGGTGTAAGCCAAGAGAAACCTGTAGAATATGGTCTGCTAAAAATATCATTACCAAATTCAGTACAGAACTCCTGATGTTCTAATATGTCCTGTTCAGATATTTTACTTACACTATTTCATTAGTTGTTTATTGGAAAAGGAGCAACTTACACTTGATGGTGTTAGGGCCCTTGTAGGAACCATGTATCCAAGTTTTCACAAGATGATGTTCCTGCTCTAATGGTAATAATGTTCTAGAAGTTAAGAAAAGCAAGCAACAAATACCTTAATAAATAAAATAATTTATTATTTTCAATAAATGTAAAGAAAAAGAAAGTACATTGATATGAAAAAAAAGAAATGCTTTTCTGTATTATTAGTCAAGAACTGAATTTCTGAATTAATATTCTCTAAGTGTCTGAACAAGAAATGCTAGAAAACAGAATAGTTGCAAAGAGGTGTTGATATTCCAATAGAGTTTGACGATCTACGAATTAAAAAAAATTGGTCAATTGGTTTTATGGGTGTATGTTTTTTGTATTCCAATCATTCTTCATATAAGACACAAAATAATAATTTATATCAATTTTTATCCTATTACCTTCAGATAATCAATTTAAAATTATCTTTAATTTCATATATTTGTCTATCTACCTGCATCTATATGATATGCTTAAGTAACTGGAGTTTTTTTTCCACTTAGCCTTTAAACCATGGATATTTTCTCACAACACTAGCCTGAACTAATATCTTATAAGAGACAGTCTTCCCCAACTGTTTCTAATGTTTGCTGAGAGCTAACTCTCATGAAAGTATGAAAATTTCACAATACACCACTTTAGGAACATTTTAGATTTTATAGATAAGGCTGCAATATATACATATATCTGGTCAAATGGAATTTTAAATTCAACTCTGATTATTTTATAGAACTTGAATGACTTGGCCAAAAGATGAGCTTTCCAAGCATGTTGACAAATTCCCCCTTGGAGATATTAAACTAGATAACACTGCCGTCAGAAGTGTTTGAGATTGCCCATTTCACCACACCATTGTCATCTCATGCTAATGTTATCTTGAAAACTTGTTACTAATTTTGTTACTAATTTCTCAGGAAAAAAGTGAGAAATGCCATCTATACATGAGTAACATCATTTATTCATTTTCCTGACAGAAGAGTGTGGTAAGTTCAATGAGGGTGCCTGTTATGTTTTATTTCTTGTTGCAGTATTCACTCCACTTGCTCAGATGAATGCATTTAGTAACTAATGTTTGATGTTTAAGTGCATCAGTGAACACTCTCCAGAGCCCCAGCTCTTTGTGTTTAATTGCCTACCATATGTCCCCACTTGATGAACCCACAGAAATCTCAAATTCATCATATCATAAATTGACTTCTATACCTTCCCCAACTTGATCAGCTCCACAACCACCCCAAGTCATCCATGTTTGAAAAACTCAGAGTCATTTGTTTAATTTTCTTTCTAACTCCAGACCTGCTAGAGTCCTTACGTTATATTATAGGAGAATTAACTATATAGAACATTTCAAAATACATGTACATTAAAATTATACATAATGAAAATGTAATATTTTGATTAATCTGAAATGCATGATACACACAAAATCACTTTATTTGTGTGTATATTGTATACATATAATGTTTAATAATCACTAATCTCTGACTTTGACTCTCATGCTTCTGAATTTTCCCCACAGATCTAGGATAATCAAGAGTTGGGTAAAAGTTCATTTTTGATTGAGTACATATAAGCTGAGCACTTAGCTAGCTCATTTCCTTCTATTTAACTGCAAGAGACAATTTAAGAGGAAAGCGGGAAATGGATACGGCCCTAGAAGGCCTGAAATATATCCTTACTGACTCACAAAGAGCAGAAGGGATAATGATGGAATACCACTAAAGCGTATTGATGGGTTTCCTTGAAAAGCAAAGGAGATTGTCAGGAGCAGTGGGTTGGAGAAACAGATTAACTATGGTTTCATGGGAAAAGCCACCAGCCATTATCTGAGTGTGTGCAGAGGTCAGCATCGTAACACAGGTGAGGTCATCCTTGAAGCGTTTCTTCTCTCACTCTCAACTATTAGTGTACACGTTCTTAGGCAGTAGTTAAGATACTCAATAAATATTAATAATTTATTAAATTGCCTACAGTAGAGAGGTGAGAAGTGCTATTAGTTTCACATGATCAATAGAGGAATATATGAAGATTCAAATGACTTGATCATTATAGTAAAATAAAAAAATAGGGTTTATGTTTGATTAGACAAAGTCAACCATAAGCTATTCTGCAGAACTCAGTGATTGGCCTTTCAACATTCTGCAGCTAAGGTTAGTCACAACAGAAGACAGATACAGACATAGATATATAGATATACACACACACGCAAGTACATATAGATAATTACCAAAGAGTAATTATATATATATAATATATATAATTACAGTATATATATATATATATATACTGAGACAGCATATATATATGTGTGTATGTATGTATATATTATATATATGATATACATGCTGTCTCAGTATAATGAAATTATGTTAAAATCAAGATTTTTGGTGATACAGGATTTTCTTTTTTCCTGGCAATTTCTCTCTGCAGGACATATCTATGGTGAGAATTTTCTTTTCTTTTTTTTTTTTTTTTGAGACATAGTCTTAAAGCTGTTGCCCTGGGTAGAGTGCTGTGGTGTCACAGCTCACGGCAACCGCAAATATCTATATCTTGGGCTTAAGCGATTCTCTTGCCTCAGCCTCCCAAGTAGCTGGGACTACAGGTGCCCACTACAACCTCTGGCTATTTTTTTTTTTTTTTTTGTAGAGACAGAGTCTCACTTTTATGGCCCTCGGTAGAGTGCTGTGGCCTCACACAGCTCACAGCCTCCAACTCCTGGGCTTAAGCGATTCTCTTGCCTCAGCCTCCCGAGTAGCTGGGACTACAGGTGCCCGCCACAACACTCGGCTATTTTTTGGTTGCAGTTTGGCCGGGGCCGGGTTTGAACCCGCCACCCTCGGTATATGGGGCCGGCGCCTTACCGACTGAGCCACAGGCGCCGCCCGGCTATTTTTTTTTTTTTTTTTGGTTATAGTTGTCATAGTTTGGCAGGGCTGGGCTGGATTCAAGCCCACCAGCTCCAGTGTATGTGGCTGGCATCCTAGCCGCTGAGCTACAGGCACTAAGCCTATAGTGAGAATTTTTAATGCAAATCTTTGAATACTGAATACAAGAGAACACATTGTCGCCTATGACTGGCTCTTATATGCAATTGACAGATTCAAAGTATTATTGTCTTCTTTGGTGAAAAAAAATAATACATAACTTTATTTCGTTATTAAAATAACTCCAATCTAGCTTGGCACCTGTAGCACATTGGTTACAGTGCCAGCCACATACACCAAGTGTGGCAGGTTTGAACCTGACTCGAGCCAGCTAAAGGACAACAACAACTGCAACAAAAACAGCCAGGCACTGTGGCCGTGCCTATAGTCCCAGCTACTGTGAGGCTGAGGCAAAAGAATCTCTGATGGCCAAGAGTTTGAGGTTGTTGTGAGCTGTGATGCCAGGACACTCTAACCAGGGCAACATAGTGAGACTCTGTTTCAAAAAAAATAAAAACAAAAAAGTAAAATAAAATAACTCCAGCCTGGGTGTGGTGACTCATGCCTGTAATCCCAGCACTCTAAGAGGCCAAGGCAGGTGGATCACTGGAGCTCAGGAGTTCAGGACCAGCCTGAGCAAGAGTGAGACCCCCATCTCTTGTAAACATAGAAAAACTAGCCAGGCGTTATAGCAGATGCCTCTAGTCCCTTTTGAGACAAGAGGATCTCTTGAGCCCAAGAGCTTGAGGTTGCTGTGAGCTAGGACACCATGGCATTCTACTGGGCAGGAAGGAGTGACCTGCTGTCTCAAAAATAAATAAATGAATGAAGAAATAACTCAGATGTAGAAACTACAAAAATCTGGCAAAGAGGAACAAGAAACATGCTAGGAGTCCACGTCTGGGTTTTAGCACAGTTACTGTGTGGCTACTGATTAACGGTGCTGTCTTGCATAGCCATATTACAGCCATTTTACACCCTATGCTTCTTGTTCAAATTTGAGGTTAAAAGCAAAAGTTATATAAAGCAGGAAATTTCTTTTTCATATAAATAAAAAAAATTATGTTTTAAAATGCCAGAATGGAGTGAAAATGGAGCTATTAAAATGTCCTCACTTTACAGCCTTAAATGGTGATTGTTTAGATAGCAGACAGTGCTCTTTAGAGTGGGAAAGAAGGGATTGAACTAGATGGCTTGAAAAAATTAAATATAGCATAAAATATGAATTTTGCAGAAAGTATATTCACCTCCTTCCAATGACAGAAAGTGTAAAAATCAGAAGTGTGAAAAATTTGACATGTATAACTATGAGAGAACCATGGAGCCTCTTTAATCCAAAAAGTATATTATATTTAGAATTGCTTACAGGTAATGAAAAAATGTAAATGATAGAAACAGAAATGATGATATCATTCAGAGTTTAACACTGGAAAAAGAATATTAAAAGAAGCCAACTTCTATGGGCCAAATCACAATTTCTCATCTCTTATAATTGCAATTGTTCCTGAATGCAGCAGAAATGCAAATAGAAAAAAGTGGCTCCATGACAATGCAGAGGCAAAGAAAGGTAATACATTTAAATAAAATCTTGCTTGCATGTGTCCATTTGCATTGTAATTGAAATGGTAATTTGAAGGCTAAGCACACAATTATCCTAGGTATAGAATATATACGGAGAAATTTATAGTTCTGGTTGTTACTTGTCAGGCTTTTGAAATGGTTAGTATAAAAAGACAGACTCTCGAAATGAGAAAGAAAAATGGAGGGTAGAAAGAGAACATTGTTATTTCACTGATCTGTAGTTATTTTCCAAATTCTTTTATTATGTTAGTTTCCATTCCCATTTTTCATTCTTTAGAATCTTTACCCTTTAAAAAGGACAAAGCAATTACCTTCTCTTTCTAATTCTCAAATTGACCATCTATGTGTTTCTAATATTATAGACTTAATATTAAGAATACTTCATCAATAAGGCTCAAGGAAAGATTGCTGAATATAGACCGTGGAAGACAAGGTGGCTTTTCAGTTTTCTAGCACATTGAAAAGGGATCATATAAGACCAGGTTCAAAGTTCAAGAATAACTTTACTATTTTGTAAAACCCTCTTATGTGATTTTCCTCTTGCACTGAAAAATTGGGAGGAAAAGTGAACGATAAATATATAATTGTATCTCCACCTTATAGCCGGGAGTTCAAAAAGCAAAGTATATGAGAAGACTCCAGAACTCATTATCTTTCATTTTTTAGAATCCATCATTCTGAAACATTCAATTGCACTGGACAGGTAGATCTATTCCTTACATGAAGTGTGGACAGAATATGGTCCTTGCATTTCAAGGGAGGAATATCTTGAGGGGCCTATATACTTTTTGTCTACCAAAAAAACAAGCCACCACCTAGCACATCTCTGAGGCTCCCTCTAGGAGGAGAATTATACAGAATAAGCCACAATGTATTCAACACCACTCTCTCAGACATTTTATATATATTATGTCATGTGTAAAATAACCATCCAAATGAGACAGTCACTTCATTCTACACAGGGTGATGAGGCTGCGGCTCTCTGGGGTTTGGTAGATGGCACCAGATCACACAGGCCAGTAGTGGCAGTAAGTTCAAAGGGATAAGCTTATCTGGTTCCAAAGCAAACCCTTGACATAGCATTACCCCTGACCTCGTATTGCTCACATAAGCAATAGGGCTTTTACCTTCAGTTACATAAGTTGTCAGGACACCACCACCTTCACTACATCTGCATGCTTTAAGGGACAGACTTAGTCATATTTTACTGTATCTCTGAAGCAACATCTGAGATATCAACTCATGACACTATTTTTCTCGGCATACAAATTTCCAGTGACTATCAGAGTTTATAAGACTGTACCTAGCCTGGTGTGGAGTTTGCATATAAGCAGCGATACCCACCTACAATACAGAACGAATCAGTGCATTGAAATATTTAATGTTCTGGGGAGATATGATTTTTGGGGTATGAGGAGCTTCATGCATTCACTCCTTCTACCAACACATAGTAACAACCTATTATTCTTATCTGATATTATGTTGCTATGTGCATTGCTAGGAATTTTTATGTTGCAAGTGACTGACATTACTGAACTCAATTCAGATTGACTTATGTTGAAAAAAAAGTAATTTATTAGATTAAGTAACTCAATAGTTTAGGGTGATGCTGGCTTTAAGCATGACTTGATCGAGGGCTCAGATAATGGTGCCAATGCACATCTTTCAATTTTATGTATGTTAGGTAACAGCAACCCATGAATTCTTCATCAAGATGGTTGACATTTTCCTCCTGAACAAACAACTAGACTACATTATATAATCTCCCTGACACTTATTGTGGCCATGAACTGGATTCTAGCAAATAGAAAAGGATGTATGCAGCTTATAGGCATGGCGCCTTACAATCCCTCAAGCACCATCTCTTAAGTTCTCTCTTCCCTCCTCTGCAAGTTCCATGCCAACCCTAGAACACAGATATTGAATATAGGTCCTTCATCAACTTAGGCTCATGGAGTGAGACAACACCACCGAGATCCCTACCAACTGGAATTTATGTAAATGTAAATTTCTATTACATTAAGCTCCAGAGATAATGAGTTTCTCTGCTATAGTGGGTTGGTTGGGCTTAATTTCTACTTGATGTTTCCTCCATTCTTGAAATGCTGCCCTCCCTGCAATCATAGTATTTCCTTTACATGTGTCTTCCACCAGCCATTAACCAGAACTCCTGAGCTTCGCTTTGATTAGGCCAAGGTAGGCTAAATGTCTACTCCTGAGTCCATTGTTGGTCATGAACTAGGTCTCTTCCTGAGGCCCCTTCCCTAAAGCTGCAGGCAATTGGCGTCTACATGTGTCGAGCACATCTGTGTGTGGTGAGGGCCACAGGAGGGAAGGGGAAGCTCCTCCAACAAGATGATGGGTGTGTTGCCTGAAATGATACAAAACGGAATCTGAAAGGCCAAATGTGTTATAGCCGGAACCCAGGTTATGATTTTTTTCTGTAACTTATTGTTTTTCCAAGACAGAATCTCACTCTGTTCCCCTGGGTAGTGTGCCTTGGCATCATAGCTCACAGCAACCTGAAATTCTTGGGCTTGAGCAATCCTCCTGCTTCAGCTTCCCAATTAGCTGGGACTACAGGCATCTATCACAATGCCCTGCTACTTTTTCTATGTTTAGTACTTTTAAAGCAAATTAAAAGAAAAAGCGGGCCTGAAAAGTTCCTGAGCAAACAAAACCAGCTAGGCCTCACAAGTAGCACTGACCTTGCTTAAACTGAAAACTTAAGCAAACTCAATTTGGTTTTTCTGGTTAGAGAAAATTTGGTTATATCTGGTTAGAGAAAATTTGGTTATTCCTAGTTAAAGAAAACCAAAATTTGACCTCAGAGAATGAAAACAGCCAACTAACATCTGAGTGTCAAAAAGGTGAAACAAAACTGTAACCAATCACGTAATTTCTTTATTTTACATCCACATTCATCCCATAAATATTTGTCTCAGAGGCTTTCCTCCTTGGAGAGCTAAGCCTCATTGGGTGTGACCCATCTCCATTCATAAATTGTTGCTTAGCTCAAACAAAGTCTTTGAAATTTTATTATACCTCAGATTTTTCTTCTTCTTCTTCTTTTTTTTTTTACTTTTAGCAGTATACAAATTTTATACAGAAATATGGACATAAATAACATAGAATTGTAATTTTAGTAAAAATATTAACCATGGAATATTATTCAGTCATAAAAAGATGGAGACTTTACGTCTTTTGCATTAACCTGGATGGAGTTGAAACACATCCTTCTTAGTAAAGTATCACAAGAATGGAGAAGCAAATTTCCAACGTACTCAGCATGAAGCCAGTTGACCATCCGATATACACCAACATAAGAGAAAAACTCAACTCAACTCAAGCTGGGGGGAGAAGAAAGGAGTAAGGGGAAGAGGGGAGGAGAGAGGGGAACTGGGTGCTCTCACCTACTGGGCACAATGTTAGGGTACTAAGGATGGCACATCTCCTGGGTGCAGACACAACTACGAGAGGGATTCTACTTAACACATGCAAATGCTGTGACCTAGTTGTTTGTACCCTCACATTAATCTGAAATAAAATTATATAAAAAATATATTAGTGAAATAATAGTAATAGTTACTGTTTATTGTATGCACCTCTACTAAGCATTGCATGTATTTTACCTTCTTAGCCTCTTTGATGAGAATGAGGCATCTGTACTGAAGGACAACGCTGGCACCAGATAGCTTTCTTCTCCCTTCCCCCTTCTCCCCAGATGACTGCTCAGCTAAAAGCAGCAAAGGTATCCTATCCAAGGGTTCACTGTCCTCTGATAAGGGAGTATCAATTCTGTGCAAATTTTTTACTCTACTCATCCTGAATCTACTTTGTCAGGAAGATGAGAGTGCAGCAGTATGTATAATTATTAGACCAGAATATGTTTCAAATTACTCATCACCCCATCCACAAGCATGTTAAGAAGAAAAAAGCCGAAAAGCTAAGCGGAGAGAGGAAGTGTGTTATCAATGGTGATTCATTTCACTGTGAGACTGAGCATCGGCTTATCTTTTGCTCTTGGGTAAATTGCATTTGTGAAAGTCTGAGACTCTTGTTTCATTTTAATGAAGTTATATAAGTGCGTCTTACACGAGTTAATGAGAATGACAGAGGAGGAACAATCAATCTCTTTCTCAGTGAGAATGGTTATAAATATGTCAGCAGATTTAATACTTTAAATGAGTAAGTGATGTTTCTGCTTAAAAATAATGTTCAATTTTTAGTTATTTTTAACAAGGTCATTGAAGAATCACATACTCTATCATATATAATGTTAAATTGTTACATAATCCTGGATCACCTACTATTATGAAAAATTATTTCACTGAATGTAGCAAACACATTTCAGTGGTACTCTCACATTCTCGCATAATGATCCATTATGAATTACAAAAATATAAACTCTAATGAACATATCTTTGATGAATATAAGAATTGGCAGTTATCTTCTAATATTATTGAGAATATTGGAAACATACGCCACATTTTTTATGACTCAAATTTAGGATCATTCCCCTAAGCATGTCACAATTAAGAATTTTTGTTTTAAAAACATGCTTCAGGTTTATAATTTCATATGAAGCGATCAAATGAATCCTTATATACATTATAAATAATTCCAAATAAAGTTAGAGATTAGTTTGGTTCATTGTTTTTAGCACATTTGTCAATTGCATAGTCTCCATCCAGCTACTAGTAAATTTAACTATTGTGTCCAGTTACCGTCATTTAAAAATTTTGAATAAGTTACTATTGCATTGCCACCTGTTGCTATTTTATGATAAATGCACTTCATGTACATTAATATCCCTAATAAGAGCAGATGGCATTTTAACATTTTTTATAAAGTGTGAATTATTTCAGTTTAATCTCTGTCGTGTTGTACACTGGGTACTTTAAAACGTAACATGTTCAAGCTCAGAGTGAATATTTGCTGCTCCATTTATAGCAAAATTGTCAGTGGAATTCTGTTGTCATTTTAATTAACTCATTTGGTATGCATCTAAACACACCATTATTGATGGCTGTTTTTATAAAAATTTTCTAGCAATGCTCTACGTTGCAAAATGAGAAGTGACATAGCATACTTCTTAGTAATTAAAGGGCTGAAATATATTCTGATGAATTTTAAAAGTGAAGTTGTCCATGCCTTAATTAAAGAGTTAAACACATGAAATATGAGGCAGTTCTTAGCTGCTTACTTTGTTGTGAGAAAAGACCAAACTGTTTTATTTTTCAACTCTTGTTTGAGAAAGGTATCTATCTATACTTTTAAAAAATGCATTTACTTGTTCACAGAAACTATTTATACATATTTATGAAAAAAACCACTTAATGACTAGTAATAGTTAAGGCTTATGGTGGGCTTACTAATTAGGTTAAGTTCTTTGCTCATAATTAACAACCATCACAGTTTTTATTCCAGAGATATAAGTAAATGATTAACAACATGTCATTAATAAAAATCTCAATAACTGTTTTCGTTTGGAAAGACTTGTATCTTCCAAAAGATCAAAGTTGATAAACTAGATTTTAAAATGCCGGTAGAGAATTATCTAATACTCAAAATGCCAAATTTGGATTTATTTAGTTATTTAACATACATTCATTGAACTACAGTGTGCCAGGCATAGTCCGAGGTAATGAAGATATTCTGGGGAATGAAACCTACATCATTCATGCCATCACCTGACTTGGATTTGGGGAGAAGGTAGATACTAAACAGATGCAAAAGTAAATAAATAACATATTCAGATGATAATGTTTTGAACATTTTAATATCAGGAGAGACAGTCCTGGAACAATGATTGGTGGCAATTTTTTTACGATCTCATAAACCTCACAAATACAGATTCAGCATCTCCTCACTGTGAATGAAGGAGAAAGAATCTTCTGAGAACTAGCAAATACCTGAAAATTAAGGGAGACAAATTAAAAAGAAAGGTATTTATTCCTTTTGAGAAAATGTTGATATCTACTGAATATGGAAGATTTTGAAGGTTTTTGGGCTTTTTTAGGGGCAATAGATTTAAAATTTTTCTTAACACTTTCACTCAGCTTGGACTTTTAAGTTGTAGATCAATATCTGTATTCTCAGACCTCTTTTTTTAATAATTGTTTTCTCAAATGAATTAATAAAAAAAAAACCACTCTGTTATGAAGATACCATGTGTTCTAGAATTTTTGTTGAGCCCAATAGAAAGAGTGCCTCATTAATTCTTATAATACTCTTGTAAGATCGATATTATCATCTCCATTACATAGAAGAGAAAATTAAATCACAGGTAGGGAAGTCACTTTCTCAACATCATCCTACTATAAATGTGTCCCTGACCCGAGATTTAAATGCCTCCTATGTCAGATTTCAAATATTACACTGCCCCCTCAACCTTGTGTCCTTTCATTAGGCTTAATTATTTATTAATGAATTAGTAAACATTTGTTAATTATATATTTATTTTATTTTTTTATTTTTTATTTTTTTGCAGTTTTTGGCTGGGGCTGGGTTTGAACCTGCCACCTCCGGCATATGGGGCCAGTGCCCTACTCCTTTGAGCCACAGGCGCCGCCCTATATTTTATTATTTTTTTATTTTATTTTTTGAGCTAGACTTTTACTCTGTCGCATGGGTAGAGTGCTATAGTGTCACAGCTCACAGCAACTTCAAAGTCTTGGATTCAAATGATCCCCCTTGCCTCAGCCTCCCAAGTAGCTGGGACTACAGGCACCTACCACCACATCCAATTAGTTTTTCTATTTTTAGTAGAGATAGAGTCTCACGCTTGCTCAGACTGCTCTTGAACTCCTGAGCTTAGGCAATCCACCTGCTTCTGCCTCCTGGAGTCCTAAGACTATAGGCATGAGCCACTGCACCCAGCTAATTTGTTAATTTTAAAGAGTAAATTTTTTTGTCTAGTGCTAGAAAACTATAATATTTAAACTTCAGCTTTAATATTTAACGTTCATACTTGGTAAGATGAAGCTTGTAAATAAAAAGGAAGATTATTACAAAACCAAAACAAGAAAAGCACAATGAAAGAAATTTAAATGATAAAATCCCTCAAGAAAGCAAAAGATAAAAAGGAACTGGTGAGATCCTATTAACATCTGTAGAAGGCAGACCCAAAAGTCAGAGCCAGTGCCAGGTCACGAAAACACGGAAATGAGCAGACATTAAAGAAAACGAACAGTGAAGAAAAGAAATGGGGATATAAGCATAAGCAATTGGATGTGCATTTACTGTATCCAGTACTTGTGTATTATCTAGTAGTAATAAATAGAATAACAATATTTATGTATACTTCTACAAAATTTAAAAATCACATTCTGCCTGGCCTCTTAGGATGTGAGAGGTGTGCCACCAATATGTCAAGCAAGTGGCAGGTTTCAATGACAACTCAAGTGGAAGCTGATGAAATGCCAAATTCTGCATTGGAAAGAGTTAATGTGGCCTCCAGCCGAGGTTCATAACGTGCTTTAGGCTATAATTTTTATATTGTTCACTGTACGTTTTGTCAAAAAAGACAGCAGAGTTTACCAGAAAACACTTAACCGGGAGGAAAGAGATGAGAATTCTAGGGTTGCACGAGCCCTCACCTGGCTTAAGGTACATGAACAGCTTGTTGACCTTGTAATCTGGGGATCAAATTACTTCATGATTGACATATACACTCATGTATGTGTGTGTCTGTGAGTGTATGTATGCATCTCTAATTCACTGCTTTATTAAAAATTGAAAAGAGTTAGTAGGTTAAATGCAAAGTGATTTTTCTTCCAATGTGGAAAATAAGTTCCTATAAGGACTTGATACTTACTGAATGGACTTGGTTATAATTCTATTGAGCCTTGTAAAAGGATTTCATTTAAATCATCATGAAAGCTTCTGAGGAATGTTGAAGAAATTAAATGAATCTAGACCAGAAACTCCTGCAAAAGCTTATTAAGAGGCTGGGGTGTTAGAGGAAATAGGAATATAATTGAAGAACTCTTAATGTACATTTTATGAGCACATTTGTTCCTGCAGAGGATCATAAAACAGAAAAGTAGCCAACACAATTTCTTTATTTCTGTGGAAAGGAAAGGATCCAAATACCCATTCAGTTATTACTATCTAATTCAATGACCACTCTAGCAAATGTCACAGAAACAATTTAAAAGTATCAAGTGAAACACTTTTCACTTCTTGATTAAGACATATACAAATTATTTCAAAAAACACATCCCGTTTAGTTGAAAATGCTATTTCTAGAACATGATGATCTTATTATGTGACCACTCCCAAAAGTGTTTTTTTTTTTTTTATAATTTCAAGATCTGAGGAAAATATTGGACATTAAACGACAGTAGTCATCAAATGCTACGGGTGCTTTCACTGCATGCCAGACTAATTCAACCTTAGTTTGGAGAAATGTGGAAGACTTTTTCCTTGAAAAGTTTTTATTACATATCATCAAACACCCTGGAAAGTAGCTTGACTATCAACATAAGTAAATGTTTGTGGTAGTAAAAAACAAAATGTAAGGAAGTTATATAGTGAGTCTTCACTTATCATCAGTATGTTCTTGGAAACTGTGAATTCTAGTGAAATAACATATAATAAAACAAATTTAACCACTAGATATTTGATTTAAATAAGAGTTAAGTTCCTCGGGCATATTTCTGGTCACAAAAACCTCACATCTGGAAACAACCTAAGTGCCCATCAACTCATGATGGGTTAATAAATTGTGGTATAGGTACACTATGGAATGCTGTTTAGCCTTAAGAAAAGATGGAGACTTTACATCTTTTGTGTTTACCTGGATGGAGTTGAAACACATTCTTCTAGGTTAAGTGTCAAAAGAATGAAAAAGCAAGTATCCGATGTACTCAGTGCTGACATGAAGCCAGTAGGTGAAGTCATACACACCCACACAAGAGAAACACCCAATTCAATTCAAGTTGGGAAGAGGGAGGGGGCAGAGGGGAGGAAAGAGCTCCCACCTATGGGCACAATGTAAGGGTACCTGGCACACCTCCTGGGGGCGGCAAAACACAACTACTACAGGGACCTTCCCTACCAAATGCAAGAATGGGAGGCCGGCGCACCTGACAGCACAGCTCTGGGATATGAGAAGAATCTACAGTCCCCAGAGAAAACCCACGCAGATGTGGGGAAAAGTGTGGACTTTGCACAGACAGGGTCCCAGCTGGGAAGCGGTTATTTTTTATTATTGGCATTATAACCAAATGCTGTTGAATCAAACGAGGTTATTTCATGCCCTGCTGCATCATTTTGAAATATTAAAATAATGTTCATAATATTATCAACAAAGAAAACAGTAGGATACCGCCTGTTTGTGTTCTTGAAGTTAAAAGACAACTGAGATATTTATTCCTTTACATTTTTTAAAATCATGTAGCATGGAGATAAAATATTGAAAAATAACATCTTGTTAAGAGGAGGTCTTTTTACCACAGTATATTAAAAAGACTTAAGGATTTCCCACCCTAATGAATGCTGTTATCTAAAAAAGCAAGGGCTCAGAGCAAGGAAACAGAAATCGTATCATCAATAAAAGCTGGAAGGTTAATATACATCGTTTCCTAAATCACATATCAAACATAAAGAATAAGGAGATCTACTGGCCCTGGCTAACCACAAAACACATTTTAAGCAAAATAAGCATTTTAGGTTTATAAGAGATAGTGCTAATACTTTTATTCTATGTATTCTATGTAATTTGGCTATTTGTTCCATAAGGAGTTTATAATGTGAGAGCAAAGGTGACTAAGTAAATACCTCACTGGAGTGAAATTAATCCTTCTCTTCCAAATAAAAATTTTTAAAAAATGATATGAAGTGTGCGAATTTTCCAGATAGGCAGTACCAGTCCCCTTCTTATTTCTTCCTTTCCTAAGGACATATGACAGGCCAAGTTCACAGAAGGGACATCTAACTTGCCTTCACCTGGGAGAAATTCCTTTCCTCAGCAAACACAGAAAACTAAAAGGTAATCAATCTGAGAACATGTTCTCTTATCTGTCAAAGGGCACTTTGCAGGTGGGATTAAACTAAGGATCTTGAGGTGGGGATTTTACATTGGAATTTCTGGGAACGGCCAACGCAATCACAAGGGTCCTTGCAATAGGGACGCAGGAGACATGGAGATCGCAGCAGAGCCACCAGGCAAGAGATGTGGACAGATTCTAGAAAGACAAAGAGATAAAGCACGGACGCCCCTCTAGCAGGGGCATCCAACTTATTTCCTTCTCTTTGGTACATTGAAAGAAGAGTCATGTTGGGCCACACATTAGATAACAAAAACTAATGAAAGTCGATGAGGCAAAAAAAGGTCCATGGCTGATTTTGTCAGGTTCAACATCGCAGATAAGCAGCACAGATCTCGAGTAATTCACATGCTGCCCGTGGTTGGACACCCCTGCGAGCCTTCAGGAGGAACTCAGCCCCTGACCCATTTTAGGTTTCTGACATCAGAATGTAATCAATGAGTTTTGCGGTTTGTTCCAGCAGCAGTCAGACACTAATACAGCACCATGTGGTCAACTAAACCTAAACTGGGTAATTCAGAGCCTGGCTCTTCAGAGCCATGTTTATACAGTTTAGTCTATGCCTAGAGCAGGGCTGCCTATCAATCTACGTCATCAAAGAGAACTAAAGGTTAATAGGTAAATTGCAAATAAAATCATTATTTTAATTTCATGATTGAACGAACAAGTGCCTATTAATTATGCCTGCGCTCACAGCCCCTGAAGGTTAAAAGACACTTCAGCAAGTCGTATGATGAAGCATCTGGGAAACAGACTTCCTTAAAGCACCCTTCTTTAGAAAGGCTACTACTCATCATAATGTGTTTTAATTATTTGTCTTTGTTGGCTTTAAGAAATTAGTTATGTTCACATGTGAATTTTTTTTTTACACGCAAAAGCTTGGTGAAAAGTTGTACTTTCAAATGCGAAATACAAATTACTGATTGTTAAGCACTGTTTGTTAGGCTCAGCCATCGCCTTAATTATGGTGAAGAGCAGGTAGCACTGACAGGGGACATAAATCTCGTGGGAGCAAAGACGATTTAGCAAAGCACACATTGTTAAAGATGTAAACAAAACAGAAATATTGCCTGCATGTTGATATACTAGATCTTGTCTTGGACACAGAGATGAACAAAACATTATCTTTTTTCTTTTCCTTGCTATTCACTTGGTAGTATATATAGGTACGCCCCTCAACAAGGAAACAGAACCCTATTTAAGGCACTAATTGTTGGAGTTATTCCAAGAAATGCTTACACAGCAGGTAGGATGCAGAAATTGCAGGAACCATCATTACTAAAAAACATAGCATAAGAGGAACCACTTCTATCATGAAATTTTCCTGGACCGTTAATCAGAAGGCCCCTGTCCTGTTTAGAACCCTGTCCATTGGGTATGTGGCTCCTAGGACATGTGCTGATGACATAGGTTTCAGAAGGAGGTACTGATTGAGTGTAGGTTCTTAGATAGCAGGGCTTTTGCCTAATGAATGTCAAATATTTTGCAAGTTAAGAAGCTGGACAGGCATTTGGAGTTATATTTCATCGGTGTAAATTTCTTGGATGCCTATTTCCATGATCTGCATTTGTCATTATAAGCTATAAAAGAATGATTGAGAAAGATTTAATTTTAAGTATTAAATCCATGATGACAAATAATTTTCTTAAACTTTGCTACTTTTTGGTGTAAACCTAAGAATCAACCTCATAATCGAATAAATCCTCATAATTTATACACAAATTTGACCCTTGAAAATTATGCATGAGTCCATAAAATCATGAGGGCAAATTTTTCAATTATATAAATTAAAAATTTTTTCTCTGTGAGTCATCTATGCACTTTTGTAATGTAATTATATTAACAGTAACAGTATTATCTCATAGATAAAAATTAGATTTAGGGATATCCTGGATATTTTATTTATCTACTAAAGAAAATATTATATTAGTAGTATCAAATTAGTCCTGTGAAGATTAATTCTCTTTTCAAATGTTGTTTACAAAAAAGTGTCTATTTTTTAAAAATAAAATAATTTGGGCCAGGTGTGGTGGCTCACACCTGTAATCCCAATACTCTGAGAGGACAAGGTGTGTTGATTGCTTGAGCTTAGGAGTTTGAGACCAGCCGGAGCAAGAGTGAGACCCATTTCTACTAAAAAAAAAAAAAAAATAGAATAATTAGCTGGGCATTATGATGGGCACCTACAGTGCCAGCTTCTTGGGAGGCTGAGGTAGGAGGATGGCTTGAGCCCAGGAGTTTGAGGTTGCTGTGAGCTATGAAGACACCATGGCACTCTACCCAGGGCAACAATGTGAGGCTCTGTATCAAAGAAATAAAAAAAAAAAATTAAAAACTAAAACCATTGTAAGCAAGCTTTTATAAGTTAACTATGTGATATATAAAGAAGAGCATTAAACACAAGCAAGTGGGCCTGCATCAACTAGACAGTCGCTAATCTATCTCTACGTGCTGACGCTGACTGCTCACCTTAAAATGTACTACATGCTTTCCTGTCTCACTCGGATGACACGTCCCTATTTACAGGAGTTTAACTCGACTGATTTGTTCTGCTTTCAGACACAAGCTGAAAATGTCAGGTTTTCAATTCAACAGATCACAAATATTAGCTACTCTGTGCACACGTGTATTTGTTTGCACGCATATGTGCACAGTCAACTCCCACACCCTATATCCAGAGTCAATTGGAGGACTGTTTTTTTCCAAATGAACTCTGGAAAACAGAGCCTCAGAATGATTGATTTCTGATGCTAATTGCTGTTCTGCAGAGATTGTGTTCTTCTTGGTCCAGACAGTTATGACAGAGAGGTGTTACTTTCATAATCAATTTTGTCATGAGGGATGCTGTGCTGGGAGATGATGTGGAAAAATATGGACCAGACATTTCATCCATAATTGATTACAAACCTAATGTATTATTCCAAAACCCACAATTCTAGTCATAGCTCATTCCTATTAAACTATTTCTTTCCAGATGCTGTTCTGCTTCTCATAAGAGCATTTCCATGAATTTCTAAAGCTGAACATTTGAACTAAAAGAAAAAATCTCTTATCAAAATTAGAGCAACTGAACCCTCTCGAGTCCACTCATTTCCTTGAAATATCAAATTCCATAAAACACACATGAGAATTTCAGCCTGCGTCGGAGGATTTCAAACATTAGTAAAAGATCAAGTTTTCACTCTCAACCACATAAGTGATTCTTTTTCCTTCATAAATTCAGATATATTAACCTCTGGAGAGCAATAGGTGAGTGGATAATTACATTTGGCTTGTGAAAAATAGAGAAGAGTTAATTATTTTTAAGGCATAGTATATGTATCATGTACTGTTTTCTAGTATTTATTTATTAATACTTTGTAAGCATAGTCTAAATAAATATTAAATTAATTTATATAATTTACATAGAAGATATCCACCTTCAAAGCAATTTGGAACTCTTGTTCTGGAATGGCCATCAGAGCTGCGGTCAGATGAGGTCTGACGATTAAGTTCATGAACTTGCCACCATATGCTTACATTGGCAGTGCACACAGCTCGGTGAGATTCATAATCTTAGAATATCACTGTTTCACAGCTGTGTTCATGGCAACGTCTGGCCATGTCTTGCTTAGTGGAGTTCATTGTTGTTGTTGCATGTCTTTGTGTGCTGTATGCTGTAGGACTAGAGGTCATCCCAGAAAAGAGCTTTAAAATTGTTTTAAAGGGTGGCCTAGGCACCGGCATCCGTGCACAGCTTCCCAAGGTGACTGCAGTGATACTCAGCACAACGAGTTTGCAAACTGAATTGTCAGATCTCGTATAATATCCCTAACACTCTTAGCAACGTAAAACTTCTAAGATGTTACTATGCAAGAGTCTATTGTTTTCCTTTTTCATTAGCCAAAGGTGGAAAAATGTATTCAGAAAAATCCTTATTGGAGAATAAAAGTCAGTGGTTAGTTGATTGAATGATACTAAATTTGTGTAAGTATATGCTTTTGCATCTTTCTAGAGGAGACGGTGGTTTCCATTTAATCAAAATGTCTTTACTAAATATGCACTGCTTTCAAGGCAATCTGCTACAGACTGGGAATTAAAGAGTTATCCAAATACACTCATTAATTTGGAGGCTCATGGGAAATTCAGACCAGTGCTCTCACTATTCCACCATTACAGCCTACACGGAGAACAAGAGCGTTCCACGTTTTCTGAAGGAAGAACAAACCAAACAGATACCTGAATGATGAGCAACTAACACGTGTTGTTAGTGAAACCGACTGCCAGCAGAGGAAAGAGCATACGCAGATATCTGGAGGCGAGAGGTGGTGCGACATATGTTTTGGGTGAAAATACAAGTGTGTTAGCTTGGCTGGAAATCACAAGGCACAGGAGATAGTCATGGAACATTACCTGCATGTCAAGAGAACTGGATCTTTACGGGCTTCTTAAGAAATTTTGGGTTTTTCCTACTGACCATGAAGACGCATTAAACATTGTTATTAGAGAGTGATTACAGCAGTTATTTTTGTACCCTAACAATGTAACAAAAGGAATAGAAATCATTCCAGCCCAGATAATACTGAAATTTCTGTGGAAATTTGGTACTATCTGAAGAATTTTCAGCCAGTTACATGGTTAGCAATTCTATGAAAACAAAGGCATGGCCATAGCTATGTGTAATTAAGACATAAGCAAGTTAAAAGTTCCCTGTCACTAAAAAGAAAGCAAAATAAATAAATAAAACCTGCTAGCTGTCTTTCTTTCTTTTTTTTTTTTTGAGACAGGGTCTCACCATGTTGCCCTGGGTAGAGCGCTGTGGCATCACAGCTCACAGCAACCTCAAACTCTTGGGCTTAAGCGATTCTCTTCAGGCTCCCAAGTAGCTGGGCTACATCTGCCCACCACAATACCCAGTTATTTTTTATTGCAGTTGTCATTGTTGTTTAGCTGGCCCGGGCCAGGTGTATGTGGCTGGCGCCGTAACCACTGTGTTACCGGCACCATTTTTAACTGCTTTTCCTCCTTTCCAAGTAATCAGCTATGGTCTTTTCCTAGTCCTGACTCAAAATAATGTTTTGAGAGTCATATTTTATTAAAAGAATATTGACACAGTAACTAGAAATTCATATTAAAATCTATATTTATCATAATGAATAAAATAAATAGAGGTGATAAGAACTATACTTTTTTTTTTTTTTTTTTGTAGAGACAGAGTCTCACTTTATGGCCCTCAGTAGAGTGCTGTGGCCTCACACAGCTCACAGCAACCTCCAACTCCTGGGCTTAAGCAATTCTCTTGCCTCAGCCTCCCAAGTAGCTGGGACTACAGGCGCCTGCCACAACACCCGGCTATTTTTTTTTTGGTTGCAGTTCAGCTGGGGCCGGGCTTGAACCCGCCACCCTCAGTATATGGGGCCGGCGCCCTACCAACTGAGCCACATACTTAAAAGTATATACGTGTATTTATAAGTTGGAGGACATTTATGGGTAGAAGTGTGTATATGTCTGTTTATCCATGTACTGAGCTACAGATCTATTCTGTCTAAACCTCTAGGGCATGCCTATCGTATTCACCACTCAAAGAATTCAAAGCATACATAGTTGTATTGTTGAGATGATAAAGAATAGTAATTTAAATTATTAGATTTTTATTTTGCATATCCTCATGTCCTTATTAATTTTGTAACAACTAGGAAAGTTGATGGTACTTGTTTCTAACAGCTTTTTTACTTTTGAAAAAAATTAGCTTCTCTTCAATATTAGGTATATTCTAGACCAGTAGTTTTCAACCTCCCTAATGCCACAACCTTTTAATACAGTTCCTCATGTTGTGGTGATCCCCAACCATAAAATTATTATTATTATAAATTAATTATATAATAATTTATTATGTTATAGTATAAATTATTATAAAATTTATTGTATAATAAATTTATTGTATCATTATTTATTGTATAATAAATTTTAATAAATAAATGTTATGGTTGGGGTCACCACAGCATGAGGGACTGTATTAAAGAGTCGTGGCATTAGGAAGATTGAGAACCACTGTTCTAGATTTACCTGGGCAATAATCAGAGGCTATCTTCCAGTATATATACAGAGGCTGCCAAAAAAACTGTACATATTTAATAAAGGAAAAAACTGTACTAAAAGTTTAATAATCAAGAAACATTTGAGGTCTGCAATTACAAGCGATAGAAGAAAGATACAATATAAAAGATAACAAACATCAGTATATACTGAGTATTACATTTTTGGCATCATTTATATACAATTTATATATTTAAATTATTAACAAGAAAGCACTGAAAAAAGAAAGTTGGAGCAAAAAGATCTGAATATATTACAGTAGTGATAGTCCCTATCAAAGTAGGATTTAAAAGGCAATAGAACGGCTCCTAGGGTGTCCTAATGTTACTGGTATTACTCAAATTTATAATCAAGGACACTTCTGCAATGGGATATATACCTTTGGCATTGCTATTTTGTCATTGCCATTAATATTTTTAAAGGTTCTTGAATGATGATAAAAAGATCTTTAAAATTGGCAGAGCATAGCTCAGTGAGTAGGGCGCCAGCCATGTACACCAAGGCTAGCAGGTTCAAATCTGGCCCGGGCCAGCTAAATAACAATGACAACTGCAACAAAAAAATAGCCGGGTGTTGTGGTGGGCACCTATAATCCCAGCTACTTGGGAAGCTGAGGCAAGAGAATTGCTTAAGCCCAAGAATTTGAGGTTGCCATGTGCTGTAACACCACGGCACTCTACCCAGGGTGACAGCTTCTCAAAACAAACAAACAAACAAACAAAAAAGATCTCTCAAAAAATACAAATAGAAGATATATCATGAACCCCAAGAATCATAACTACAGGGTAGGCAACAACAGTGAACACAAAGTCTTGAACAACTTTGCCTAATACATCTTGTGAACTGCCTCGGGAATTCACTTTTCTGTCTATGTCTGCTTCTCCTCCATTTATTTATTTGGTATTTATTTCTCCCTCTGCCAATCTATTTATTTATGTTTCATAATTTCCTAAAGAGCTTGGTATACTTTAAAAAATGCATTTAGTTCAACAAGATAAAATGTCAACAGAAGAAAATTGACAAGGAGAAGCGGGTAGTTTTTTTTGTTGTTGTGATGGCAACAGCAGAGTCCATCCTATGACCTGGGCTGTTTGTGTACAGTGTTTCTAAGATCAAGGGATTCTGAACCAATCATAGATTTAACAAGTTAGATAGTATTCCTGTTAGGAATGGTATATTTCAGAGAGAAAATAATAAAACCTAAGGCCAGGTACAGTGGCTCAAGCCTGTAATCCCAGCACTTTGAATGTCCAAGGCCAGAGGATTACTTGAGGCCAAGAATTCAAGACCAGCCTGGGTAACACAGCTAGACCTCATCTCTACCAAAAACAAACAAACAAACAAACAAAAAATAGCCTTAGCAGGCATGGTGGTGCATTTGTAGTCCTAGCTACTCAGGAGGCGGAGGCAGGAACGTGGCTGGAGCCCAGGAGTGTGAGGGTAGAGTGAGCTATGATCACGCCAGTGCAGTCCAGCCTGAGTAACAGAGCAAGACCCTATCACCAAAACCAAGTAAATAAAATCTAGGCCACAAATTTGAAATTTCCTGACTTTGGCTTTACTAATTTATTTGTTGTGCTTATAATATACATTGCAAACCTTTCTTTTCAAAAGGTGATATTTATAACTTTACCTCTACAATCAATAACTTAAAGAAATTATTTTCAGTTTTCCAACCAGATGGCATTGCGATTTTTTTTTATTTAAATAAGGTATGATGAAACTAGTCCAAGAAATCTTTGTCTTTCAGAGTGAAACAACACATGTGCACACAGGGAAATTTGATTTTCTTCTTACTCTCCTATAAAAGCACGTGTCAATGAGAAACATATTTTTGATCAGGGATACTGCCAGATGCGATTCTGTACTGTTTATGAAAACAAAATAAAATACACGTTTTTCTATAATTCTTTTCGAAAATGTGGAATCAATGATTATCACTGAGGGAAACAGTATATCTTCTTGTTATTTATCTCTCCTCCCTTCCATATACCTCCAAAGCCCTACAATAAGGTATTTAACCCATTATGCCCTAAAAAGCAAGTTATTTTATATGATTCCTTCTTACACATGCAAGTGTAACTGCAGAATCAGTGCAATCTGGTTCTACTTTGGGTAGGAAAATGGTGAGTGGTTTTTGTTTGCCACAAACCCCAGGCTGCAGGTCATGTAACCTAAGCATGCCCAGATGAACCAAGTGTGTCTGATTCATGACCCCAGAGCCAGGTGGAACTAAAACACGTCACCCACAGGTGGAACCAAAGTGCTTGAATGCACGAACAGGGTTGCCAATTCAGAAGCAAGCCTAGGCTTCGCCTCACGTCATGGTCCAATCAAATTGTGACTCCTTACCTGATGCCTATGAAACCTCCCCCAGCCACCAAAAGCTGTTGCCACATTATTTGGCCTCTATGCACATCTGACAGTGAGCCCATTGCTTGCTCTGGGTGGTGTAGAAATGTGTCAGGCCCTAAGGATGGTCCAAAGCATGCATGTAAAGATCAGCCAAAGACAATAGTGCAGAAGGGCATTCATGCAGCTTAAAAAGACTCTGTGGGACCAGTTGTATGGCACTGGTAGTAAGTACTGCGGGAAAAGGAAAGGGGGGTTGGGATTGGAATATGGTCAGGAAGAATGAGTGGGTCTTGGCTAGGCTGAGAAAGTGGGGAAGGAAGAAAACACTGAACAAAAACTAGAGCAAACGATGATGTGTTGATTGGCAACCATTGGGGAAATCATCTCAAAATTTTACCTACAAGTTGGGAATGTGTTAAAGCATTATAAAAGATAAACTAAACATCTGAAAGATAATTTAGATTCTGGAGGCAAGCTGTAAAAGCAGAAAATATTTAGCAAAAGATTGTAAATGATGTAAGGAATCTCCTTTATACTATTAACAGTCTACAGAACAGTAGACTAAAATTACTTAATTGTGCAAATATGTGTAAGCAGATGACAGATAATTTACTAAGATGGGAGGATGAATTAATTTTCATTGTCACCTTTACTCTGATTAATATTTAAGTGATTAATATTTAACTGTAAAGCAGGAAAATAGGGCAAACCGTCTTCAAGATTTCCATAATCTTACGAGCTTGGCAGAAAATTGTAACTATGCAGTAGCTTACCTCACGTTGCTGTAAATGATGTACAACAGTTATCGAATGCCTGTTGTGTGCAAGGCTAAATTCAGTACCTACGTATCTCATTCACAATTCATTGAGCCATTTGAAGCACTTTATTGCTCATACCCTCACTTTAGAAATGAGTAAAACTAGATCTCAGAGAAGGTAAGTAAAGTATCTGAGTTCCCTAAACAAGTAAAAAGTAGAGCCAAATTTTGAGCCTAAGCCAAATAACCACTCATCAAAGATGTTGTTTATAGAGTTATTCTCCTAAAACAAAACTCCAGGTTCTACAGAGTTTATAAAAAGAAAACAGATACATTTTGTTCTTGATTAAAAATCACCCTCTCAAAACATGTTTGATAATGTAAATGATAAAGCATAATTTAATTCTATCACTTATTAAACAACCATTGAGAAATAAATTGAAATGTAAAATATTCGAATTCTCATCATAAATACAAGGACATGTGCATAAAAAGACTATCACAGTAATGTTATTTAGTTATTTAAGAGATGCCTTTCATGCCTATAATGTACATAAGAATTTGCATTTTATTGAGTAATAATTGTAGACAATATCTTCCCATGATCAGAGCAAAAACTCTAGGAAAACCCATTGTCCATGGTTGGGCAACATCACTCTCTGGTGGCTCCTTAGCTTTTTGTTTGATTGATCCAAAGTCTCAAATGCCAGACAGCCCTCTGAAGTACATCAGTCCTCATGGTAAGAGATCATTTTCTCTGGAGTAACAATTCATCAGTCAATTTGGTTGGTTTTCAGTATTGTTAATGTGAGCAATTTCTTATTACATAGGTATTACTTCTTATTGCTATCAAATTTATAAGTGTGATGATTTTTTTCTTCCTACAGAGTATACGGTGTATTATTTAGGCCCTATTTTCCCCCTTAATCTGTCTTTGAGGTATGGTATTTTGAAAACCATCAAAGAGTTTTCATGGAAATTCCCTTCAGTACAGCAACAGATACTATTCAAAAGCAAGAATCTAATTAAATGGTCCTACTGATTTGGGATTTATTACTGGGGAAATTAATGTCCCATGTTATATGCACAATTGAATGATTTTCTAGATACTGCCATAAAGACACAGCAGATAAGCAAAGGTTGTTGTCATTTACTCCACAAATCTACCTCAAGGGTAAAAACTCTGAGAAAAAAAATTAGAAGTACACTATTTGTCCAGTTTTTCATAAGAGATGCAGATAGTCCTTTTTAACTCAAATGAACTTCAACTCTGGGTAATCTTTAACTTGTCCATCAGAAAAACAGCTCTGCCCCTGCTAAATAAATTTCCTAAAAATGTGCGCAGACACCAGCATCAGATAGAAGAAACCAGAGCTATGGCTGAACATATTTTCGTCCTCAGTAGTGTGATGAGGTCAGAATCCCACAGCTTCTCTTATTTATGACTATCAGTCCATGTCACCTCTGGGCACTTTCTGATGACACTCCTTGCTCCTAGTAGCACATTTCAAGCTGCCAGAATGTGCAACTGAAGAGGCAATAAAATATAAATTTATTTAATGCAATGAGTAAGCAGCAGGTTATCAGCAAACCTTCTAAACAAAACATTTTGCTTTGTTTTGTTTTGTTTTGTTCCCCTTCACCTCCCCCCTGGGGAAATACTTAGATGTTAATGGATAACTGATAGTCTCCATTTTCGAGGAAAACCTATAGCAATATATTTTTGCTAAAAATATGTTTGCGTTCTATACTTGTCTAACATATAGGATGATATGTTATTAGAGTTGCAGAAATTCATTCACTACTACTTTTTTTTTTGGCTCTATTGTTTGCTTTACTCTTGTTTTCTAGGTCACATCTTTCTGGGAAGTTTTAAACAAGTCTCAAAAGTATGCACAATCAAAACCAACAGTCAGATCAGAACAGTAGACTAACCCTTATTTTACTCAGATACCATCTTGTCAATTGTTTTTCAATGAATTTTGCATGAGGGTTTGTTCACTAACCTGATAAAACAAAGTAATAACATCAAAGGAGCATTTTTCAAAAACAGGTCTTTGCTACACTGAGTGTTTCATGAGTGAATCCTTCCAAACAAACCTAAAGTAGTGTGTGAAAAATATTTTTGGTAATACATTTTCTAAGCTCCTAGAAACAGCAATGTAGTGAAATCTAAGATTAAATTAATTAAATCAAATCAAGTCAAGTCCAGGAGATGACATTACAAATTTCAATACAATATCAATGCAAAGCCAGGAAGGTCGCAGTTGGGCCAGCCAGTCCCCTATAAAATATTATTAGAATATAAATTACTTTGAAAAACTGGAAATTGACGATGCTCAATTCAGATAAACGTTGAGAGGGGGAAAAAATTACTATGTAAATCCTATGAGTAAATAAATAGAATATCTAGCTTATCACTAAAAAGGTCTGAAGTTAATTCACAGGCTTATCCAGGATCTTAAATCCTTTCAACTCACCTTGCTTTTACTCATAATTATTATGAACTAAAAAAATTGTGTCAAAAATGTATTTATTCACATCGGGCCTAGCTGGGACAGGCAAAAGTGTATTGGCTAGTAGAATCACTTTTGAAACATCTATTGAATATATACAACTAAATTAAGATTTTCTATAAATCTCAAAAAATGTCTAATAAGAGCAAATTACATCATTTACTATATTTACATTTTTTTCCAGGTTAAAAAAAGCAATAATTTACCTAATGTAACTCAGGCCTCTGTTTATTGCAATGTGAGAACACCAATCTGGGGTCGTAAAAACAGCCACGTTCTTAATTTGTGATAATTTTCTGATTTAGTTTATTTGCTATTAGATTGATTCATAAGAAACTTCCAGTATTAACTCTTCTTTGCCTCACAAAAGCAGAGATTTCTTATGGTCCACGTAATATATTGGCTCCTTCAAATCTCAATCAGAAGCTTTCCTATGGTCCCAAGTTCAAAAATAAAAACAGAGAACGCAAGCTTTTCTGTAGCTGTCACACAGCATTTACCACTTGTCCCCACAGGACGTTTGCCACAAGGGTTTCTGCTGCTCTTTAAACAGAGAAACATCTCTTCAGCATTGCTGCTGTCCATGAACTGGGTCCTCCCAGAAGGATCTGTCTCGTGTGAATGTGGCCTCACTGGGAAACAGTCTCTGCAGACGTAGTTGAGTTCATACTGGGTAAGAGTGGCCCCTCGTCCAACTGCTGCTCTTATAAGAAAGCAGACAGCCCCACAGACACACACAGGAGAAGGCGAAGGCGGCAGCAGAGACTGAAGGGCTTCCTGTGTGAGCTAAGGAACTGCCAGTGACTGCTGCAAACACTGGAAGCCAGAAGAGAAGCGAAGAAGAGATTCTCGCTCAGCCTCTAAGAAGGAGCCTTCTTTGTGGACTTCTGCCCCCAAGAACTGTGAGAGAATACATTTCTGTGACTATAAGATGACAAGTTTGTGGCAATTTGGGGTTTTGTTTGTTTTTTGAGACAGAGTCTCACCTTGGTGGCCCTGGTAGAGTACTGTGGCATCATAGCTCACAGCAATCCTGGGCTCAAGCCATCCTCCTGCCTCAGCCTCCCAAGTACTTGGGACTACAGGTGACCACCATCACACCTGGCTAGTTTTTCTATTTTTAGTAGAGACGAGGTCTTGCTCTTGCTCAGACTGGTCTCAAACTCCTGAGCTCAAGCAATCCACCTCCAAGAGGGCTGAGATTACAGGTGTCAGCCACGGTGCCCGGCCACAAGTTTGTGGCAATTTGTATGTCAGTACTACAAAACTAATATAATTGCCAAGGATACCTTCACCCGAGGTTCCCAAAGCTGTGTCCCCCTGTTGACTCTGCCTCTCACCCACCCACCATCGTGTAATATGCCAAACTATATTCTCTGGAGGCCTCAGTATATGAAAGCCACTCCACATTCCATCAGGGAGATGGGGCCCCTCCCATTTTTCTTTTTTTTTTTTTTTTTTTTGTAGAGACAGAGTCTCACCTTATCGCCCTTGGTAGAGTGCCATGGCGTCACACAGCTCACAGCAACCTCCAACTCCAGGGCCCAGGCGATTGTCCTGCCTCAGCCTCCCGAGTAGCTGGGACCACAGGCGCCCACCACAACGCCCGGCTATTTTTTTGTTGCAGTTTGGCCGGGGCCGGGTTTGAACCTGCCACCCTCGGTATATGGGTCCGGCGCCCTACTCACTGAGCCACAGGCGCCGCCCCATCCTCCCATTTTTCTTTATGCTGTATTTCATGGGCAAAGAAACATTACCTGGATGTCTCACAGTCTGTCAGTGAAATGAACTCCTCCATGTTGCTCTGTTTCATTTTCCCTGCAGTCTCTGCTGTCCTGAGAAATGGAATGAGCAGTGACGGCTGAGCTGAAGGACAGCCATCATATCATCTGTGGAATTCGCCCTTCCCAGTTGATCTGTGCCTCTCTTGCTACCAAACTAGCACTTACTTCACAATAAACTCAGGAAAATAAGAGTCCAGGGCCTGGTCTGGGAGCAGGGTAGGGGTGGGGATATTATCTTCTAGAAATTTGTGAATCTATGTGAATCCATAGTAAATACACCATGAGCTCGAGTTGTTAATAAATTATTTCTAGCAAGATCGATGAAAATTTTCTTTCATGAAATTTTCTTGAGTTCTTCAAAGACCTGCTATGTATTAACGTAGAACCAGGAGAAAATGCAGGCATTTGTCAGGGGTGTTTGGCATAAAAAGCAAAGGTACCCAAACAAGGACAATGTCTTAAGCAAAACCAAGAGAAGGAGGAAAACTCTGGATTAAACATATAGAAAATTATAAATGTATTTTGTGTGGTTAACCATGGGATAAACATGACAGTATGGGTAAAGCATGGGCATACAAGCTGACAGGAGTCACATAAAACTGAGAGTATCAGATTGAAACTAAAATTCAGAAGTTTATAAAGAATGAATAGCCTTGGGGCAACACCTGTGGCTCAAAGGAGTAGGGCACCGGCCCCATAAGCCAGAGGTGGCAGGTTCAAATCCAGCCCTGGCCAAAAACAGAAAAAAAAAAAAAAAAAAGGAAAGAAGAATGAACAGCCTTAAAAAGTTCTTCTCTTGTAATATTGAAAAAGACTGATAAATGTAATTGTATTAAAGAAGCAGCATAGGGGCAGTCCCTGTGGCTCAGTGAGTAGGGCACCAGTCCCTATACTGAGGGTGGCAGGTTCAAACCTAGCCCCAGCCAAAACTGCAACAACAACAACAACAACAACAAATAGCCAGGCATTGTAGTAGGTGCCTGTGGACCCAGCTACTCAGGAGGATGAGGCAAGAGAATTGCCTACTCCCAGGAGTTAGAAGTTGCTGTGAGCTGTGATTTCACAGCACTCTACTGAGGGTGACAAAATGAGACTCTGGCTCTAAAAAAAAAAAGCAGCATTAACCTTTTGAAGTTTGTGGAAGATAGAGTATGTTAAAAGGCTCAGTGTCTGTAGCTCAAGCAGCTAAGGCACTGGCCATATATACCAGAGCTAGTGGTCCAGCCCGGGCCCACCAGACAACAATGACAACTACTACCAAAAAAAAAAAAAAAAAAATAGCCAGGCATTGTGGCAGGCGCCTGTAGTCCCAGCTACTTGGGAGGTCGAGTCAAGAGAATTGCTTAAGCCCAGGAGTTGGAGGTTGCTGTGAGCTGTGATGCCATGGCACTCTACCCAGGATGACAGCTTGAGGCTCTGTCTCAAAAAAAAAAAGTATATTAAGAGTCAAAAAGAAGTAACTCAGAGAATCAATGGATTTGCTTTATGACTATAATTTTCTGGGTGGGGAGACTCTTTTTTGGAACAGAGTCTCACTCTGTCTCCCAGACTACAGTGCTGTGACTTCATAGCTGACAGAAACCTCAAACTCCTAGGCTCAAGTGATACTCATGCCTCAGCCTCCCAAGTAGCTGAGACTACAGGCACCTGCCACCACATCCAGCTAGTTTTTCTATTTTTAGTAGAAATGGGGTCTTCCTGTTGCTCAGGCTAGTCTCAAGAGATCCTCCTGCCTCTGCCTCCCAGAGTGCTGGGATTACAGGGGAGAGTGAGCCAACGTGCCCAGCCTATTATTATTATTAGAAGAAATATGAGGTTAATTTTCACCACCAAGTGGTAAGGTTTGGAAATGCTCAGGATGTTCTGAAACAAGTTAAAAGAAGACACCAAGACACACCAGTAAGCCCTTGGTGAACATTGGGAATTTGGAAGTAGCTAAAGTCTTGTAAAGGCAATCAGTGCTGAGATCCAACATGAACATGTAAGTTTATTTGGGCTGCGTAAGCTTAAGAAACGGAAATGTACTGCTTTTCTAGGTAGGCATTCCAGCCCTGCTGCTCCTCCCCATCACCAAGTGAGAGCTCACCTTGCTCATTTACACCGGCTCCCTGCATTATCTCCGGCCAATAACTTCTGAGTGCGATGACCAGGTGGAAAGCCCTGCTCATCATTCAAATGAGGGATGTGCTGACAAAGAGGTGGACCAACTACGTGAGAAAGTTGGATTTACTATAAAGTTCAGATTTATTAGTAAAAAATCCTCCACTGAAGAAAAAATGGTTATGTTAAAGAAAAACTGAATCATAATGGGGCTGTAGGGAACTTCTGTGATTCATTTTTAAGAAGATAATAGGTATCTAGATTAATAGAATTTTAGGGCGATATTTCACTTAAATATTTTGCAAGTCATTAGCGTTTAATACATGCACTCATCCAGGGCATTACCCAGAGAGGAACTTGTTTCATCATAAGTGAAAACAGTGAAAGGTAATAAACAAAGAGGAAGGTTGTGTGGCCATTTCTCTGCGTAAGAAGTATAAGGAATAAACAACATTGATTTAAAAACCATTAGGCTAATTAAATACACGCCAAAGGTAAACATTTTTACTCGTTGTCATAAGTATGCCCTTATTCAATAGGAAGTAGGTCTGAACAGCAGTTTAGAAGCTAATGAGTCTTAGCTCTTTCTTCAGCGAGGTCTATCCTCTCTAGACCAATGCTGCCCGAGAGGCCACTGCTGCCCGAGTTAATTGGGCCTTCTGGCCATCATAACATTGAGCAAGAAAAGGCAACACTTTATTGTGCTTTCTAATGAACACTTCATAATTTTAATCTATTTTTAATACTTTGAACACAACTATATTTAAACACATATATTTATTACCATTTCAGAATAGCAAGAAAATGATTTCATTTTATCAGCAGCACGTCACATTTATTTAACTCTGAGTAGCTTTATTCAGTGATTTCAAAGTCAGAATCCCTGAGATTTTCTTGGGCACAGCAGACTACAGCCAACACCAGGAAGAACTGTTCACTTATGTAGCCACCTGGTGAAATAAGTCTGTGTCCTTCAAAACAGCGGAGCTGGAAGGACAATGAGTTTCTCTTCATTAACGTGCAAAACCTGTTTCACGGTTTTCTAAATGCAGAAAATATGCATAAAACATGTCCTGCAACTACAGACCATAATTAGCTTGGTACCAAGCCTGTCAGTCTTAATAAGCACACAAATAAGTAACATTTATATTAGTATTTTACAGCTATTGGCAAAAAAATGAAATTAAGAGGGGCTTCTCCATGTTTCTATGTCTGAGGTTACATGAATGCCTAGAGTAGCCATCACTCTTTGTGTTTTTAAGTATACGGACTAACAGGTGAAAATGACCTTTTGAGTTGCAGTATCTTTTTGTGATGTGAAATATCTTTCAAAAGATCTTAAGAAGTAGTTCCCTTATTATCAGCCTTATAAGACATATTTGAATTTTAAAAAAGAAAGAAATGCATCCTGCATTTTAGTATGTAGAGAAAAATCCTCTCTTATACTGAGTAATTTCAGTTCTAAAACAGTAAATTCTATATAATATTCATGGCATTGTTCATAATTTAATGAAGGAAGGTTGATAGTCAAAGTATGAAAACTGAATTTTGAAAATAGTAAAAAATTGAAAACAATTTAAAAGTTCAGCAAGAGAAGATTGGTTATGGAATATTCACATTACAAAGCAATACTGTGCAGCAATTAAAAATGTGTAAATACTGTTTAAACCAAAAGAGTAGCTTAAAAATTCAGTATAAAGAATGCTTCAAGAGCAACCACAAAAAGAAAGCTAAGGAAAATTTTTATTCATATAAAAACAAAACACTGTAAGCGTATTTGTCACAATGTAAGTAGTGGTTACATCCAGTGGCCCTGGATGTTGACCTAGCATATTGGCTGCTTTTAATTTTAATTTATTCTTAAACTATGCTTTTCCCATGTTCTAAAAGTAAAATCACTGTGCTCTGGTAATAAAATAAAGGAATAAGATCATTTTCATTTTAAAAAGGCAAAAAAGAGGACCAAAATACATAATTCTGAACACTCCTTTTTATCATTGTATATACTGTTGCAGAAGATGACAGAGGGCTGTTCCCAAAGCTTAATTCTCTGTGGTTCTCAGAAAACTCACATTACTGCTCAGAAAACTGAGGACTCACAAGTAGACATATCTTACCTATTTAATCTGGCTTACGTAAAAAATGGAAAAGAAAAAGAGCCAGTCCTCATCTAGTTCAAGCAATGAAAGCTGTGCTACGTTTAACAAAATATATTTCCTAGAAGGACTTAGAATGAGTTGTAAATCTAATGAAAATAACATCAGTATAGTGTACAAGGAGACAGAGAAGGCTAAAAGTAGAAAAATTCCTGAGTGAAGGTTATAGAGCAGAGCACACACCGCCTAACAAGAAATGCTTAACATAAAAATAGAAACAACTTTTAAAAATTCCCCCTGACAGCAGATTTATGACAAACACAAAATGAAAAGGAAAAGTAATATAGCCCTGAAATATTTTAAAGGGTAATGTATGCTGTCAGTTGCCACATTTGGTTTTTATCTGGTCATTGAAAATGTCTTTATGCACTGTTTTCTAACAAAGATATGTTGAAAATGTTTTCTCTGAAATGTTTTTAAAAAACTATATATTTTTTCTTCCTATTCAGCCATGTCTATAGCACTGAATTCAAACAGCCATAGCATGGATGCTTCAGGATTTTGTCTTTTTAATGATCAATTTGGATTGTTCCATGCTCAATTTAACCATAATAAACCAATCCATCAACCTCTACCTACTCAGTCCCTAGGCTCAGACAGGTGATTTAAGGACCATCAAGTAGCATCTTGGCAACAGTTATTTCCACTATTTAAATAACATTGTAGCAAGTCTAGTTCCTAGTGCAGTCACCTACATGGTGAATTTTAAAATACATACAAAAATGTTTCTCTCTGCTAATGTGTGTTGGGCATTTTGCCATGCTTCTCAAATATGTTCATTTTGATATTGAATATTGTTGATCTGATAGGAGACTAGGGTTCATGATTTCTTTCATATTATGCTTTCTTTGATATTTTTAAGCAAACTTGCATACGTGCCTATAATCTTTACTATGTGTGAGACTCTATGGAAAGGTGGTAGTGATACAAAAACAGACAAAAGACAGCTCTCGCTTTCAAGGGAGCTCATAGATTGAGGGGAAAAAACAGATACTTAACCAATGAAATACAGCAAGTCTTAGGGACACAAGTCTAATGGAAGTGCATACTAAGTTCTCTGGGGGAGACAAGGCATACTAGAGTGAAGATTCATCTATCACATCTTTCAGGGAACCACAGAAAGGCAAGAAGAGTGCATGGTAAATATTGTGCAGAAGAGTGCTAAAAGATTGTGAGAAGGCTGGGTGCAGTGGCTCATGCCTGTAATCCTAGTAGTCCAGGAGGCTGAGGTGGGTGAATCTCCTGAGCTCACGAGTTTGAGACCAGCCTGAGAAAAATTGAGTCCTGTCTCTAAAAATAGAAAAGTTATCCAGGTGTGGTGATGGGCACCTGTAGTTCCAACTACTCAGGAGGCTGTGGCAGGAGGATTGCTTGAGCCCAGAAGTTTGAGGTTGTTGTGAGCTATGATGCCACAGCACTCTACCCAGGGCAACACAGTGAGACTCTGTCTCAACAACAACAACAACAAAAATTACGAGACGACACTCAGTCATAGTATTCTGTTTTATATGCTATATAATGTCTGTTTTATATGCTATGTAATAATCATTTCAAAACACTTTTAAGAGAATAGTTTTTCCCTTCTATTCAGCTAGACTGTCTTTAACCCTACTCTTAAACTTCTCTTGGGAAAGAACCAATCTGACACCAATGTCCAGCTGCTGCTCAGTCCACATAAGAACAGAAAGCACCAGCCTTTCTGTCTACCAGGGAATTCAGTTTTTGAAATATAGCTCATGTCTTTCTGGGATAATTAAAGCTCTCTGCTTCCCTCTATACTCACACCAGCTACAATTCAAACTGTCCCTCCTCAACTCCCCTAAAGATTTATACCTTCACTGAGAGAATGAGTATTAGTCTTCCAGAACTTATTTAGCTACTATTATCATTGCTATTGATTTTATAAAGAAAATAGCTGGAGTTGGCTATGGGGAATAAATGAATAAGTGTTATATACAAAAAGTGAAATTTCTGAATGTTTTGCTGTTAATAGACCTTATGAGACTAAAACATACACACAAGCCTCTTCAGATTTTGTAGTATTTTCTTCCAATGGGTAATTTTAATGTTTAATATATGTAATCATGTTCTACACCATAACACGGTAAATATCAGAATTCGTCATTGCAAGGTGGCTATGACCTGAGACCCAAGTCTCCTATAGCCACTGAAGACGTTTGTTTGCTCAGAGCTTTTATGCCAAGTCAAGTATGGTAAAATGATCCACAGATCTAGAGAACAGCCTGGAGGATTCGGCAGCTCAGAGAAGGTGTGAGGAAGCCCTCTCTTTGCGAGGGCACAGTTAGCGGCCACTTCCTCCTCTGGCTGTTTGGTCAGGACTTCATTCTCCCAGTGACTGCAACACCACCTGCCTCGTATGAGAAGTGTGCAGCACTGTCAGATGATGGGAGACCTGTGGAAGTTAACTCTGCTGTTTCTTCTTCTTCTTTTTTTTTTTTTTACTGCCTAAGCTTTGCATTCATATCTAACTGGAATTTCACGCCCCAGGTTTCCCTTATTTATCCACAGAGGCAATATCAAGCAAAGACTAGGTTTTAGGCACCTGAAGCTTAACATTTGATGCAGATAACATAGGAGAGGGTATCACCACCAGAAAAGGATTCTGAGATACAAAATATCCTCAAAGTTTTGCTGCTGAGAAATTTGCTCTTGACTTTCATAGTTTAGAGAATACATTTGAGGATATTGATTTAATTCCATATTTGAGTGCCTGTTATATGCAAAACATTCTCCTAGGTTTCTTGAAGGATTCACAAAACGAATCTGTATTCATTATATGGTCATTACTTTAAACTAATAACTAATTTTTTTTCTAGCATTTGCTTTGTTTCAGGCTTTGCACCTGCATGCAATATTCCATTTACTCCAATCCCCATAGTTCTAGCAGTTTCTTGGGGCTTCTCTAAGCCTCTGTAACTTTCTTACGTGAGGCTATAAATCCCACAACTCATCTGCCTTCCCTCACTTATATTTTTCAAAAAACAAAAATAGGTTTTTTACATTATTTATTTAAATTTTTTGTATGTGACAAATATTTTACATGTGAACAAAAATATCAAATGACTAAAAACCCCAAGCATTTAACACCTGTATTTCAGGGGTGCCCATGTGCTCAGTGACTGCAGAGATCCAAGTATATGCTCACTTAGGATTAAAAAAATGGAAGACAAGACAGCCAAATATAGATGATTCTTTCACAGCACTATGGTAATTTGACAAATTTTCCATATGAAAATGATAGCTATATACCAATTTAGAAGCATGAAATTGAGACTTAAAACTGGTACCTTATTTCAAATTCTCAGCACAACACATCTCAAGAAATATGCCTCCGCCTCGTTAAGACACACATGTGTTTTAGGAAGCGAAGTGATCACCCCCATGTTGCTATAGCTACACCTGTGTACCTTTAAAAATTCTGCAAAACTGAATCCCATTATACTGAAGAACAAAACACCAGAAACATTTCACTTGACAGAAAATTTTCAATAGATCTCCTTACAAATACGAATAACTTTTAGTCCCTTCGCTGGTGAGTGACCTGTTATTGTAGGAGTTCCTTTCATTATATGCATAAATTTCTCAGACTACTGCTATTTGCACAGCACAAAAGAAATATTTGCATTCTGGGACATAATAAGAATCCATCACAATGGAAAGTTTAAGAGATTATGTAAAATGTTTAGTTTTAATGGGCTCAGCTCCTCAATTTGGGAATGTACCGAATTCTTCTGTAAGCTTCTATAAGTTGGAAATATTTCTTCTTCTCCCTCAGAAAATGCCTCTAAACCATGGGTTTCACTGCTTTTGCCTATCATGGCAAAGAACATTTGAAAGAATGAAAGGGAAATGAGGATTTTTTTTTTTTTTGCAGTTTTCGGCTGGGGCTGGGTTTGAACCCACCACCTCAGGCATATGGGGCCAGCGCCCTACTCCTTTGAGCCACAGGCACCACCAGAGGATTTTTTTTTTTTTTTAATAGCAATGATTATGAAAGAGCAGTGGATTAGTTCATTCTAGAACCAAAAATCCCGGATCACTTATCAGCATTAATATTCTTTATGTTACTATATTACTGCTGATAATATTTCAATGTACTGGCCTATAAGCCATATCATTTCTCCTGTTTTCAAGTTTCTTATTTTCAATGAATCCCTTTAAACATTTTCTTCTGGATGGATCAGTAGCTCACACCTGTAAGCACAGCATCTGGGAGGCTGAGGTGGGTGGATTGCTTGAGCTCAGGAGTTCAAGACCAGCAAGAACCAAGAGTGAGACCCTATCTCTACTAAAAATAGAAAAACTAGCCAGATGTGGTGGTGGTGCCTGTAATCCCAGCTACTTGGAGGCTGAGATAGGAGGATTGCTTGAACCCAGGAGTCTGAGGTTGCTGTGAGCTATGATGCCATGACACTCTACCCAGGGCAACAGTAAGATTCTGTCTCAAAAAACAAAACAAAACAACAAAAAAATGTTATCTTCTAGTACAATGAAGCGACAGCATCACCCTCTGTTTATGAGCATAATCCCTTATATCCAAGGCTGAGTTTAGAGGCCAACAATGTTCTTTCTTAGCTGTCCTACTTACCTAATCTATCAAATGGTGCTAATCATAGAATCTCTTGGTTGTGAAATTAAGTGAGAACTCTTTGCAAAGAAAATGCTTAGCCTGGGGCTGAGTCCAGTAAATTCTCAGTGTGAGTTCACTACTGTCAATGCTATTTTTGTAGGAACAAAAGGAAATATAATGATGATAACTTGGGGCACAATGCACTACCAGATAAATGACAAGCAAGTGGATAAATCTTATCTATCACTATGACTTGAGCTACTAACAACCCAAATCTTAAATGCAATGCTTTTATCTTTCAATCACTTAAAAACATAACAAAAAAAGAAACACAAATAGTGTGTGCTGTTTTTGCCCAGAGAGTTTTCCCATAACATTGACTCTGCTTGGAAGTCCATCCACTTTGTACATACTTCCAGAACACGCCCTGTCAGAGGTGAAGAGACAAAACAAAGACAGCCTGTGCTCTCACAGATGCTCAAATATTATTTATATTTGGATCAAAATTTGGAACCACATCATAGTCATATCTGTATCCTAATATAGAAATATAATTAGTATTTGGAAAATTATAATGAATCAATAAATCCTACATTTTGCAAATTTGTCATGTTAATTAGACAAAATCCTTTTCAAAGATATGGAAGTGAAGCCCTCTTTTCAGCTATCCCACACCTGAGCTTCCTCCAGTCCTGTTTGCCACGTGCAAAGCTGGCTTTGGTGATGTTTGCCAGCCTGTCTGGGATGGCTCCAAGTCCACGTTTGTCTGAATTGTTTTAACACCACGGCCAGCCCATAATTTCCCATTGATCTCAGCTTCGATTTCGTCTGCATTCAGGGTTACTCACCACCCTTTCTTGCGGCCCAGTTATGATGTAAAAGACAGACCTCCACAAATTAACTTCTTCTTTAAGCATGTTTTCCTCTTTTCCTCTGCTTTTGAGACACCAGTGGACCACCCACCTGTATGAAATTACCTGGGTGTATTTTATGATAAAAGTGAAACAGTTTTTTTCCCCATTATCAGTGCAGCACATCTTCAGAAAACAGTCATGAATCATTCTTTTGCCTAAATGTACTTAAGATTTTTACTTTGTTGAGACTTGAGCTCCTCAGACTTCGGTGAGTATACAAATCCTATGAGGAAATTGCTGAAGCGTAGATTCCAACTCTGAGGTGGAAACTGAGATCCTTTATTTCAAAGTTCCTAAATGATCTTCATGATGCTTAGCTAGGCCCTCATCTTGACCAGCATGGACCTAAAGTGATCCTAATACCATTCTCTATTTTAATAACTATAATTCTATTCAACATTATGTATGCAAAATTTGGCACGTTCTACAATTTTTGTTCCATAAATCTTATCCTTTCATACCACAATGTCCAACAAATTAAAGAATAAATGCCTTCTGGAACTTTAACATTGCAAAGTGTATGCACACCTTCTGGTAGAGCCTTTCATGAATTCAAGTAATCCTTCTCATCTTTCTTAACCAAAGAGAGATTGGGAAAAAGTCAATTTCTTTCTTTCTGTTTGTTTGTTTTGAGACAAAGCCTCACTCTGTGGGGGGAGAGTGCCAAGGCATCATCTTAGCTTACAGCAACTTTAAATTCCTGAATTCACAGGTGAGAGCAAGATGGAGGCAGAGTAACAGCTTCCCTGCAACTGGGCACCGTCAGTCTGGGGAGATAAGACTCCAGGCATTTCTGGCTGGTGGGATCTGCCTATAATCATCCCTTTGAGAATACAGGGAGTCAGCGAGAGACTTATGAACCCCAAGAGGAGGACAAAAACAGTGGAAAACTGGAAAGTGGTTGTGTGTGTTCAATCCGTCTAATCCCGCCAGCAACTCTAAGTACAGCAGCAGCAAGACTGCAAACTGGAAAGGCCTTACCTGTGAACTGTTTCGGTGTTTTCGGACTTGGCACTCAGTTGAACTGCCTTAGGGAGAGCTTGAGCAGGAGTGTGGAGAACTTTGGCCCCAGACTAAGCCACTGAGCCAGATGGAGCTAATACTGTTTGGCTGTGGGCCGCAGGGAGCCATTGTGAGAGAACTGCCTCAGCAAGCTCCGCCCTCAGGGTTGCAGAGCAAGGATCAGGCGGGAGCTGGTAACCTAGTGACTGAGTGGCTTAAAGGCGGGGACTGAGCCGCCTTACAGCCTTAACCTTCAGGGGCAGAGTGAGACTGATTTTGGCACACTGGGTAAGTGGAGAGCCACTTAAGCAGTTATCCCAGTGACAAGCACTTTCCTGGGAAAGCTTCTGCTTAGCCGTGTTTAGAAGGTCAAAGTATCTTTTAAGAGGGCTGAAGAGAGATTTAGGGTGTATACCCTGTGGGGTTTGAGAAATCAGTAGAGGCCTCCAGTCATATAAGCATTGTGATTAACATCTCATAACCCAGAAGACCACCTGTGGCCCACATAATATTCAACAAGATATATAGACTGCTTTGTTTTTGGTTGTTGTTTTTGGTTGTTGTTATTTTTTTGTTTTTTATTTTGTTGTTTTGTTTTTTAATTTCAACCTTTTCCATACAGATTTTTTCTTTTCATTTTTTATTTCTTTTCTTTTTTCATTTTTCTAGTTTAAATACCATTTCCCATTGCTGTCTTTTTCCATAATACAACATCATTTTTGCTAGTGTTTGGTTAAAAAACCCTATTATTTGGTTTTTCACCGAATTTTATCCCATAAATTTTTCTGTTTGCTTGTTATGGTTAGATATATAGCATTTTTGTCTTTCCTCTCTACTTGGTGGGGCTGGGGTACTGTGTCTGATCAGGTTAGCAAAGAGCTGATGACCTCAAGGTAATCACCGAACCAGGCACCTCCAGAGGTTGGGTTTTTTTTAAAGATTGTGTCAAAGTACCCTACTATACACTTATATTGCTCTGTCTCCCTCTTTCTGTGCCTCTCTTCTTTTTGTCAATATTCCCTTTTACCCACCCCTTCTCTTTTCTCTATTTTCTTTTCGTTCGTTCTTTCTTCCCTTTTCTTTCTTTTATCCCTCCTTGCTCTTCAACCTTCTCATGCTTCTGGTCTTGCACCAAAAGGACTCATAAAAACCTTAGTCCATAGGCACAGGAACTTAAAGAGTAAGAGGAAATGAAAGGAAAATTAGGGCAAGGAAACAGATAAAAGAAATCACTTTTGAGGAAAAATCAGCAGAAAACTCCAGGCAACATGAAAAACCAGTCCAGAACAACCCCTCCAAGGGACCGTGAGGTAGCTACTGCAGAGGATTCTACCTATAAAGAAATTTTAGAAATACAGAAAGGGAATTTAGAAGACACATGATGAAAGCAATGAAGGAAATGATGGAAACAATGAAGAAAACTGCTAATAAAGTGGAAAATAACCAAAAGGAAATCCAAAAACAGAATCAAATAAAAGATGAACAATATGAAGAACATGGAAAGGATATAGCGGAGCTGAAGGAACTGAAGCAGTCAATTAGGGAACTTAAAGATGCAATGGAAAGTATCAGCAACAGGTTATACCATGCAGAAGAAAGAATTTTGGAGGTAGAGGACAAAGTTTGTGAAATAACTCAGATAGTTAAAGAGGCAGAAGAGAGAGAAAGCAGAATGTTCACTGTCAGAATTATGGGATTTTATGAAATATTCCAACATATGAGTTATAGAAATCCCAGAAGGGGAAGAAGAATGACCCAGAGGAATGGAAGCCATACTAAGAATATTATAAAATAAAATTTCCCAAATATCACCAAAGATTCTGACACACTGCTTTCAGAGGGATATCAGACCCCAGGTCACCTCAACTCTAACCAAGCTTCTCCAAGACACGTTCTGACGAACCCGTCCAAAGTCAAGACAAGAGAAAAGATTCTGCAAGCTGCCAGGCATAAATGCCAATTGACCTACAGGGGCAAATCCATCAGAGTGACTGCAGACTTCTCTAATGAAACTTTCCAAGCAAGAAGACAATGGTTATCTACCTTTAATCTACTTAAGGTAGATTACAGAACAATTACCAGCCCAGAATTCTGTACCCTGCTAAGATAAGCTTTACAATTGACAGAAATATCAAATCATTTACGGATATACAAATATTGAGAAAATTCACCACAATAAGACCAGCTCCTCAGGAAATACTTCAACCTGTTCTGCACACTGACCACCACAATGGATCAGCAGCAAAGTAAGAACTCAGAAATTAAAGGACAGAACGTAACTTCCACACTGATGCAAAAGATAAAACTAAGCAATGGACTCTCACAAAATAAGATGAATAGAATACTACCACACTTATCAATTATCTCAATAAATGTTAATGGCTTGAAGAGACATAGATTGGCTGATTGGATGAAAAAACACAAGCCATCCATTTGCTATCTGAAAGAAACACACCTGGCTTCAAAAGACAAATTAAAACTCTGAGTTAAGGGTTGGAAGACAATTTTTCAGGCAAATGGAATTCAGAAGAAAAGAGGAGTTGTGATCTTATTTTCAGATACATGTGGATTTAAAGCAACTAAAGTAAAAAAAGACAAAGTTGGTCACTTTATGTTGGTCAAGGGAAAAATACAGCAAGAAGATGTTTCAATTCTAAATATTTATGCACCCAATTTAAATGCTCCCAGATTCTTGAAACAGACCTTACTCAGTCTGAGCAATATGATATCTGATAATACCATAATAAAAGGGAACTTTAACACTCCTCTTACAGAGCTGGACAGACCCTCTAAACAGAAATTAAACAAAGATATAACAGATTTAAATGAGACCCTAGAACAACTGTGCTTGATAGATGCATATAGAACACTCCACCCCAAAGATAAAGAATATACATTGTTCTCATCACCCCATGGAACATTCTTCAAAATTGATCATATCCTGGGACACAAAACATACCTCAACAGAATCAAAAGAATTAAAATTTCACCTTGTATCTTCTCAAACAATAAGAAAGGTGGAACTCAACTCTAACAAAAATGTTCAACCCCACACAAAGGTATAGAAATTAAACAACCTTCTGTTGAATGACAGATGGGTGCAGGAAGAAATAAAACAGGAAATCATTAACTTCCTTGAGCATAACAACCAGGAATACACAAGCTACCAAAACCTGTGGGATGCTGCAAAAGCAGTTTTGAGAGGAAAATTTATCACTTTAGATGCCTACATTCGAAAAACAGAAAAAGAATGCATCAACAAACTCACAGGCCATCTTATGGAATTAGAAAAAGAAGAACAACCTAAGCCTAAACCCAGTAGAAATAAAGAAATATCCAAAATCAAATCAGAGATCAATGAAATTGAAAACAAAAGAATCATTCAGAAAATTAATGAAACAAGGAGTTGGTTTTTAAAAAAAATAAATAAAATAGATAAACCATTGGCCAGACTAACAAGAAATGGAAAAGTAAAATCTCCAGCAACCTCAATCAGAAATGATAAAGGGGAAATAACTACTGATCCTATGGAGATACAAGAGATCATCTCTGAATACTACCAGAAAGTCTATGCCCAGAAATTTGACAATGTGAAGGAAATGGATCAATATTTGGAATCACACCCTCTCCCTAGATTTAGCCAGGAAGAAATAGAGCTCCTGAACAGATCAATTTCAAGCACTGAGCTTAAAGAAACAATAAAAAATTTTCCAACCAAAAAATGCCCTGTCCAGATGGCTTCACACCAGAATTCTATCAAACCTTCAAGGAAGAGCTTATTCCTGTACTGCAGAAATTATTCCAAAAATTTGAGGAGGAAGGAATCTTCCCCAACACGTTCTATGAAGCAAACATAACCCTGATACCAAAACCAGGAAAAGACCCAACCAAAAAGGAGAATTTCAGACCAATTTCACTCATGAATATAGATGCAAAAATTTTCAATAAAATCCTAGCCAATAGATTACAGCTTATCATCAAAAAAGTCATTCATCATGATCAAGTAGGTTTCATCCCAGGGATGCAAGGCTGGTTTAACATATGCAAGTCCGTAAACGTTATGCACCATATTAACAGAGGCAAAAATAAAGATCACATGATCCTCTCAATAGATGCAGAAAAAGCATTTGATAAAATCCAGCATTCTTTTCTAATTAGAACACTGAAAAGTATAGGCATAGGTGGCACATTTCTAAAACTGATTGAAACTATCTATGACAAACCCACAGCCAATATTTTACTGAATGGAGTAAAACTGAAAGCTTTTCCTCTTAGAACTGGAACCAGACATGGTTGTCCTCTGTCACCTTTACTATTCAACATAGTGCTGGAAGTTCTAGCCAATAAAATTAGGCAAGACAAGCAAATAAAGGGAATCCAAATGAGAGCAGAGGAGGTCAAACTCTCCCTCTTTGCTGATGACACGATCTTATACTTAGAGAATCCCAAAGACTCAACCACAAGACTCCTGGAAGTCATCAAACAATACAGTAATGTTTCAGAATATAAAATCAATGTCCACAAGTCAGTAGCCTTTGTATATGCCAATAACAGTCAAGATGAGAAGCTAATTAAGGACACAACTCACTTCACCATAGTTTCAAAGAAAATGAAATACCTAGGAATATACCTAACAAAGGAGGTGAAGGACCTCTATAAAGAAAATTATGAAATCCTCAGAAAGGAAATAGCAGAGGATATCAACAAATGGAAGAACATACCATGCTCATGGATGGGAAGAATCAACATTGATAAAATGTCTATACTTCCCAAAGCAATCTACCTATTCAATGCCATTCCTATTAAAATACCAACATTGTACTTTCAAGATTTGGAAAAAATGATTCTACGTTTTATATGGAACCAGAAAAAACCCCGTATAGCTAAGGCAGTTCTTAGTAATAAAAATAAAGCCAGGGGCATCACCATACCAGATTTTAGGCTGTACTACAAAGCCATAGTGGTCAAGATAGCATGGTACTGGCACAAAAATAGAGACATAAAAAAAAAAATAGAGATATAGACACTTGGAATCGAACAGAAAACCAGGAAAAAAAACTAACATCTTACAACCACCTAATCTTTGATAGACCATAGAAGAATATACCTTGGGGGAAAGACTCTCTATTGAATAAATGGTGTTGGGAGAACTGGATATCCACATGTAAATGACTGAAACTGGACCCACACCTTTCTCCACTCACAAAAATTGATTCAAGATGGATAAAGGACTTAAATTTAAGGCATGAAACAATAAAAATCCTCCAAGAAAGCATAGGAAGAACACTGGAAGACATTGGCCTGGGGGAAGACTTCATGAAGAAGACTGCCATGGCAATTGCAACAACAACAAAAATAAACAAATGGGACTTCATTAAACTGAAAAGCTTCTGTACAGCTAAGGAGACAACAACCAAAGCAAATAGACAACCTACACCATGGGAAAGGATATTTGCATATTTTGAATCAGACAAAAGCTTGATAACTAGGATCTATAGAGAACTCAAATTAATCCACATGAATAAAGCCAACAATCCCATATATCAATGGGCAAGAGACATGAATAGAACCTTCTCTAAAGAAGACAGATGAATGGCTAACAAACATATGAAAAAATGTTCATCATCCCTATCTATTAGAGAAATGCAAATCAAAACTACCCTGAGATACCATTTAACCCCAGCAAGAATGGCCCACATCACAAAATCTCAAAACTGCAGATGCTGGCGTGGATGTGGAGAGAAGGGAACACTTTTACACTGCTGGTGGGACTGCAAACTAGTACAACCTTTCTGGAAGGAAGTATGGAGAAACCTCAAAGCACTCAAGCTAGACCTTCCCTTTGATCCTGCAGTCCCATTACTGGGCATCTACCCAGAAGGGAAAAAATCCTTTTATTATAAGGACACTTGTACTAGACTGTTTATTGCAGCTCAATTTACAATCGCCAAAATGTGGAAACAGCCTAAATGCCCACCAACCCAGGAATGGATTAACAAGCTGTGGTATATGTATACCATGGAATACTATTCAGCTATTAAAAAAAATTTACATCCTTCGTATTAACCTGGATGAAAGTGAAAGACATTATTCTTAGTAAAGCATCACAAGAATGGAGAAGCATGAATTTTGAGATGAGGACAATCAATGACAATTAAGGTCATGGTGGGGGTGGGGGAATGGGAGAGCAGAGAGAGAAAGAAGGAGGGAGGGGGGTGGGACCTTGGTGTGTGCCACACCTTCTGGGGGCAAGACAGGATTGCAAGAGGGACTTTACCTAAAAAATACAATCAGTGTAACCTGGCTTATTGTACCCTCAATGAATCCCCAACAATAAAAAAAATTAAAAAAATTAAAAAAATTAAAATTCCTGAATTCAAGCCATCCTCCTACCTCAGCCTCCTAAGTAGCTGGGGCTATAGGCATCCACCACCATGCTCAGCTAGTTCTTTTTCTATTTTTAGTAGAGACAAGGTCTGGCTCTTGCTCAGGCTGCTCTCAAACTCCTGAGCTCAAGGGATCCACCTGCTTGATCTCCCAGAGTGCCGGTATTACAGGTGTGAGCCACCGCGCCTAGCCAAAAAGTTAGGTTTATGTATTAGTTCTGCCACTAACTAGCTTTCTGACTTAGAGCTCAGTCATAGAAAAATACCTCACACTTACTAGTATTTTGATTATTAGTTATTAATATTACTCATACTAGTACATTTTAGAGAAGTCAAATAATAGTTTTGAACGTGACTTAGACTGTATGGCTCCCTTTGAGCGCATAAGAACAGGAATAGACGGTAGGAGGTTTGACAGAGCCCTCCGTCAAATCTCTGGTTGCTTTCTTACATTTCCAAGCTTTTCATCATATAATTAACCTAAAACTAAGACATAGAATTAACTCAATTCATTTTACTGGAAGGACTTAGCTATTCAGGAATTAGCACAAGAATTCAAAAATAAAGTCCTCAAAATCACAAATTGACAGAAAATTTGACGTTGATAAAATTGATAAGATGTTGACTTAGATAAAGCCAAAATATACTCTGAATATTTCAGCTGGAAGAAATATTTTGTTAATCCCGCTGTTTATTTCTTAGACATTCCTAAGATTAATTCCAATCACATTAAGTTTTGAAGGTTGTGTAAGCAACACATCTCATTATCTATTTTCCTTCCTTCCTTCCTTCCTTCCTTCCTTCCTTCCTTCCTTCCTTCCTTCCTTCCTTCCTTCCTTCCTTCCTTCCTTCCTTCCTTCCTTCCTTCCTTCCTTCCTTCCTTCCTTCCTTCCTTCCTTCCTTCCTTCCTTCCTTCCTTCCTTCCTTCCTTCCTTCCTTCCTTCCTTCCTTCCTTCCTTCCTTCCTTCCTTCCTTCCTTCCTTCCTTCCTTTCTTTCTTTCTTATTGTTGGGGATTCATTGAGGGTACATAGAACCAGGTTACATTGATTGCTTTTGTTAGATAAGGACCCTCCTGTAGTTGTGTCCTGCCCCCCAAAGGTGAATCACACCCCTGGACCCCCCACCACCTCTCTCCTTCCCTTTCTTAGCTCTCCCCACTCCCCACCCACCAGACCATGTACCAGGACCTGTTGTCTTCATATTAGAATAGAGTACATAGGATTCTTGTTTCTCCATTCTTGTGATGCTTTACTAAGAATAATGTGTTCCACATCCATCCAGGTTAATACAAAAGATACAAAGTAATAATGCATCAACTTTTCCACTTAAAGTTAGGTCTTAGCAGTCAGAAACTGTGCCCAACTTAAAAACAATTTTGAAAAAATGTGTACACTGATAAAAAGTCAGGGACGCTCCATAGTACATATACGTTTAATTGCAATATAATGATGGCAACTATGAATCAAAAGGCTTTATTTAGCATTTCACCAAGAATGAAATTTGATGGCTTCATTTTTATGATTTGGTGAAAATTTCTGCAGTACTTTCATTAAAATGCCCTATTACACCTTCTTGAATGTAACAATTTTTAATCAGGGTGCAGCCAGATGTCAAGTCAAATGTGATGGCATGTTTGCTCAACCTCATGGTATGGATATACACACCTTATTTACATTTGATCACTTAGCAAGAAAACTCATTATCCAGTTATTTTACATGTTTGCTTTTTAGTTTTATCTACTGAGGTTGTACATTTGTTCCTGATTCGACAGATATGATTTGCTGTTTATTCTGAAGAATTAAAATATGCAAATGAATTATTAAGAGATGTATTTATAATTTAATTTTCTTGAACAGTGTAATATTACAGATGTAGAAATATTACTTTCTAAATCTATGGGGATGCATAATGCAAAATTATAAATAACTTAAACCATACTGAATATGTTTGAATAGAATTTTTACTGCGATTCTTTCTATATTTAATTATAAGGTAGGAGCTGCATTTTTCCTCCAGATCCTGGATACTTTAAATAACAAATGCTACTTTATGGTGCGTTATAAAATTATTTTGAATATACATTGATTATACACACTAAATTGAGTTACCCGTCATTCTCATCCACAATGCTGATTTATATACATTTTTGTCCTGGCGTCTATGGCAGGAACTGAAACAAACCCTAACATTTGATGTTACGACAGAAAAATCCAAATGAAAAACATTTGGCACTGATCTGAAGTGAATGCCTCTGATTAAGTCTAAATTGCAATGGCATATCATTATCTAGTAACATTAACATAAAGGAACGGCTGCTAGAATCCAAATTTACCTTACAGATATCACAAAAGTTAAGTGGTGTTACTAAAATTTGATTCTTAGGACAATTTCTACAGGACGCAAGTGTATTCAAATGTTCTGTGCAATTTGCCTCAAGATGCCTTGTTTCAATAATGATCATTTATGAGGATTGTAATAAGATACAAAGGAAGAGAGAACACACAGTTATGTGGGTGTTAGAAGGATAAATTTAAATGCTGGGCCCTGGAACCATGGGTGTTAGAAAGGTAAATTTAAATGCTGGGCCCTGGAACCACAGGTGTCAGAAGGGTAAATTTAAATGCTGGGCCCTGGAACCATGGGTGTCAGAAGGGTAAATTTAAATGCTGGGCCCTAGAACCATGGGTGTTAGAAAGGTAAATTTAAATGCTGGGCCCTGGAACCACAGGTGTCAGAAGGGTAAATTTAAATGCTGGGCCCTGGAACCACGGGTGTCAGAAGGGTAAATTTAAATGCTGGGCCCTGGAACCATGGGTGTCAGAAGGGTAAATTTAAATGCTGGGCCCGGGAACCATGGGTGTCAGAAGGGTAAATTTAAATGCTGGGCCCTGGAACCATGGGTGTCAGAAGGGTAAATTTAAATGCTGGGCCCTGGAACCATGGCTGTTAGAAGGGTAAATTTAAATGCTGGGCCCTGGAACCATGGCTGTTAGAAAGGTAAATTTAAATGCTGGGCCCTGGAACCATGGGTGTTAGAAAGGTAAATTTAAATGCTGGGCCCTGGAACCATGGGTGTTAGAAGGGTAAATTTAAATGCTGGGCCCTGGAACCATGGGTGTTAGAAGGGTAAATTTAAATGCTGGGCCCTGGAACCATGGGTGTTAGAAAGGTAAATTTAAATGCTGGGCCCTGGAACCATGGGTGTTAGAAGGGTAAATTTAAATGCTGGGCCCTGGAACCATGGGTGTTAGAAGGGTAAATTTAAATGCTGGGCCCTGGAACCATGGGTGTCAGAAGGGTAAATTTAAATGCTGGGCCCTGGAACCATGGGTGTCAGAAGGGTAAATTTAAATGCTGGGCCCTGGAACCATGGCTGTTAGAAGGGTAAATTTAAATGCTGGGCCCTGGAACCATGGGTGTTAGAAAGGTAAATTTAAATGCTGGGCCCTGGAACCACGGGTGTTAGAAGGGTAAATTTAAATGCTGGGCCCTGGAACCATGGGTGTTAGAAGGGTAAATTTAAATGCTGGGCCCTGGAACCATGGGTGTTAGAAAGGTAAATTTAAATGCTGGGCCTTGGAACCATGGGTGTCAGAAGGGTAAATTTAAATGCTGGGCCCTGGAACCATGGGTGTCAGAAGGGTAAATTTAAATGCTGGGCCCTGGAACCACGGGTGTCAGAAGGGTAAATTTAAATGCTGGGCCCTGGAACCACGGGTGTCAGAAGGGTAAATTTAAATGCTGGGCCCTGGAACCACGGGTGTCAGAAGGGTAAATTTAAATGCTGGGCCCTGGAACCACGGGTGTCAGAAGGGTAAATTTAAATGCTGGGCCCTGGAACCATGGGTGTCAGAAAGGTAAATTTAAATGCTGGGCCCTGGAACCATGGGTGTCAGAAAGGTAAATTTAAATGCTGGGCCCTGGAACCATGGGTGTTAGAAGGGTAAATTTAAATGCTGGGCCCTGGAACCATGGGTGTTAGAAAGGTAAATTTAAATGCTGGGCCCTGGAACCATGGGTGTCAGAAGGGTAAATTTAAATGCTGGGCCCTGGAACCATGGGTGTCAGAAGGGTAAATTTAAATGCTGGGCCCTGGAACCATGGGTGTCAGAAGGGTAAATTTAAATGCTGGGCCCTGGAACCATGGGTGTCAGAAGGGTAAATTTAAATGCTGGGCCCTGGAACCATGGGTGTCAGAAGGGTAAATTTAAATGCTGGGCCCTGGAACCATGGCTGTTAGAAGGGTAAATTTAAATGCTGGGCCCTGGAACCATGGGTGTTAGAAAGGTAAATTTAAATGCTGGGCCCTGGAACCATGGGTGTTAGAAGGGTAAATTTAAATGCTGGGCCCTGGAACCATGGGTGTTAGAAGGGTAAATTTAAATGCTGGGCCCTGGAACCATGGGTGTTAGAAGGGTAAATTTAAATGCTGGGCCCTGGAACCATGGGTGTCAGAAGGGTAAATTTAAATGCTGGGCCCTGGAACCATGGGTGTCAGAAGGGTAAATTTAAATGCTGGGCCCTGGAACCATGGCTGTCAGAAGGGTAAATTTAAATGCTGGGCCCTGGAACCATGGCTGTCAGAAGGGTAAATTTAAATGCTGGGCCCTGGAACCATGGCTGTCAGAAGGGTAAATTTAAATGCTGGGCCCTGGAACCATGGGTGTCAGAAAGGTAAATTTAAATGCTGGGCCCTGGAACCATGGGTGTCAGAAGGGTAAATTTAAATGCTGGGCCCTGGAACCATGGGTGTCAGAAGGGTAAATTTAAATGCTGGGCCCTGGAACCATGGGTGTCAGAAGGGTAAATTTAAATGCTGGGCCCTGGAACCATGGGTGTCAGAAAGGTAAATTTAAATGCTGGGCCCTGGAACCATGGGTGTCAGAAGGGTAAATTTAAATGCTGGGCCCTGGAACCATGGGTGTCAGAAGGGTAAATTTAAATGCTGGGCCCTGGAACCCTGGGTGTCAGAAGGGTAAATTTAAATGCTGGGCCCTGGAACCATGGGTGTCAGAAGGGTAAATTTAAATGCTGGGCCCTGGAACCATGGGTGTTAGAAGGGTAAATTTAAATGCTGGGCCCTGGAACCATGGGTGTTAGAAGGGTAAATTTAAATGCTGGGCCCTGGAACCATGGGTGTTAGAAGGGTAAATTTAAATGCTGGGCCCTGGAACCATGGGTGTTAGAAGGGTAAATTTAAATGCTGGGCCCTGGAACCATGGGTGTTAGAAGGGTAAATTTAAATGCTGGGCCCTGGAACCATGGGTGTTAGAAAGGTAAATTTAAATGCTGGGCCCTGGAACCATGGGTGTCAGAAGGGTAAATTTAAATGCTGGGCCCTGGAACCATGGGTGTCAGAAGGGTAAATTTAAATGCTGGGCCCTGGAACCATGGGTGTTAGAAAGGTAAATTTAAATGCTGGGCCCTGGAACCATGGGTGTTAGAAGGGTAAATTTAAATGCTGGGCCCTGGAACCAATTGTGTGGAAAGGGCTTCTCCTCCCTAGTACACTATTCCAGTTCCAAATATCTAATTGTACCTCAACATTTTAAGGGACAAGTTAAAAAAGAACAGGAACATTAGTTTTACTATTATTGCCAAGGTATTAATTATTGCTAATGATACGGAATCTGAAAGTAGAAATTCAAACATACTTGGTCCCAAACTTTTCTGGATGTTCTAAAATCCCTTTCTGACCTTGTCTTTTGTGGAATAATTCTTGGATAACTTTACTCACATATTTTCCTTTTATTATTCATTAAGAATGATTTGGGATAAAGCAATTCAGAATTAATTAACTATTGCTACATGCGAAAAACATACACAAATCTCAAACATGCAATACTAAGTGAACAGAAGCCAGATTCATAAAAGTACTGAATGCATGATTCAATTTATATCCAGTTCAAAACTGATGAAAATATTCTATGGCCTTAGAATTGAGGACAGTGGTTATCCTTGTGGGCGGAGGGGAGGAGAGAGGGAGGAACGGTAAATGAGTAGGACTGTTCTCTGGTTTTGATTCAGATGCTGATGTTATAAGTAGGTTGAGTGTGTGAAAATTCTCTAAAATTGACACATTATTTGTGTACATGTTATACTTTAATGAAAGTTTACTTAAAATGATTTGTGATAATGAGAGAGGGGAGGGGTGAGACATTCCTTCGTGGTCTACAGTGGTTTACACTGTGTACATCTAGTGAAATAAGGAGTGTCAATCTGTTTACAGCAACCAGGTTAATCCATACAGGGTTAAAAATCGGTGAGTAGTACAGTTGTATCTTTTTTTTTTAGACAGAGTCTCACTATACCACCCTTGGTAGAGAGCCATGGTGGCACAGCTCATAGCAACCTCCAACTCTTGAGCTTAACTGATTCCCCTGCCTCAGCCTCCCAAGTAGCTGGGACTACAGGTGTCTGGCACAAGGCCTGGATATTTTGTTGTTGGTGTTGTTGTAGTTGTCCTTGTTGTTTAGCAGGCCTGGGCCAGGTTTGAACCCGCCAGCCCTCTGTATGTGGCCGGTGCTCTAACAATGAGCATGGGCACCAAGCCATCCAGTTGTATTTTTAAAGAAATTTGTAGTCATAAACTGGGTTCATTCCTGAAATAAAGTATTGCTCTCATGATGATAGACTTAAATTTTATTTGAACTTTAAAAAAATGAAAAATAACGTTTGACTTCTGAAAACTTCATGGGTAATAAAATAACCTCCCCCCTTTAAACTAATTTAGTTTATCAAGAAATCCTATGAACACCTAACGTTAACATTTGCCAGGTATGCGTCACACGTTTTGCAAATATCCAAGTCTATTATCAGAAAACAAAGGAACCAACTTTAAAGTCTTCCTATTTGCCAAAAAGGGGGGAATGAATCTGAGAAGGTTTAAGTATCTTCTTTGAGGTTGAATAAGAGGTTTGGGAGGCTGAGGTGGGTGGATTGCTTGAGCTCAGGGGTTTGAGACCAGCCTGACGGAGAGATAGACCCGTGTCTCCTAAATACAGAAAAACTAGCCAGGCGGGGTAGCTACAGTCTCAGCTATTTGGGAGGCTGAGGCAGGAGGATTGCTTGAGCCCAAGAGTTTGAGGTTGCTGAATGCTGTGGCATCATAGCTCACAAAGTGAGACTCTTCCTCAAACACCAAAAAAAGAATAAGAGGTTTGTCTAACACCTGTCTTGTGTTCTCACTCATTACACCACTAGTTCTCAAACTCTATTTTGAAACAGAATCAGACAATTGTACAGCCAACGGCTTATGCACATAGACTGCTGGAACTCACTTGGCAGATCTGGAGCCAACCCAGGAACATGCATTTCTGGTGCGTTCCAGGGTGATGCTGCTGTTGCTGGTGTGGCCACCACACTGTGGTCTCTCTCACTTGCCTCTGCCCTCTTTGAGGTCCAGAAACTGGCTTCTTTTATTAAGTGCTGAATAAATAGTTGACTGAATAAAGTCTTTATAGGATACTAACAATGGCTAGCTCCTCTTTGGATCTAATTTAGCATAAATTGCTGTGACAGAATCCCAGAAGGTGAGGTGAACTTCTGCATTTTACAGGAGAGGGAGCTAAGTTCCAGAGAGCTTAGTGAACTGCCTGAGGGTCAGAAAGCCAAGACAAGAACAGCTGCTTCTAGCATTTTCCTTATTTAAGAGAATAAGGCATATGAAGCTCACTAGGGAAACCCTGGGAAAATCAGACAATAAACCATTTATCTTAGTGTCTTTTTGTTGTTGTTCCAAACTGAGATGTGGAAAATATAAGAATAGGAGCATGGGCTGGGCATGGTGTGGCTCATGCCTGTAATCCCAGCTCTTTGGGAGGCCCAGGTGAGTGGATCGCTTGAGCTCCAGAGTTTAAGACCAGTCTGAACAAGAGGGAGACCCCATCTTTAAAAATAGCTGGGCATTGTGGTGGGTGCCTGTAGTCCCAGCTGCTAGGCAGCTGAGGCTGGAGGATCACTTGAACCGGGAGTCTGGGATTGCTGTGAGCTATGATGCTACAGCACTCTATCCAGAGTGACAGAGTCAGACTCTGTCTCAAAAAAAAAAAAAAAAAAAAAACAGAAAGAAAAGAAAAACTCATTTTATTTGTGTGCACATGAAGAATTGGTACAGTTTGTTTTGTAGCCACTTCCCACGTTGGCCCTTTCCTGGGAGGGAGACTTCTCTTGCCCTTGCTGCCGTGAACCCAGGCTGTCCAACCCATCATTACCAATGGCCATGCTTCTTTCCTGGGAACTGTTTTGGCTCAATCTTAATGATGCCATTGAGACGCATTTGTTTATTCTCTGCCTTCCCTTATGAAAGTCTGTATTTTACTTTGAAGGCTGCTTTTTCACTCCTGGATGCCCGTCTTCCTACAGGGACTTTGCACCTCACACACACTTTTGCATTTAGGGTCTTTTTGTTTCATCTTCAGATTTAATGCATTTTTCAGAATTACTTATATAATAGGATAAATTCTAGGTATTAGACCTCTTTCTTGTTAGCCTCCTTCAAACTAAGAATATTCTTAAATCCACATATGGATTTCAAGGAATATTTAAAGTACTTTTAAAATTATGATTTTACAAGCATTAGTGGATCATAAAACAGATCAAAATCAAGAATGGCACTCAAGAGTACCACACACAGAGATTGTTTCTGAAAGCGTTAATCCACATGGCATCATAACTGCTCCCTGCCAGCATTTGGTTATTTTGATAACACAGTTATTGTTTATCATGACAGGTTTTTGAAAACATTATAAACACGTTCTAATTATGTAGAATTATTATATCACATATACCAAGCTGTCAGTGTTCCCACATGTATATGTTAAAGGTTCAATGAGTTGAAGATGAAATATTCAGTTTGAGAAAACATATATGCAACTAACACACACACAACAGGCAACTTAATAAGGAAAAACAAAGCCCACTCCAGTTCATATGCTGTAAATCACAAGTGAAATCTATTATGAATTCAGCGCTCATCTTGCTAATTAAAAAAAGAAACCATTAATCCTAGACTACTAAGTGAATTTATCAAATTATACCAGAAAACCAAGTATCAAACTGAGCAAGCATTAAGTAATGCTTTGAAAGCATTACCTATTTTGCCCAAATGTCTACATTTATGAAGTTTATTCATTAATTCTATTAGTTGCTGATTATGCGTTGTTAAAATAAGAAGTAATGTATTACTATAATATGTGTTTGATGTTACTAACCAATAATTATTTCCAAAGACTTTTTAATTAATCAGTACTTCTATAAACCACAAGGCAAGGAAAATTAAACACTACTTTAGTTAAGAAAATATTTTTTAAAAGGCTTACTTTTAAAACAAAGGTATTTCATTAAAAACAACTAAAAACTAAAAATTGACTTTTCAATAGTGGCCTGTAGAACTGAAAATATGTAGAGTTTCCATTATTTGAAAATATTTTTTAAATCCCTGTTGTGTTGAATCACTTTCAGATTTCTGAATGTATACTAGAATGAGATTTTTTGTGTGCCTGTGCTGAAAATCCACTGGAGGATTGCTCTTGATGTAGGATAACAGTGTGTTTCCTGTTGTTTCACTCTGATGTAACTGCATATACATTTGCCCTGCATCCATACTTTTAGGGAAGTTTTATTTCAGCATAATAAATGTTTGAAAATACTTCTTAACAGCAAATAACTTTTCTTCTAGCTATGGGAAACTATCTGGGAACGTTATTTTAACTGGCAAAAAAACGCTTTCAGATTCTATATTGTCAAACACACATTAGGTGAGAAGCGTGAAAACACCATTCAAAGGTGCACACAGGGGGTGAACTGTAAGTTTGCTTTCCCTGACGTGATCTACCACTCTTTCTTTGTAGATGTGCCTGTGTTTGTATAATACATACGGGTCTCCCTCGACAAAAATGGCTCAATCAAATAGGGGTAGGGAGCCTCTAAAATCATTTGCAATGTGGATTTACCAACATGCTTTCTGTTTATGTCTTCCCCAAGGCAATAAGCCTGTGCAGATGTTGAGGGAAACAGCATCCTAGGAACCAACTTCATACAGTGTTTGAAACACAAATCATTAACTTGTTACCAGTCTACACTGGAAGCTGGAATGCAGAACAGTTTAAATATGTTAACTTAGATGCAGTCAAGCCTTCTCCACATTCATTTGAACTATTGAGAAGTCAGTACAAAAATCCACAAACTTCCTATGCCTTGGAGGGTTGCTTTGTTCTCTTAAGAATATACTACTCTGTCTGAATACATTCCCCAGATATTGCTACAATTCAATATTTGATAGACAGATTCACAGTGACAGAAAATATATACACAATTCAATGTAAAAAACAAAGGATGCAAAATCTTATTGGACAGAACCTGATAAAAGATTTCATTGTTCAACAAATTACTCAAAAAAATGTGTTTGGAGCCTCATGCTAAGCACTGCTAATGGCTCACCACTGTTGAACTGACTCAGACTATTTAGCCTAAATTCATTCATTTAACTGTTATTGTTAAATGTCTACTATTTTCTAGATATTTTTATTAAGGTGAAAGAGAAGCAAGCCTAACTCCATTTTGATATAATTCCTTTTCCTGAGAATCGGTGAGGAGGCAAAGCAGGCCTGATTCCAGTCTGTTGTTTTGTTACATTGTATTGCATTTAAAAAAATAAAGCCGGTTCCACTTACTTCCCCATCCATTGCATGGTATTTTAGGTGTGCCTGGTTAGAACTGTTAGAATTATTAGTATTGTGTAGAAAGTCACTAACTACCCTTGTGACAACAATCCCCCTGACTATATTAAGGTGGTCTTCATGCCATCTGTATATGATATGGAACTTCTAAAAGAGCAAGTTTGTCTCCACTTTACTATTTAATCCTTTTCTGTTATACCTTCAGAACTGGTTCCACTTATTTGCCCAACCATTGTATAACTGTGAATGCATTCAACTAAAATTGTTGCTGATGTAAGTTAATGACTGCACTCCTGATTATATCCCTGGTGATTATTGCTTTTTATGACTGTGCTGTTTATGACCCCCACCTGCAAGTCCCCCTCCCTACAGTACCTTAGGACATTGTAGATTGTACCTGTTTTGTAAAAATTACTAATTGCTCTCGTGATCATAGCATTGTGTAAACTGACTAAGCCACCTTACCCTCGTGATTTCCCCTAACTGCTGCTTGCTTGCCCTCTGGAAAAATTTTGCCTTATAAAAGTCAGAGCCTCAGACAACTTGGGCTGCTCTCAGAAACCCCATATTGGGACACTGAGGCAGTCACTGGCCAGCTCTTCAATAAAAGGGCTCCTCTTTAATTTGACTTGTCTGGTTATGTGGTTTTTTGGGAAACTCCTGGGCATAACATTTCAAGTTCAAAGAATCTAAGATTCCCGAGTAGAAAAACAAAACCTCCTCATATTCCAGTTTAGGGAAAAAAAGCAATAAGCAAATTAAAATAATTAAAACTTATAGGATGCTAAATGGTGATAAATACAATGGTGATAAATACAATGGAGATAAATAAAACTCAAAAGAAAAATTGTAGTTGAGAGAGGGAGCTGCTTTTTTTAAGAGTCTGGCCTCAATAAGTAAGTAAATAAATAAATAATAAAAAGAGTCTGGCCTCACTGAGATGGTGATACTTGATGACAAATCTTTCTGAGAAATAAGTCAAAGAGATATCTGGGGAAGAACATTTCAGGTAGAGGGCAACGACCTGGGGAGTCCCTAAGCACATCACTTACTCACTGTATAGCTTGCTACCTATGGAGCATCAGAGTTTTCTGGAGTAGAATAGCAGAAGTAGTTGTGGTGATTCAATGAGCAGTGCTTATAAATAGCTTTGCCCAGAACCGAACCTGGAAAATGCTAACTCATTGTATTTTTAACAATTTTCATAATATGATACCCTTAAATTACTTATTCTTCTAAACTTCCTTCAAGATATATACACAACTAATTTTCAAACAACTGAAATAATAAAGGGTGCCAAAAAAAATGCCCATTTTAGAAAAGGGGCTGGGCACAGTGGCTCACACCTGTAAACCCAGCACTCTGGGAAGCCAAGACAGGTTGATTGTTTGACCTCAGGAATTCGAGACCAGCCTGACCAAGGGTGAGACCCCATCTCTACTAAATATAGAAAAACTAGTTGGGTGTGGAGATGGACACCTAAAGTCCCAGCTACTCAGGTGGCTGAGGCAAGATGATCACTTGAGCCCAAGAGTTTGAGGTTGCTGTCAGCTATGATGACATAGCACGCTATCCAGGGTAACAGAGTCAGACTCTGTCCCCCTCCCCAAAAGAAAGTAAGTAAAAAAGGGGAAAAAACTGTATGAAAATTGTAATACTCAATATATACTGACAAAAAAAAGATGAATACCAGTCATGTTTGACTTCTGCAATTATAAGAGGTGCTCAAAGTATATACATAAGTAATATATAATACACAGATAACATCGCTTCTAGTGTGTGTATGTTTTTCTGGCACTCCCAATACATGCCAGGGAAACCAAAGCATGAGAGACATGTCCTGTCTGTGTATGAGGATTTCCATTCTCATTCTGTTCCATTAGATGAATGTCACAAATGCACACATGATTAATGCACACACAACTGAAAAGCAAAGCTTGAAGCTAATTTATAGCTTTCATATCAAGGCTATAACCCAACTATAGCACAAAAATATGGGGAAAGGGCCAAGGGAGGGGAAGGGAGGGGGGAGGTTAGGGTAGGTGGGGCCACACCTATGGTGCATCTTAGAATGGGTACAGGCAAAACCTACTAAATACAGAATACAAATGTCTACATACAATAACTAAGAAAATGCCACAAAGGCTATGTTGAACAGTTCGATGAGAATATTTCAGATTGTATATGAAACCAGCACATTGTACCCTTTGATTGCACTAATGTACACAGCTATGATTTAACAATAACAAATAAATAAATAAAAAAGAAGGGCAGAGCCAAACTGGAATTTCAGAGGAGTCTGAAATATACAGGGGAATCTGATCTGCAGGGAGAGTGGACCCTTTATTTAGGCAGATGCATAGTAAAAACTTATGTTATTTGACTTTAAAAAGAGTTGTAGATAAGTCGGGGCTGGGGTTGGCAGGAAGGAAAAGGGATGCAATTGATATCTTCAAAGTCTGAAATGCTATCCAGAAGCATGAAATTCCTAAGCGTGGTGACTGCCAATGTGAGTGGTCAACAGAAAAAAAAGGGGTTCTCCGATATCTGGAACTAGTCACAGATGGAAGAGTCTGTCTCTCTCTCTCTCTCATTTCCTTTAGTGGTTTTATTTATTTTTTTATTTCCAATTAATGTGAGAGAATGTGCAGTTAGGCCACATTGCTGGCATTTGTAAGGCAGAGTTAAGTTCTAGCCATGTCCCGTACACCCTCACATTATTCTTGTGGGGAAGGAGCCCACTGACTCAGCTCCTGTTCCCTTGGAATTCAACTTAATTTTTCTCCTATGTGATCATGTGCTTGTTAATCTACAAGTTTCAAATGAGTATTGAGTACATTTGATGCCCATTTTCCCATTTTTGTGATACTGGACGTAGGAGAGTGTTATTCAAGTCCATCCAGGTTGGACAGAAGATACAGAAACTCCATCTTTTTATGGCATGGTATACATACATCATGTGTCAAAGGTCATTGGGTTGTTTTTCCATATCTTTGAAACTGAAAATTAAGCTGCTATAAATGTTCAAGTGCATATTTCTTTATGGTAAAATAACTTTGAGATGTTTTTAATTTTTAAATAAAAAGCACTGTAATGGAAAAAAAAAGAAATTGGTGGAAGTAATACTATGAATATTTTCAGTTAATTTTCCAACAGTGCCTGAAAACAAGTTTGATATTTAATACTGTTTTATATGGGACAGTTAGGATCAAAATTGATGACAAAATTCACCCATATTTCTTTACCTGACCCTGGTGTCATAGTACATCTACAGATTTTTTGTAGTCTGCTATAACTTTGGAGTCATGCCAGTATAATTTCTCCTGTGTTCACAGAAATTTCTTGTTGTCTATGTTTTTCTTATCATACAATGACTGAAGAGATTGATTCTTCCTTCCGAGTCTAAATAGGAAGGGCTCACAAAATCAATATCCATATTATCAATTGCAGCGTGGTGGTCAGATATAGATCCATAGTCTTTGCAGACACTGTCTCATTTGTGAAAAAAAAAAAAAAAAGTATTCAAGTTTATAGTACAAAGACCAACCCACCTATCAAGGATATTGACCTATTATTGATTTGAGAGGGACTGATTATTACTGAAAGAACACTGACAATTTCTTTTTTACTTGAAATGTAGTACCTCAAACTCCATGTGTGAACTATAGCTCAACTTCAAAGAGAGAAAAAAACGTAAGACTTCCTTAGACTGTCTAAGGTGAAGGACCAGAACACTAAAGTCCTGAAGGGAATAAATCACAACAGTAAGGTAGTGTTAGATAGTCACCTATTTTCTAAAATAAATTTACGTGAGTAAAGCTAAAACAGAGCATTTCAAATAATAAAGGACATATAAATACAATAGAACCCCCCTAGCTGACCACCTCCTTAAGTTGACCTAATTTTCACAGACCAGACATGTACCACATATAGGCATCAGTACAATAGGTCTAGTTCCTTATGCCACCTTCCTGTGTTTACCAGTTTGTTACAGTCCTTGGGTGGTCACCCTACAGAACTTCTACTGCATATGCAAAATGCCCTAAAATCACTTCTACGGGATAGTAGTTGGAAAAGGCATATATTTCTACGTAGATTTTGTAGTACCTAGATCTTTGCTATGCTTATGACTGTATGTTCAATATATGTAAAATATGAATAATGCCTTTGTCAACATCCACCAAAATAAAAACACGTCTTCCTGGGGATAGTGTAGCTAAGTATTTTGTGGTAGAAGATGAGGCAGCTTTCTCACTTGACATGCACCTTGTCCAAGGCTGAGGGCTTTCCCACTCCTAAATGATGTTTCCTCCCATGTGCAGGCATATTGATAAACAGAAGCCATTACCCCATCAGAAAGGAGGTAGAAAAATTGTCAGATCAGTGAAATTTGGAAGAAACTATTTGTGTTCCTCTGAGCCCCATGCTTCTCCTGTGAGCAGTCCTCTCGCAGGAAGAAAGGATTCAGTGTTACACTGGGGCAGGGTCTTCCTTATCAACTACTCACTACAGAACTATGAGAAATAAATTCTTCTTCTTCGTAACTTACCCAGTCTGTAAAGCATAGTTTGCTTTAGCAAAGTTTAAGCAGCATAGTTTGCTTAAAGCGAAGTTTAGGCAGCATAAAACTAGCTCAGGCACGACAGTCGGAGTCCTAAAAGGCAGCCACCTGCTAAGTGACTACTACTAGCTATTTGATAGTTAATAACTTAAATTAAAATATTCAGTAAAAGGCATGGTTTCATATAGAAAAGTTAAGCTATAATAGATATCACAAGATGAAAATTAATAATCAGATAGGTTATGACTCACCAAAGAGTCTGACTATCAAAGCAGTCTACACAAAAAATACAGTATGATGCTTTCTTTCACATTGTGGCTTGAGAACAAAAAATATATTCATGGCTCGGCACCTGTGGCTCAAGCGGCTAAGGCACCAGCCACATACACCTGAGCTCGCGGTTTCGAATCCAGCCCAGGCCCACCAAACAACAATGACAGCTGCAACCAAAAAATAGCCAGGCATTGTGGTGGGCGCCTGTAGTCCCAGCTACTTGGGAGGCAGAGGCAGGAGAATTGCTTGAGTGATTGGAGTTTGCTGTGAGCTGTGATGACACAGCACTCTACCCAGGACAACAGCTTGAGGCTCTGTTTCAAAAAGAAAAAAAAATATGTATATATATCATTGCATGATATATATGTATTGATGCATTGTATCTGGTAATTATTTGAGATAATAAATACACTAGGAAAGGAAAATATTATTAAATATTTTCAGAATATTTGAAAGATTTTGCATTTTGCATTTGTTTTCTAGTTTATCACTGTTTCAGTGCCCTATGAAGGGTTAATGAGGTAATTCTTATAAGACACAGGCAGAAGAATCTAGATATAACAAATATGCTTGGTCTGCATGAATGCTAAACTCAAGGTCATGATGTAGCCGAAGATTTATTAATTCAAATATGCTAAGGTGCATGTCCAGAACAGTCTTCATTAATAATGCAGGAAGACCTAAGTGATATAATCTGATAGTTAGTGAAAACAAAAGTCACAGGAAGGTTTATATATAAAAATTCACCTGCTTGTACATACATTAAAGAGTTAGGTCAATAGCCTTCAAAGCTATCTTCAAAAGAGGATAAAGTGGCTTAAAAATCAAGGGCTGTTTGTCTACAGAGCGTCTCAGGGAGAAAGCCTTCTGGACTCTCCACTCATATTTTCTTTTTTCCTCCCTCATCTTTTCTAGTTGAAAGCAAAATGGGAATGTAGCTCCTCACTATGTAATCATTGTCACAAATGCTTTACAGTTTAGATACCAGGTGAGTGGTGTCCATATACACCACCCTGCATCCCAAGTCTTCAGTTACACAAAAGAACATTTGCTATCAAATGAGAAGTTTTGCAAAACTAGATTTCCTTCATCAATTTGTTTTCCTTGGTATGTTTCTACAATTTAAAACCAGGAGTGTCATTGCAGGGTACCGTTGCCTAGTAAACAGGCCACCCAGAGCAAAGTGTATCAACCATTTGGTTACCTGAACCTGTCATGAAGATGTGTCAGGAACATGTAGATATAAAGCAGTTTGCATTTTACACAGGGAGAGTAGAGTAAATTAAGTGACATTTCCTATTCCTTTAATGGAAAGAATTATTTATTAAAACTGTTTTTATACATGTTTCATGTTTTATTTCTTGGCTATGGGAAATTGGTAAGTGAACATGACTAACCAACTTTAGTCAATAATAAAGACATTTTCTTTTCTTTTGCTTCTACCTACGTACATTTAAGGAATAGATTTTAAATAAAGTACCCAATGTTGAAGAAGAATGTACAGATTTATCTCATTTTATTCTATATCCCTCCAACTAAAGTGGTGCCCATCATTTGATCAAACAGGACACTCCATCTTGAGAGTTCTAAAAGTAGTAGATTAATTCTAGTCAAAACTTGAGTGTATTTCAGAACTTATTCACACTGGCTTTCTCAGGAAACACTGTAACGTGTGAAAACAACCTTAAAAAAATCACCTAAAATATTAACATTAAAAGATTTACTTAAAATGTAGAACTGCCGCATATTTATAATGCAGTTAGATTAGCAACATTTGTCTTAGAATTGTTAGTTGAAGCATTTTTATTCATATGTCTCTATTTTAAAATAACACTATTTTAATGCATTTGTGTGTCTCTATTTTAAATAACCCTATTTTTTAAAATAACACTATTAATATGTTACATGCTACAGTGAACTTAACTATTATTATTTATTCTAAGATCAATTTCATATAAATATTCCCTGAAAATGTCTAACCATTTAAGTCAGAATACTTAAAATTGTGATGCAGAGATGTATTTCAACTTCATTAAAGATATAGATCTTTAAATAGACTCAGCCATCTTTTACTTTCTATGACCCTAATAACACTATTTAGGCATTACTTCCTTTTTACCGTCTTTTACTCTATGCTACAGAAATGCAGCTTTGCTTCTCATCCCTCTATTAAAATACATCTGAAGGCAAATGTGTTCAACACTACGCATTTTTTCTCTACTAAAATAAAATGATTAATTTTCAAAACTAAAATCTTATTACATTTAATAAACTTCAGTCTATTTTAATGTATTCCAAGTAATGCCATGAAAAAAACAGAACTCATGTGCCCAGGATTAGAAAAAATTAACTTTTTCAAAACATCCTCTTATTGGAAACTTTTTTTTCATTAAAAAGTCAGTTCTAATTTCCAATTAAATCAAAAGGTATTACAAATGCCATAGAAATGACAGGGTGAAGAGCCAAAATAAATTCTCAAAGTAAAGCGGCAGAGTTAATAAAAAGCTGTGAAAAAAAAAAAATCCTGTGCCCTGAACAATTATGCAGAATAAATGCACACTCCACTTTCACAAAACACAAGACATGTGGGGGACATATTTACAAGGAACCATTTAATCAAATAAAAATTCCTTGTCTTAAAGCGTCACACACCAACATTTTCTTTTTAAAAATTCCAACAGATTCAGGGGGTAAAAGTGTTTCCATTACTTGGATGAGCTATGTAATGCTGAAGTCAGGGCTTTCAGTGTACCCCTCACCCAAGGCGACCTTGTTCCCCATAGGTGGTTATTCCTCAGCTCCCTCACCCCGCCCTTCCCCTTCTTAGTTTCAAGGTCAATTACACGACTGTGTCACTGCTTATAGCCCTCCTTTGGCTCCTACTCATAAATGAGAACATGTAGTATTTGTTTTTCCATTGTTGAGACACTTCACAGAGGACCTTGGTCTCCAGTTCCATCCAAGTTGCTGAAAAGGACATTATCTTATTTCTTTTAATTTTGTGTAGTACTCCATGGTATATACAGAGGATGCCAAAAATATTTATGTACACATATCTAAAAAGGAAAAAAAATCAGTATTAAATGTATGACACTCAAGTCCCGTTTGAGTTCTGTACGTACAGGAGGTCTCCATGTGACTCGTATTATTCATCTTCTGTATCGGTAGACATTGAATATGACAGTTTTAATACAGCTTTTTCCTTTCTTAAAATGTGTAAACATTTTATGTTCTGTATATAAATATACCACATTTTCATTTTCCACTCGTCAGTTGGTGGGCACCTAAGTTGATTCCGTAACTCTGCAATTGATTATGAATTATGCTGTGATAAACATTTGGATGCAGGTGTCTTTTTTATGTGACTTCTTTTCTTTTTGATGGATGCCCAGGAGTGTGATCCCTGCATGGAACGGTAGGTCTATACCTACATTTTCAAAAGAGATTTGTATTGCAGGCCTCTAAGGAACACTTTCACAATATGAAATTCCACCTTTTTTCTGCTTCCTACAACTACAGTTATAATTTTAATGGAAGAATTTCTTCTTTGATAAAAGATCGATTTTGTTAGAACATCTCTCTCATACTGCCTTTTCGTTGCTTGAGATTTTTAAATCATTTCTGTTAATGTTTTTGAGTGTTTTTAAGTGATCTGTTTTGTGCTAGGCTCTGATCTTAGCTGTTTGCATCTATTAACTCATTTAATTCTAAAAACAGTTTTTCAAATGAACTTCTAGTAAACAAATATCCAATTGGATTCTTAGACAGGGATCAGCTAAGCAACTTTCTTGACCATCAGCCAACCAGGAAGTAGTGCAGCTTGGTGGACCCCAACCGGCCAATTCCAGAGTCCATATTTTCAAGTCCCAGGATGTCCACTTCCCATGGGTTTGTGCTCAGATTCTTTAATCTAGCAGTCAAGTCCCTCCACAGTCAGACTCCAAATTACCTTTATACTTTACAGGATTACATAAGCATGAAAAAATTTTCCTGTAGACTAAAGGCTCTGAAAAGTCCTGCAGTCAAAAGGTGTGTTCATTTTTACTAAATATTCCTCTAACTTATGCAATCACAAATGTTTTATTCACAGAGCATCTCATGGGAATATAGCTCTTTATATTAGGAGAACATAGTCAGAGAAAGAATATCCCACAAAAATGTTATCCAAATGGCATATTATTCTTCCTAAAGTATGATCAAGACATTATCATTTTTGTATTTTTGTTCTCATAATTTCCATGCCTAAAATATTCTTAGTCTTGTTCTTTTTAATTCTAATATAAGGTATCCTTCATGATTTAACTCAAATGTTATCACCTTCTGTGATGATGTAATACCTTCTCTGATGAATTCTTCTCACTGAAATGCCCAGCAATGTTTACCTGTCACATTAATTTACCACATAATGATGTGCAGCTATATGAGGTGGGTCACTATGAAAGTTTGGAGATACACAAAACTCCAGAAACAAAAAACTGTGCAGATGCAAACAAATGAAGCCCTCCAAGCAACCCTAATGAAATGAGCAAGTTGAAACTTGCCTGGGTGAATCAGAAAGGACACTGTCAACTCTATTTCTTGGAAATGAAATAATGGACTGTAGCACAGTCCACCTCAAAACTTTTGCAGTGACTCATGTATTACTGCTTAACAGTTGCATCACCCAAGTTTTTACGTGCACATGGCTTATCTCAGATCATATGGCAAACTCCTTGGAGTGACAGAACATTGAATGATTTTTGGAATTTTAGAGAATCATTCACTCGATTTGATTTTTCAGCCATCATCAGAGAGAAAACACATGGTAGTGCTTGAAATATAAGAAAAATCACTCTCAAAATAAGCTATCAATATGTTAAATTAGGACCAAAGAGCTTTAGATCTGAAAGAGATCTAAGATAGCATTTGTTATAAATACTTATGAAAATGGAGTCCCAAGGGAGTTACTCTTATTTACTCTTTATATCCAAATTCTTTCAGTAATTTCAATAAGAAACAGAAACAGTAAAATAAACACAGGGAGTAAACTAAAAGCTAAACATGAAATGCAATAGGGTAGATGATTGTCACATTAATTGTGATCCATAAAACATAAGAGCCGTGGAACATAAACGGTCCATTGTGACAGAGTGCAAAGCAAAATGTGATGGTTTACATAGCCCTCCTTACCTAGTAATAAACAAAACACCGAAGTCTGCATGTGCAGGAAAGGTTATACAATTAACCAAGTGCTTCTCACAGGCCAGATACAGCTCAAATCAATGTTGGTGTTACTAGGTCAATTCCACAAGAGCCCTGTGAGGTAAAAATTACTGTCTCCTTTTTTTGGATTAAAAAACTGAGTCTCAGTGAGGTTTAAAGGCAGTATAAATTATTTTGTTAATTCTTTTCGTTAATAAGTCAAAGCTTTTTTCTTGCACAAAAGTTCACTTAATTTTAATTCCAAAGCTGCATACAGTTTTAATGAAGTGGGTTACAGTACGGCCCATGGGCAGGGACAAGGTTGATTTATCAAAACAGCTTGGACTTCCTGAGTGCCCAGACTCTGAACCTGAGTTCTGGAGGGAAGGAAGGAAGGAATGAAAAGAAAAAGGTGTCATTTCCTGGAAGAGTCTGGGGTTAAGTTGTCAGTCATCTGCTTCCAGGATAGAGGACTTTAATGTGACTCTTGTGGAAAATAAAATCTTGAGCAGACTGCTTCCCAGTGGGTTTGCCAGGATAAATAATCTGCAAAATGTACCCCCAGACAAATAAATTAGTTAACCTGTTGAATAGAGTTGCTTATTGTCATCCATCTGGATGATAAATAGTGCCAAAAATAATGATTTCACTTGGGGTATTTATATCTAGCCCTTTCTCTTGAGAGAAACTGGCTGCAAATTTGCATAGAATCTTAAAGTCAGTACTGAAATGTGATAAAGACTATTATTATCACCATAAGGACAGTGTTTTATTGTGTATTTACCATGGTAGATGGCAATCTAGAAATGTTATAAATTATTACTTCTTCTTTTAAAAAGGACATTGCTCCCAGTGAAATGTATTCTGTCAAAATGTCTTCTCTCAGTTTCTCTGATCCTCAAGGGTAGGTACTTCTGATGACTTTGTCCTTACATGGTGCTTGTCAGGTTGGAAATGTAGCACTACCCACTGCTGCTCTGAGTGAATTCATGACAAGGGGTTGCAGCCTATGAAATAAGGGTCTTCTGAATTTTCCACCATTCCCTAGATAAAATGCTTTATCATTTATGCACCAATAATATATATATACACACACGAGTTTTTTCTTAGAATCTATTGTGTTATATGGTTCAATGGATATGAAAACATACCAAGCACCCCCCCCCCACACACACAGGATTTATTGAAAAAATTGGGCAAATAAATGCTACAAAATACACAGACACATCTGTGTTAAAAATTCAGTTACTTTTAACAAAATTCCCACTGAAGGGATTGCTTGCAATGACCTCCAGTAGAAAACAGGGCTTGGTACCTACTGTACTCAGAAAATACTTGATCTAAAAGGTTTTGGTTTAGAATTGTGTGGAGGTATCTAGCACAGTGATGGACTTAAGATTGTCTAAGGTGTATACTGCCAGGGAGAGAGGACAGAAATGGGAGCGAAGAGGGAGAAGTGACTATATTTAAGATATTTAAGATAAAGTATTTCTAGTCTGTAGCAGCCCGTATAGCCTCTGGCTAGGAGGAGTGAGAGTTATAAGAAATACCCTTATAGCTCAATAACGGAAACCTTGGTGGAAAGGGCATGGAGAGGGATTTAGCTCTCCTAACAAGCATGAGAGCTCGCCAGATGAGAGCAGTGGTGAATTGGCAGTCTCTATACCTGTGCTGTTGAGAGGCACGAGATCAGCCTTATGTTAGGCTGGAGGGGCAGGAAGTAGGGAGCATGCGCATTCTACCACGGACCCGCTCACTCTGACTCTGTCTCCTCTCCAGCCTGCAGAACCCCAGCACGGCGTCTCTCTGCTGAAGATTACCAAGCTCTGCTAAAGACTAACATCTGTCTTTCTAAGACTGCTTTACTCTATTTAAGACTCTCTCTCTCTCCTGCTAAAGTAGATAGCCCTCAGGCACTCAAGAGCAACTGTTCCTGAGCAAGGTAGCTTAGCTGTCCGCGTCTGGAACCTAGTTAAGCCGGACCTGAAACCTGGCCAGTCCCGGGCCCTGACAAGCAGTGGCAGAGGTGAAATGTGGCACTAGTGCGTCTTTATGATGATTTTTCTCAGCTGTTGCTCCCCAAATGGGAACTAAATAGACCAATAAAAGTGGTCCTTTAACATGCGTAAGAAGAGATGAAAGAATTTGAAATATTTATTAATAGTTTTAAATAGCTGAATAATAACACACAGTCTTTTATACACAGTCTGGAATATTATCTCCTACAGCCATCCTCCCAACTGTTCTCTCTCCCCACTGCTTGTGACTTCAGCAGCCGCACACAACATCAGATTAGAAAATACTAATTGTGAAGCCAGAGGGAAACCATAATAATCTCCTGCTTCCTACCTGCTCCAAATCGCCGTCACCATCAATATGGCCGAGTGGTTGCCTAGCTGTGAGTGATGAGTCCGGGATCAATATAATACCATATACTTCAGGGAGAGGTTGCAATTACTGACTTGGAAAGCACTCTAGCAAAAATTTCAATATTAAGTCAATGCTCTAAATGAGTCTATTTTGATCCACATTATATTAGCTAAAGTGAGGAAAGATATTTTAAGCTGATTCTTAAGACAGGTTAATGTGTGTGTAGAAAAGATGCAAAAACTGAGGAAGGAAAGCAGCCAGCTCTCAGACCATGTTTCATGAAACAATATTTATAGCATGCAAATGAGGTGATATAAAGCATCTCAGATTAATAAAGTCGTATCTTGTCCTTTTCATTTCACCTGATCCCATGATGTACCAGGGTACTGTAATTACACCCAATAAAATTCTATTTGTTGGATAATGCAAGAGAAATTGTGTACTATAACTCTGGCTGTGGGAAACAAATCATCTCTCTAAACGACGTCAGGAGGAATTAGACTAAAGAAGCCTGTTTCTCCTCACAGGTCACCCCTTTTCAGTTCTCAGAACCTTCCAGAGGAGTTAATCCTATTAAAATGATAATCTGAGGTGGCTGTCTAGATCGTGACCTCCTAAACTGTCAGAAGTAGCATAATTTTCCTTATTTTAAACTAACAATATAAATACTTTGAGTCTTTATATGTACACTTATCAGAAAGTGCTGAGATGCGTCCTAGAAAGTTTTCTTTTCAGCAAAAATGTCAATTCCATTCTAATGAGTGTCACGCTTAATGCTCTTTGCTCCTTCACAGATGAGTTTTTCTAACATTTTAGGTGAAAATAGAAGTGAGTTGAGTCAATGTTAATGCCATTACTGACAATCCTGACAAGGACCAGACTGTCACGTTTTCAGTTTTCTAAGAGAAATTTGCACTGGTATTTCAGCTGATTTGTAAATAAGGCAGTTTTTTAAGACATATTTTGACCTAACTGGTATGTTGGGGAGGAGGAAAGAAGGAGGAGGAGGAGGAAGAGGAAGCAGGAGGAGGGAAGAAGAAAAATAAAGTTTGATTATTCAAATATTTGCTTGTGAACACATTTGTGAAGCTTAGAGGAACACATAGAAAGCAGTTTTAGGACTTTCTATAACTTGTAAAGTATGTTTTCTTATATATGCGGGTGTAATACGCTGATAATTTTTAATTAACTTAAGGTACACCCCATAGAGTAGAAAGAACACGGGCCTTTGCCTCTGATGAAGCAGGATGTGTGATACATCCTGTCTCTGCCACTTGCTAGCTGTGATGTTTTTGGAAAGTTGTTTAACCTCTCTGAACTCCTGTTTTTCAGGGCCTATATATTGCAAATGAGTAAAAATAGCAATTCTTACTTATAGAGATATTGTAAAAATTAAATTGGTAACATAAATCTCCTAATGGTTCCCAAAGCCCAGTAGGCTCCCCAATAATTGACATCTATAACATTACTACTAAAAAGAGAAATAGAATCAGAGAACAAAATAAAAGGGACCAGAAGATATTTCCTTTTTAGTTTAATTTGTTAAGAGACTGCAGCAAAGGCAAAATATAGATTACTGCATTAAAGTATTGATGAGTAGCCACATGTTAGAAGTTCTAGAACTTCTAGTTAATACTAGTTACCTAAATAACAACTAAAACATGCTCACACTGTAGTCTACTTTTAAACTGTCTTTCCTCAGAATATACAAAATCAGGAAATGTGGATAAGATTCTTTTTTTTTTTTTGAGAAAGAGTCTTATTTTATGGCCCTCGGTAGAGTGCTGTGGCGTCACAGCTCACAGCAACCTCCAACTCCTGGGCTTAAGTGATTCTCTTATGTCAGCCTCCCAAGTAGCTGAGAACCACAGGTGCCCACCACAATGCCCGACTATGTGGCTGAGATTCTTTGTCAAGCTGATGACAAGGAAGTCAGAAGAGAAAATGTCAGGGGCTGCTCCGGACACACCCCAGACTTGCCAACATGGCGCTGTGAGGAAGTGTTTCCTCTCCGCTTGAGTGGTAAACAACTATAAGGAAGTTCTCCTTATTGGCCCTGAGGGCGCATGCTGTGCTTGAGTCTGCTCCACTGTATTGTGAATGAGCTGTACATGCCCTGTGCACACGTACTGTTCTGTGATTGGTTCCGCTACAGCATAAGAGTGGTAGGAGAGGGAGGGGAGAAAGAGAGAAGCAGCAGCCGCTACCCGGGTAGAGATCGCTATCGGAGGAGCTGTTCTGCAATAAAGTGCCTTTGAAACCCTGGTTGGTGTCCTCGTCTCTGCTGGTCGGTGGCGCTGCGACACCGACAACTGGTGCCGAAACCCGGGAACCTCTCGCAAGCAACAGCTCGGTAAGTAACAAGCCTGCGACCACAGCAGGGGAAAGCCCACAGGACCTAGTGGGAGGAATTTAAGGCCCGCGACCACAGCGGGGGCCCGCGACCTAAGCGGGGGATCTGCGCAGGGAATTGTGCCCACGACCACAGTGGGAGGGAAGTAGCTACTTGTCTGTCTTCTGTCTTTGTTTAGTCGTGTTGTTTTGAGTCTGTTCTGTGTTCTGAAAAAATGGGCAATGAAACCTGCCGCCTGAGGCTTCAAGCCCCTTTACAGGAGTTATTAAAACGTAATGGCACCCGAGATGCACCCCTGTAATCAGCTGGCCCCCTGAGTGGACTGGTTGTCAGAGTGGTCTCTCTGCCCAAAATGTTCAAACAGGTTTTAGCTTCTCACCCAGATTAGCTACATATTCCAATGATACCTTTGGAGGTTACAATTATACTTATCAGAACCCCGTCCTGGCGGGTGCTGTAAACCCTTGGGACAACTGGGTGCTGTGTAATGCAGTTGGAGCCTGTACTGGAATAGAGGCACTCAGCCTAGTACAGGGCGGCTCCTGGAAAAACCGTACGTACCAACCCAATGATACCGCACCATTTGAACAAACAGTGCAACTTAACTGCTCCCGAGAAAGCAGACAGTTTCCCCCTACCCCTGTTTGTGTCCACCCTCCTTTTCTGTTTCTTCTGTTCAATTTGTCTCACCCTATTTTGAATTGTACTAATAATAACAACTGTGCACTTTCACAATGTTGGAATGCTTCCCACAGTGATTCTGCCCTAATAGCCGACTTATGTGCCTGTGCCCGCACAAGTGCAGGAGCGGGACCTCCCTGTTGTCTTATCCCGGCAGAAAAGAGACTTTGGAATCACTGCCGCCATGGTCGCTGCAGTAGCACTTTCAGCAGCCGCCGCTGTAGCTGCCACTGTTTCCCTGACTAGCTCCATCCAGACAGCCAGTGCTTTGAACAACCTGTCAGCAGCAACAGCCAGCGCGCTCCAGACGCAGGAAGCCATTAACGCTCACCTGCAAGCTGGAATTCTCCTTGTAAACCAGCGTGTCGACCTGGTTCAAGAACAAGTGGAGATACTGGAAAACTTATTGACTGTAGGGTGTATCCAATCTTTACCGGGGTTGTGTGTTACTTCTTCTGCCTATCAGAACCTGTCAGTAGCCGCTAACTTGTCTAGAGAGCTTAGTAAGCACTTAACTGGAACTTGGTCCTATGAGTTTCACAATCTCACGCAACAGCTACGTGTACACATTTTGGCTGTAAATACCACCCGGGTAAAAGTCATACCACTCCAAGCTTGGGTGCAGGGGCTTATGCGGGGTCTCACTTTTACAAAACAGTGGGCAGGCCTGTTTCTGCCTTGCAGTATTGCTCTGCCTGGGCCTTGGAGGACTTCTCAGATGCATCCTTAAGATGCATGCAGACCAGCAACGCCAGAAAGTTGCCATAGTGCAGGCCATGATGGCTTTAGAGTCTGGCAGCTCCCCTCACATCTGGCTGAGTATGCTAGACTGGTAGCCAAAGACGGGTAAGCTTTATGGCTGTATATACCAACCTAAGACAGACCACAGGCCTTGATGCCTGGGAGGTTGATGACGGGTAAGGATATGACAGACCATGAACAACCTGAGACAGGCACGGTCTCCCACTTTCCATGAACTAAAACAAAAAAGGGGGAGCTGTCAGGGGCTGCTCCGGACACACCCCAGACTTGCCAACATGGCGCTGTGAGGAAGTGTTTCCTCTCCACTTGAGTGGTAAACAACTATAAGGAAGTTCTCCTTATTGGCCCTGAGGGCGCATGCTGTGCTCGTGGCTTGAGTCTGCTCCACTGTATTGTGAATGAGCTGTGCATGCCCTGTGCACATGTACTGTTCTGTGATTGGTTCCGCTACAGCATAAGAGTGGTAGGAAAGGGAGGGGAGAAAGAGAGAAGAAGCAGCAGCAGCTACCCGGGTAGAGAGATCGCTATCGGTTCTCCGAGCTGTTCTGTAATAAAGTGCCTTTGAAACCCTGGTTGGTGTCGGCGGCACTGCGACACCGACAAGAAAATAAGAATAGATTTTGGAGTAGATTTAGTAGATATGCATTTGGGGATATCTCAGAGCAAGAAATGTTTTAGGGTAAAGTGAGAGATTTTGTGATTCTTGATGGTAAAGTTTTGGGTTGAATCCAAGGAATTAGCTATACAATTGAGATGCTCACAGAGACCATTGTACCTAGATGAGGTAGAAATTGACAGATAGGAAACTGGGAGAATAAATTAATAATAGGAATTAAACTTAACTACTAATAAATCTGTGTTCCAGAAATACTTAGCTAAGAGACCGCTGAAAGGAAGGTGTGGTGACTAATTTGTGTGGGTGGGAGGAGGCATAGAACTTCACCATAGAACCTGAGGCACATAGTTAAAACCATCCAGGTAAAAACCCAGCATTGCAAGACACAAAACAAAAAACACTTGATGTTTAATAAAACAAAATAATCAGGAATTCACAGAACAAAAAATTATTTGCTTGATTGCTGTAAAGGGAGCATCTGAAGCATAAGTTAGGAATAAAATATATGTACTTATTAGGATGCAATGCTAGGTATATAATGTATGTGGTTTGAAAATTGTAAAGGTATACAAACAAGTGTTGATAATATAAAATGTGCCAAATGAAAGAAAAATCATCTTTTGTTTGATGTTTTAGCTGGTGTCATCCTGAGGTAATAATTGTATTTGGTTCAAAAATTAATTTTTGGATTAGACAACAGTCATTTTACTTACAGTTTTTCCTCTGGCTTCCCTCATCTAATTCATTAGTTTTGTTAAGTGAGTATATAGTGCAAGCAGATAAGGGAATTAAAAAACAATTGGTATGGGGTGAAAATAAATAGAAGAGAGAATACTGTGTATAATTTGGAGCTAATCCATTTTCATAATGTTTAAAACTTGAAATATTAATTTTCTCTGTTGTTAAATATTTACCATGTAATTGAAAATGAAATTACTGAATAGAAAATAATTAGATGGGCAAAGCAGACCGACTACATACAGAACTTATCATTAGTCACTTGGAATCTATTTTCATACAGTTTTATGTCGCAAGACTCTTCATATATTCTTGAGTGCGTCTGAGGCCCCTCTTTTTTACTTATAGTACCAGAGTATGTGCAGAATGTTCATTTGTTAACTGTTATGTTTGCAAACAGTCAATTTATGCTAACATGATTTATCAGGCTGATTTTTAATAACATTACTTTCTTTAATGTTCTAATGATTTCCCACAATTGTTTAGAAACACATTTAAAGAATATGGCCATGGCCAAAAAGAACCTTCAAAATACTAATCAACAGGTAATAAAGATTGAAGTCTTGCTATTTATATTTCATTTCAAATTAATGGCTACTTGATGAAATTAGATTACTTATTTAATGCCTTAGGTATATTGTTGTTTTTTGTTTTGTTTTGTTTTGAGACAGAATCTCACTATGTCACCCTGGGTAGAGTGCTGTGGAGTCACAGCTCACTGCAACCTCAAACTCTTGGGCTTATGCAATTCTCTTGCCTCAGCCTCCCAGATAGCTGGGACTACAGGCGCCCTCCACAATGACCACCTACTTTTTTGTTGTAGTTGTCATTGTTGTCTGGCAGGCCTGGGCTGGGTTTGAACCCACCAGCTCTGGTGTATGTGGCTGGCACCTTAGCCGCCTTAGGCATATGGTATCATTGTAATGAATATTATCATGCTGATTTATAATATATTTGAAATTTCCTATGTGCTGAAATCAAGGCATATTACTATCCTTTTGTTATTAAAATAGAACAGACCATTAAAAATTATCAGTGCTTATTTTATTAGGGTTATTATTTTAATCAAGAGCCATTTAATTTATATGGATTGATTCATGCCGTATTTTACTGACCAAACTAAACATTTGATTTCTTTAATGAGGCACATCAAAAAGATTATTACAAAGTTGTGAAATTGCCATGAGACTTAGTTTGTCTTACCTCAACAGCAAATACGTGACTGCTGTTCATTTAAAAACTTCTAAGGATGATTCAGATATGAAAATGCCAAACAGTAGTATTATAAAAATACATGTATCTTTTAGATCATTATTTCATCACTCAAAAAAAAGAAAGCTCAAAAAGAAAAGCAAGTATTCACAAAACTTGAATTATTTTCATTTTCAAATACTGTTTTACCCCTAGAAATTTAACCTGAGGATAATATTCCCTGGGCTGCACTATAACTCTGATGCTTTGAAAGTACAAAGTTAATGCACTCAAGTATTGCTTTCCTTTAACAACAAATAAATGAATAAAGAAAGAAAAGCAAAGAAATTCTGATAGTATTACAGAACAGAAAAGCAATGGATATTTTAAAAGCAGACAGGAACATAAATAAATGAGAATGTGTTATACTCGCTAACAAAGATTATACTCTTTAAATAAAGAAATAACATAGCATTTTGAAAAAGGCTAGCAATAAGGAGCTAGTTGTGGTAATGCATGAAATTGCACTTATATAATTTAATTATATTAAAGACAGCAGCATGGCAGCTCCAAACAGTGAAAGGGGGGCATTGTACTACCTACGATTGATAAGGTGTTCCATGATGAAATCACAATCTTACATACCAATCTTAAGCAGAAGACTGAAGGAATAAAAAACCATGTATACACTCATACAAATAAAACCATGTTCCAAGAGAATAGCAGTGTTCTATATCTAAAAGAAAGCTATGGGGAACTTTCAAAGTAACATTGCAACATTGTAACATCATGAAGTCCAAGCAGAAAAATTTGTTCCCACTTCTCTCTTTCAAGTTCAAGGCAAAGTTTAGTCATGTAGCATCAATTGTAGTAACTCAGTTAAGAGCTGAAGGAATCACAGACAAAGACATTCTGTGTTTAGGCTCTGCCTGTCCTCAATGACCACAAAAGCCAGCTTCTCATGCTGGGCACACACAGCTTTTTCCCAAGGTTCGTGACAGAGAAGGGAATGGCATCTTTAGCCAACAGTATTCTTTGCCTCTAATTTTCTAGTTATTTTTCAAGCAGGTTTATCCTAAGTCTCTGTGGTGCCCAATTCTCAATTTCGAGGAGCAGATGGTAAATACGGACCTTTTGAACTCTGTGTGCACCAAATGTTCAAATTCTTCTGATGTTACAAGGAAAGCCAAGGGGCTGGTAGACCCAAGCATTTGGTCAGACGTGTGTTGACCAATGATGAGACCTTTAAAGAATTATAACATAAAACCTGGCACTCAATTGCCTTCTTCAGCAATAACAATGCTCAGCACCTAAAAATTAGACCTCCCCCCACTTCGCTTGTAACTACTCTTTAAGAACAATCACAATTTGAAGAAGTGTGATGTTAAAAGAAGCCTGTTTGTATTTTTCAGTGAACTCTTTGCCTTGGCTGCAAAGGTTCTGACTGTTTGCTAACTCTTCAACTGCATTTCCCATCCACCTCCTATTCTCTAATTAAGCACCAACATACAATTCTTACAGTAACACCTGCTCTTCTCCCTGTGGGCCTCTGCACCTCTTTTACCTCTGCCATGGAAGCACTCCCTTCAGACTGAGTGTGCCTGACATTTCAGGTCAACTATGGTGAAGCCTTCTCTGAGCCTTGGCTAAGGCCCGGTTGCTTCTTCTTTTAGGGTACACAGTTTAAACTTTTTATTAGAAATTTTATTGCTATTTGTTTAGTGGTGTTGGCCCTCTCTTCCTTTTCTTATTTACTTTCTTCCCATAGACAGTTCATTTTCAAAGATCTTATTCTGTTTTTTCCTTCCACAGTATTGTCTTAGTCTGTTTGAGCTGTTATAGCCAAATACCATAAACTGGGTAGTTAACAAACAACAGAAATTTGTTTCTTACACCACTGGAGGCTGGGAAGTGAAAAATCAAGGCACTGACAAATTCAGTGTGAGAAGCTCACTTTATCAATCTTAGATGACACCTTCCTGCTGTGTCCTTTGAGGTAGAGGGGGGCAAGTTAGTTCCCTCTGGGCTCTTTGATAGGGGCACTAATCTCAATTATGAGAGCACCACCCTCATGACCTAATCACCTCCTAAGACCCTACCTCCCGTTGCTATCACCTTGGGATTAGAATTTCAACACATGCATTGGGGGTTGAGGGGTCACAAACTTTCAGACCATAGTAAATATGAGAAATATAAAAATTCCAAAGTCTCCTTAGCTAAGTTTCAGATGTGGAAAAATTATAAAAACTGTGGAAAGCAACTTTTTTTCCATTCTAACACTGGAATAAGAGCCACCTCTTAATCCAAGAAAACTTCCACTAAATATTCACTGTTTTAGAATAATCTCCAAAGCACAACAGCAGGAGGTAACATGTCTGCAGATGGCAGGAAGCTGAGGAAACGCTAAGTGCTGTGTTATTGACAAAGACAAGCCTCAAGATGATTCTACCCCAGTGTCCTGAATGGTCAGAAAACTGGGGCCATGAAATACGTCCCTTCCCTGTAAATTTTATCTTTATAATCAGAGACTGGTAAATTTTATCTTTATAATCAGAGACTGGTCAGTTTGATGATTTTGTAAACAAATTGATGTCTTTGGTGTTTGGGAATTTTATTCAATATGTTTTACTTTTGACACATGATGCTGTCTCAGGTTTAAGAAAGAGTGAGATTAGCAGTGATGTTTTTATTCAATTGGATTACAAAAGGACACGTTGCGATACTCTAGGTAATGTTCCCAAACTCAGATGGGTTCTTAAATATTACAACCTTTTAGCTCTCAGAGGAATACTATTTCCTGCCTATTCTTCATGAGGAATTTATTAGAGTATTTTAAAGAAGTAAATATAAAAATACTGTTCACTTACTACTCTAATATCCTGCTTGCCCCCACTCCATTAAGATGTACAGTAGGACAATGAAAATAATGTGATTTACACCTGTAATTAAATAATATGTCATTTGCCAACATTTATTTTAAATGACTTTAAGAGCTTAATGTGCAAAACTATGTACTCAAGCAGCATCCTAAATGCAATATGGCTGTGTGAAGGACTGATGTATCCATAATGAAAGAATACCAGCTATATGGTTTGTCTTTGGGGCTAAAAAAGCTTAAATCTCAGATAGAGATACACTGAATAAAATTTATTGATTTAAGTTAAATATATATATATATAGAAAGAGAGAGAGAGAGAGTTTTGTTTTGTTTTATTGCCAGAAGCATTGGCCAGTGCTCTTGTATACTTTCCATAATAAACAATTTGAGCTATTCAGGTATCAATTGAAAAGTGACTGCTGAGATTGTCCTCATGGCAGCCTGGTGGCCCTAGTGTCCTCAGTCTAATATCCTGGAAGGATGTGAAGAGGCATAAAATGCTTCCTTTAAGTAAGGTTGAACCTTCACAGTATGCTGAAATTGCCATAGGCAACTTCCAACATGAAGTCGTCGAGTTAAAAGTGAATTAAAATCAAGTTATACACATTGTTTTTCCCATGATGCAACCATATGGCACATTTCTTATATAGCACCTGATAGCAAGGATGAGGAGCTTAGAACAGAGTGGATTGAGGGGACAGAAAATGTGTCACAAGTCAGAGAGATGAAATGCTGGATTCAGATGCAATCAACCAGGTGTTTTCAACTGGAAGAAACAGTTTTATTTAGGAAATGGCCTTCAATTAGTGGGTTTCGAGTTGCTTTAATGTGTGTTTTTACCTAGATGCCTGTCTTAGTGTTTTCGACAATGTGACACATTCTTTGACATTTCATTCTGAAGTAGAGTATCTCACGGATTTTTCTTTTAAATGGTGGTATCAAATAACTAGTCTATCCCAGTACTTATTACCTTCGGCTTCCATAGGCCAAACAGTACCATGTCATCTGGGTTTCAGAATTTATTACTCATACTTACCATTGAAGGAGACAAGCAGAAGGCCATCACACTGTGAAGGATGTCAGACCCGAGACACCAGCCAAACAGATTGCCTTGTTTTCTTTTTAGTCACCATCTCCATGCACACGTAAGATTATTTTGATTTGGGAATATCAGTTGAAATTTCCTGCCTTTGTGTTTTAAAAATAATTTTGGGAACAAGTATAAGTCTTTCAGAATGAGAGTTAATATTGACATTTGGGGGCTTTGCTTTTCCACAGAAACCTTCAGGGCAGTCTCTGGGTCCTCCAGACGTCCCGTCACTCCGGGGTACTGAAGCATGGACTGGAACTCTGAGAGCACCCACTGTTCTGAGATCTCCCATGTACCATGTTGCAATATTTTAAGAAATGACAGCCTCAGCTTTAGAGAGAAACCTCCTCAGGATTTTCTTTTAGTTCTAAATTTTTAGTCCCTACTCCCTTTCTATAAACTTTCTCAACTGCACATATATATAATCCCAGGAAAATTAATCCATTATTTCCTTTCTACCTGATTTCTATTCACAATCGTCCCAAATCTGCACAGATGAATTGACTCAGATCTTTCAGACCTATTTCTTATTGAGTTAATGGGAAAGATATTGCTATCACAAGGAAGGAGCAAGAAAATTGAAAAGTGTGAGGGGGAAAATGACTTAGGTATTCTAGTGGTATAATTACTAATGTGGATGAGTCAGTTATTAGTTAACACCACACGTAGGAAGACCTCTTTACATTTACCAAAATGTAAATTCAAAACTCTTATTGTAGCTGAGAGGAGCTCAAATTCAGTTTTATCAGCACAGTTAAAATTCCTACTTTTCTTGTTTTTAATTAATCTTTATTTGGGTGGAAAATGAGTTATCCAACATCAACAAAAAAATTCTAGCTTACACTGAATAATATTTTTTAAAAGATGTTATAATAATAAATAAAAGTAAAACTACATTCAGCTGCAACTCAAATCTATTTCTTTCATGTTTTCCTAAAACAGTTTCAAAGATCATTTTTTTTTACATCTTAGGTATAATTATCATTGATTCTAAGATTCTGAGCTCTTTAACCATCTGAGGGAGACGAGAAGAAATCCACTGAAGGAGAGGAGTGAGGAGGGAGGAACTACGGTGAGCACAGAGAGAGAAGATGGGACCGCTGAGGTCGCAGGAACGCAACCCACGCCCAAGAATCAATTTCAGATTTATTATCTTGCTAGCTTTATGCTGAATCTTTAATTAAAGTCTTAATTTTCCAAGTTTAAAGTGATGTCTGGATATGCTGTGCCAAATTTGGGTTTGCATTATGGCTCCAAATCAAAATACTGCTTGTGTGTTCCTAGTAATAAATATCCTGTGATAGCTCAGAAAGAACAAGCACGTGTGAGGCAGGAACTGTGGTCTGGAGGATCTGGGAACAAAGCCAGTCATCTCATACATCCTAGAAAAGCAACTCTTAAGTCTTCCCTTCATAAGACTCCTCCTTTGGGGCTGGGCACAGTGGCTCACACCTGTGATAACCTGCACTCTGGGAGGTTGAGGCAGGTGGATTGCTTGAGCTCAGGAGTTCAAGACCAGCCTGAGCAAGAGTGAGACCTGTCTGTACTAAAAATAGAAAACTAACTGGACATTGTGGTAGGCAACTATAATCCCAGCTATTCAAGAGGATTGCTTGAGCCCAGGTGTTAGAGGTTTCTGTGAGCTAGGCTGACTCCACAGCACTCTACCATGGGGCAACAGAGTGAGACTTTTGTCTCAAAAAAAACAAAAATTAAAAAATAAAATTAAATAATTATAATATTATCCCTACCAAAAGCATAGCAAGTATAATATTATCACATAAATATTTTTCTCAGATCAAATAAGCTATAATTCTCCCTTAATATACATTTAATTTTTTAGAAGAGCTTCAACGTTTGTGCAAAATTTCCATTTCTTTAAAGAATAAAAGCATAACATGTTATGGATTTTGAATTCAGGTTTAACATGAACTCTCAGGTAGAGTCCATGTTTTTCTTATACATTTTAATTACTAAGTCAAGTCCAATTTAAAGATGTAGCCTCAGCTTCAATGTAAATTCTATCCCCTTCCCCTATGGTTACCAGACCCATGACTTCAGGTGGGAGAAGGGGCATTGTTCTGCTCTTTGACACCCCTTTCTTTATATATATATATATACACACACATATATATTTTTTTATTTTTATTTTTTAGAGACAGGGTCTTGCTCTGTTACCGTAGCTGGAGTACAGTGGCACGATCGTAGTTCACTGCAGCTATCTTTTTTTTTTTTTTTTTTAATTAAATCATAGCTGTGTACATCAATACAATCATGGGGTACAATGTGCTGGTTTTATAGACAATTTGAAGTATTTTCATCAGACTGGTTAACATAGCCTTCACGGCATTTTCTTTTGACACCCCTTCTGCCTTTGCACTTGGAGTGGGAGAGAAGGAGAGATCGCTTTCATCTAACATTGCGGTACTCTCTTCCTGTTTCTTCTCAAAGCCCAGATCACACCGTGTTAGGGGCTGGCGAAGGGAGTGGAAGGTGGTGAGAGGGGCTGGTGTCTTTGGCTGTCACTGGTGGAGAGATGGGTCTCATTTAGCTTGGTCTGTTTCCATGTATTGCTGGTGGCCACCTTGATACATAAAGGAACACAACTTTCCAGCAATAACAACTAAAACATTTTCAATATATTAAGTCACAAAGAAATGTGTTAAATCATAATACCAATGAATTTTAAAAGCTCTAACTATTCTCACTGAAAAGGGAATATGTAGTACAAGAAATCTAGATTATTTACAGATTTCTTTCACAAGTTTATTTATCCCTGAAAAGTCTTGGCCAATTGAACAGAAGAGAAAGATTTGATTTCTGATTGAGCACCTATACTACTCGTAGTATTAAACTATTATTGAATAAAAATGTCATCATAATTTTTCATTTGTGAAAGACACTGATCAGATGAATATCATCAAATAGGAAGAAGTAGTGATTTTTTTTTTTTTTTAGACAGTCTCACTCTGTCACCCTGGGTAGAGTGATGTGGTGTCATAACTCACAGCAACCTCAAACTCTGGCTCAAGTGTTCCTCCTGCCTCAGCCTCCCACATGGCTGGGATTACAGGGGCCTGCCACAACATCTGGCTACTTTTTCTATTTTTAGTAGAGATGGGGTCTTGCTCTTGCTCAGGCTGGTCTCAAACTCCTGAGCTCAAGGGATCCTCCTGCCTTGGCCTCCCAGAGTGCTAGGGTTACAAGCATGAGGCACGGCTCCTGGCCATAGTTAACATTTTTTTCCTCTTATACTTTATTTAAAGGCAAATTAACAAGTGCCACTTATGTTTACTCCTTGATTCTGTGTAAGTATGCTGTTTCATAGTGTCAAACGGCAGCCAAATGTGAAGAGCATATTTGGTGGTTTCTGGGGCCAAGGCCATCAGTACCCAAGGTGGCCATGAGGTGTTAGGGACTGGGAAAGGAATTATGAGGCTGACATACAGACATTTAACAGTATTGGCCCTCTCTTCCTTTCCTTATTTATTATCCTCCCTCAGGCAGATCATTTTTAAAGGTCTATTTTTTTTTCCTCAATAATATGTTCTTAGTCTATTCAGGCCACTATAGCCAAATACCATAAACTGGGTAGTTTTTTTAAATTTTTATTTTATATATATGTATATATATACACATATATATATAATTCTTGAGATAGAGTCTCACTCTGTTGCCCTGAGGTTGAATGCTATAGTGTCATCATAGCTCACAGCAACCTCAAACTCTTGGGCTTGCCTCAGTTGTTCTATTTTTATTTTTTATTTTTTAGTAGAGACAGGGTATCACTCTTGCTCAGGCTGGTCTCAAACTCCTGAGCTCAAGTAATCCACCTCCCTCAGCCTCCCAGAGTGCTGGGATTACAGGAGTGAGCCACTGTGCTCAGCCAACTGAGTAGTTTATAAATAACAGCAATTTGTTTCTCATACTTCTGGAGGCTGGAAAGTCCAAGATCATGGCAGTGGTAGATTCAGTGTATAGTAAGAATTCACTTTCTGGTCACAGACGGCACCTCCTCCCTGTGAAAGGGAAATTCAGTTCCCCATGGTCCCTTTGATAAGGGTATTAATCTCAGTTGTGACCTCATGACCTAATCACCTCCTAGGACCTTAGTTCCTAGTACTATCACCTCACGATTAGAATTTCAACATATGTAGTTAGGGGGATGCAAACATTTAGCCCATAGCAAATATCATAAAAATTCCAAAGTCTCCTTATCTAAGTTTTAGATGTGGAAAAATTATAAAACTGTAGAAAGCAACTTTTTTTTTTTTTACTCTAACACTAGGATAAAGCCGCCTTCTTAATCCCAGAAAAAATTCCATGAAACAGTCCCTGTTTTAGACTAATCTCCAAAGCATGCTTAATATATTGTAAATCCACCAGGCAGAAGATACTATAGTGCTTCTTGTTTTATGGCTATTGCTCAGTATAGATTCAGTCTTCATAAAAATAGAAGGAAAACAATGTAATATTAAGGTAAACCTAACAAGATTTTTAAAAATCACATTTATAACTGTATTCACTTTCCACCTCTTGAACAATTACCAACTAAAAATAGGAGCTGAGAAGACTTTCTGCTGTTTACAGCTGTATAGCCAATATTAGAGATTTTTCTAGGAAGACTGCCCTCTGTTTACAGCTGAGTTGACAATCTTGTCTCACATAGACATTTAGTGGGCAAAACATTCTGCACCTTAACAAGTCCCTAATGCAAACATAAAGAAGACTGATGTCTCAGCAATAACAATAGCACACCATTATACTCTTTTTTAACACGTTTACTGTGTATGATATTGACAGATAAGAGCTTTATGGCTGAAAGCCTGCTTCTTGGGGTTCATATTCTTCAAACGACCTGTCCCTTGGGATTTCACCACTTCTAAAAGGATATATTAGATATTGTGGTAATAAGGACAGACTTTTGTTTCCCAGCATGGTATCACAAACCTTTCAAAAACAGTATGTAATTTGCTTCCCAGCGTCATGTCAGTGTATATCGTATAGTTCAATGTGTCTCAAGTTGAGCAGAAGTAGTCTGTCAACAAGATGGCTAACACTGTGTAAGTTGTTTCCTGTAATATCTGATTTGCACATAAGATCTACAGGTGTGCCCACATGCTGTGTAGACCTGTCACTCATTTTCCTTACCATCATCTTGTCTGATTCTTTTGGAGAAAAAGCTTTCCAGCCAGAGTGGCAGGCACTAGGAAAAATGCAGTTGCCTTTTACGTCTGTAAATGAAATTGCTTCTCTTAATGAGTCAGGCCAAAACCAAGAAGGAGTTAGATGTATTCCCTATTCCTGAGTATAAACCACTGACAGTCTAGAACAACAAGTGAAGACAGTGTTTCAAAAACAAATGAATCAGCCTGGCATGGTGGCTCAGTAATCCCAGCACTCTGAGAGGCCCAGGCAGGTGGATTGCTTGAGCTCAGGAGTTCGAGATGAGCCTGAGCAAGAGCAAGACCCCATCTCTACTAAAAATTGAAAAACTAGCTGGGCGTGATGACCAACCAGGGGCCTGTAGTCCCAGCTGCTCTGGAGGCTGAGGCAAGAGGATCACTCCAACCCAGGAGGTTGAGGTTGCTATGAGCTATGACACTAGGGCACTGTATCCAGGATTACAGAGTAGACTCTGTGTCAAAAAACCATGAAAACACACACACACACACACACACACAAATGAATAAAAGGAAGGACCTAAACCAAACTGAAGATTATTTCAACAGAGCATTTAAAAAATGTACAAAGTGCCTGCCTGCCCCTGATTTATAGGAGTTACCTTCTGCCCTCAGGCAATCATACCCTTTCCTTTAGGAAGTAAAATATAATAATCAAGTATTGTAAAATAAACAGACATTATCAAAATGATATGCCAATCAGGAAAATCTGACCATCCATAAATGACAACAAAAATTAGTTAAGAACAATGGTGCCTTTAGGCTGGCTCTTATTATAGATTTAAAAGTGGGCGATATTTCAATTGATAAGTAAGGTTTTAATACAAAAAATAAAGATTTTTTTTTTTTTTTGAGACAGAGCCTCAAGCTGTCACCCTGGGTAGAGTGCCATGGCATCACTGCTCACAGCAACCTCCAACTCCTGGGCTTAACACAATTCTCTTGCCTCAGCCTCTGAAGTAGCTGGGACTCCAGGCACCCGCCACAACGCCTGGCTATTTTTTTTTTTTTTTTTGGTTGTAGTTGTCACTGTTGTTTGGCAGGCCCAGGCTGGATTCGAATCCACCACATCTGGTGTATGTGGCTGGCACCTTAGCCACTTGAGCTACAGGCGCCGAGCCCCCAAAATAAAGATTTTAAAGTTGTTTGCATGATTCCATTTATTCATAGCTCAATAGAACACTAACTTGCTAAGGACTTAATATGCTAGTTTTATTTGGATGATACTTGTTTTCAAGATATTTACAATATGCACAGAGTTAAAAGGTGAAATAAAAACAAAGTATATATCAGTTATCATAAAATTCCAAATGTTGAGTGTGATAACATTGCTACTGAAGTAAAACTCAGATTTTGCAAAGTTTTCTGACTATAAAGGGGGCATCTATAATTGTTTTACTCTCTGGCGAAATGCTATAATACTTCATCCATCTGCAGAATTATAGGAAACAATTTTATATTAGCCTAACGCGTTCTCACATTCTTTGTTTAATATCTATTAGTCATACTTTAATGTACATTTTTTTTGGAGGCTTTGCTTACCTAGATTATTTCTGGCAGAGTGATTTATGTTTGCAAAGATACTCTAATAGCAAGACAAGGGACACTAATTTATTCAACATTCATTCTTCATCTATAGATGGTGCCAAAAAGTATACACACATTTTAAGAGATGTTATCTATGTATTACTTTTCAAGGTTGAACTGAAGTTACCGTTACTGGTCAAGCGCATGTAGACAAGCTAGGCACATCCTTTTTAACCTGAAATTAGTATCCTTTTGGGGAATGATCGATTTTACTTCCAACAAAATGTATAAAAACAGTATACATTTTCTGGTGTCCCCAATATTTATTGGCCCTATTTGTATTGGTACCCAATAGTAAAAACAGTTGATAGATGACAAAGCTGTGAGGGCCTTAGGAAAGTTCACAATTCAATGCAGATACAAAAGAAAGCCAAGGATTATAAAATAGTGGTGGAAATTTGCTACCAGTCACTTAACTCAATAAGGTTGGGATGGCTCAAGGAGGGAGTTGTGAGGAACAGAAGACTCAGGCGATTTCTAAAGGAGAACAAGCTAGATGGGCAAACACGGTGGGGAGGAATTCCTCCTGAAAAGCCTGGAGCAGTAGTGGCCAGCAGGTAGTGGTAGGACTCCATGAACAATTGTGCCAAAGACAACATGATAAGGAATTTAAATTCTATCTTGAGAGAAACTGAAGGCCAAATGCAAGATGATTGTAAACTGTGAGGTGACATACTTCATTCTATATTATTGAGTGATCTATCTGTCTCTAGTGGGATGGATTAGGGACCATCATGATGAAGGCCAAAAGGTTTGCTTGGGGGCGGGATGCTGTAACACAAGAGAGAATTTGCTAGCACTAAATTTTAGTACATGTTTAGTGAGTAAAAACTATTACCAGGATGTGATAAGTGACATTTTGTCTGCTTCTCTTTTTGTTTTATTTGTTATTCATAGGGGAAGAGACACAAAGAGAGAAAAAATGTGATTACAAAGTTAATACATTCTCCTTGTAAAATTGCAATTTAAGAACTATGAAAAGGAAATTAAAAGTGACCACAATCTTCTCAGTGTTATCATTTTCTGCCTTTTGCATTACATTTTCTATGGAATTAATATTTCATTAATTCAAACGATGTTTTATATCATATAAAAACATCATTTCCATTAATTAAAAAGATTTAATTCAAAATAATTGTTGTAAGTGTAACATATCGATCTATTATTAGTTCTTTCTTTTTGAACCTAGATACTGTTGGTGACTATTTGCTTAATTTATCTGCTTGGTATAAGTGAGGCCACCGCATTATAGTATGCAGTATCTAGTAAATTATTTATAATTCAAATAAAATAAACTTCAAATCTACCAGAAATCCAATTACAAGTATGAAGTAATTTATATTATTATCAGATAAACAAAGATAAACCAACTAGAAATTAGAGTATTTATAAAATGTATTGCAATGTTCCAAACCTAATTTAAAGTTCTGAAGTTTCCTAATAAACCTACTTATTAATGTTAATGAAATAGGAGAGTAAGTTGTATATTCAAGAAGAATGTTCTTTTGATAATGCTAAATATTAATGGAGGTATGGCAACAAAATTGGACTTAAGTTGAAAAAATGAGACATTATGTCATAAATGTGAAATCAATTACATAAGGTAGAAGGGGAAGTCAGTGAAATATTTTTAAAAGAAAGATGAAATGAAATTCATGTTAGCTGTAAATGATGGAACAACAGAAATCATAAATATGATTTCCTCATTGTATCCAAGATGAAGTGTCTGCTAGAACATAAGATGATCATGAAAATAGACTTCCTTAATGGGCTGACAAAAGTATTGTGTTGGGGCCATGACTTGGGAAATTAAACGAAATGTAATGGTTTCATCTAAGTTTGAAATTAGGCCTTTTTCTTCCTCCATCTATGGAAACTATTCAGCTCTCTTGCTGTAATTCCACATTCATGAAACAATCTTTCTAAATTAAAATTGATTCTCCTAACTGGGAAATGAATGTGTAATATGAATTTGCTCGACCAATTAATCAACAAATACTTTTGAACCCAGAATTATTTACCAAATCATGGTACAAGAAAGGGCGAGAAAATGCTCTAAATTGTGCATATTTTAAAAAATGTATAGTGGAAAATATAAATGAATGTGGAATACAAGCAGAGTCCCCTGACAACTAGCTATAATACAAAAAACATTTCAAAGTCTGTGTGTGTGTATATTTATATGTGTGTATAAACATATGTCAATCAGTGAAAGGAAACAAGAAAATCTTCTACATTATCAAATTCTATCTGCTCTCTGTGCATGAACGACAATTATGTGAATCAGTGCAGTATGAGCTGACTTTTTATGATCTGATCACTATCAGACAAGCTAAAAGATCAGAACTGATGTAGAATGACACAGAAATTTTTTATTCATTAACCTGACAATATTAATTCAGTATCTTCTCTGTTTCAGGACCTATTCTAGGCCTGTGACACAGCAGGAAGCAAAATAGACAATGTCCCAGCTTTTTAACTTTTCACCTGAGTGGGCAAGGCAGGCAATAATAAACAAATCCATTAAAAATATGTCAGATAGTAATGAACAGTATCTAAAAAATATAAAAGAGGACAAAGGAGTAAGGCCATGCTGGGGGCGGTGGATGCTATTTAAGTAGGGTGTCTAGGGAAACCTCTCCACTAATGTGACATTTGAGTAGAAACGTAAGGGAAATTAGACAGTGATCTCTGCAGACAGTGATCTGCAGAGGAGGGGATCTGAAACAGGAATCAGGACTATGCTTGGGAGCTTTTAGGAGAGCAAAGTACTTATAGAAGTGAGGAGAGTGTGCAAGAGGGAGGGGAGGGGGAAAGGAGAGGAGCAGAGCCTAGAGGGGGCTGTGTAGGGACTTGCAGGTAGAAGGAGGGCACACACAGCTTGTCTGGGACTGCGCCTGCTTACATATGTTGCCTGGGAGTGATTGTTGTTAATCCCCCTTCCACTAGGCAGTGTCTTAGTTTGCATGGTAAGTTATACATGGCAGGGGCATCTTAATAATAGCTCATGAAAATGAGGGTAGCTTACTGTGAATGAAGTGAGATGCTATTGAATGATTTTTCTTCTTTTTTTTTTTTGCAGTTTTTTTTGGCCAGGGCTGGGTTTGAACCTGCCACCTCCGGCACATAGGACCAGCGTCCTACCCCTTTGAGCCACAGGCGCCACCCTATTGAATGATTTTTCATTGGAGGTGTGATAAATAAACTAAAATGTTAATAGTGTCACTTTGTCTGATGAACTAACATACACTGTAGAAGCCCAAGGGAAAAACAGAAGATTATTAAAGGAGAATATTTAAAAAAAAAAAAAAAAAGGTAAAATTTTTGCGGGGGCTTGGAGAGGGGAATTTGGGGAATTTTTGTTGGCTGTGGGGAGTAGTAGTAGGATTCTGGATGTAATTTGAAGTCAAGGAAAGATAATTTTGTGGTGGATAGGATGTGGATACTAGAGAAAGAGATGAGTCCAGGGGTGGTGCTGAAGGTTTCGACCTCAGGACTAACTGGATGAAGATGCCGTTTACTAAGACAGAGAAGGATTAGAATGGACCAGGCTTTGAGGATCGGAGAATTCAGCAGTTTGGTTTAGGTAGGTTACATCTGAGATGTCTCCTACATATCCAAGCATAATTCCTACATATCCAAGTGTAATTTGATATATGAATCTAGTATTTGGGGGCAAGGGAGAGGTGCAGGTTGGAGCTAGAAATCTGGAAAATGGTTTGTAAATGAGTAAGCTTAGATGACATCACATAGGGGTTACAAAAATGAAACTGGACTAACTCCAAGGAAGGCACTTGCATGTTAAAAAGTTAGAAAGATGAGAAGAAACTAGCAGAGGAAATGGAAAAGAAATGAGGGAAGAAAAGAAATGAGAGCAATGGAGAACCAGAAACCAAATACATTATCTTGAGGGAGGGTGAGCAACCAGGAACCAAATACACTGTCTCAAGGGAAGGTGAGCAGTAAGTGCCAAATGAGACCAAGATGGAGAATTAACCACTGAATTTAATAATTTTGAGGGCATTAGTGACCTGAATACTAGAAATTGTGGTGGAGTTATTTCAAGAGCTATTTCAAAGGACTGGGGCACAGTGAACATAGGCCACTCCTTCAAAGAGTTCTGATGTAATTTGGCAGAAGAGAAATGAAACAATATTTGGGTCAAGGAAAACTTTTTCACTTAAGAGAGGAGACTTGCATGGTTTTGCAAGCTGATGGAGATGATCCAGTAGAGAGAGAAGAACTGATGTATGACACAGAAGGGAGGAGACAAGGGCTGGGTAGAAGAGAGAGATGAGATCTCACGGAGATAGGAAGGTAGAGTGCTGATCTACAGACCTGGAAGGGAGAAGGGAAGATGGAAGGAGTTGGGTATGTTGATGGGAATACATGGCGTTCTTTTCCTTTTCCTTCTTTGAGTAACACAGGAATTAAAGCCATCAGTTGATGAAGATGGAGGTGTTAGACATGTATATGGACAGAAGAAGGGATTCAATAATTTTTTAGTAAAATAGGAATATTAAAAAAAAAACTAAGGGCAGCACCTGTGGCTCAATGGAGTAGGGCGCTGACCCCATATGCCAGAGGTGGCGGGTTCAAACCCATTCATCTTTAGGTGCAAAGGAATTAGCAAGAATTATAATTTTGGCTTAGGGTATTATAAGGTTAATTCAAAGAAGGGAGAGAAAGGCAAGGAGTTGTGTAAGTAAGGGAACTGCAGAGGGTGTAGTTGAGTTTTCACACTCTGGTAGGAGCACAAAGAAAGAGGAGATGAGGGCACAGGCAGAGCCCAGAGAGGACGAGAAAGGATGCAGGTGGGTGGAGGGTTTTTTGGTAAATGCATTAGGCAGCACTTAAGCCCACAGTGTGCTTGGTCCTGGGATGACCATTACTCTTTGTGGTGGGGAAACGCAGCTGTTGGGAGGAAAGTGTGGGGATCTGAGCATTTGTCATTGCTACTCTCCACTTTAGTGAGGGAGTCTCAATAACAAGGCAGATCCTTACAGTCTCAGGAAGGGAGCGGTATCTAACACACAGCAACACAGCAATAAAGGTGTAAACAATAGCATAATTCGCTGCATTTAATAGTTCATGTGATGAGATATTATTTAGTCCAGATGTTTTCAAATGCTTTCAAATTGTATTATATAGAAGCTTAGGGAAATACAAAAATTTCTCACAGCCACCCTGTAGGAGGTGAAGAAAGACCATTCAGAACCCTGGGCCTCTCATTCCCACTCTCACCAGAGGAGCTCTGACTATCCATATTGTGAAATATATATACAGAGATTGTGCATAATTTTTTTAATTGCTTATAAAAATTAAAACAGAGACAAAAAAATCCTCTGAAAATCATTGATGTTTCAAACCACAGTTAATTATTATCCCCTTGCTTGAGATTATATTGCTAAGACATGGCAAAGTCCAGATTTAAACAGAAAAATGTCTGTTTTCAAAGTTCATGTTATTTTTTTGTTATACTTAAACTCTAGCCTAAATTATTCTAGTTACATTTCCTTATTTTGCATTGGTTACATTTCTTTTACATATATTAGGGCATCTGGCCAAAAGTTGTTCATAATGAACGTATTTGTAATTTCTGAGTTTAAGGTAGTCTGTTTTTAAGTTAACATTTTAAAATAATTATTTTCTTAAGACTAAATAAATTTTTAGATAATTCTTAAATAAATTCTTTATTTATCCTTAGACAATTTTCAGGCTTTGTAAGTTTTTTGTGAGTACCGAAAAATCAACAGCAAGAGCTGATTGTGAAACTTAATATTGGCCTCGAGGGACTCAAGTGTCTTGGAGTGGTCCCTTATAATTCTCAAGTGACAGCCAAGATGAAAAGCACAAAAATCAATAATGAGAAGAATTTACTTTAGATTTAGACTGTGAACACTACACTTGAGAATAGGACCCCGTAGTAATCCCACAGAAGATTGCTAGACCAGACAAAGAAACACCTGGCTTGGTGTTCTTAAAATGTAAATAGTAAGTAACACCAACTCTCTTTAAGGTAACCACCTCTAGGATATTGGAGTGAAGTCTGAGAAAGATGATGGTTGTTTAACAAGTCACCCGGGGAATATTTTAGAATTGAAACACTAACATCACGGCAACTAGACAGTATATGTTTATATAAACACCTTGTCAAAAGTAAGTATGTTTTCCCCAGTAGACACAGCGGGGCATATACTTCACTCTTGGTCAATTCTAGTAGGAAAAAAGTAGCCTCTAGATTAAGAATTCTTGGAAAAGTTTCTCTCCTTGTGTTGGGTCTTACAAAATAACGCCAGCATCCTGAAGACAGAATTGGATAGAAAATGAAATAAAAGTGTAACAAAAGATCAGTGGGGAATTAGTGATAAAATCAGCAGGAAATCCACAGTGCTCCAAACAACAGTTCAACCAGCTGACTTCTGTTAAACAGGGAGGGAGAAAAGCCAAGCAGAGTGATAAAAAGCAGTAGGAAAATGGAAGCACCAGCAGGAAACCCTGGAAGCTGCCAGGGGGTCCACTGAAAAGTTAACTGAAGCAACAATCTGAGAGCCTGGGCGAGTCAGCGAGCAAGCTCAAGGAGACGGGATGGAGAACAGCAGCAAGAGGGAACTGCACCCCCAGAACAGACAGCAGAGTGAATGGAGAGATACACATTGGAGCCAAGGCCGTATAGGAGGAGGGCCATAGAAGTAACCTTTACACTAGCAAATCATCAGAAAAAACAGGCAGCCGCACGTCAGAGGCAGTGTAAAATGTGCATTTGAATCACGTGGGAAAACAATGGTAGTCTTTTCTATAACTTACAAAAACAGGACACAAACCAAAACTCCAACAATTGCTTTTTGAGAGTACAATTTAGAAAAATAATTGATAAGAATATGGTAGCCAGTACAACTAATAATAAATTATGGAGGCTGAAGTTTGAGACTTTGGGTTTGGAGGACAAGATTATGTTGAAGAAAAAGAAAGATGGGCTTTTCTACTGGCAGGCTCTCAGAAGCTATATTTATACACAGGTTGTTCTTGTTCCGCAAGTTATCTATGAGTCACACCTGCTAGCACAATGTGTCAATGTGAAGAAGAGTTGGCTCATGGATGTTGTATACACAGAGACACGGGTGACAGTAAAGAGCCATGGCAGAGCAGACCACAAAAATGGTCCTCCAAGAATTATTTCTATTGGATCCTCACTGCAGAAACTGGACACATTGTGAACTGATAAGGACAGAAAGTGGTAGTATCTGGGAAGGCTCAGCTGAAAACAGATAAGCTCCATTTCTGAATGACTATATTCGAAAAAGAAATAATCACATAATATATTGAAGGATATCAAGCGCGCGTTTCTGTCTCAATGTTGAATTTGTAGAACTAATTTCTTTTTTGGAGTTCTTAAGCGTGTTTGTGGATTGGCAAACAGGAAAGGAGTGTCACTGTCGAGACGACCGTGACCTCGGTGTCACTGGAGAGTTAGGCATCATTTCACTTCTGGGATAAAATAAAGATTTAGACAGATTCTTATCACTCATAAAAATGTCTCCACTTTTGCATTTTTTAAAACTTATGTCAAAACTTTAACAAGTTCTCTTAAGACATAGTGTATATATGTAGTGTTAAAAGAGTTAAGGCAAGACAAAGCTAATCAGGCAAAGTTAATTGGATGAGAATGAACGATGTTTTGAGCTAGAGAAGAGAATTAAATATTTTTGAGAGGATTGTCGTAGAATCAGTAATTAGATGCAAAAACATCTTCTTAAAAGAATATTCATTTTATAAATATAAAGCATTTAACATGGGTAAAATACTATGAAAATTTCGAATACAAATTAACTTAATATTGATTTAACCAGAAAATTCTAAAAAATACAGAGTTCTTGATTTGACTTATTTTCAAAAATTTGTAACAATGTTATACATAACTTTAGGATATAAGATCTATAAAAATTTTGATGAAAGATTAACATTGTAAGAGAGGTCATTTCTTTCTCATAGAATAAACTAAACTCCAAAGAATAGTTTGGCTCGTAGGATAGTTTGGAAAGTTTGGCTCATATAATCAGAATTGAATTTTATGTAATTTATATGAATCTGATTTTTAGTTTACATTCATGTCAAACAGATTTGAATGTAATTTATAAAAGTCAAATACAAAACCATGTGCATTAAAGATTCAAAATATCTACTGTGTGTCATCCAATGATGTGTCTATTTGAACTTGAGTCTTGCATTAGCCAACATCTTCTGCTAGTAGTCATTATGCTTGTTTAAACTATAATTTATTGAACATTTATTACTGTTCAAGAAATATGATTTTATATATATGTAATTACATTTATTCCTTACTGTAGGTATTTTATCTTCATTTGAGGAAATGAGGAAAAAGCTGAGAATTAGACAATTGACATATGAAATGCAAAAGTCATATAGGGAAATTCATAACAATTAGACATTTTGTCAATGTACATTGATAAAAAACAAGAAACTATGACTCTCACGATGTTTTATACACAGCATTTTTCAGAATGAACTTGATTCCAATCGTACTATTGGAAAACATTTTTTAAATTTACTTCTGGAGTCTCCTATAGAAGAATTGTCCTGCATTCAGTACAATGAAAAGGGTGTGGCACTTGTGGAAAGCTTAACTATAAGTTATGTCTCCAGATGTTATTCTCACAATCTCTTATTCATTTCTTGAATCATTAATAAATTAGCCTGATAAATTAGAAAAGAGGTGGAGCAAAAATGTCTGTAGTAACTGTTAGCCACATGAGATACTGGAAGAGAACTGAACCTCATGTCAGAAGGCCTGAGTTGGATTCTAACCCTTCAACTTAATAACTCTCATTATCAGTCTGAAATTAAAAAAAAATAAAATAAGTTTGAGCAAACCAAATATCCTCCCAGAACCTCAATTTTCTCCTCTGCAAAATGGGATACAACACTGAACTATCTACCAGACAGTCTTTATGCAGTTCAAACAAAATTCCGGTAACTAAAACAATTTGCAAAGTGTAAGTTATCTTCACACGAAGCTTACATTTTATTATTAGCAGTATCTCTATTTTCCTGAAGACATATAAGCATATTCATACTGCTTTTTAGTTTTTACTTGAATATTTACCATTATATTATAGATACATATTATATATTTATTTTACCATATGCCAAGGAAACTGGAAGGAAAAAAAACACTGTATGGAGAATAAAAATAAAATATTTTGATTTCTGTTTCTAGCTTATAAGAAATTAAGTGGTGAATACAAAAGCTTGAAGCCTCCTGTGGAATGAATGCTGCTGGAAAAGGGCTTTGAATATGTACAAAGAGAGAAAACGTGGTATTCTGTGCACACTGCTCTCTTTCCAGTGTTTAATGGCCAGAGACATATAAACAACAAGAAAATTTAGAATGCACATTTTCAAAACACCTCAAATATATATTTATGTCATAAATGAAAAGTTAAAATAAATGCACATAGAATACAAGTGATAAAGTAGACATTTCTACCAGGGCTTGGTGGAAACATGAGCAAGCACTGTTTAAAACTCAAATGTATTATATCACGTTTTTTTGGAAATGCTATGAACACCTATTGATCAAGGTTATTTTCTAAACAGCTATGATGGTAGTTGAATGATCAATAAATCACTGGAAATACATCTCTCATACTAGAAGTTATAAATTAATCTGAATCAACTTATTCAGAAATTCTTAGGAAAAAGAACTATTTTTAAACATAATATTGATAAACACATTAAAGCCAAATCTTTTCCATAAAGAACAGATTGGAATTGTTATGTAAAAACATGATTTTGTGCCCCCAATTATAATGAATCATCAAGTGTGTCATCTTGGAAACAAGTAAATACATATTTTAAAAGGGGTTGATTAGACTCTATCATGAAATGAAATAGAATTTAATAGAATAATCAGAAAAATCACTTTTATTATGGTTAATCAAATGAAAGTAGTATTTTATAGTTAAAAAATCAAGTAATTCTGTGTCCTTTCAGTACTTTAATAATTACATGTAATTCTAGACCCATTTTAAAAATCTGGTCTTCATTTGATTGGCAGTGAAATGGCACTGATTGTAATGAGCAAGAAATTAGGAGCCCAAGGACCTACCTTGAACCTCGCTGACTTTAAAGCATTATTTTAGACCTGTACATGTACAAATGACTATAATACAGATTCTGTGCTTGAGGACTAAAGAGCTCTACACAAGGGAGACAGGTACCCAAATCAACATTATAGAAAGTAAGCAATACAAGGAGGAGAGAAAGGAATGTTTTGTGTGAGTCACAGGAACATGAGTGGGGAAGGCAGGGCTGTGTTTCACAGAAATGGAGGCATTTTAACAAGGAGCTGGAGGCCAAAGAGGATTTCAATAGTCAGAAACAGGTAATAGCTTCTAGCACAGTGGTGAAATTCCAGGCATAAAATATGATAAGGGGAGGATGAGAAAGAAACTGCAGATGATTTGAGAAACTACGTATTATCTGCTGTAAGCAAGGAACACTAGTCCATGCCTCAGGCAGGCAGGTGGCAGCTGAGGTGCCATGAGGCACCAGCACTGGGCTCAAGCAGGCAAACTTTTCCTGCACAAAATCCAATGTGAATGGAGGTTTTAAACAGGGGAATGATGTGAGAGATCACATGTGATGCTGGATTAGAGAACAGAGAGATCAGAATTTGAAAGCTTATCTCAACAGTCAGGGCTGATAAAAGCAGGAAAAAGAAATGTTAAATGTGAGACAGAGGTCTGACAATTAAATTCTCAAACTTATGCAAGAAAAAGTGCTACAAACCCCACTGCTCAATATTACTATGATCGCCTTTGAAGTACTCCCCTTGGGAAGCTATGCACTGATGCAAGTACATAATTCACCCTTTGAAGCAATTTTGGAACTCTTTTGGAATGGCTATCAGAACCATCATCATAAGGCACACAAAAATGCTCAACAATGAAAATGAATACCACTCAGCAAGACACCACCACATGTCGACATGAACACAGCTATTGGACATTGATACATCAAGGTTATGAAGCTTTTCTGAGTTGTTCGTACAGTGCTGCCAACAAAAGGGCACAGTGGGGCAAGTTTGCGAACTTAATTTTCAAACAATGTACAAGGACTTGATGGCCTGTTTGATATGCATTTAGTACAAGAGATAGAGATAACTAAGATTCTGATCAGGGTTACCAGGTGAATAATGATGTTATTAATCAAAAAGGAACCCCAGAGGGGTAATATGTGAAGTTTATGAAGGATGTGAAAAAGAGATTTAACATAAGACATGTTACTTTAAGATGGCTACTAGACCTATAAGCAGAGAGGACAGGAAACCTGATAGAAATATGATGTGGATCCTGGTTAGAATTAAGCATATTTGAAAATCATGTAGGCTTAAAAGTAGAAACCATAATAACTAGAAAAAGCAAGTATAATATTCTGCTCCAGAAACGTATAGCTGGTCCTGTATAAACCAATATAATTGTCCCAATTCTGATGAAAAGAAAATTGTTACTCAGAAAAACTTCACAACTGGCACAACATCACTCGGCTAGGCTTAACTCAGCCCTCAAGTTCTCCAATATATTGATGAGTGACCACAGGCTAGGAAAAGATGCAACTCGGACCTTTTCGCAACAAAGAAAGATCAAGGGAAGGAAACTTATACAAAGTGGTAGAGAGGGTAGCTGAAGAAATAAGGATTTATAGAGTAGGTTGCAGTAGACTGAATATTTGCATGTTCCTTCTCTCCCCAAATTCCTAAATTGAAATTCTAATCCCTAATATGATGCTATGATGACGTGAAGCCCTTGGGAGACATTTTAGTTCATAAGGATGGGGCACTCAGGAATGGTATTAGTGCTCTATGAAAGAGACCCCAGTGAGCCCTCTTGTGCCAAATGAGGATACAAAGAGAAGTCTGTAGTCTGCAGCCTGGAGGAGGGTCCTCACCAGCACCCAAACATGCAGGCACCCTGATCTCAGACTTCTAGCCTCAGAATTGTGAGAAATATATTCTGCTTGTTTATGAGCTACCTAGTCAAGGATACTGTGTTACAACAGCCTGTATTGACTGATAAAAGGAGTTAAAATTTTTATATTTGGCTGATTTTTATATATAAGTCCAAATAAGTTTAACTAATGAATTTATTTTAGAAGAATAATAATTTTTCCCTAGGTGGCTTCTTAAAAAAATCAATCTTGAGAAACTGAAAGAAAAAGTAGGGCGGCGCCTGTGGCTCAAGGAGTAGGGCGCCGGTCCCATATGCCGGAGGTGGTGGGTTCAAACCCAGCCCCGGCCAAAAAACCAAAAAAAAAAAAAAAAAAAAAGAAAAAGTAGCAATAATTGAAGTAGTAATTTACTCCATGATCTTTAATATATCACAGCATGTTTTCTTATCTACATATAAAATATTCTCAGGTAAGTGGAAATATCAGTAGTAGGCTACCATAGTGATCACAGGGATTTTCCCACAATTTAAAATTGTAACTCTACTGACCTACCCCCCATCTATGCCCATAATTTTTTTTTAATCTTTCAACATTAATTTTATTAAATTGGTTGTTCCAGAATGATAGGTACCTTCAATAATTATGTTAGATATAGGAGAATAGGTCTCTCAGAAACATATATGTGTATGAGATTAAAGTTTACTTAGGTATAAACATCAATATGCACATATTTTATCAGCTTTACATATATGTTATTTGTGTATGCACACAAATATGTATACATGTGCATGTTATCTTTTTCAAAAACCAGACTATGAAGGAATGTTACTCTGTGACATTATTATGTTCAAGTTAAAGGCTAATTATTGAGAAAGGGGCACTGTAATAAAATGATGGCTGGTCTTTTCTGAGGATTCTCCCATTTAAACAGCGGGATTTCTTCTATTTGTACATGCCATATAATTACTCCACTTGAATGCAATACTCTAATGAAGACCAGTTTAATTAAATTAAATTTCTCCCTTGTGGTGACTCAATCAAAATGCATCATACCCTCATTATAATGTTATCTGTAGGAGTCCAACGTTATAATTGCTATAAGGAGGGTTTATTCTAATGAGGGCAGCAATAATAAACTCTACTTTATCAAGTTACCCAACTGAATATCATAACTGAAAATTTCATATTAAGTTTGCAGCACATGCATTTTAGTTCCTAATTAGCGCAGTCTGTTTATTTGAGGCACTGCCATTCAAATAATTACCTTTTTTGGACAAATATTTATGACAAGTCCCTACTTAAACTGCTATAATTAAATTTATTTAAATAATTAAATAATTTCTTTCCAATGCAATAGTTATCGTTTTCATAGCCTTGGTTTAAAGACAAGTCGTTTTGATTTTATAGAGTCCTATTAAGACTGGGTGTATAGTGATTTGAAAGAATTTCATCTAAATTTGAAAGAATTTCATCAAGATAAGTTCAGGGGAATTTGTAGCAAGCACAGTGAATGAGGTTCAAGGACAGGGATTTAATCTGGTAATTTATAACTAATAGTATTTTGGATAACATAATCACTTATGTTTTGAGGGGATTAAAAACTATCTACAGCAAAATAAATTATATATATTTATGTTTTTCAGTTATATATAACTAGAAACATAAATAAACATGATTCCAAAGAATTATTTCTCAGGCAAAAAAAAAAAAAATGCTTGAAAAAATACAACTATAGTAATTAGCTTTCTTTTTACTAGACCAAAATCAAGCTGTAAAATTATAAACATGCTTCTGGACTTTCAATACAGGCTTCTTTTTTATCTTAAAGACAGCCTAGTATGGCAGAAAATTCTAGAAGGAATAAAGTTATATTTCTGTTTACCAGCTTCCCTACAAAAAAGCTCAGACTCATCCTAGTTTCCAAAGTGTTCCTCTCTCTTTGGGATTTAGTTGGCTCTTGCATTTTATTGACCATACGATCTAAATGTCTCTGGAATCCAACCATTTGTGGGGAGGAGGACTGGGGTCTCACTCTCACCTAGGCTGGAATGCAGTGGCATGATCATAGCTCTAACCTCGAACTCCCGGGCTCAAGTAATTTTCACACCTCAGTTTCTTGAGTAGCTAGGACTACAGGAAAAACACACACACACACACACACACACACCTAAAGCCTGTTTGAACCTCTTTTTCAGCTCCTTCCTTAGAGGACAATTTGCTTGTGTGCTTACATCTAGAAAGAAACATCCAAGGGACATTTGTTTGGAGATTAGGAGGAGAGAGCTTGGACATACATATAGACTGGGCTGAAGTTGTCGGGACTGAGGCAGGGAGAGGGACAGATGAAGACATCTCTATCTCCCTATATGCATATCGCCATGCTGTCTTATGGAACTCTCAGATACTTTTGATTTTTTTTAAGCATACAGAGGTTTATTAAATCTAAATCCTACTTAAATTTGTTATCTTCAAAAGCTTTAAGTTTGAATTTGACTCTAATATTTCAGGTTATTATAAAAAATTTACTAATAAATAAGAAAGCCTGGAAACGTATTTTATTTTAACTGTTGATTGTAGGTATACTAAGACCTACAATGTGAGCCTTGGCTTGTACTCTGACTCAGGGCCCCCTGCCTCCACACCTTATGGAACTTTTATATCTGCTAAAAATTCTAGTCTATTTTTCAAGCAACTCTTTCCATGAAGCTTTCCATGATCCCATTCTCAGGAAGAACTGCTGTTTCCTACTTTGTGTTATTATTGTACATGATTTTATTTTAGAAATATTGTAATGATCAGAGAAAAGGTAGGTCATAGTGCTGGAGTTCTATATACTAATTGTGAAAGCAATGGCAAATTTTATAACATTAAAAAATTTTTTGTTTCTTCCATAAAAATATCTAATTGAATTAATAATCTCAATTAAAGTTTTTAATTCATTTCTGTTATTCATTCAATCTACCTAGAATTGTGGGTACCATTAAGTCATTACATGATGAAAATGAGGCCAGAATGGTAAAGAAACTTGTCCAACATGACTAAAATTGAGACAACTTTGGCTAACCTCTAATTAAAAAATATTAGAAGCAAGTGTTTTTATTTGAATCAATTTTATAATTTCTTCTCCTTTCTTTTTTCTTTTTCTTTCTTTTTTTAAAGACAGAGTCTCACCCTGTCCCTGGGTAGAGTGCCATGGCCTCACAGCTCACAGTAACTTAAAACTCCTGGGCCCATTTCATAATTTCTAATCAATAATTTCTTCATTCTAGATAGTACGGTAAAGGGTTATTTAGAAAAGTTATTTAGAATATTTTTTCAATATTAATGTTTAAAATATTAGCCCCTCCTTTTATTAAATTTAGATATCATGTTTACTAATTTTACACAGAATTTTTGGAAAATGTTTTGGGACTTATTAAAAAAATGAAAAATTTTCATGTTTAAGATGTCATTAATAAAGGAAAGAGTCACCTCTTTGACATTTTAATTTTAATTTTGAAAGATAAATATTCTCTCCTTCAACAACAAAATTCTAAAGAAATAAAATTTCTTGATATTAAAAGAAAGTCATTGTAAACCATCATTTTGAGCACATCTGAAACTAAAAGTGGCAAATTCTGTGCCTGGCCTGAGCAGAGAATGGTCTGTGGTACTTTGTGCTAGCTGAGCATTTTGCCACTAATCTCCCAGAAAGCAAGAGATATAAGGTGGCTGAGAGTGGTAGGTCACGTCTGTAATCCCAGCACTCTGGGTGGTTGAGGCAGGTAGATTGCCTGAGCTCAAGAGTTTGAGCCAGACTGAACAAGAGTGAGACACCCCCCCCCCCCACTAAAAATAAAGAAACTAGTCAGGTGTGGTAGGGAGCACCTGTAGTCCTCCCAGCATCAGGAGGCTGAGGCAGGAGCACTGCTTAAGGCCAGGAGGTTGCTGTGAGATATGACAACAGCATGGCATCTACCCAGGGCAACAGAGTGAGACTCTGTCTCAAAAAAAAAAGAGAGAGAGAAAGAGAGACAATAAGGCCAGTCAGTTTGAGAGCTCATTACACCAACAAAAGCTAAGAATTACAAAGAGCTTAGAAAAAAAAAAAAAGAAAGAAAATCCTAAATAGGAAAATGGATAGCGTATAATGTCTTTTTTACACACATACACACACACACACGCACACACACACGCACGCACAGATATCTTCCTGGTGATGGGCAAAATGCAAGATGTGCTTAGTAAAGAGTAGAGAGCCATCACTGCAACGAATGTGGGACCAATGAGTGGTTGTGTGGAAAACAGGTGGCCAGCTGGGTGGGAGAAAAGTATAAACTGAATTCCTATGGTATTTGGAACTACACTACTTATAATCAATGGAGAGATTCGTCTGTACTTACTGAAAATAGCTTCCTCAATAATCTGAATGATGGGTAAGACAGGAAAGGTAAGTAATAAAAAAAAGTTCACACCTGTAATCCTAGCACTCTGGGAGGCTGAGGCAGGCAGATCACCTGAGCTCACAAGTTTGAGACCAGCCTGAACTAGAGCCAGACCCCACCTCTAAAAATAGCCAGTGTTGTGGTGGGCACCTGTAACACCAGCTACTTGTGAGGCTGAGGAAAGAGAATTGCTTGAGCCCAGGAGTCTGAGGTTGCTGTGAGCTATGACACCAGGGGCAACAAAGTGAGATTCTGTTTAAAAAAAAAAAGAAAATGGGTGGCGCCTATGGCTCAGTGAGTAGGGCGTCGGCCTCATATGCCAAGGGTGGCGGGTTCAAACCCGGCCCCGGCCAAACTGCAACAGAAAAATGGCCGGGCGTTGTGGCAGGCGCCTGTGGTCCCAGCTGCTTGGGGGGCTGAGGCAGGAGAATCGCGTGAGCCCAAGAGTTAGAGGTTGCTGTGAGCCGTGTGACACCACGGCACTCTACCGAGGGCGGTACAGTGAGACTCTGTCTCTACAAAAAAAAAAAAAAGAAAAAGGGAGAGCTCGAGTAAGATGGCTGACTAGAGGCAGCTTTTGACAGAGACTTCTGCCCAGAAGAAGAAATAATGGACAGAATGAACTCAATGAAGCTGAAGGTAGGGAGCTGAGCTAAAAAAGAAGATAGATAAGTACACATCATCTCTGCTGAGGCAAGCTGTAACTCTAATAAAACAAAATCTAGGTATAAAGCCTATTGCCAAGAGGACGAGAGAACCCTCCCCCCAAAGAGAGGCTCACTGTGTGCTCTCTACAAAGCGAGCAGGGAGCAAAGGACCTCTTATTTTACCCCACAGGAGAGAACTGCTACCCAGGTCTCCTTCTCCAGGGAAGTCTCACTTGTGAGCCTAAGCATCATCCTGCCTAAAATTGAACAATTATTCTCCCTGAAATATTGAACTCCCAGTTCACTCTTCCTCCATCACCTGGCAGACTGTAGGCCTGCCCCCTGCAGATCCCAGAGTGTTTGGCAACTCTGCTAGACACCTGAGTATTGTGTGGGCTGCTGGACAGCAGCATGGAAACAGTGACTTGAGTGGAATTTGGAGGGCTTGGGGAGAGATATTCACGCAGAGAGAGAGATATACTGCACTGCAATGGGGCTCTGCGAGCAGAGGCACTCAAGGTCCAGGTCAGACTTTGGTGGTACACTCCCCTGATCCCGTTGCCCACTGGAGGGAACCAGGCTTCAGCCCTCAGGGTTTTGGATCTTTATTATTGGGTTGCTGGAGATCCTTTGGACTCTCTGTTGAGGCATGATTGTATTACCCAGGACAAACAGATTAGACCTCTTGACCTGGACTGTCCACCTGGGGGCCCTCCAAGGTTGAGCAGTGGTTGTTTTATAGCAGGAGGGACTGATTCTCCTTCCTCAGCTGTCACTGGTTGAGGGTGGGGCACCATAGTTGATTGTATCTCTCCCCAGCTGATATTTCAACCTAATACTGCAACTCCTTAGGATTGGTTAAGACAGAGCCAGCCTGCACCAAGCAGGTCTTCAGAGTCTCTGGCAGAAGTTCTGAAAGGGACCTTTGTAAAGCAGTAGGGGAAAAGCCACAATCACCAGCCCCAGCTCATCACTAAAGGTCTGGTTAACTCCACTTCCTGGGGCCCTCAATCCAATTTCACCCTACCAGTTTTGCTAGTCAAACTGCAACTATGGAAAATAATCATGGGGCAGAACCAGCAGAAGAACTCTGGCAATGTGAATAATTAGAGTAGACCAACTCCCCCAAGGAATGACAAAGGAGATACAATAGGAGATGCCATTAATAGACAAATGGTTGAATTGTCAGAAATAGAATTCAAAATGTGAAAAAAAAAGAATTCAAAATGTGCATGAAAAATAAGAAGAAAAAAAAGAAAAATAAGATGAATAGAACAGAGGAAAAGATGGAAATAGAAATCCAAAGAGCCATTCAAAAGTTATCTCAAGAAATTAATGAATTCAAAGACAAAGTCACCAAAGATTTGGACATAATGAGAAAAGAGACAGCAGAGCTCAAGGAAATGACAAAGTTATTTGATGAGCTTCAAAGTACAGTTGAATCCCTCAGTAACAGAGTTGAGCAGTCAGAAGGAAGGCTGAAATCAAAGACAAGGCTTTTGAACCATCCCAAGCATTCAAAGAGGAAGAGAAATGGAGAGCAAAAACAGATCATTCCCTGAGAGTTGTGGGATGATTCCAAAAGATTGAACATTCGACTTATAGGAATTCCTGAAGGAGAAGATGATAGAGCTAAAGGAATAGATGCTCTACTCCAAGATATTATGGAGGAGAATATCCTAAGCATGGCAAAAGATAGCAGACAGTTTCAGAACCTCAGCAAGACTCAATCCAATAAAGCATCTCCTAGACACATTGTAATTAACTTTGCCAAAGTTGATTTGAAGGAGAAAATTCTGCAAGAAATGAGACATAAGAAAAGCATTACCTACAAAGGGAGAAGTATTAGAATGACTATAGATCTTTCAGCCAAAACTTTTCAAGCCAAAAGAGGATGGTCATTGACCTTCAATCTCCTAAAACAAAACTTTCAGCCCAGGATTCTGTATCCAGCTAAAATGAGTTTCAAGTGTGAGGAAAAAATCAAATATTTTACTGACATACACATGTTGAGAAAATTTGCCATGACTAAGCCAACTTTCCAGGAAATACTCAAACCCATTTTCCATAATGACCAGTCCAATGGTACACCACCAAAGTAAACTCACCCAGAATTTATGGAACAAAACCTAACTTCCACAATGGATATAAAAATATCCACTGGATCTTTGAAAAACATGACAGCCAAAATGCTACCTATCAATTTTCTCAATTAATGTGAATGGCTTAATTGTCCTTTACACAGGCACAGGTTGGCTGATTAGATACAAAAACTCAGGCCAGGTATCTGTTGCCTATAAGAAACTCATCTTACATCACAAGATAAAAAAAAAAAGTCTCAGGGTGAAGGGATGGACATCTATAATATAGGCAAATGGAAATCAGAAAAAAGCAGGGGTTGCAATTTTATTTGCAGATACAATAGCTTTTAAACCAACAAAGGGAGGGAAAGACAAGGATGGACAACACAAATTTGTCAAGGAAAACACTCATTGGAAGAGATTTCCATAAATTAACATTTATTCACCCTACCTCAATGATCCTCAATTTATAAAGAAAACCCTAATGGATATGAACAATGTGATATCTTCCTAAACTATAATAGTTAGAGATTTAACACCCTTTTGTCAGTTCTGGATAGATCCCCCAAGAAGAAACTAAACAAAGAAAAATAGACTTAAACGTGACCCTAGAGAAAATGGACTTAACAGACATCTACAGAACATTTCATTCTAATAAAACTGAATACACAGAAGTGGCGCCCGCAGTTCAGTGAGAAGGGTGCCAGCCATATACACTGACTGGTGGGTTTGAATCCAGCAAAGGCCAGCTAAAAATACAATGACAACAGCAACAACAACTAAAATAGGCAGGCATTGTGCTTGGCAACTGTAGTTCCAGCTACTAGGGAGCTTGAGGCAAGAGAATTGCTTAAGCCAAAGAGTTTGAGGTTGCTGTGAGCTGTGATGCCATAGCACTCTACCTAGGGTGACAGCTTGAGAGTATCTCAAAAAAAAAAAAAAATAAAAGTATCTGTGGTGAAAAAACAATTTTCAGGCTCAGTGCCCGTAGGTCAGTGGTTGGGGCACCAGCCACATACACTGAGGCAGGTGGGTTTGAACCCAGCCTGGGCCTGCTAAATAACAATGACAACTGCAATAAAAAAAATAGCTGGGAGTTGTGGCAGGTGCCTGTAGTCCCAGATACTTGGGAGGCTAAGGTAAGAGAATCACTTAAGCCCAAGAGTTAGAGGTTGCTGTGAGCTGTGATGCCACAGCACTCTACAAAAGGTGACATAGTGAGACTCTGTCTCAAAAACAAACAAACAAAAACTGAACACACATTTTTCTCATCAGCATATGGATCATCCTCCAAAACTGATCATATCTTAGGACACAAGTCTAATCTCAAAAAATTTAAAGGAATAGAAATTATTCTTTGTATCTTCTCAGACCATCATGGGATAAAAGTTGAACTCAATAGTAATATAAATCTTCATACTCAAACAAAGTCATGGAAACTAAATAACCTTAGGCTGAATGATAGCTTGGCCAAAGATGAGATTAAGAAGCAAATCTTGAAATTTTTGGAACAAAATGATGATGAGGATACAAATATCAAAACCTGTGGGACACTGCAAAGGCATTTCTAAGAGGGAAATTTATAGCATTGGAAGCCTTCATCAAGAAAACAGAAAGAGAGAAGCCAATAACCTAATGGGTCATCTCAAGCAGCTGGAAAAGGAAGAACAATCCAACCCCAAAGCCAGCAGAAGTAAAGAAATAACCAAAATTAGAGCAGAATTAAATGAGATTGAAAACAAAAGAATCATTCAGAAGATCAATGAAACAAAATGTTGGTTCTTTGAAAAGATTAATAAAGTTGATAAACCTTTGGCTAGCTTAACTAGAAACAGAAAAGCAAAGTCTCCAATAATGTCAATCAGAAACGATAAAGGAGAAATAACAATAGATACCACAGAAATTCAAAAACCTTCGATGATTACTACAAAAAACTATTCTCAGAAATATGATAATCTGGAGGAAATAGACTAATACCTGGTAGCATGCCACCTTCCTACACTCAATCAGAAAGAATTAGAAAATTTGAATAGACCTATATCAAGCACTGAAATAGTACCAATTATATACAAAATTTCCCAAAAAAGAAAAGTCCAAGACCAGATGGCTTCACATGAGAATTCTACTAAACCTTCAAAGAAGAAATAGTACCTATGTTACATAACCTTTTCCAAAACATAGAAAAAGAAGGAATCCTCCCCAATACATTCTATGAAGCAAATATCACCTTAATCCTTAAACTAGGAAAGGACCCAACAAAGAAAGACAACTATAGACAAATATCATTAATGAATATTGATACAAAAATATTCAATAAGATCCTAGCAAACAGAATTCAACAATATATGAAAAAAATTATACACCATGATCAAGTTGGTTTTATTCCAGGGTCACAACATTGCTTGAACATACATAAATCTGTAAGTATAATACACCACATAAATAAAATAAAAAACAAAGACCACATAATTCTATCAATTGACACAGAAAAAACTTTTTATAATATCCAACATCCTTTCATGATCAGAACACTTAAGAAAATAGGCATAGATGGGATGTTTCTTAAACTGATAGAGGCCATCTACAGCAAAACCACAGCCAATATCATATTGAATGGAATAAAATTGAAAACATTTCCCCTCAGATCTGGAACGAGACAAGGATGCCCTTTGTCACCATTGCTATTCAACATAGTAATGGAAGTCCTAGCCATTGCAATCAGGCAAGAGGATGGATCATGGTATTCAAATGGGGTCAGAGGAGGTCTAACTCTCACTCTTCACGAATGACATGATTTTATACTTGGAAAACCCCAGGGATTCAACTACTAAGTTCTTAGAAGGCTTCAAGGAATATAGCAGTGTCTCAGAATACAAAGTAAATACTTACAAATCCATAGCTTTTATATATACCAACAATAATCAAGCTGAAAATATAGTCAAGGACTCTGTTCCTTTTAAAGTAGTGCCAAAGAAGGTGAAATATCGAGGGATTTCTCTAACAAAGGATGTGAAAGATCTCTAGAATGAGAAGTATGAAACCCTGAGAAAAGAAATAGCTGAAGATGTTAACAAATGGAAAAACATACCATGCCCATGGCTAGGAAGAATCAACATTGTTAAAACGTCCACACCAGCCAAAACAATCTACAGATTTAATTTAATCCCTATCAAAACACCACTGTTGTACTTCAGGTTCTACTATAAATCTATAGTGATCAAAACAGCGTGGTACTGTCACAAAATAGAGATGTAGATACATGGAACAGAATAGAGAACCTAGAGATGAACCCAGTTACTTAACAACATTTGATCTTTGATAAGCCTATCAAAGACATTCAATGTGGGAAAGATTCCCTATTTAACAAATAGGGTGAACTGGCTGGTGACCTGTAGAAGACTGAAACTGGACTCTCACCTTTCAGCACTAACAAAAATTGATTCTCACTGGATAAAGGTTTGAAAGTTAAGACATGAAACTATAAAAATACTAGAAGAGACTGCAGGGAAAATGCTTAAAGATATTCACCTGGAAAAATATTTTATGAGGAGGACCCCTCCCCCTCAGCAATTGAAGCAACACCAAAAATATTATATCCAGTAATCAGATCAAGTAATATATTAATCAGAAGCTAAAAAGCTTCTCCACAGCTAAGGGAACTATAAGTAAAGCAAACAGACAACCCTCTTTATGGGAGAAGATTTTTGCAGGTTATGTTTCCAACAAAGATCTGATAACTAGAATCCATAGAGAACTCAAACTAATCAATAGGAAAGGAACAAACAATGCTATTTCTCTGTGGGTAAGAGACCCAAACAGAAACTTCTCTGGCCTACAAACGCATGAAAAAATGCTCATTATCTTTAATCATCAGAGAAATTCAAATTAAAACCACTCTGAGATATCATCTAACCTCATTAAGATTATCCCACATTACAAAATCCCCAAACTGCATATGTTTGCATGGATGTGGTGAGAAAGGAGCACTTCTACACTGCTAGTGGGACTGCAAACTAATACAGCTCTTTTGGAAAGACGTATGGAGAATTCTCAAGGAACTAAAAGTTGATGTACTGTTTGATCCCGCAATATATTTACTAGTTATCTACTCAGATAAACAAAAATCAGGGGTGGGCCTGTGGCTCAGTCGGTAAGGCGCCGGCCCCATATACCCAGGGTGGCGGGTTCAAACCCAACCCCGGCTGAAGTGCAACAAAAAAAATAGCCGGGCGTTGTGGCGGGCGCCTGTAGTCCCAGCTACTCCAGAGGCTGAGGCAGGAGAATCGCTTAAGCCCAGGAGTTGGAGGTTGCTGTGAGCTGTGTGATGCCATGGTACTCTACCAATGGCCATAAAGTGAGACTCTGTCTCTAAAAAAAAAAAAAAAAAAAAAAAGAAAGAAAAAATCAATTTACAACAAAGACATTTGCACCAGAATGTTTATTACAGCCCAATTCACAATTGCCAAGTTGTGGAAGCAGCCTAAATGCTTATCAACCCATGAATGGATAAACAAATTGTGGTCTATCCATCCATGGAATACTATGCAGCCATAAAAGAGGGAGACATTAAATGGTTTATGTTTACCTGGATGGAGCTAGAACATATCTTAGTAACGTATCTATCTCAAGAATGGAAAAAAGTATCCAATGTGCTCAATATTATTATGAAACCAATATAGATACACATCCATATTCATACGAATGATGAAATACAAAGACAGCCAAGAAAGAATGAGGGGAGAAGAAGGGGAGAGGGAAGAGTGAGGGGCGTGTAGATATTTGGTGGAATTTTATCTAACATTCACAATGCAAGGGTACATCTCAAAACAGCTAAGAGTATGTCATGAATGCTTTATAAAAATAAGTGAGGTGATGGTTATGTTATTCAGTTTGATTTAAACATTCCACATTGTATATCAAGTCATCACATTGTACCCCATAAATATATACTTATGATTTAATAAAAATTAAGTTAAAAAACAAAGAAAAGAAAGTATTGCAACTGGATCATTTGTCAAGTGTCAAGTCTGATCCTTATTGTTCTTTTGCCAGAGCTCTGATAAAGAAGAATGCCAGATGTTGTACTTCTGTATTGCATAGAGCCTGAATTGAGAGAAACAGAACACAGCAAGCCTAACTGTAATATTTAACTATTTTTGAAAACCCACCACCTAAACATACCAGAAGTAACGTATTTTTAAAATTGTGACAAAGTCTAATGTCTCTCAAACGCACAAAGGAATTCTGCCTGGGTGATTCCAAATAAAGCAAACTGTCAGATAAAACAAACAAACAAAAGAAAGATTCAATAGATGGTGGTGTAATCAGGACCTAAAATATGTATATTTCCAGCAATAAATGTAGATGGTGAAGCCAGGCATGGTAGCTCACACCTATAATCCTAGCATTTTGGGAGGCCCAGGTGGGAGGATCACTTGAAGCTTGAGCAAGAATGAGACCTCCCCATCTCCACTAAAAAGAGAAGAAAATTAGCCGTGTGTATGCCACATGCACACCTGTCACCCAGCTACTCCAGAAGCTGAGGCAGGAGGATCCCTTAAGCCCAAGAGTTTGAGGTTGCTGTGAGCCATGACACCACAGCACTATATCCAGCATGACAGAGTGAGACTCTGTCTCAAAAAAAAAGAAAAAAAAAAAGTGGATGGTGAAGTAGCTTGCCGGGTTATTTCTGTATTAGAAGTGACAGAATTGGCAAAAAAATTGAGAATATAAACAAAAACAAATGTTCTCTGCTGTCCAATCTGTTGTAACTGTTTTGACCATAGATGTTTAAATATTTTCTTTAGCAGCTTCACTTAATTTTTAAACTGTTTTAATGTCTATCTATCAAAATACTTATTCTTTCATTAATCTTTTAAAAAATCTATTTTATCGTTTCTATCTAGATGATAATTTTGAATTTTAAAAGTAAATCCTGGCTCGGCTCCCGCACAGTGGTTATGGTACCAACCACACATACACTGAGGCTGGTGGGTCCGAACGCAGACCAGGCCAGCTAAACATCAATGACAATTGCAACAAAAAATAGCCAGGCATTGTGGCAGGCGCCTATAGTCCCAGCTACTTGGGAAGCTGAGGCAAGAGAATCGCTTAAGCCCAAGAGTTGGAAGTTGCTGTGAGCTGTGATGCCACAGCACTCTATCCAGGGTGACACAGTGAGACTGTCTCCAAAAAAAAAAAGTAAATTCTAAAAATGAAACAGGTAACATAATGTAATAATAGTAACAGCAATAATAATGATGATGCAAATAAAACACAATTCAGAACTTCAGCAGTTTGATGTCTTTATTTATACGCCTGAAATCCATTTTAGGGTTTACTAGGGGAGGGAGATGCCTATTTCAACTAACATGGTAATTGAATCTTTCTGTATTTCATGATGTATTTGAAAAGGAATGTATTTGTTGGTTCTGCATTCAGAAATACATGTAATAAATAGATATCAATGATATAAGATACTTAGTTGAGCTGGGCCCTTTAAAGTGCACAAAACTGCTAAAATCGTGGCCTCACCGCCTAAGAAACATGTATGTTAGTACACGTAAGCCTCAGCCATCTGCAATCATTACTAGCCAAACTGGTTTGTGAGAGAAAGAGAAGATAAAATGAGGCATGAAGCAAACAACAGTAAACCCCATTTTCTACGTGTATTTAAGTTCTTAAAGTCTTGTAATAAGTGTGTGTTAAATAAAACCCTGAGTCCCTGCTCTGGCCCCACTACTTTCTCAGTACCAGTAAGTTCCACCTGAGTCTAGAGATATGTGCTGTTTTTATCAGGATCAACATGTTCGGGTTGTCCAATTTCCATTTAAGTAAAACCATTGCCAGATGAATGGGGCATCAGAGAGAGATGTGATTAATCACATAGAGAATCAATACTGTAGGATTGCCCACTTTGCATACATAAAATGTTCAACTAGTTAGATATGCATGTATGGATGGCAACAGAAAGGTTTGGGCAATCCTATCTAGGATCAATGAATTAAGCATTCAGTGACCATAAAAGTCCTGAGCTAGAACTCAACGATGCTTGCTTGTGTTGTAAGGTTGCACTTGACCCTTCCTTCTCTGAACACTTGCAGGTTGAATCTGTTTGGAAACTCTGGAAATCAACCTGAGACTTCTCATACCAGGCCCAATCCACAGTGATGGCCCTTGGTAGAGAGCTGTGTGGCATCACAGCTCACAGCAACCTCCAACTCCTGGGTTTAAGCGATTCTCTTGCCTCAGCCTCCCGAGTAGCTGGGACTACAGGGAGGGGGAGAAAGTGAAAGAGAAGGAGAAAGCAATTCATGTACCACTATGGGGCCCTCTGAAGGTTATGCTGTGGTCGTTCACCCTTACCCCAACAAGATTCCTGCATGTTATCTTAGGTATTTTTAGGAAGGTTTGGCTTAGGTAAGTTCTATGATTTCATATTGGATTTCATTCTTATTTTCTGTAGTTAAATGATTATTTAATAAAACTATATAATTTGAAAAGGCTGCCTCTGGTCCGTTTCCCCATATGTTGGTGAAGGCCCGCAGGATAATTGTGGTCTAATTCACTGTAGGTCTAGACCAGTGCTTTTCAACTTTTTTTTTTTTTTTTTAATCTCACAGCACACTTGAACCTGTAGTTAAACTTCCACACCACAGTTAAATTATGTTGATTAAAAAAGGTAAAAAAAAAAAAATGAATAAACTTACTGTACACTGAACTTCTTTTGAAAATAATTTAATTAATGATTTTAAAAATTGTCATGGCACACCTACAATCCTCTGCAGGCACACACTCCTAGACTTGTATAGCTTTGCAAGTGCCTCCTGGGTCCCAGAATTGCTCACCTTTCCCTGAAGAGGGGACGTTAACGCAGCAGCTACTGAATGTGTTTCTTTGGCCTGATCTCTAACTCCCACTGGACATAAGAGGACGAAACAGAAGAGGTTCTGGATTATCATTCGGGCTTCAGCCAGAGCTGCTTTCTCCGCACTCATTTCCTCCTGTCTCCCTGGGGTATTTGGATTTTTGATGCTTATCTAGTGCTGTCAAATGCTAGAACACCAGGGCAGATGGACCAGACCCAAATCCCCACTGTGTTTTAATCACAATTAATACTCAATCCTTCCCGTTTACTCTGGATACCTAGAATCTATAAACCTATAACATTGGGTAAATATGAAGTAGTTGGACCAACAATGGCAAAGAATGTGACCAGACAACACATTGCAAAGAGAGTACTGACAGGGCACTGAGGGAACTCTGAGCCAGAGGTTACACTCCAGAGAGGGATCACTGCATCCCAGGGCTTTTCAGCTTCATAATTAGGGGACACCAGCTCCTCCTTCAGAGACTGAAGCCTCACAGCAGTGTTATAGGACAGAGCCGTGGACTCTGCAAAACAACCCCATCTTCCTCCCTGGGATGTCGGCCTGCAGGGACTAGTCTTGACTTCTCTTAGAGATAAATAGCATATGGATACTTTGCCACAATCAGACAGTGATTCATGGGGAGGATGATATTTGATCTAAACTTGCAGGAATACATAGAGTTTCAAAGTCAGACAGTGAAGGAAGGAATATTCTAGAGAAAAGCTCAAGTATTCAAGACATTAGAAGCAGTTTAAAAGATCAGGGAAATAAATTCAACATAAGTACCAGGCATCTTTGACAGTCAGGTGAAGGTTTTAGGCCTCATTTATGCAGTTCTGCAGGAATTGTCGGCACATAGTATTAAAGAATTCAAGAAGAAGATATGAGAGTAGAGGGGACAAAGAGATTATAAAACAAAGGTCTGAAGTCAAATAGTGGCAATGGGCATAGAAAGCAAGTGGCTTACAACTCATTCGACTGAAGCACTGATCGTCAACAGGGACAGGTGTATATTAAGATAAGGAAGTCAAACATGATTATTTTCAATTAATCTCTAGAAACAAGAGCTCTACATATAAAAGTTATGCAAAATAAGCCCAAAATATAAAAAGCAAATCAATTTTTTGAAGGAGAATCAATAAACCCACAGTTACTTGAGGATTTATGTAAACCAAAGCTGAGATAAACAGATTTATTTGGTACAAAAAGTGATCATTAGGGTTACTTTTCCGGATTTTCTTTAGAATAACTTTTTAAGTTTTTTTAAATGTTTATATATTTGTTTTGAGACAGAGTCTCACTCTGTCTCCTGAGTAGAATGTATGTTGTCATAGCTCACAGCTACCTCAAACTCTTGGGCTCAATCGATCCTTCTGCCTCAGCTTCCGGAGTAGCTGGGATGACAGGCACTGGCTACCATGTCTGGCTAGTTTTTCTATTTTTAGTAGAGTCAGAGTCTCACTCTTTCTCAGGCTGGTCTTGAACTCCTGAGCTCAAGCAGTCCACCAACCTCAGGCTCCCAGAGTGGCAGGCTTACAGGCATGAGCCACAGTACCCTGCCAGAATAACTTTTTTTAAAATTTGAAGTTAACAGTCATTCAAAAAATCACCTAACCCTCTTCCAGAGTGGGGAGAAATATCTCCAATATAAATATTAAAAGTTTATTAAAGAAATAAGCTCAAATGGTATTCATAGTACTTATCTACTATTTTGTTTTTCAAGATAAGAGGGTTGGTATTCCTTTCTGAATTAAACAAAACAGGGTGCATTAATAATGTACAAAAACTTTATTGATTTATTAACAAAATAGAAGTACTGCTAAAGAAAGTATTCAGACAAATTCTGCCATATTTATTCAAATATTTCACATTTTATGCACTTCATCTAGAGGGTAATTTTGTATACTGTTTATTTTTGGCAGTCATTATGTAATCTGTGGCATCACTAGGTCCCTATTTGCAAATGTTCTTTCCATCATTTACACTCTGTTGAAATGCCTGTGTCCACCTAGTGCCAGGATCAGTTCATAGCCCGTGAAGCCACACGTCATGTCTCCTGTTCTCCTGGGGAAAGCTTCACTGCAGCACAGCCACCCTCATTTGTGCACCTGAGGCACACCTACACCACGTGTCTGTGGCAGCTTAGGAGTTACAATCCCAGAATTGAGGCGTTACAACAGAAATCACACAGCCCCAAAGACTACAACACTGCTACTCGCCAGCCCCAGAGGAGAAAACGCTGGCTAACTCCTGACCTAGAATTATTTTTTTTCTTCTTTATACAGAAAAATTTTTTAAATCTCTCTTTTAAGAGAGCTGCAAAAGTCATGGATTCTCACTCTTTCTATCAGTTTGCAAATTTGTTCTCTTAATAAAATTAAACACCCATCATCGTGGTAATTTTAAATATTGCTTCTATACTGTACAATGCTTTTGCTATCTGATAAAGTCACCTAGGCTTCTCTGAAATTCTAGAACATATTACTTTATGATATAAAAATACTCATCTTACTTTTTTATAAACCATTTTATTTTTAAAGTGTGAGTGACTCAATTCTAACTTATTAAGATTTTCAATAAAGAGTTACATTCATTTTCTTCACAAAAGTTTACCAAACAGAATATGGAAGCACAATGTCATAATAAAAATGTTGAAGGACCATTTTTGTCCTCAGATTTCTTAGGAAATGATTACATTTGTGTTGAAAACTCTTATTGAGAGCCTCTCAGAACTTCTAAGAGCATAAACCCCCTTTGAGAGAATCCAAGGCCACTTATTTTATGCTAAATCCCACTCAGATTCTCAGAGAAGAGAGCTCTAAGAGGGTTACTATGTATTCATAAATACTCTTCATACCCAGAAGAATAACCAATCTTAAAAATTAAGAGTGTACAGTTGAAAAAAAAAACAAAAAAACAACATTCTCCCATCCTTACTGGAAACAGTGATGAATGAAAATCATTGCCTTAATTAGGCAGCTCAATAAACAAGTCCATGGAATGCTTAAAATATACATATTAGATTTTCTGGTTAAAAAAAAAGAAGTCAAGGGTGGAGAATATTAATTATTTAAGAAATTAATAAAATGCTATTGCGATGTACTCTTACCCCTTCTGTGTGGATGAAAAACATTTTTCTGTAGAGTTTTATATTATAAACTGAAAGTTCATTAAAGGCAAGTGAGGAATACTTTTATTAGTTCACTGTTATAGTCTCATTGGATAACAATATATTTGGCAAATAATATTTAATTAATCAATATTTACTAAGTAAATAAATGAGTGTGTGAATGGGCAGATGCACGCATACATGGATGTTTGAGTTTAGGCCCCTGGGGTTCTTTTTTTTTTTTTGAGACAGATTCTCACCATGTGGCCCTCAGTAGAGTGCTGTAGCATCAGCAACTCAAACTCTTGGACTTAAGTGATTCTCTTGCCTCAGCCTCCCAAGTAGCTGAGATTACAGGGGCCTGCCACAATGCCCGGCTATTTTTTTTGTTCAAGTTGTCATTGTTTAGCAGGCCCAGGCTGGGTTCAAACCTGCCAGCCTGGGTGTATGTGGCTGGCACCCTACCCACTGAGCTACAGGTACTGCCCCATACATGGATGTTTGAATGGATCAAATTTTCTTGTTTCTTGTTTTATTATATATTTGTCATGGTTTCTTTTGACCTATAAAGAACCATTGGTGTTTTGGGTGATGGGCGCACTTTTATCCCACTCAAGCATCACAATAGCTATCCATGTAACGAAAACATTTGTACCTCCTTAATATTTTGAAAGAATAATAAAAAAGAACCATCAGTGGTGACAACATAGATTTCTTTGTGGAATGTTCAAATACTGTGATGAAAGAAAGATCAAAAAGATGAAACATTCTCTCAACTTTGTATTGATTCTATTATAAAGTAAGATTTTCTGTAGTTCTAAACAATTATTTTGTATAATTATAACATAATTACATATTAACCAATTAGGATTGATTTGAAAGTTATACATGGGTTTTACTGGTCAGCAAAGAAGTATCATTTATGCTGGATGGATTTAATTATATTTAAAAGTAGTTTTTACATATGTTGACCTTAGTTTGCAAATAATACATACGGAAGATTAAGAGCATGGAATTAGGAACCACAAAGAACTGTGTTTTATTTTTTATTTTCATAGTTACCCAGTGTATAACTTTGGTAAGGAACTTATATCTTAATTTGTTCATTACGTAGAAGAGGGCTATTTTCTTATGAAGTAGTTGTAAGTTTTAAATGAGATGGAAGACAGGATAAGAGGAAGGATGGAAGGTGGGAAGAATATAAAGGAACTCAAAAGTGGAAAACAGAACCTAAAGTGGAGGAAAGATGAGATTAAAGTGAAAAAAAGAGGTTGTAGCCATTTTAATACTTTTCTGTATCACTTAAGTAATCAGGTGAATTGCTTGGAAGCCTCGTGTTTATTGTAATCAAGTTAACATTAAATATCAGGATTTCATGAGCTTAATCCCTGGGTCGGGAGTCACATGGCAGATCTATGCCCGGTGTTTCAAGGCCAAAGAGGAAGTTAAGCAATGGATACTGTATATCCTAAAGCAAATGGTGTGCTTGCTTAAAAATGCTACAATTCTAAGTGAGTCAGTAGTGAGAATTAAAAAATAAAATATTAATGAGGTTTAGTAAATTGACTTAATATACACAAAAAGCTGGTTCTTCGCCAGATGCCCCTGAATATAAAAAAGGGCATAAAGAAGATAATTGAGCTAATTAAAAAGATGCTCAATAAGAACTTTCGAGATACACACACACGAGGTGCAAAGTGGTCGATATTAATTGTTAAGGGAGCAATGAAAAAAAAAGCATAGGAAACCCTGAAAACAAAACTCCAGAGACATAGCATGACCTAACATGAGTTACATAAAGGTGAAGCGAACACAACAGAAGAAAAAGTTCAAGGAAGCCACGATTAAAGATGAAAAGTAAATTGCTTAGAATATGAAGACAAATAATTAGGTCCCTGACAGAGATAATGCTTCCATAATGAGCCCTTGGAGAAATTTATAGGAAACAGTGAAAACAGATACAGATATTTCACTAATTGAATTACTATTCCATGTTATCTTTGAGTACAGTGGGAGAAGTGATTGTCACATAAATTGTATGATAGAATTACAGATACATTTTTTTAAAGTGAAAGATATAACATTACCTTGGCACTCAGGAGTATAATTATGCCATTTGCAATTAATAAAAGATATTAAACAATGCAGATGGTTTTCTTTCCATGTAAAGAAAAATTGAAGGCAACGATAAGATCTCTAGTCCTTGATCCTTTAGAATGTAGTAATGTAAAATGCTGAAGTTATGAATTTAAAACAAGTAGCTGAAACAGGACATGCACTCCTTCTAAAATCAATTATAAAACTGGATATAATGTAAGAAGCAACAGTGTACAAATTTTGGAGAACAAACTGGCAGCACAGGACTTTGGTCTCATAAGGAAAGGGAGATCCGGCGCGGTCCTCACTACCACTTGGCTTTTCTGTCTCACTGCACTTTGCTGGATTTCAAGCAAGGGAGACCCAAAGGAACACAGAGGTCTCAGTGACTTTCACTGGTCTGCAGATGGAATCAGAACTGGGGGCTCCGGAGGCTGATGGAACCTGTGGGACAGAATACTAGGGAGAAATGAGCTATGCAAGGAAGATCCTCCAGAGCTCTGCAGAGGCCCCCGAGAGCCGTCATCAGCCAACAGCCAAGCTGCCCAGGTACAGAGAGAGACTCCTGGAGGCCTGGCAGAAATCAGCTGCTGGGAAGCTGTAAGCTAAATTAAAGTGGAAAACAGAATGGAACAGCAAAACGTTCGGAGAGTGTTGAATCCTCCGGGACTAGTTAATGGTTGAAAACTTTTAAATTAAGGGCCCTGGATCTTTCCAGGGGTGCCTCCATCATCTGGGCGGTGGGGAAGTATGGAATCTGGCAGTGAAGATGCCGATGTCTGCTGCCAGCCTGTCTCTTTTATTTCCTCCATTTTCTCTTCCCTCCCTCTGTTTCTGCTCCTCTTCCAGACACTCTCTGCAACATCATTCTCACTTTTTCCTTCTCCTGTGTTGTTCAAAAGTAAGATCTATCAACAACAAAGAAAAAGGAGGCTGAAAGGCACTTACAGGAGATGCCAGCTCGAAATTCCGAGTCCCATGGCATCTGGGTGCCAAAGAGCTTTTCATGCAGAAATATCCTAACATTGGCTAAAATTGAGATGGAGAGACATGGCCTGTTAAACTGGGGCGGTTTGAGAGGAGTATCCTAACTCCCTCTCCACAGCATGGCTTACTCTTATAACATTCAAGTTGGCAAAGTGTATTTATGTTATATGGGTCTGCTTTACATGGAAATTACATAAAAATTCATCCATCCGCATTTTTTTTACTTTATTCCTTTTTAAAAATCACTCCTTCATGTTTGTATGTTTTAGGAAATTTATCATGTCTTGTTTTGATACTAATTTTATTTCCTGCCTTTATCTACCTTTAATTTTATTTCCTGCCTTTATCTACCTTTAATTAAATTTATTTCCTGCCTTTATCTACCTTCACTCTCTACTTCTCCTTTTATAAATGCATTTTCATTTGAATATAATTAGGAGTTATTTTAGTTTGCCCTTAATATACTTAATTATTTCCAATGATTATAAAAATGTTTTAATGCCAAATGCCAATGAAATACAAAGGATGTACTAGACATGGTTTATCATGGTTCACAGTTAATTTAAATTTAGGTGACGAGCAAGACTAAAGAAAAATCAGATGTGTCTGCTGTTGTGGTAAGTGTACCTTATTATATTTTGGAAAATACACATTACCCTTTTAAATTCTCTTATGAATAGTTATGGAGATAACATCCAACCATTTTTATTAATCTCTTCCTGTAGATTTCAATATATTGACAAGATGTTAGCATTTTTACTTTCTTTATATTTCATCACCAATACAGAAAACTGTGTTGATTTACTTGAGCTGTTTTTTAAAGCTGCCATTATTTAAGTTTTGCTGGACAACATCTGAGCAGGTTTTGTTTTTTTGTTCTTATGAGCAAAATAACATTGAGGGCTGTGCTTCAAAACAAGCATGTGGTGATGTCTGTTAGCTGGGTGGGCCTTATATGTGCTTCACGCTTCCATTATCCCAGAGTTCAGATGTTTAAGGGAAGATAAAAAGCTCTCTTTTCTTTTCTTTCTTTCTTTCTCTCTTTCTCTCTCTCTCTCTTTCTTTCTTTCTCTTATACCTGACGAGACTATTCAGATTTAAGGAAGTATTTCTTAAGTTGTTCTTTGGCACTAAATAAAATATTGTGGAATTAAATAAAGTAGTTTTTTTTTGGGCAAGTGTATAGAAATATCCAAATTGATCCACACATTAAAAATTAAACCTACTACTAAAGGCAATTTTAGAAAAAAAGTTTCAGAAAAAAAAGTCTTGTAAAACCTACACATGATTTATTCTTTGTCAGCTTTAGACACTGAAGAATTTGATTAGAGCTGACCCAAATTCCTATCCTTGGATGTCCTGCCTGGATTCAGGCCTATAAAGTCCCTGCTCTAAAATTTACACTTTGCTTTCTTATTCTAGTTCTTGATGTTTTCATCAGCAGTACAATTTTATAGATGGATATATAAAGTCCCTGATTTTTCATGTCTCCTTGTATCTGTGACGTTTGGTTATATTTCCCCATCCTGACTCCTTGTTTGTCCAGGCCAACAACACTTAGACTCGTAAAAAATAATAATTATTCCAGAGTGAGAGCAAGATGGCGGCCAAATAACAGCTTCCCTGCAACTGGGCACCATGAGTCTGGGGAGATAAGACTCCAGGCATCTCTAGCTGTGGGATCTGCCTATAATCATCCCTTTGAGAATACAGGGAGTCAGCGAGAGACTTCTGGACCCCAAAAGGAGGACAAAAACAGTGGAAAACTGGCAAGTGGTTGCGCGTGTTCGATCGGTCTAATCCTGCCGGGGAGCTGTAAGTACAGCAACAATGAGACTGCAAACAAGAAAGGCCTTACCTGTGAACTGTTTTGGTGTTTTTGGACTTGGCACTCAGTTGAACTGCCTTGGGGAGAGCTTGAGCAGGAGTGCGGAGAACTTTGGGTGTTGTCTAGGGCCCCAGACTGAGCCACTGAGCTGGACGGAGCTAATAGTATTTGGCTCTGGGCCACAGGGAGCCATTGTGAGAGAACTGCCCTGGCAAGCTCCGCCCTCAGGGTCACAGAGTAAGGATCAGGCGGGAGCTAGTAACCTAGTGACTGAGCAGCCTAAAGGCAAGGAATGACCCGCCTTCCAGCCTTAACCCTTATGGGCAGAGTGAGACCCGTTTTGGCACACTGGGTAAGTGGATAGCCATTTCAGCAGTGATCCCAATGACAAGCACTTTCCTTGGAAAGCTTATGCTTAGCCATGTTTAGAAGTTTAAAGTGCCTTTTAAGAGGGCTGAAGAGAGATTTAGGGTCTCCACCCTGTGGGGTTTGAAAAATCAGCAGAGGCCTTCAGTTGTATCAGCATTGTGATTAACATCTCATACCTCAGAAGACCACCTGTTGTCCAGACAATATTCAACAAGATATATATACTGCTTTGTTTTTGGTCGTTTTTTTTTGTTGTTAGTTTGTTTGGTTTTCGTTTATTTTGTCTTTGTTGTTTTGTTTTTTAATTTCAACCTTTTCCATACAGATTTTTCTTTTCTTTTTTTTCTTTTTCTTTCTTTTCTTTCTCCATTTGTCTAGTGTAAATACAATTTCATATTTCTGCCTTTTTCAATAATTAGAACTTCATTTTTGCTAGTGCTTCTACGTCTATTATTTGGTATTTCACCCAATTTTATCCCGGAGAGTTTTCTGTTCTCTTGTTTTGGTTTGATTTAAAGCATTTTTGTCTTTCTTCTCTACTTGGTAGAGGTGGGGTACTGTGTCTGATTAGCTTAGCAAAGAGCTGCTGACCTCAAGAAAAACACCCAACCAGGCACCACCAGAGGTTGAGGTTTTTTTAAGGTTGTGTCAAAGTACCCTACTGTACACCTATATTGCTCTGTCTCCCTCGTTTTGTGCCTCTCTTCTTTTTGTCAATATTGCCATTTACCAACCCCCTCTCCTTTCTCTATTTTCTTTTCTTTCTTTCTTTCTTTTTCTTTCTTCTATCCCTTCTTGCTCTTCAACCTTCTCATCCTGTACCAAAAAGACTTATCGAAACCTTAGTCCACAGGCACGTGAACTTAAAGAGCAAGAGGAAGTGAAAGGAAAATTAGGGTAAGGAAACAGATAAAAGAAATCACTCAAGAGGAAGAATCAGCAGAAAACTCCAGGCAACATGAAGAACCAGTCCAGAGCAACCCCTCCAAGGGACCATAAGGTAGCTACTGCAGAGGATTCCACCTATAAATAAATGTTAGGAATAACAGAAAGGGAATTTAAAATACACATGATGAAAACAATGAAGGAAATGATTTAAACAATGAAGGAAACTGCTAATAAAGTGGAAAGTAACCAAAAGGAAATCCAAAAACAGAATCAAATAAGAGATGAATGATATGAAGAATATAGAAAGGATATAGAGGAGCTGAAGGAACTGAAGCAATCAATTAGGGAACTTAAAGATGCAATGGAAAGTATCAGCAAAAGTTTAGACCATGTAGAAGAAAGAATTTTGGAGGTAGAGGACAAAGTTCTTGAGATAACTCAGATAGTTAAAGAGGCAGAAAAGAAGAGAGAGAAAGCAGAACATTCATTGTCAGAATTATGGGACTTTATGAAGCATTCCAACATATGAGTTATAGAAATCCCAGAAGGGGAAGAAGAATGCCCCAGAGGAATGGAAGCCATACTAGAGAATATTATAAAAGAAAATTTCCCAAATATCACCAAAGATTCTGACACACTGCTTTCAGAGGGATATCGGACCCCAGGTCGCCTCAACTCTAACCAAGCTTCTACAAGACACATTGTGATGAACCTGTCCAAAGTCAAGACAAAAGAAAAGATTCTGCAAGCTGCGAGGTGTAAATGCCAGTTGACCTACGGAAGCAAATCCATGGGAGTGACTGCAGACTTCTCTAATGAAACTTTCCAAGCAAGAAGACAGTGGTCATCTACCTTTAATCTACTTAAACAGAACAATTTCCAGCCCAGAATTCTATACCCTGCTAAGCTAAGCTTTAAAATTGACAGAGAAATCACATCATTTATGGATAAACAAACATTGAAGAAATTGGCCACAACAAGACAAGCTCTATAGGAAATAATTCAACCTGTTCTACACACTGACCATGACAATGGATCAGCAGCAAAGTAAGAACTCAGAAATTAAAGGACAGACCTAACTTCCACACTGATGCAAAAGATAAAACTAAGCAATGGACTCTCACAAAATAAGATAATAAAATACTACCACACTTATCAATTATCTCAGTAAATGATAATGGCTTGAATTCCCCACTGAAGAGACATAGATTGGGTGACTGGATTAAAAAATATAAGCCATCCATTTGCTGTCTGCAAGAAACACACCTGGCTTCAAAAGACAAATTAAAACTCCGAGAAAAGGGATGGAAGACAATTTTTCAGGCAATGGAATTCAGAATCCATTGCAATCTTATTTTCAGATACAACTAAAGTCAAAGAAGACAAAGATGGTCACTTTATATTGGTCAAGGGAAAAATACAAGAAGACGTTTCAATTCTAAATATTTATGCACCCAATTTAAATGCTCCCAGATTCTTGAAATTGACCCTACTTCATCTGAGCAATATGATACCCAATAATACCATAATAAAAGGGGACTTTAACACTCCTCTTACAGAGCTGGACAGATCCTTTAAACAGAAATTAAACAAATATATAAGAGATTTAAATGAGACCCTAGAACAACTGTGCTTGATAGACGCATATAGAACACTCCATCCCAAAGATAAAGAATATACATTCTTCTCATCACCCCATGGAACATTCTCCAAAATTGATCATATCATGGGACACAAAACAAATATCAACAGAATAAAAATAATTGAAATTTTACCTTGTATCTTCTCAGACCATAAGGCACTAAAGGTGGAACTCAACTCTAACAAAAATGTTCGACCCCATACAAAGGCATGGAAATTAAACAACCTTCTGTTGAATAACAGATGGGTGCAGGAAAAAATAAAACAGGAAATCATTAATTTCCTTGAGCTTAACAACAATGAAGACACAAGCTACCAAAACCTGTGGGATAGGGCAAAAGCAGTTTTGAGAGGAAAATTTATAGCTGTAGATGCCTACATTCGAAAACCAGAAAGAGAGTGCATCAACAAACTCACGAGCCACCTTATGGAATTGGAAAAAGAAGAACAATCTAAGCCTAAACCCAGTAGAAGAAAAGAAATATCCAAAATCAAATCAAAGATCAATGAAATGGAAAACAAAAGAATCATTCAGAAAATTAATGAAACAAGGAGTTGTTTTTTTTTTAAATAAATAAAATGGATAAACTATTGGCCAGACTAACTAGAAATAGAAAAGTAAAATCTTTTGTAACCTCAATCAGAAATGACAAAGGGGAAATAACAACCTATCCCACAGAGAAACAAGAGATCATCTCTGAATACTACCAGAAATTCTATGCCCAGAAATTTGACAATTTGAAGGAAATGGATCAATGTTTGGAATCACATCCTCTCCCTAGACTTAGCCAGGAAGAAATAGAGCTTCTGAACAGACCAATTTCAAGCACTGAGATTAAAGAAACAATAAAAAAATCTTCCAACTAAAAAATGCCCTGGTCCAGATGGCTTCACACCAGAATTCTATCAATCTTTTAAGGAAAAGCTTATTCCTGGACTGCAGAAATTGTTTCAAAAAATTGAGGAGGAAGGAATCTTCCCCAACATGTTCTATGAAGCAAACATCACTCTGATACCAAAACCAGGAAAAGATCCAAACAAAAAGGAGAATTTCAGACCAATTTCACACATGAATATAGATGCAAAAATTCTCAACAAAATCCTAGCCAATAGATTACAGCTTATCATCAAAAAAGTCATTCATCATGATCAAGTAGGTTTCATCCCAGGGATGCAAGGCTAGTTTAACATACATAAGTCCATAAATGTTATCCACCGTAGTAACAGAGGCAAAAATAAAGATCATATGATCCTGTCAATAGATACAGAAAAAGCATTCAATAAAATCCAGCATCCTTTTCTGATTAGAACACTGAAGAGTATAGGCATAGATGGCACATTTCTAAAACTGATTGAAGCTATCTATGACAAACCCACAGCTAACATTTTACTAAATGGAGTAAAACTGAAAGCTTTTCCTCTTAGAACTAGAACCAGACAAGGTTGTCCTCTGTCACCTTTACTATTCAACATAGTGCTGGAAGTTCTAGCCAATATAATTAGGCAAGACAAGGAAATAAAGGGAATCCAAATGGGAGCAGAGGACGTCAAACTCTCCCTCTTTGCTGATGACACGATCTTATACTTAGAGAATCCCAAAGACTCAACCATAAGACTCCTAGAAGTCATCAAAAAATACAGTAATGTTTCAGGATATAAAATCAATGTCCATAATCAGTAGCCTTTGTATACCCCAATAACAGTCAAGATGAGAAGCTAATTAAGGACACAACTTCTTTCACCATAGGTTCAAAGAAAATGAAATACCTAGAAATATATCTAACGAAGGAGGTGAAGGACCTCTATAAAGAAAATTATGAAATCCTCAGAAAGGAAATAGCAGAGGATATTAACAAATGGAAGAACATACCATGCACATGGATGGGAAGAATCACATTGTTAAGCAATCTACCTATTCAATGCCATTCCTATTAAAATACCAACATCATACTTTCAAGATTTGGAAAAAATAATTCTGCATTTTGTATGGAACCAGAAAAAGACCCATATAGCTAAGGCAGTTCTTAGTAATAAAAATAAAGCTGGGGGCATCACCATACCGGATTTTAGGCTGTACTACAAAGCCATAGTGGTCAAGACAGCATGGTACTGGCACAAAAACAGAGACATAGACACTTGGAATCGAATAGAAAACCAAGAAATGAAACTAACATCTTACAACCACCTAATCTTTGATAAATCAAACAAGAACATACTTTGGGGGAAAGACTCCATATTCAATAAATGGTGTTGTGAGAACTGGATATCCACTTGTAAAAGACTGAAACTGGACCCACACCTTTCTCCACTCACAAAAATTGATTCAAGATGGATAAAGGACTTAAATTTAAGGCATGAAACAATAAAAATCCTCAAGGAAGGCATAAGAAAAACACTGGAAGATACTGGCCTGGGGAAAGACTTCATGAAGAAGACTGCCATGGCAATCGCAACAACAACAACAAAAATAAACAAATGGACCTTCATTAAACTGAAAAGCTTCTGTACAGCTGAGACAACAACCAAAGCAAAGAGACAACCTACACAATGGGAAAGGATATTTGCATATTTTGAATCAGACAAAAGCTTGATAACTAGGATCTATAGAGAACTCAAATTAATCCACATGAAAAAGCCAACAATCCCATATATCAATGGGCAAGAGACATGAATGAAAACTTCTCTAAAGAAGACAGATGAATGGCTAAGAAGCATATGAAAAAATGTTCATCATCCCTATCTATTAGAGAAATGCAAATCAAAACCACCCTGAGATACCATCTAACCCCAGCCAGAATGGCCCACATCACAAAATCTCAAAACTGCAGATGCTGGTGTGGATGTGGAGAGAAGGGAACACTTTTACACTGCTGGTGTACTGCAAACTAGTACAACCCTTTTGGAAGGAAGTATGGAGATATCTCAAAGCACTCAAGCTAGACCTCCCATTTGATCCTGCAATCCCATTACTGGGCATCTACCCAGAAGGAAAAAAATCCTTTTTATCATAAGGACACTTGTACTAGACTGTTTATTGCAGCTCAATTTACAATCGCCAAAATGTGGAAACAGCTTAAATGCCCACTAACCCAGGAATGGATTAACAAGCTGCGGTATATGTACACCGTGGAATACTATTCAGCCATTTTAAAAAATGGAGACTTTACATCCTTTGCGTTAACCTGGATGGAACTGGAAGACATTGTTCTTAGTAAAGCATCACAACAATGGAGAAGCATGAATCCTATGTACTCAATCTTGTTATGAGGACAATTAATGACAATTAAGGTCATGGTAGGGGTGGGGGAAGGGGAGAGCAGAGAGAGAAAGAAGGAGGGAGGGGTGGGAAAAGGAAGGAAAAGGAAGAGCAGAGAGAGGGAAAGAGGGAGTGGGGTGGGGCCTTGGTGTGTGCCACACCTTTTGGGGGCAAGACAGGATTGCAAGAGGGACTTTACCTAACAAATGCAATCAATATAACCTGGCTTATTGTACCCTCAATGAATCCCCAACAATAAAAAAATAATAATAATAATTAGTATTATTCTAAGCCTTCAAGCAACATCTTGAAGGAAATAAAGGGAATAGCCCTGCTCAGATCTATCTATATATCTTTAGAGGGAGACAGATTTCTTATCAGAAAAAGCCTACTTTGTTTTCTCAATAAACTATTCCCTGTTCCTCAATTTTGTTTCATTATTCCACCACAGGGAATGCTAAATATTAGGATATTAATCTTATAATTAAATAAGAATCTAACATTTCTTATGTTATGAAGACCTGTATTCAACTTGGGTGCCTGGAAAATGCAGCTGGTAGATGAAAACTGTGAACAAAGCACAGGAGAAGGCTTGTAAGCAGAGAGACGAGTGTGTATCTGAGAGTGGCAGCAGAGTCAGCCTGGGGCCAGGACAGCAATTCCTGCCCTTCCCACTGGGACAATAAGAGGGAAGGACGTTCGCGTGAGACTTCAATCCTCAGACGAGCAGGTGTTAGGAGGATTGTAGGTACAGTTTCCCTGTGCTACCACTAATTTTTTCTCATGGTCAAGTCTTTCTTTAAAATATTTTGTTCATACTTGCAAATATGCTAATGGGCTGAGCTGAAACATTGGGTCTGGTTCTGAAAGTGCTCTCGCAGACTTCTTTTCATCTCCCTGCAAGCCAATTCCCACACACTAGAGTTGTCTCTCATGCATCTTGGGGGCGTGCACACTTCATGAGCTATTTAGTCAGCTGCACTAACTCACATATTCATACCAGATGAAACTTTAGGAAAAGGGAATAAAATATTTGAGAAAGGTTTCTACTAAAGAGCTCACTTACTAAGAGGACGGGCTCATGAGACTGTATTTGAACACCACCACTATCACCACCTCACACACACAAACACACACACAGAGCACAGTGTCAACACAGTATTTTATTTCATGGCATATTGAACAATAGAGTTAATCTGAGTATAAAGCATGAGTTTTCACACAAGCCCAGGCAAGCTGTTAGAATTGAGCAGTGGTTCCACCCGTCTAAACACTGATGCATCAAATAGCTTCCATGCCTCTAAACTGTTACCATATGTTTTAGAAATACAAAGGATCATGAATGAAGACCAGAAGTGGAAAACTTTAGTAGATTTAAGACATTTTCATAAAATGCTGGTTATTATGAAAATTATGATACATACCTTAATTAATGTCTAGGACTAATGCATCTTCTTTGCTGAATTATTATGTAAGGTGATTTTTAGAGATGGGAAATGATATTCAGACAGTAAGATATAGTGACTCAGAATTCCAACTGAATAGAATGCTGTAACATGAATAATACCTGCCTCTTTTGAAATTCTTTGGTTTAAATGCTCTGTACTACAATTAAAAGTCAATGAAACCAAATAACATATATATTTTTCACATGACTTATGTTCGCTTTTCCATACCATGTATGATTTAAAAAATCCAATACCCTACATCCAACAGTTGCTAATAAACACCCAATTATTTCTCAATTTAGCTAAAGAGTGAGGCAATTACATAATTCCATAATCTCATATAATTTTGAAATAACAGAATTGCCCATTTAACTGGTAATTGTTTCATTCATTCACTTTTACATAGTACCATATTTTACAAAAATCTACAATTGCACTTTTATTGCAGTAGCACAATAGGGTTCTAATATTGTTGTAAATTAAGTCATAAAATGTTACACAGGCAAAAAGAAACCTTTACATTTTTAACTATGATATTACATGTGGTACACATTTTCCTTCTTGTTATACAGTTCAGATAGAATAATTAGAATTACCACCAGGCCACTTGCTTTGGGAGGAAACACCAAACTATGACTGCCGCTTAGCTGGCAATAATCCAGCACTAGTTACATTCATTAGAAGAACTGTTGTGCAGATTCTGCTTACAATAATTGTAATTCTGAGAGGGTTTAAGTTATTAAAAGAGGGATCACCTAAACCTTCATCTAACCTTCTGATTTATCAAACTATCTTACACAATATCTTTATTTCTGGCTCCTAAAGAGGTATATGTCTATGAAGGTATGTATTCTAAGATGGTATGTATAGGTATTTATGCAGGGACAGTTATAAGTTTATATTTACGATTGCAATTTATAATATTAGACTTCAGTTTTTGAGTGTTTATTCTGTCAAAGTGTTTTACTTGACTTGATTGATTTGACTCTTATAACCATTATATGTAGAAGGTGTATTATCCCCATTTTACAGATGAAAAAACCAAGATACAGAAATATTAATTTTCTTAGTGTTATTTAGTTATAAATGGCAGAATTAAGATTTGAATTCAGGCAGTCTGGCTTCATAAAGCCATTATAGCATAATGGAAAAATGTACAGAAATTGGACTCCATAAATTTAAATTCTACACCAGGCAAATGTCAATCAGCATTGATTAGGTCCTTGGGAAAAGCATTTAACCCTTATGATCTTCAGTTTCATAGCTATGCCAAGGGGAAGATGTTGAGCCACACAAGTGCTTAAATTGAATTTTCTTTTGTTGTAAGAACGTGTGTTATACTTGACATAAAGCCCATGTTTTATCTTCATTTTTAGGAAATGTAGTTAATATAATAGATTTATTTCCAATATTTTATGTAGAGATATAAAATAGGGCACATATCTTGACTCTCTGGACCATGTGGTTATGATCCACAGTCCATGCAGGCACCTGATGCAACTCTGAATTTGTTAGCTAGTGCTGACACAGATGTTGCCACTGGTCACCACAAATCAGTATCTTCTGCCTCTCTTTAAAGAAAACAGTCAGCACAGAAGTAGCCCCTCTCTCTTAGAATCTGTCCTACTAGAAATAGGTTGCAACCACTCTCATGGTCAGTAGATGAAGATTGTACATCTTAATGGAGGGAAAAAGGAAACTTAATCATACGGAGGTTTGAGAATTCTTGGAGTCACAGAGGCATTAAAATAAAATGGACATTGGGGGCTTAAACACAAGAAAGGAAGCAAAAAACCAGAGTCAGACATGGGCTGTTTAAGAGGTAGGCCTTCAAGTCAGAAAGCTGTATTTCCAAACAAGAATGCTGACCGCTGACTCCAAGGTTGTGTGTGTACACGTATTTCAGTTGCTGTGAGAATTCCTTTCAATGCTATCATCGTAGTCTTACCTGAGAGATCAAATTGATTGTGTTTTTGCTCAGCTATCCAACATCATTGAAGCAGGTTATGTAAATCTTTTCAAAATTGGTTAAAGAGCTTGCCAGTTAATTTTGTAGATTTTTAATTATATCAAATGTCTTTAGCTCTTCTTCTTAGGAACTTCTGCTCAGTTTTGTTTGCTTGACTGGATCCCTGGGCATTGGGCCCAGGCTGCTTTAATTTATGTTTATGACTAACTGTGGAGTCTTCAGTGATGTATTTTCCTTCAACATGCTATGAATTGTCATCATTATAGTCTGCAAACAGATGTGAAATATTTGTATATAGGTCTTAGGTTTGGTCATTTTAATCCATATCTGATTAATATTCTGTTTGGGGGACATTAAAACCTGCAATTATTTTCAGAAAATTACCAAATAAAAATGTCTACTTATTCAAACTAACAACCTCCTTTGAGATACTTTTTTTTGAGATGAAAGGAGATTTTATTACTTTTACTACTGTTTAGCTAACAAAGTCCTAGAAAGTTGCATTTGAATGTGTCTTCCTTTTTTGCTCCAAACATCAGTGAAGTTTTATTCAACAATTGGGTGGCAAAAATAGAGTTGAAATTAAGATGATAATAATTTTCTTGATTTATAAATATTACCAAATAAAAAATGCTGCATATAAGTTTTCAAAATGTCTCTACAAAACAAATTAGGTCTTGATATTATGTAAAGAAAATACAGATAGAATCACCTTATATTTTGTGAGTAGGTTTATAAAAATCTGCATTTAAAATACTTTTAAAAGAAAGTAGTATCTTTCATTGTTGCCTTAGTTCTGTTACTTTTCTTTTTGTTAAATTTTCAAACAATTTCTAAATCTTCATCAGATAAAGCTTTTTTACCTTGAAGAATTATAGCACAAACATTTATGGAAATACATACAGCATAAGCTTAGCACTGAAATATTTTGAAAGTATTAAAGCAAGATATAAAATGTGTGATATTTAAAGAAATCTAACACACAAAAATTAGTGGCACATTTCTGTTTCCACATTATAAGGGATAATCTATGAGCTACCATAAGCAAGTCTATATTCTGCAAATTTAAAAAACAATCAATAATCCAGTATTAAAAAATACAGAAGAGGAGGAAAATTAAAATGTATAGATAAAATAAAATTAGAATTTTATCTGAAAATCTATATTCTTAATTAGCAAACTTTGCCCTATGACAAATAGGATAAAGAATAAAAATAAAATTGATTGGTTTAAGTTGTGCTCCAATAGTTCAATTCAATTTGTTATTTTCTACAAACTCTAAGAAATAATAGAACACTCAAGTAAACAGCCCAATACATCTCCCTGTGTATCATGCTGACCAATTGTTTGCTTGAAATTATTGGTAAAGCTTGATATTGGGTAAAGTCTGATTCGTGTGTGACTGATGCTTTGTTTTTGCGTACACTGTTATCCCTAGATAGAGGTCAAAGAATTTTATACTGTGTTTGCGTTAGGAGGGCTTTTTCCTCTCAGTAGTGCATCTCAGGATGGTGTCATAGAAAAGGATTAGGACATTTATAGACAGTGACCTGGCATTCATTAATGCCAGGTGACTTCAGGTACATATAAAGAATATACTGAAAAATGATTTCTAAGGCTAACTCCAATTCATTCTTGGATTACGCCTTCTCAGTCTCTAAATTAAAAACATTAATGAAGAGAGAGCAGAAATAGACTTGGATCTGATGAACATGCAGTAGGCAGCTTGGGGGAGAAGAATGAGGACATCCCAAGTGCCCCTCGGTATCAGTCACACTCCGCGTCCCAGGCAGTATATTCAGAGCACTCCAACCATTTGCCGTGCCCACAGTGATGCTCTTTTTAATCAAAGTAAGACTCTATGTTTCCAAGCCAACTCTTGAGAAAAGATCACACACATTTAAACCGCCATTGTACATAATGCTTGGATTTCAGTTATAAAAGCCTCGCGTTGCGAATCTTCATAGACTTTTGATGAATATCCCATTAGGATAACGATTCAGTCAGCTGCAATACTGTTTATAATTTTAAAGCCTTTTAGGCTGCAATGAGAGGGCAATAATTTTGTTTCATTTAAAAGAAAATAGTACTGAAATAGCTGAAGGATAGTCAAGAGAGAGACAGTCCTATTTTTTCTCTTCCATGTGTATTTTATTACACAAATTAGGTTTTATTAGTCTATTTTACCAAATGGTTTCTCTAAAACAACTTATATGAATGTAAAATATCCCCTTGCCTTCTGTTCTTATTTAATATATTTATATGCATTCTGTGCCTTGCCGTATTTCTGCCCTGACACTAGAGGCTGTGAATCAATTCAGAGTCAATGTTCCTAATAACCATGAAGAAGCAGCACAGTCTTCTAAATACCCTGCTATTTCTAGAGGAACAATGGATTACACAATTACAAAAAAGAGAAATTCCTAAATCTTCTAAGCCTATTAATATTGATCAAAATTGACCTTAAGATAGCAAACTTGGTTTCCTTTGAAACTTCACCAATATTCTAAGCTTGCTTCATAGCAATGGGTAGATAATAGTGAATCCAATTTTGAGACAAACCAGAAAATATATATTACTGAAAGACATATTTGATACATGTGACAAAGCTGGTCTTATAATATGAAAATTTAAAAGCCTCACTAATCTTCCAGCCACTGAAATAAGCCAAAGAAGTATTAGAAAAAGAGTTACACCTTTCCTCAAAAATCAACATTGAACCATTAAATATTCAGCAAAGTACTCTATTTAAACACTGAAATGTTGACCAATCAAACTTTGAAGTAATCAGTACCTGAATATTTGAGAAAAAGAATTAGGGACCATGCAATGAAATCTAAAAAGAAAGCTGAATGTGATTATTCTAAAAGCCACTTTCATAAAATAGGCCTAAGAGCTTCACCAAATGCTTAGATAACCAATAGTACTGAAAAGCTTCAAGATGCTTTTATTCTTCTTACTAATTGCAAACAGATTGACCAAGACAGGTAAAGCTACCTCACAACATCCAAACACCTTGTAGAATCTGGAATAGTTCTGCAGTCAACACTGCACCACTGGATTCCTCTTTAGAACGGAAGGACTTCATTCTTCAGCTGCCAGGCATGGTGTCTTTGGCCCATCAATCTTCTCCTGAAACTTCCCTCTGCTGAAGATAGCTGCCTCACTCCAGGTCACCTCCCTGTTTCAGGGATAAGTGCTTCTAATAACTGGCTGATGAGGAACTATAGGAGACTGACCCTCCCTCTCTCCTATCCCTCAATTTAGGGCAACTTTTAAGGGTCAGCCCAGATTCATAAGATCCCTGTGTTCAGCTGAGCCTTCCATTTTACTGCATCACAGCGCAGCCTAAATGAATGTTCTGCCTAATCCTGCTTCTTTCCTTTCTTTCATTGGGGAAGGACTAGATGAGGCTTCTACCCGTTCATCTTGGTCTCAGACTCTGATCCAGGAAATATGGCCAGCAGCACCTGCACGTGTTTGCATAACTACACGTCTTTAAAATCCTGATAGTTTGCATTCTACTTTATAGATATCAAATAGTTGTACAGAGATGTAAAATGGAATGCACAGTTGACAAAAGGGAAGGCTTGCCACATTTTCCAAGGCAACATTTTAAAGATGTTTTCAAAGCTATAGACGTGAAGGGGTAAAATCTGAACTATTTCCAGATGGCTGGCAATTAAGAATAGCATGATTACTGTCTTGGGGCAGTGCCAAATTTCATTAACTGTAGAACATAAAGAAAAACTTCATGGAAATGTGGAGATAAGTTGAGAAATTCAATTATTTTTGATAGTGTGGAAAACTGAATAAAAGCAATCATTTCTCAATTCTATGACTAAATTATTCCTTAGAAATCATAATTAATATACTGCTTGCATTATTTGGGTACATACAGATATTACGTACATTAGGAGATGTTATATAATTGAAATTGCGTGTGGATTAACCTAAATAATTGATGATTTCTTTAGAAGTTCTAGCAAATAGAACATCCCAGGAAGATGTCGCAGTATCATAAAAAGACTCTTGATAAGCTCTCCTAGCTAGCAAGGTCATGGTCAAAAGCAAGTGGCCTCAGGGGAACTGAACCTAATGATGACTGATATTGAAAAACCACTTCAAATAAAATGAATTGTTCACCTTGTAGTTATTCACTTGCTAAAGTAGATTTATGAAGAATTTCTGAAAATACTTTATTCATGTATTCATTCATTTCTTAGCATGTGGTTAGTAGCATTATCGTGCTGTGAAGGACATAAACCAAATATAAGACAGGCATAGGTTCTTAAAGAGCATCTATTTGCATAATGAGAAATATGGTAATCGTAAGAACAACCTCAATAACGACCATAGTCACCATTTACTAAATTCCACTATTTGCCAGGCAGTAAGCTATGTGATTTATCTACATTACTTTTCATTCACATAAGCCATAAGAAGTAGATGTTATTTCCCTCCTTAATAAATTATAAACTATAGGAATGAAAGTAAGTATGTTTTTTGCCTGTTTCCCTGATAATCATTACCACCTGTGGGCTTTGAAATTAAGTACATATGACCTCAAATTCCAATTCTTTATTGCTACCATTCTAATCTCACTCAGGAAATGTTTAAATAGCAATTCAAAGACATTAGCAATTAAGTAAAATAATTAAATGGTTGATAAAGACAATAAGTACTCAAGAAGTTAAGACAGTAATCAAGGATACATTGGGAAAAGCTTTATGCCCTGCCCACCCCCCAAGAAAAGTATTGAGTCCATCTTTGAGAAAACTTTTTCTTTTCTTTCTTTTCTTTTCTTTTTTTTTTTTTTTGAGACAAAGTCTCAAGCTGTCGCCCTGGTAGAGTGCTGTGCAGTCACAGCTCACAGCAACCTCAAACTCTTGGGCTTAAGCAATTCTTTTGCCTCAAGCCTTCCAAGTAGCTTGGACTCCAGGTGCCTGCCACAGTGCCCAGCTACCTTTCTTTTTGCAGTTGTCATTGTTGTTTAGCTGGCCTGGGCTGGGTTTGAACCTGTCAGTCTCAGTGTATGTGGCCAGTGCCCTACCCACTGAGCTATGGGCACCGCCTGAAAGAACATTTTTAAAAAAATATATAATTATATTGGGCCCTTTAGGTATGCAAAATTAAATCAAGGATGGGATTATTTGGTTTAAAAACATCAAGAAATTAAAATGTTCTTAAATACATAATAAAAATGTAAATGTCCTTGCTTTAAAAAATGTTTGTTTTCATAAGATGATTGTGTATAGAAGTGTATTCTGTTTCCCAGAAATGTGCCTATACAAGATTGAGATTATAGATTGGATATCGACCAGAAGACAGGAGGTACCCCTTCACCTTATTCTATAGAAGAAGCTTAAAGTGTTCAGAGAAGAAATGTAAGTACTCTGACCTACTATGTTGCATAATTCTAAGCAGCGCTATTCAATATTGTGTAATTCATCTCTTCAAAAATGCATTATTGTTGACTGATTGGCCATCCAGTGGGAGAAGGGAGAAAACTCAAAGCCAGATTTATCAAGAGAGAGAAGTTGAAGAGGTTTTTTAGTTTAAGCTAGTAAGATGGGTGTCATAGCTACATCAACCTCAAACTCCTGGGATCAAATGATCCTCTTGCCTCAGCCTCCCGAGTCGCTGGAACTACAGGCCCCTCACAATGCTCAGCCAGTTTTTCTCTTTTAGTGGAGACAGGGTCTCACTGTTGCTCAGGCTGGTCTTGAACTCCTGAGCTCCAGAGATCTGCCCGCCTCAGTCATCTCGAGTGCTGGGATCACAGGCGTGAGCCACCGCGCCAGGGCCAGGTTGCTTTCTTTATTTGTCTTTAATACACAAAAATCAGGTCTAGGTGATTTTGTCATTGTGCAAACATCATAGAGTGCACTTACAAATGAACCCCAGATTCAAGTGGCAGTGATAGGAGAGGGTGCTAACCCCATTAACGTGGCAGGAATCAAAGAAGAAGCCAGAAGCCAGAAAATGGGGCCGCCTAGTAAAGACATGTTGAGGGAAATACCTGCTGTAGTCTACTTTTCCTGTAAGTTTTTAAAGCATTCAGTAATTATTTGTTTATTCATTGTTATGTAAATGGAACTGCCCTTAATACAGTGACATAGTGTCAGTCATTACATTTCATAGTATGGTCTCACATATGAAATGATTAATACTTTAATCACCAAAATTTTTTCAAAACCAAGTGATTGCACTATCGTATTAAAGCCCTTAAACCGGGAAACTGCTCAAGTAACTTCTGGGAAGTAACCACGCCAAATTCTGCTCAACGGGGAGGGAAGGGTGGCAAAGTGAGAAAGGACTTTCAAAGATACTATAAACTTTAAATTTTGCCCAGCAATATCCAAATCAACCAATGACTATAATAAGTTAAATACAGTCATGTGCTGAATAAGCATGTTTGGGTCAACAGCAGGATGGTGGTCCCCTCAGATTGTAATACTGCTTTTTTTACTGCACCTTTTCTATGTTTAGATACATTTAGATACACAAATATCATTGTGTCACAGTGGTCTATGTTATCATTTTATTATTATTTTATACTTTTTTTAAATAGAGTCTTACTATGTTGCCCTCAGTAGAGTGCAGTGGCATCATAACTCACAGGAACGCCAAACTCATGGGTTCCAGCAATCCTCTTGCCTCAGCCTCCTAAGTAGCTGGGACTACAGGTGCCTGCCACAACACTGAGCTAGTTTTTTTCTTTCTTTTTTTTTTTATTTAGTAGAAATGGGGGCCTTGCTCTTGCTCAGGCTGGTCTTGAACTCCTGAGCTCAAGAGATCTGCCACCTCAGTCTCCCAGAGTGCTAAGATTACAGCCGTGCGCCACCGAACCAGGCCAACAACCTACGTTATTGAGTACAGTAACATGCTGTGGGGGGGGGTGTAGCCTAGGAACAATAGTCCATTCCCCATGGCTGGGGTGTGTTAGGACATCCAGGTTTGTGTAAATGCATGCTATGATGTTTGCACAATGACAAAATCACCTAGTGACACATTTCTCAGAACCTATCCCCATCATTAAATGATGCATGACTGTATTCTACATAACCACAGGTGGTGACCCTTATAAATAGGTCCTCCAGTACTCCTATCAACTAAAAGTCAGTCTGTAAAGTTATCACTTGGATGATAGACAGTACAGTAACACAAAGCTGTGCTTTATATAGGGAACCACAAAACACCACCCTGGACAATATGTCATACTTGGGAATCTTAGCTTTCTCCTCATCTGCGAAGTAACCATACTTGGTATGGTTTGATGACAGCAAAGACCTTGTTTTATAATTTAGAAAAGCATAAACAAAAACTTCCTTAATTTATCTTAGGAGAGCAGTGTTTCAACTATGTTATTGTTGGAGAATAAACACTGCAGAAAAAAAGAGTGCAAAATTATATTAATAAATGAGTTTGGACATAACCTGATTTAATTAATCGATGCAATTCTAATTATTTAATTGAAGAAAAGACTATTTTGGCAATGAGGACATACTCCCAAAGTATAAAATCAACGTTGTATTTTATCATCTGTTAATAACTAATATGGATGAATATATTAACTACTTAGTTAAATTATATTATCAGAGCTAAATTTGTAGCCCTCCTATTTGCATCCAAACATAATATTGCAACCCACAAAACACAGATGGAAGCAATTTTTGCTTACTTCACTTTGGTAATAAACCAAAATGTTTTCTTGAGAAATTCCATAAATTCTAATGTTATTAATCACAGAAAATTTTATTCATTCTAAATTTGCTTAATGAAGCCCTTGAAGACAGTAACTTTGGACCTGATGGTGATTTCTGACACTTACTTTCTCTGAAATGATGATACTGAACTCTTCACTAGAAATTATATCAATTTTGTTAAATAGACATGCTGGTTAAAGACCAGGGATAGAAGGTATTTACAGTGTGGTATTTTTATTTTTTTAAGTTATCTTTTGCTAGCCAGTCATACTGAGGAGATGAGGAGGAGTAGAGGCAGGATTTAGTGAGGTTCCTTTCATGATATTTCTCTATATATTTAGTTGAGTAACTTGATACTTGATATTTCCAGTAATAAATACTAGAATTTTTAAATATAGGGACACATGAACATCATGCTTGTAAGGACAGTCACCAGTTCTTAATACATCAAAGGGAGTGCTGAGAGCAAGACGTTCTCCTGGCAAGCCTAGAGATAGCTTGTAACTTGGAGGAAGCCCCCCCAGTAACTCAGTGTTCCAGAGTAAGATAAGATCTGCCACTCGATAGTAAGCAGGTGTTAAGTATTAAACATCTTATGGTACTTCATTGTGGGAGTTGTGGAGAAAGAGCACCTAATTTCCTTTTTGTGTGGTCCTTAAGCAGGTAGCTCCTACACGTCATTACTTAGCACTCTTCATGCCTGTTGTGTATCCCCTCAGTAGCCTCTGCAAAAGTTGTTGGGGGCCCTCCTGCAGTCTGGCGAGCCTCCCCGCTGGCAGCTTGTACTCTGAGTCTGCCTCCTGGCTGTTTCCTTCATGGGGCTCTGACGAGGATCATCGTGATTTCTTCCCTTTCTCTGCTCTATGCCGCCTTCTACCCCTGTTCAAATAGTCATGTATTATCTTCTTCTCTTCCAATTCCCCAATCTCAGTCTACCACTCCAGTCCTCCTTGATGTACTTGTAAAAAGCTCCACAAATCTCTGCATTTCTCTCATCCATTAAACAAAGTTACTGAACACTGGCAATGTGACTATATGTATTATAGGAGTTAGAGTCAGGCAAGCCAAAGGGTGATTCCCAGCTTCACCAGTGAGGTGAATTCCCTCATTGTGAATTTGAGGGAATTAGGTGATGTCTCAAAGGCATTAATTGCCTCCTTTATACATCAGGGGAAATAGTGTTGATCTAGTGTTGTGAGAATTAAATAAGCAAACGCATGGGAAGCAGATAGGACAATGCCCGCTGTGCACTAGGTAGGATGTAAAGGTTCATTCATCCTCCTCTTCTTCTCCCTAAACATAGTCATCCTGTCACACAGAATCCTTCCTGACTTCCAATAAGTCCTGCTCAGGTCCTAGGATACCTTCTGGATTTTCAGACACTTACCAGAATCACCTCTGTAGTCTCATAATTTAACATAGTATCTGTCATGGTAGAGTTCTATCTATGTGTGTTAAAAGTGTTAATGCCAATATGTTTTGCTGACTAAGCATTCTTCTGTCAGAAATGAAAAGCTCTGTGATGTTTTCACATTTATTGTTGCTCACTAAGGATCTACAATTACACAAAGAACATAGTTATAAATAAAAGACAATGATCAATTAAAGCATGCGGCTAGATCGAAAGTGGACATCAGTTAATAGATTGAAAATCAGTATTGTTTTTCAAAATTATTTATTGAATGCATTTGTTTTTTGAAATAGAGTTTCACTCTGTCATCCTGGATAGAGTGCTGTGACATCATAGCTCACAGCAACCTCAAAATCCTGCGCTCAAGCTATCCTTTTGCCTTAGACTCCCAAGTAGTTGGGACTACAGGCACCTGCTACTAGCCTAGCTAACTTTTCTTATTTTAGTAGACTATTTAGTAATTTTATTTTATTTTAGTAGAAAAAGCCATGGGGCCTTTCTCAGGCTGGTCTGAAACTCCTGAGCTCAAGGGATCCCCCTGCCTCACTCTCCCAAGTAGCTGGGACCACAGGCACCCGCCACGATGCCCAGCTGGTTTTCTGTTTTTAGTACAGGTGAGATCTCACTCTTGCTTAGGCTGGTCTCACTGCCTGAGATCTCACTCTCGTCTCAGGCTGATCCTGAGTTCAAGCCTTCTGCTTCGGCCTCCCAGAGTTCTGGGATTACAAGTGTGAGCCCCTGTGCCCATATATATACATATATATACATGTCTCTCTATGTAGTCATGATACAATTATGTTCTACATTGTGTAATTACATCTCACTAGAAGGAAATACTAGTTAAAGATCATATTTCCCTTTCTAGAGGCCCAATGACAGTTAAATATTTTAGATTTTTCACATGAACAATACACACACACACACACACACAAATACACACACAGAGCAGCTCAGCATGGAAGGGGAAAATCAGAGAAGATAAAAGATAAGTAATATAGTAGCTTTTTTCCCCATTATTTTTCTGAGTAAAATAATTTCATAAACGCATTTTGCGGTCAAATAGAAAATGTTAGAATGTTTCACTATCTCATCTGACTTATGCTAATGGTTGTTTGCACTGAATGTTGACTATTTAATTATCTAAAGCATCATTAATTTTTGAAGAAAGATCCTAGAATGCAGTGATCATATATTTTCTATGTTCTAGTCAATAATCCTACACTTTTCCAATGATAGTAAACCAGGAAATTGTCAGTATCTGATTACATAGCTAGTAAAAGAAGATCAATGATTATATATATTTTTTTTTTTTTGTAGAGACAGAGTCTCACTTTATGGCCCTCGGTAGAGTGCCGTGGCTTCACACAGCTCACAGCAACCTCCAACTCCTGGGCTTAAGCGATTCTCCTGCCTCAGCCTCCCGAGTAGCTGGGACTACAGGCGCCCGCCACAACGCCCAGCTATTTTTTGGTTGCAATTCAGCCGGGGCCGGGTTTGAACCCGCCATCCTCGGTATATGGGGCCGGTGCCCCACCTACTGAGCCACAGGCGCCACCCGAAGATCAATGATTATCACCCTCACCTGAATTTCATCTATTGTGGATATGAGAAAAGATGAAAAACTAGGGTGCTAAGGATGTTTATATCAGGGAAATGAGCAACATATATAACTGAGATAAATTATTTCCCCCTCCCTCCACACTGTTTTTCTTTCTGGATCACTCTGCTTTTTTTTTTCCTTTAGTATCATTTTATTTTATTTCAAACCTGTTCATTAGTTGATATATGTCTCAGTCGAGAATTGCAAAATATATTGTTTGATAAATTAGATACTATGTCCATATGAAAGATAGAAAGCCTTTTATCAAACACAAGTATTATTGCAGTCTGTACCCAGGAGGGAAATGGGATAGACAGTCCACTTAATTTTCTTTATAGTTGAAGAAAAAAAAATACATGAGATCAAGAAACCAAATCCTTGTGGGCTTTTTACTGACGGTGACAGAGTCTGTTAGAAATTCTCCGAGCTGTTCAATCTTGCTACTGTTAATACCGTCCAGAAACTATTCCTATTTATAGGAATTAACTTCCTCCCCCAAAGTGAGTGCTATCTTTCAGCTTTTTTTACTTTAGCTGGGAAGAATGAGGATGTTAACTACTTCATTTATTTATTTGATTGTCTTGACTAACAAACTCAGAATATCTGGCAGGTTTTATGTTATTAGGTGTAATATCTGTCTACAAATTAAACTTATTTTATAAGTCAATAAAATGTATTTTTAATTTTATAATAATTCCAAGTACTTTTAAGAATATAAAATATTCAACATAGATGTTTTTCTTAGTACATGTACCACATTTGAGTATACATTTACATACATAGTTTAATTTGTAGCAAAACGGAATTGAGAGTTTTCTTTTCCACTTGCTTGTGTGTACGTGTGCAGAAAGAATTCTGTACTATCCGCTGCTTTCCCCACTGATAAGACGCCATTCCATTTTCTTCATAGTCCTAATTTAAATGCTACCTTCCCCAAATGTCCTTTCTGAGACTTATTCTTGCCCTCTTGGCTCTATTATGCTTTGTTATTTACTATTTTGTAGTCAACTCATTATATATGCTGTTGCCCTTACATGCTTTAATTTTTTGGAGGAGATTGTTTATCCTTGCATAATAAATAATACAGAGTTATGTACAAAATCTTTCATAATTTCTTAAAGGGAATGGAATATGATGAAGCCTTTTCTTCAACCCTTCTTCTCTATCATGAAATTTCCTCATTTGGAAAAGAAACCACAGAAATACAGCACCTTGAGGAAAATTTCAGACATGTTTATTTTAAATAAGCTTGACGCTTACCATTTAACATTTAATTTTTCTGCTTTAAAATTTTTTCTCTAAATACTTTCAAACATGACATCAATACTTTTGTGTATATATATCTAAAAACAAGAATATTCTTGAACATTGTCTTAGTACTGGCTCTAAATTCAAGAAAACAAACCTGTGGTGGTCATGGAGATGTTTCCAACAGTTCTCTCTCTAAGGAAGGAAGAACTTGCTGCTGGGAGTGGGTCAGTGGTCTGCCTGCAGAGAGCAGCCTTGGGTGAGGGCACACCCTTCCTGGGGTGATCCATATCCAATCACAGATGACAGAAGGGGTATTTTGGCCCAACGTAGGTCATATGTAGCCTAAAGGGTTATATATGCTCTAGAGCAATAGTCCACAACTTTTTGGAGGCCATTTCCACGGAAGATGATTTTTCTTTTTTTTTTTTGTAGAGACAGAGTCTCACTTTATGGCCCTCGGTAAAGTGCTGTGGCATCACAGCTCACAGCAACCTCCAACTCCTGGGCTTAAGCGATTCTCTTGTCTCAGCCTCCCAACTCAGCCTCCCAAGTAGCAGGGACTACAGGCGCCTGCCACAACGCCCAGCTATTTTTTTTTTTTTTTATTGTTGGGGATTCATTGAGGGTACAATAAGCCAGGTTACACTGATTGCAATTGTTAGGTAAAGTCCCTCTTGCAATCATGTCTTGCCCCCATGAAGTGTGACACACACCGAGGCCCCACCTACCTACCTCCTTCCCTCTTTCTGTTTCCCCCCCCATAACCACAATTGTCATTAATTGTCCTCATATCAAAATTGAGTACATAGGATTCATGCTTCTCCATTCTTGTGATGCTTTACTAAGAATAATGTCTTCCACGTCCATCCAGGTTAATACGAAGGATGTAAAGTCTCCATTTCTTTTAATAGCTGAATAGTATTCCATGGTATACATATACCACAGCTTGTTAATCCATTCCTGGGTTGGTGGGCATTTAGGCTGTTTCCACATTTTGGCGATTGTAAATTGAGCTGCAATAAACAGTCTAGTACAAGTGTCCTTATGATAAAAGGATTTCTTTCCTTCTGGGTAGATGCCCAGTAATGGGATTGCAGGATCAAATGGGAGGTCTAGCTTGAGTGCTTTGAGGTTTCTCCATACTTCCTTCCAGAAAGGTTGTACTAGTTTGCAGTCCCATCAGCAGTGTAAAAGTGTTCCCTTCTCTCCACATCCACGCCAGCATCTGCAGTTTTGAGATTTTGTGATGTGGGCCATTCTCACTGGGGTTAGATGATATCTCAGGGTTGTTTTGATTTGCATTTCTCTAAAACTGAAAGCTTTTCCTCTTAGAACTGGAACCAGACAAGGTTGTCCTCTGTCACCTTTACTATTCAACGTAGTGCTGGAAGTTCTAGCCAATACAATTAGGCAAAACAAGGAAATAAAGGGAATCCAAATGGGAGCAGAGGAGGTCAAACTCTCCCTCTTTGCTGACGACATGATCTTATACTTAGAGAACCCCAAAGACTCAACCACAAGACTCCTAGAAGTCATCAAAAAATACAGTAATGTTTCAAGATATAAAATCAATGTCCACAAGTCAGTAGCCTTTGTGTACACCAATAACAGTCAAGATGAGAAGCTAATTAAGGACACAACTCCCTTCACCATAGTCTCAAAGAAAATGAAATACCTAGGAATATACCTAACAAAGGAGGTGAAGGACCTCTATAAAGAAAACTATGAAATCCTCAGAAAGGAAATAGCAGGGGATATTAACAAATGGAAGAACATACCATGCTCATGGATGGGAAGAATCAACATTGTTAAAATGTCTATACTTCCCAAAGCAATCTACCTATTCAATGCCATTCCTATCAAAATACCAACATCGTACTTTCAAGATTTGGAAAAAATGATTCTGCGTTTTGTATGGAACTGGAAAAAACCCCGTATAGCTAAGGCAGTTCTCTGTAACAAAAATAAAGCTGGGGGCATCAGCATACCAGACTTTAGTCTGTACTACAAAGCCATAGTGCTCAAGACAGCATGGTACTGGCACAAAAACAGAGACATAGACACTTGGAATCGAATTGAAAACCAAGAAATGAAACTAACATTTTACAACCACCTAATCTTTGATAAGCCAAACAAGAACATACCTTGGGGGAAAGACTCCCTATTCAATAAATGGTGTTGGGAGAACTGGATGTCTACATGTAAAAGACTGAAACTGGACCCACACCTTTCCCCACACAAAAATTGATTCAAGATGCATAAAGGACTTAAACTTAAGGCATGAAACAATAAAAATCCTCCAAGAAAGCATAGGAAAAACACTGGAAGATATTGGCCTGGGGAAAGACTTCATGAAGAAGATTGCCATGGCAATTGCAACAACAACAAAAATAAACAAATGGGACTTCATTAAATGAAAAGCTTCTGTACAGCTAAGGAGACAATAACCAAAGCAAAGAGACAACCTACACAATGGGAAAGGATATTTGCATATTTTCAATCAGACAAAAGCTTGATAACTAGGATCTATAGAGAACTCAAATTAATCCACATGAAAAAAGCCAACAATCCCTTATATCAATGGGCAAGAGACATGAATAGAACTTTCTCTAAAGACGACAGATGAATGGCTAACAAACACATGAAAAAATGTTCATCATCTCTATATATTAGAGAAATGCAAATCAAAATACCCAGGTATTTTTTAGTTGCAGTTCAGCTGGGGCCAGGTTTGAACCTGCCACCCTCGGTATATGGGGCCAGCGCCTTACCAATTGAGCCACAGGCACCACCCTGGAAGATGATTTTTCTATGGGCCAGATAGCAGGATGGTTTTGAGATGACTCCAGCACATTACATTCTTTGTGCACTTTGTCTCCACTATTGTTACATTGTAACATGCATATAATGAAACAGTCATACAACTCACCATAACCAGAATCAGTGGGAGCCCTGGACTTGTTTTCCTGCAACTAGATGGTCTCATCTGCAGTTGATGGGAGACAGTGACACTTGAGGTGTGCAGCTCATGTTCTCAGCTCTACCTCAGATCATCAGGCATTAGATTCTCAGGAGGAGACACAACCTAGATCCCTCACACAAGCAGTTTACAGTAGGGTTTGTGCTCCTATGATAATCTAATGCCACTGCTGATCTGACAGGAGGCTGAGATCAGGCAGTGATGCAAGTGACTGGGAGTGGCTGTAAATGCAGATGAAGCTTAGCTGGCTCACCTGCTGCTCACCTGCTGCTACGCAGCCCTGTTCCTGTGAGTGGTCCACAGTCCAGGACTGCAGCTCTAGAACTTCCCATGGAATGGGTAAAGACTTTGTTGTTGAGACTTCATTGTCTTTTGTTCATTTCTCCATCCAATCCATCCACAGGTGTTGATTCCTACTTAGTATTCTACATGCCTATTAAATAATTTCTACCTCAGCATTTGCTTCTGAAAAGACCCAAATTGCAACAACGTTGATAAAACACTTTTATCTAAACTATGGTCCATGTTCTAAATTTGTTATTTTTTTTTCTAACAATACCCTTGGTCGTATTTTTTTTTTGTCTCCATCAGTATAAGCTTCAGTTTGGGATGAAATAATGCATTTACTTGTCATTTATTTCCAGTCTATTTTTATCTGAAATGGTCTCTTAGGCTTTTTATCTTTTATAATGTTTGCATGTCTGAAAAATAGAGCCTAGTTGTCTTATAGAATGTTCCTTAATTTAGGTTTCTTTGATAATTCATCATGATTAGATTCAGGTTATATCTCACCAGTCAGTTGGAAGCCTCATGAATATCCCCTTTGAAAAACACAAGGCGGTGGGGGTAGAGGGGGTAGTTTTCTCCTGGCTCAAACTAAAAGAGGACTAAGTGCATATGCAGATGTTTTGCAAGAACCTAGACTGGCTTTTGGTTCTTTAACTATAGTGACATTGCAGATCTTCACATTGAGAGCTCCTAAAAACCCACTGCCCTTTATGATGCTTATTTTCCAATTTGGGGCTTATTTTGGACTCAGCAACTCAATTGAAAAGTCTACAAATTTGGCCCCTCTTCCAGATGAGGATGTACATTCCTATCAGCCCTTCCCTTTTTGTATCCTTTTTCCAGAACCCAATAGAACCGAAAGACCACTTGAAGTCTTTGCTGAAAGCAAGGTAGTATCATAGGCTGACATAAGGAGGGAACTGGAATTTCACTCTACTCCCTGAGTATGTTTCTATTGCATGTTTTTCTTTATTGGAACCAAACCCACATAAAGCACTATGCATTCTCAGAATTTCAGAAACCCATCTGGTGTTATTTTTTCATGAGATACTTTTTATTGAAGAACAAAATGCTTAATAACGCAACAGTTTAGACAGTTAGCTAAATGTATTTTAACTACATAAGCTTAAGCAATAAGTTGTGGACTATAAATAAAAGAATTAAACTCAATGTCATAAGGAAATACAGTAGAACCTCCGTAATTGACTACCTTCCTACATCGACCTCCTGCTTAAGTTGATCTAATTTTCACACACCAGACATGCACCACGTGTACTCAATGGAAGTTCTTCATGCTGACCACCTCTGTATGTTGACCAGGTTACAATCTCTTGGGTGATCAACTTACAGAGATTTTACTGTAATGCAAAACATAAAAAAAAGTTGAAAGGATCAGTTGTACCTAGTAATTACGTTCTATGATTAAACTTATTGTTAAATATTCAATATACTTTAAAATTAAATCAAACTATTACTGCTTGTTCATTTTATTCTGTGTTTATCTCTTTAATTTTATTTATTTCAATTAAAGTTGTATACTTAGGTTCCTATTTTTCACTCATAATTCCAAATTATTTGATATTTTATATAAAAAGAATAAAATGAATTATTTTCATCCATAAACCTTAGTAAATATGCAATAACAACAATAATCACAATGTAGAATTATAAGACATTCTGTTTAAAAATCCTAAGAAATTAATACATGATAATAATTGTTAAAAATGGAAGAGATTTTCAGTTTTTATTTTCTTAGGTATTTTTCTCTTTATGCATTTTTTTAATACTTTTATCCCTTCTTAGAAGTTAAGCTTTACAAAGGCAGAAGATTTGTTTTTGCTTTCTCTTTGTGCATCGTACAGTTGGTCCAAACTGTGTACACGGCATGGAGTGTGAAATCCGTAACACTAAAAATGAGTAACTCATTGAGGTGGCCCATACACGTCATTAAGACTGATTAAGGGGTAATTAGTCCTGCTTTTACTTTTTGACTACTAATCTCTTAGAAAAAAAGAGAAAACTTCCTTCAAAGAATTAGCTCCCCTGGTGCACACACACTGTGGGAATGAGCACAGGGATTATATTTTCCAACCTTCCTTGCAATGGAATGTGACACGTCATTTTTATTTTCCCTTAATGTTTCATTTCCCAGTCTATTGAGTGAAGGGTGCAGAGGAAGAGATCTGAAACCGGGAGGATTCATCATAGGAAGGCTACCAGTCAATCAGAAATGCTTGTATTGGATTATTACCTGAGCAAGAAAAGAAAATATCTTCTGTATTAAGCCCACTAAGATTTGGACCTTATTTGTCATAGCACCTAGCATGATGCCTAGAGTATGTCTTGTTAGTCATGGATGATATAAAAACAACACAAATCATTTCAATATTTCCCATGAAATTGTATTTCTACAATTATTACATTTGAGTCTTATTTAAATTTCTCTCTGATAAGTCAGCTGCACTAACAATAAATCTTTAATAAAACCAAAGTTCTCAGGCATAACATTTGTTTATTTAATGTTAAGTGAATTGAGACCAGAAGTCTTCCAACCACGCCTCCTTCTTCATTGGTTGATTTTTCAAGTCATCATGTATTTTACTGGTAAACTGGTCACAAGTTTAACTTCTCATCCTGCTTATCCTTTAGAATAATATTCCCCAAAGTCTGTCCCATGCTGATAGTCAAAAAGGGTGCATGGTGAAATAAGTCTAGGAAACAATTGCAAATTTGAATTTCCCTAATATAAATCTATCTACGTTTAAGATACAGAACATTTTTTGTGGTTTAAGTAATAGCTATGAGCTTCTCAGGGGCCTACTTTTGCATGAAATACATTTTTAGAAAGGAAAACAGTGTTCTCTAATCATGTTTTTTGTATCTTTGCATTTCTACAGAATCTCTGGGGGCCTTAACTTTTAATGCGAATCTCTACAATATGGTGACAGGTCTTTAAACTTTAATTTCAACAATAACATTCTTTATTCATTGACAATTCATGCTCAAATTCTATCATTAAATTCAGTTATAACATTTAGATATAAAGATAGAAACCCCAGGCTCACAATAACTCTATGGCTGTTACATTTGCTACTTTACTGTTTCCCCTTTATGATCTTCTGTTGTGGTTAGAACTACAAGTTTTACATCAAACTGAGAACTCCCTAGGGACTAATATAGTAACACAAACTCCTCATCTCATTTTTTTGTTTTTGTTTTTTTTTTTTTTTTTGGTAGCTTGTGACATTCAGTAACACCCAGCTTTAAACTTCACTTCTTTGGCTGCTGTAACACAAATCTTTCCATAATTTGCTATTTTTCTAAATTGTTTAAAAACTTTCCTGAGCCTTCTCCCCGCCGTTCTCTAACACTGTTCGTACATTCTCAGTACCCATCCTCTGCCTTTGTTTTGTTTATTCCTCCCCTCCTTCCTTCCTTCCTTCCTTCCTTCCAGGCTTGTGGTTTATCCCCACTTTATAGTTTTTGGCTCAAAGGGACTTAGATCACAAGACAGTAGAATTTTCTGGAGTGCATCAAGAAGATGCATATCTCCTGGCGAAAGGCTTGGACTCTGCAGTCACCCAGATCTGGGTTCATTCTTGCTCTAGCCTAGTGACCTACCTGTGAATTGTGAAATAACATCAGAGAGTCTCTGTGACAGCTACATAAGACAATGGCCATGATCGGAAAATACAAGTGATCGAGAAGTAAGTCTCAATAACTATAGTATAAGCTCAATAAATATTTGTTGAGTTAATATTAACTCTAAACTGTTGAGTGTTTAACTAAAGCAAGCTGCTCCCTGATGTGTTTATATGATCTTGGGATATAAGTACTATGGTAAATTTGGAAAACAGCTTATTTCCTCTCAATTATCATCATTTTTGAAAAAATGTAAACACATATAAAACATGTGAGAGTACACATTATAAACTCTTATCAGCTGACGTCTTTGTTCCTTACATTCAGAGAATATTAGACTATATGCTTATATATTTTTATATAAATAATATGTGGATTAAAAATTATACATGACCAGTGAAAATGGAACAAAAATTCAAAAATTACCAATTATCTCTTACATCTTTTATTACGATAAATCAGTGTTTTATCTAATCTTAGTCATGTGAATTTAGTTTTAATTTATTCTAATGCTTTATACATTAAATCCAAAACCTTTTTTTTTAAAAAAAAAAAAGTATGATTTTGTTTCTACACCTTAAATTTGGCTGTTTTAAAAATCTACATTTATATATTGAGTGGCACCTGTAGCTCAAAGGAGTAGGGCGCCAGCCCCATATGCCAGAGGTGGCTGGTGCCAAACACAGCCCTGGCCAAAGAAAAAAATAAAAAAAAATAAAAAAAATCTACATTTATATTCATCTCTTCAGAAAGTACATATACACAAAATGTTTTTAAAAAAATAACTAAAGCCCTTTATTTTAACTAACTTGAGGGAGAAACAACAGAGAGGAAAAAAAAAAAGAACATACTGCTGCTTCTCTGTACACTTTTTGCAAATTTTATTTCCATTGGGCATCACTGTGATAATCTTTCATCAATCAGAAGACATTTGCTCAACAACTTTACTGAAACATTCTAAACTTTGCCATTTGAAACATTCTAAGCTTTGCCTTTTTTTTTTTTTAGGTAAATGATCTAGCTGGTTTTATGATGCAATCTATTTTGAAGTTAACTTGTTAAAATAGCAATTAAGTAAAACTGCAAGTTAAGACTTAAAAAACTGCTTTCTAAAAAAACGCTATCCTTTCAACAAGATACGAGATACAAGGACTTTTAACACAATGTGATGAAGTAGAACTTGAACATAAATTGGGATGTAATTTGGCTACTCATTCATTTCTCAGTGCCTTCCATTTGTCAGGCTGTATGTAAATCTAAGAATATAAAGAAAGATGGAAGATTGTTCTTTTCTAGAAGACCAAAATGTAGTAGATAGAAAATGTCAACAGTGAGACAGTGTGGCAAATAGTTGGAGCAGTCGTGTGTCTATCACTGAAAGAGGTACGTATAAAGTGCTACAGGAGGAACAAACGAGAAAATACCACAGACACAAATAGAGAAACTGAAAAAAAGCCTAAGTAAACACTAAACTAACTACCTATTAAAAGAAAAAGTTGAGAATTTGTTAAGTCATTTTGAATGAAAAGGTCAGGACATTTGAGCCAAGGGAGTTAACAGGTTCAACAACAAGGACATGGGGAAGATACAGGCAGAAAACGGAAATACATCACTTTATGGGACTGAAGTGAAATACATAGGAAGGGGCGAATGCTACCCAGAATTTAAGTCATTCATTCACTCTTGCATAAAAGACTTAAGGGGACAGATATTCCTCAAATGATCATCTTATTCAGTCTTTGACAAACAGGAGGATATTTTATTTCTTGTCAATAAAGTCATTCCAAGCTGGTCGTGGTGGCTCATACCTATAATCCCAGCACTCTGGGAGGCTGAGGCAGGTGGATGGCTTGAGTTCAGGAGTTCAAGACCAGCTTGAGCAAATAAAAACAAGATGGGCATGGTGGTGGGCACCTGTAGTCCCACCTACTTGGGAGGCTGAGGCAGGAGGATGACTTGAGCCCAGAAAATTTGGGGTTGCTGTGAGCTACGATGCCAGGGCACTCTACCCTGGGAGATAAAGTGAGACTATCTAAAAAATAAATAAATAAATAAATAAAGATTTTCCCAAGATTTCTGCAAGCAGCAAGTTTGTTCTTGGACTCTTAAAAACAAAGTAATTTGAATAAATTTTTTGACTCTGTGGGAAGAGACTTACTATAAGGTCTAAGTTGGAAAAAAAAATCCACTAGGAAGGACTTTTGTTTCTTTTTTTCAGATATGAAAGTTTGAATTGGAAAGTTTTGATGAAAATAAAATGGGTAATGTTGACTGAAAGGAACTTAAAACATAAATGATCCTCTTTAGAAACTGTAGCAATTAGAGATCCAGACACATAACAGGGCAAAATGTGTCCCTTAATTAAACAATACCAGAAGAAAAGTAATATTGCACATTTTTTTTACAAAGCTTCTAACTTATATCCCATCTTCCATTCTCAAAGTCCCAAACATGCTTCTTAAAAATATACTGATCATCTCTTTTTTTCTTTCTAGTCTCATGAATTTTTATGTGGGGGTACAGACCTTTGTTAACTTGAACTTTGTGTATTGCCAAGAGATGATTGTATTTCAGAGGCAGAAAGATTATGTTGAGAATGAATTTTTAAATTCATTACCTTGTAGGACAACCCAGAAACAGCCCACTGTTTTTTCATTTATTCCAGACAACTGTGGTGTAGTAAAAAAAGCAAAGGACCAATGACAAGGCAAAGATTTGAGTTCTATATTGAGTTGAGGCCAGGCGCCTTGCATTTCTCTGTTGCTGTCGGTCTCTCTTTCTCAACGGAGATGATGATGCTTATTTCAAAGGCACTGGGGAAATACACAATTGGTGGACACATGGTGGAGTAGTAATGCTAGTAAATTATAAAATTTGAAGAACATTCAATGCTTGTCCCTTTAGATTAAAATTCTGCACTTGTAGAATATTTTCCAAAGAGGGAGAGACAGACAACATACCCTGTATTCCACTCTGAAGGATGGGCGTACTAAGAAGATGTGAATAAAAGGAATGAAAATGAGACTACTATGGGGTTCTTTTACCTTAGAAGGTAAAGTACTGTTTTCCTTTTATTATGCTGTATAAATAAATTTGTTTTTAATGGGGTTCTACATACACATATTTGGCTTCGAATGAATTATGTGAGTGGTTAAATAAAAACAAATTTTGCCTATGTATTATCATGTGTCAAAGAGACAGTATTTTCTTAAATTATGTTAGCTATTTACTTCCAAGGTACACAAAAAGTAATTTAAACTAACCATCAAATTCATTTATGATGTTTCTCCAAACTCACAAAAGAGAAAAATAGAGAAAGATTAAAAATTTGGTACCCCTCATTGAAAAGTATCATCTATATTAATTACTCACAGTTCTAAAACTTTCTTATTTCAAAAAGTTCACTTTAAGCACTTTTAAATAAGTCAGAATATATATTTTCTCCTGTTTTGTTCTGTTACCTTTTTTCAAAGCAATATTCAGATATATCAGAATTGATTACATTTTATTTGAAAACATTTCCAAATGACAATATAATCACATAAACTCCCTCTATTAAGTATGTTCACACTATTAATATGTTTAGAGTTATTTTTTTTTGTTTTTTTACAAGCTTATGTATTAAATTTGTATCAATATACTTCCGCATTAAGATCTAAGAACTTAAATGATTTGACTTAACAAAGAGCAGTAGAGTATAGATTCTCTGTATAACTATTTAAAATAATAAAATAGTAATAAAAATTACTATTTCAAAATAATTAAATTTAATTAAACATTAATGAAGAATTAATACAAAATCATAAATCTGTTAAGTACTTATTGACTGTTAAAGTGAGATTGACTTTTTTATTTTATTTTTATTCTTTTCTTCTTCTTTTTTTTTATTGTTAAATCATAGCTGTGTACATTAGTGCAATCGCCTGCACCCATTCTAAGATGCACCATAGATGTGGCCCCACCCATTATCCTCCCTCCACGGAAACCTCCCCCCTCCCTTCCCCTTCTTTGGCCCTTTCCTCATAGTCTTGTGCTATAGTTGGGTTATAGTCTTCATGTGAAAGCTATAATTTAGCTTCATAGTAGGGCTGAGTACATTGGATACTTGACTTTTTTAAACCTCTATTATGACACAAAAGTTTCCCTAAGAAACCAAGTCAAGCTTATTGGCTGAATTGTAGATCTGGTGATACTTATAAAAATGTAAATGTAGGAAATGGTTTCTCTTGAGTTTCAAAAACACATAGATCAAAATTCAGTTTGGAGTTATATACTTTTATCACACTGTGCTATCAAATTTTATCTTTAATGCTAAGGGTAACTTATCTATTCATAGGTTGAGACATGCGCTTGGAAGACAGCTCAATCTTTTTCACTGTGATAAAGATTTTATTTAAAATGAGAACCTCTTTTGTCCACTGTATCATGAGTTTGTTTGTTTTCTCTTGCTGATTTGAGTTCTTTGAAGATTCTGGATATTATCCCTTTTTGGATGTATAGTTTGAGAATATTTTTTCCTAATCTGTAGGTTACTTTTTACTCTGTTGATTACTTCCTTTGCTGTGTAGCAGCTTTTTAAATTAATTAAGTCCCATTTACTTATTTTTACTGTTGCTGTATTTTTCTTTGTTGTCTTAGTCATAAATTCTTTGCCCTGGCCAATGTTTAGAAGAGTTTTTCCTGTGTTTTATTCTAGAATTTATACAGTTTTGCGCCTTATACGTAAATCTTTTATCCATCTTGAATTAAATTTTGTACATGGCAAGAGATGGGTGTCCTGTTTTAGAAGACAGACAAATGGCCAACGAACATATGAAAACACACTCAACATCAATAATCACCATGGAAATGCAAATTAAAACCACAGTGAGCACCACCTTACCCTGGTCAGAAGGGCCATTATTAATAAATAAATACAATACAATACAATACAATACAATACAATACAATACAATACAATACAATACAATACAATACATGCTGGCATGGTTGCAGAGAATAACAAACACTGTTGGTGAGGATGCAATTTAGTACATTCTCTATGGAAAACAGTATGGGTATTCCTAAAAGAAATAAAAGTAGATTTACCATTCAATCCATCAATGCCACCACCGGGATTTTACCCAAAGAAAGCCATTTTATCAAAAAGACATCTGCACTCAAATGTTTATCTGTTTATCACAGCACAGTTCACAATGGCAAAGATATGAAATCAACCTAAGTGCCCATAAATTCATGAATGAATAAAGAAAATGTGATACACCCCCCTCCCCCCCACACACAAAGTAGACACTATTCTGGTTATAGGCACATGAAAAGCCTTGAATTCACTATTTTGTAATGTATTCATGTAACAGAAACATTTGCATCCCCTTAATATTCTGAAATAAAATTAAAAAAACCAACAAATGCCTTTCATTCTTAAATCTTGGATGCTATGATGTTATATGAACTTGCAATTGAAAACAAAAATCTTGGAAGAGATATTTTTCTGTTAATTAGAACAGAAAAGGTATCTTCTGATCTTTTTTTTTTTGTAAGCTAGTATACCATTTGTTCATTTTTCCCTCTTTAAATCTACCCAGCGGACACAAAATTCACAATCACTGCAAGCTGTATCATCCTAAAAAAGGCACAGAAGCTGGACCATATTCATGACACACAGGCAGAGACACCACCAAGCTCTGAGATCCTCAACATAAAATTCTTATTTTCCATAGTCAGCATCTACAACCCCTGTGAGAATCAGACTAGAGCAGGACATGTTTCTCAGACATGGAACCAGAGAACCCAGGCCTGTTCTTTAGTTTCTGAGTTCTTCTGTTTACTTTGGTTAGATTGCCACCTGAGCCATTTATAAAGGTGAGGTTATTAATCATATTTTTATGATTAATAAATATATGTAGTAACAAATATTTTAGTCATTTATCTCCCTATTTAATAACTTGATTAATTAAGACAATAAATGTTTTTACATTGACTCATTTCTCTCATCAGGAGTTAATTGCACAATAGAACTTAGGTATACCTGAAATCTACAGTCAACTCTTTTGAATTACTAGTTGTAACTCAAAAACAGTAATTTTAACCTCAGTTTGGGGTAGATCATATGCTGGGAAAAAAATACATAAAAAATCCTTTTGTGTAGACTTTTAAAGAAATCCTTTCATGTAGACTTTTATTCCTAAGCAACTTCACTATATATTAATATTTCTTATCTAACATACGTGTTATAGATGTAAATAGTTCTTAATTTTCATTTTTACCATAATTTATTCATCAGGAATTTATTAGGTATAAATCAGATTATAACTTACATTTTCAAAACTTGGCATGTTTATCCCAAACATGTAAAACTGGCAGTAAGTTTAAATTCTAAGTAAATTTTAATCCCCAATGTTGTGTTCATTAATCACTGATAATTTACGCTAATATAAGTTCATTGATCTTGTTCTCCAGACTCCCGTGTGAGTGATTTCATCCTTTAGAAGACATTATTAGATACATTAAGCAGTGGCATTCCATTCCAACAAATGAGGCTGGCTTGACTGCTGGAGAAACATCCAATTAATAATGAAATATAAAGTGACTAGTATAATTTTTCATATTGTAGCATCTAATTTATTGCAGTCTTCGAAAAAAATCATGTGTAGCCATTCAGAGATGAATTATCAGAAAATGTACATCACCAAAATACTGATTAAATCAATTGAGATCTACACATATTTTTCCTGTGTTTCCTTTTAAATATAATAGTGTTTTTAACTTAACCCCTCAATATATTAATGAAATTTTAAGGTTTTACTTTAGAAAGTTTCACTGACTTATTAGGCTCAAATGTACGGTATCATGCCAAAAAAAAAAAAAAAAAACTTACTTCATACCTTCTATTATTTCTTTCTTGCTTTCATAAGCATTTTTAACTTAACCACAGGGGAGAGAAAGTTATTGTGGTATTTTGAAAGAAGAAATTCCTATTACTACTACTACTAGCAAACTAGCACCTCAAATGTATTTTCATTATTTAAAACTAAAACCTCTCTCTTGATAACGTTCTGAAGCTCGACGCTGCCCTCCCTTTCTTCCTTTCATTATCCTGTCAACTTCCACCCGTTCGTTCAGTAGCATTTGCAGCCTCAACCCAGAAAGACTGAAAGACAAAGAAAGAGCGCTTCAAATTCAAAAGTTTAGCCTTTTATCCTGCTGAAGCCTTGACACCAACTAGATAAAGACTAAGCTTCAGACTTGAGTAAGGCCTCATGAGCAGGGGCAAAGGAAAAGTGAAGACAGTCAGCATTAAAGTGAGACAAGGGCAAAGCTCCCCCCTCCATGGGAGCCACCAATACGGCCATTTCCCAGGAACGCTGGCACCGCGCATGTCAGCGCAAAAGACAACCCAGATTCATTAGAAAGACATTGTGAGCCACCTTCTAGAGTCACCCAGCTCCCACCAAGAGATTCGAGCATTGTGCAGTTAGGAGAAAGAAGCTGGTATAGTGCCCTCAAAGAATTGAAGGGAAATGAACCATCTCAAAATTTTATGGTAGATTTCCCAGAGACCAAGATCAACCACAGTCTTTTAAATAAAACTATTCTGAGGTTGGAGCAAATTACTCTGAGAATCAAACGGGCCTGGGCCAATCAGAAATGAAGAAGGTATCATTATTGTATACACTGGGAGCTCTGCCTAAATCTCTTCCTCAGAGCCAACGGACCTTTCCCTGCTGCTGCTAGGAGGGTCAGCCTTTGATGACTCACAGCTGTGTCCCTCACTGGCCACAGCCCTCAGTGGCAGAAACCTTCCCCATGATTAGAAGGGAAGCCCCTGGTCAATAGCCGCCACGCACGGATGGAGGTCAGTTCCATAATCTCAATATAGGTCAATTCTGAAAGCCTATCCCAGCTTCAGAGTTCTCAAGAGAATCAGCTGCAGGCACACTGGAGCTCACTTCCTTCCTCTTCACACCTGCTCTTTGCACTTTCTTATAGGTGTCTGCCTTGAGAGCGTTCCTTAAGAACAATTGCCCTTCTGCCCTCAACTTACCATCTGGAGTTTGTTTTCAGGGACCCAAACTAAAACACAGAGATACAGGGTAAAGTAAATTTAATCTTGAGAATCCAGCAGACAGCCGTAGCAAGGATACCAATATTTATGGGAGGGAAGAAAGGGGGTCTTGCTAAGACAAAATATTCCTGAGCTCCTACTTAACACCTGCCCGTGAAAGTGCAACTGTCTTTGGGAGACACTGTTCACTCCTCTGCAGAGAAGGCGCATCGGGGAGCAGCTCTGATCTGCCTGCTCACACTGGCTGGCTCCAGACTCTCCAGAACTTACATATAACCCTGGTAGAGAAGATGCAGTGTGAGTCCTTAGTTTTTCTGATATGAAGTTTGTAATATTATCTAATACTAATATTGGAAATGAACTGTTACAGAAGAGTGAGGCAACATTTTTTGAGCATTAGTTGAAATTTAGGCCAGTTATATGAAACAGGTACAATATTGATCATTTTACACATGAAGAAACTGAATCTTTGACATACAGTTAGCTGTCCAAGCTCATGTTGATTAAAAGTGTCAGAGAAAGATTTGCATCCTGGCCTAACTCCAAAGTCCTCAATCTAATCACATCCATATATAGTATTAAACAACTTAACTATTTTCACTTGCCAAAACTATTTTATAATTATCTTTAATTTTCTATTTATGATTTCTCAGGGATTTTAAAAAATGTAGCCAATGTTTTCTCACATTACACATATTAAATTATCTCTAACTGACATTTTATTACACCTATGGGATTAAAATTTTCAAATGTCTTTGTATAGTTTATTTGTAAATTTAAATATTTCAGGGATTAGGCAAACATAATTTGTTTTAATTTTTTCCGTCACTTCGTCTATACATAAATGAAAGAGTATATCTATTATGCTTCATCTGTCTTTTTGTTTTGTTCAATATGTTATTAAATAGCTTTCAAGATGATTGAACCAACCACTGAACTCTGAACATGTATAGCAAACATTTTATTCTGTCTATTATAGTAATACAAATTTCCATACATCTTGGGAAAAAATATTGACTAGAAAAATTAAAATTTCAGAACATATTATTGACAAATACTGTCATATCTCTTACATATTGGTAAATATATATGTTAAAAATCAATGTGAGACAAAATTTGATTTACATCTTCAACTACTTACATAAGCTATAAAGCATATATTAAAATAAACTCTTCTAAAAGAAATAAATGTGAACAGATGATTTCAGAATTCTTTTAGTCATTAACATATACCTTGGAAAGAAAAATAAAGCATAAATAAAGCTCCTTGGCTAGAATCCCAGAGAACTTTGGTGTGTAGAGTCCTGTAACAAGTGGAGCAATATTAGAAAGATACAGAGCTAAGTTATATCTAATTTCTTCAATAATTTCACCCCCAAAAGGTCTCCTTCAGAGAAGATATGTGAAGCTATCTTCCTATTAATATTTCTTCTTTGAATCAAAAGTTTAATGAAAAGAGAAAAAAGATAATGGATTCTCATAAATTACCTTTGTGCTTCAAAGTTATTTTCAGAATTTCTCAAAGAGAAAGCTCAGAATAATGCAGTATCTAATCAAAGGAAATAATCCTTGAAAACTTTGCGAACAGTGCCAGCTGCAAGAATCCTGGGATCTTTCCCTTTGAAGAAAAACAAACAACCCCCCCCAATGACTATTGTGCAGATAATATTTGTGCTTTCTTATTAAATATAGTGGGTGACTGACATTTGTTTCTCTTTTATCAGCATCTGATATGAATCTTTAATTTCTTAATACATTCTTTTCAGAAAAGTATTTATCACACAATGTTCGTGAATTTAGCTCCTACTGGATTTTCCAAGGTTTATTAAGATAAACCTTTTGAATGACAGTCTTTTACTTTTTTTTTAAGCACAAAGGAAGTCAGGTGGACACAGAACAAGGCTTTGGAACTGAAACCACCACTCACACTGCTCTAACACCTAGAGGAGTGTGTGAGTGTGTGTGTTATACATATCTTCTCATTTAGCACAGAGTGTTAAACACTATACAAAATATTGAATAAACTACAGCCTACTCACCAGAGTCAATTAAATATAACTCATGGTGTCTGTGCTCTGAAGAATATAATTAACGATACTCAAAGAAATCAAAATTGGTCACACTTTCCATGTACTGTGTATTACTTATTCTAATATGATGCTCTTGAGCATATGTAATATTTATGATTATTTCAATTTATATGATGAAATTAAAAAAAATTATTTCTTTGCTTATGCATAAGTTGTATGATGTTAGGTTTAGCTTTAGTTCTAATTGATAAAAATTTACAAAGTATTTAAAATGTTGAAAGAAAAATATGAAAGGCTAGGATTATACAAAAATTAGTATAATGTTAAAAAGTTAATAAACCAAAGGTATAATGTGAAAATGGTCTATTGAACAAAATAAAAATGATAGTGTGGCAACTTGAAATTACAATATCAATGTGGGTCAACTTTGTGCCTTATAGAAGGTAAAGACAGGTATAGTAGTTGGCTACACAGGCATGAATAGCTATGGCTATTTATTTCCCTTTTTTTTCTATTGGTTTTAATTAGAGAACAATGAAAACAGAGGAAAAGAGAAGAATATGGCTAAGACATCCTAGGAAGACCACACAATCCCTGCACTCTGGGACTCTGGGATGGGCAGAAGGCAGACTAAGCCGGAGATTTTGGTGCTCAATTGAAGACCACAGCGGGCAGGAGGATTACAAGGACGATACTGCAAATAACACACATATTCAGAATTGAACCTCTGAGCACTAAAACAGATTGAAACCATCTATTTCTTCCAATACTAGCATCTGCAAGGGCTGTTGGAACCATGAATTTGTGAAGTAATTTAGACCCCTAAATTTCTGAAATTGAGGGAAAGATTCAGGTTACTAAAAATACTGATAGTAGCTAGCAGTTTGCAGAGAGCAGCAGAATTCTTGGAGCAGCAAAGCAATGTAAGGTCTACTTTACCACAGCAGCACTTCTGTGATCTTCCTGTCATATATATATATATATATATATATATATATATACACATACATCATATATAACTACTGTGTATGTGTATATATATGTATGTGCAAACAATATTATATCTAGTGTGATTCTTTGGTACACAGCAAAAGAATATGAAAATATGAAATTATACAATGGTTACCTCCTTGGGTAATTAGAACCTGGAATGATGATGAGGTTTATTTCAGTAATGTTAAGTTTTGCTTAAATAGAAACAAAAAACAAATGTTTATATTTTGAATGGCTACATTCAACTACCTTACCTTCTATACAATAAAAGAAAAGAGAAACATCAAATCAAATCAATATCAAAAGACACAGATCCTTCTCCCCACTCAGTCTCCCATTCCCATGCAGTCTTAATCAGGCTGAACAGTTAACAAGCCTAGAAAACTTGGAACTCCTTCTGACTCTTCCTGATGCAAAACTCTAATAAATTATCAATCTGATTATTCTGTGGCTTCTTCTTTGAAATAAATCTGAGATTCTCCTGTTTTCATGGTTTTTCATTGCTAACACTCTTATTCTGACTTTTTCATTACTTACATTCAATTGTTACAAGAAGCTGAATTCTCACCCTTGAATCATTCATTATTTCAACACATAAACCATTATGATATTAATATTTTAAAAACACTAACAGCACTAACTTAATATATATTACTTTTTTGTTCTAGGATTAACATATATATTATACAATGCATTTTGAAAATAAAAATAAAAGAAATGATATAAGATGGAAAAGCAATAGAGATATACGTGCACGTGTGTGCTAGTATGAGAGTGTGTGTGTGTGTGTGTGTGTATGTGCACAGAGATTCAACTCAGACAATTTTCTAATCATCTAATTTAATCAGAAACACTCAACACATCAGCCATATTCCCTGGAGATCTTCAAACTAAGCAATTTGGAAAACATACCATGAACTTGTACCTATATACCTGTATCTTCCACCATACATCATACCATAACCTATTCAACTTGGAGGGAGATAGACAAATAGAGGAAAATACTGTAAGGTGAAATAAAGGAAACTTTTACATTTTCTCATTTTTTTAAAGTAGTACTTTATTAATAATTCTCTCACACACATAATTCTCATGCACACAAAAAGAGAGACCAGAAAGGATATTTTAGTAGGACATAGCAGCTGACTTAGAAACATAGAACCCAGAAAGGCAATGGGAGCTTTGCCCTCAACCACAGATCTTTTCAAAGTCTGTGGAATAACCTACCTATTGGATTAAGTATTCCCATTTCATGGATCATTAATTTCTTTTTCAAGTGATTAAAGATATATTACAGAAGAAAGTCTTCCCCAGACCAGGAAATAGGCCAGTATAAAATGGCTTTTCTCTCTACTAGGTCCCCAAAGGTTTTATCTTGTCTGTTTTTGATCATCTCTAGTGCTCATGTCTACAGGGAAGAATATTCTTTCTAATTGTTCTCAATGACAGAAACATTTTTCATTATACTTAAATTTTTATCTTTTTAAAACTTCAGATCATTATTCCTTGTTCTAAGACCTTAGCTAACTAAAATAAATCTTTCTTCTCCTTTGTAACATTCCTTTGCCAGTATTTTATATAGTCATAATATTCACCCATTTTTCATCATATCCCTTAGCCATACATATTAAATATCCTTAATTTTCTTTATTAGATCATATGTCTCTATCCTTTTATCATTTTCACCATCCTTTAAACTGACTAATTTTTCAATGCATCTTTATGTCAGAGAAAAGATAGGAGAGAAAAGAAGAAAGTGAGACGAGTACTTGAATGATGTATATTTTGTTATGAAAGACCCAGCTGTTTTATTGTTGTGTCGTAACTTAATTATCTAATGTTCAGGCAAAAAGTTTGCATTAAATTGACTTTTGACTTACATTAACATAAAAATTAGTCAAATATTCAGGTATGTTATAGTCACACACTAAATGCTACCTCTAAACCTTGTTGTATGTTAGGCTTGATTTTCTTTTTCAAACAAAACAGATGATACAGATGTTTTAAAGTCGAAAAAAACAAAACAAAACAGAACAAACCAACAAACAAATAGAAAAGAAACAGTATGGAGACAACTCTATTCCAGAGTCTCCTCATTGGTCACATACTTCTTTGTTCTCTCTGCCTTGGGTCCCACTACTCTCTCAATCAGGAAACCTCTTTCCTCCCTTTCTTCTTCCAGGTCTCCTTCCTTAAGCTTGTTTGATCTTCCAAGTTAATGTCAACTTTATTCTGAACATGCACAGTCCAAGGCTCATTTGACAGTTATTTATCACATATTTTTTTGTGTTCTGATGAAGTGTAAAGCACTGTTACTTACAAAAAATACAAGGGTGGGAAGATACTCTCTGCTCTTGTAGTACTTACATTCTAGCAGTAAATAGTTTAATAAAACATGTAAGGATGAATTGTGATAGATGCTAGGAAGGAAAACGAGCGCACTCCATTCTGCTCTTCTCACTGTTCTGCCTACCTTACATAGTTAAATTGAGTCCATGCTCTGGTTTTCGGGAAGCTGGAAGCTTCTTAAGACCAAAGGTAAGTTCTGTTTCTATATATTTAATTTTTTTCCACATGCATATCTGTGAAGATTCATTAAACTATACAACTGAAAAGACTTAATTTTGGTGAATCCTTAAACCTGATTTTAGAAAAGCAATCATGATACAATGGAAAGAATCAATTCCAAACCAGCAAGAGCTTCTTATAACTTACATTTTTTTTTTTTTATTGTTGGGGATTCATTGAGGGTACAATAAGCCAGGTTACACTGATTGCAATTGTTAGGTAAAGTCCCTCTTGCAATTATGTCTTGCCCCCATAAAGTGTGACACACACCAAGGCCCCACCTCCCTCCCTCCGTCCCTCTTTCTGCTCCCCCCCCACATAACCTTAATTGTCATTAATTGTCCTCATATCAAAATTGAGTACATAGGATTCATGCTTCTCCATTCTTGTGATGCTTAACTCCATTTAAATGAGAAAGCATGTAAAACTTGCCTTTGGCCACAGCTTCCTCTAAGCTGTGCATTTTCTTACCACCTGCATGAACAACTTTTGTTAAGTGTAATGGCTCCAGCTAATATTTTTATGCTTATTAATAACTATAATATTTATTAAAAATTAACATATTTGTCTAATTTTATAACTATACAGCTGAAATCAAAATCCAGATCTGTCTGATGTATATCTGATATTATTTATTTTAATCATCTATTTTCTTAGTCTGAAAATGCAGGCTGTAGATAATGGATACAAATATTGTCCTTCCCAAATGTGACTAGTTCTGATAGTACAAATTCATTCTATAACTAAAATGAATATGTGTGAACACTTTCTGAAAAATAATCTGGCTTTATTTAAAAAGTTCCAATCAATCAAGTCAATTCAAAAATTTGACATGACCCACATATATATTAATATATAACATACATTATATATTTTTTCCTCAGAAGAATTAGATTATTTCATAATTCAGTTGGTTTCTTAAAATGGTGGTTTTGTTCTTTTGAAAAATTTTGAAATTAGGAACATATTATGGTATTTTTATCATACACTTCAGGGCGTGTTTAAACCATGTGTACACGTATTTTGAAGAGAGCAGTTCCCTGGTTAAAAGACCAAGGAAAACCTTTTACTATACTTGTTAGCACTTAGATTGTAGGAGAGCTTTGTAAGTTTGATCAAAAACTGCTATCAAGATAAACTTCCAGGAGAATGCTTGGTAGGAGGGTAGTTTAGCAGACAGACTTATGATACAGAATTAATTGAAGAAAGGTTTCAGTAGTTTGTAGTTCTCTCATATAGAACTCTTTATGAAGTTAAAACGTTGATCTAATGCCCCTTTAGCCCATGAAATCTCTCTCACATTTCCTTTGTTTTCATCTTTCGAAACTCCTTTTGTGTTTCTTGATTGCACCTGCCTCAGAGCAGGGATCAAATCTGCCTCACTCTTTATTACATTCCTGTTCCCACCACAGTGGGCAGGACTCAATAAACAAAATAATAAAAAATTACCTTAATACGAAACTGAGTGAAAATTTTTAGTATTGCTGGATTTCTGTCTGTTTTTTTCTTTAAGAATAAATTTATTAAGAATACCTATTAAGTTCTATTTAGTTATCTTTTTCAGTATTTAATAGTAAAGATAAAAACCTGTGCCTCACTGTGATGATGCATCACTGAGATGTATATGTAGTGTATTCAAGTTGCTCGTTACAGTTCACAAATGGGAAGTCCTTTAGTGAAAATATGTATTACAAGCCTGAATTTAAATTAATAATAATCTAAAAGCATTTATGATGGAGTTTATATAACTATGTTCCTCAACTACAGAAGTAAAATTAATATAACTCCAGAGAAACTTATGCAATGACAGGGCCCTATCACAGGTGTGCAGAAACTCACCTAATCGGAGAGAGAGAGACAGCACGAGATAGCACATTGTTTTGAATTCTACAAAGCTCCAACCATGCACAAAGTAAACATATGCTATATTTTGGGCTAATATTGACTCTGAAACACCATTTTGAATTCTTCATAGAACTGAAACCAAAATCACACATACTGAAAAAAAATCCTAGTAAACAATTCCAAATAAGGGATTAAATAAAATAGATGAAACCATCTAACCGTGACCTATTTTAGTACACACATCTGTACATCAAACATTTGCCTCTATGATTTTCATGCTGCAAACATTTTCAAATCTTTGACCCTTGAGATTTCTGTACTGCTTAGCATGCAGCTAAATTGCATTCAAACACCATTTGCATATGTAGTACGATTTGGTAGACTAAACCTCGAGATGCTGCTCTCAAAAGAACAAGCTCGATGTTTACTTGTGAATTTACTGACTTCATGCACTTTAAAGACGAAAAATGTGAAAAACTCTCTTTTGGGGTTTTATAAGAATAGTTTTCTATTCACACAGCTGAATTATATGTAAATACAAAAACTTTTTTCCCTTCCTTTGTAGTCTGTGTCGAAGTTATATCCAGGTGTTGAATGATAAAACAGCAATAAGCAACCCGCTGGATTTACCAGGTTTCAGAACGAGATTTACTTTCTATAATTTTTCAGGTGGGAAGGATGAAGTAGCAGAGACTCTGCAATCAACTAATTACATATTAATAATCAAACTGCAAGCTTTAATTCTACATTCATCAAATTAAAGTCCTTGTTAAATATTCCTACGAATACAAAGAAGTATATGTGATAAGCCTGGTCCATTAGGAAATGAGGTTTGACTTAGGGAAGAAACACAACCTACCTATGAAAAGTTAATTTAGTCGCATTATCTGAATTAAAAACACGAGAAGAAATTTCTTCAAGAATTCAGAGGCTGGAGGCATTATTTGGGGTTTGGTGATAGGAGGTTTTCAGTAGAAGGCAACCTGGTACTAAATTATGGGAGGAATTGTGTGAGAGACAAGGGTAGGGCCAGGTGTACACTGTAGTTGTGGAAGACAAGAGAAGCAAACATTTGGAGGTTATAGATACAAGATACAAGATACTGTTTTTGAGGAAACAGTAGGAAAGTTTGTCTGAAGTAGGAATATATCACGGCCTCTGGTCATGGTTGTTTCACGGATCCCCTGGGCCATTCTTTACACTGCACTTTTCTTCCGTAACCTGCACAGCAACTACAATCACTGAATTTGCAATGAGGTATTTAACATCTGTGTCTTCAAGCAGACCATAATGGATCTTCTTAGTTCAATCCTGTATCTTCAGCATTTAGTAATGTTTGCACACAGTAGATACTCAACAAATATTTATCCATAATTAATGAATTAAAAGAAATCTCAGTTAATGAAAGGAGAATTTGCCCATCTTTCTTTACAGGGGCAACAATTTTTACCAAAGCAGTATCTCTCCTCTGATTTGTTGCTCCATCTAATAACAAATAGAAAGTCATCAGCAATGTTGAATTCATATCTATCTCTTTTCTAAAGAACATGTTCAGCAGAAATATTATTTCCCTTACCTGACAAAGACATCAGTAATATCCTATACCTTGCTACAAAGAAAATGCATTGTCAACTCTCAGTGAAGTATCTTTTTGTGGGAGTAATGAAAAATTTAAAACACTCACTCTCAAAAATTTTCATTAAAAAGGTATATTAGGCTCAGCGCCTATAGCACAGTGGTCACTGTGCCAGCCACATGCACCGAGGCTGGAGGGTTCAAGCCCAGCCTGGGCCAGCTAAACAACAATGACAACTGCAACAAGAAAATAGCCGGGTGTTGTGACAGGCGCCTGTAGTCCCACATACTTGGGAGGCTGTGGCAGGAAAATCGCTGAAGCCCAAGAGTTTGAGGTTGCTGTGAGCCGTGACACCACAGCACTCTACCAAGAGCAACACAGTGAGACTCTGTCTCAAAAAAAAAAAAGTATATTAAAAATAATGGACACCCAGTTCCCAAAATAACTATCTGCTCGTTACAAAAGAAACAGTTAAAGAGGATTAGTGCATAAGCTGGCATCAGAAGAAAAATATAATATTTCTCATCCCTGTGTAAGGCAGAGTGGAATGCCGTATGTTTCACCCTCATACATGACAGAACTAGTAGTGTTTGCCTAATTTGCACTTAGATGTAAAAATCCACAGTGCTCATTTCTATTTTGATGTCTATCTTTGCAGTTTGCCAATGTGCAAATTAACAAATTTCTAGTGCATGAAATTTCTTCCTTCTCAAAACTATATCTATTTCTTTTTTCTTTGATACCAGCTGAATGTGCATAATGTGGGACTTTCATTCCCTAGGAGTTCAGCATCACACGAACACGGTGGTGATGGTGGAGGCGTTACACAAGGAACCTGAGTCATTGGGCATTACTCTCAAGTCAGGCTGGTTTTGATTAGACTATCTCAGCATCCTGTTGATCTGGGTGTGCCCCAGTCAGGAGCAAAGAAAGGGACCTCTATTAACAGCTATTGACGAGGTGACTCCTCTGTTCTCAGACTTTCTCTTCCTTGCTTTGTCCAGCTCTGCTTTACCTGCTTTACGTCCTTTTGGCTGTGAAATACTTTTCACATAAGGCAAATACGAGTTCCCTTTATAATCTAGGTTTTGCTTTCCATTTTCTCTTTCTTTTTAAAGAGAATTTTGGTATCTTAAGAAGTTTTCATATTGAACAACAACAAATGTTATTTCTTACAGTACGTATTCCTACAATTAAGATAAAATGCTGATCAGGAATGTTCAAAATATGAGGGAGAAACAGGTAAAAAGACAAAGTCAATATTCAAAGCAAACACTCATGCACTGCCCAGGCTGCCAGTGTCTGGGGGCAAAGTATTAGAGATAGCCAAGGGCACATTATCAATGTTTTATCAGAACTTCTGCTATTTCAACCAAATCCAGGAATTCCACTTGGAGTATTTCCTCTTAACAGCTTTCATAATTGAATAGCCAACCCATGTCGAACATTCCGAGCAAAGAGATCTGTCAGTAGGTTTGATATCAAATCTGTGTGCTCTCTCTATTAAAATGGATATGCTCCTAGTGCTCTCCAGCTAAGACCTTGTTTGAGAGAGTGCATATCACACAGAGAACTGCCAGATAACGAAGAAACGTGTCACATCAGACCACTGATTAATAGGTTTGTGATAAAGGCTTGCAAGATCAGCCTTATTTACGATGTTTTGCATTACAATCTGACCTTTTTCAAGGATACTCAAAATTTTTTCTAGCTACAAGCAAGAATGGGTATATGTTTGAAATCAGCAAACCATAATTTCAAGTCCTTTCTCCTTCAAATAAGAACCATGTGCAAGTGGGTAAGGAGGAGCTCGTGAATAGCTACTATTTATTTATCGTTTATCACAAAGAGACATTTCTTTTTGGAAAACTGATTCACTGGCAGATTACATGGTAATTTGTATTTTTAGATTTTAAAATTAGCTATCTCTTATTTAGTAGCTGCTGACGTACAACAGTACTGCTAACTTTGTGTGAAGTGTTGGGTTCAGGACCATGTGGGTTTTGTTTTTATTGAGACTTATGGCTCCCAGTCTTCTTCTAAACAGACCAGGTTAAACTTTTTCTGGTTTGTCTTTTTTTGTCAAAATATATATTTTTAAATACCTGCAGTTTTACATCTAGTGCCTCATTTATTTAATTACTGTGTATGATATATGGTAAGAATAATGTTGTTTTATAAGTAACACAAAATAGCATTTTGGAAACGTTAACTTGAATTTAAAACAGTGTCAACTCATTAACTCTTCATTCTGCAAAAAATAATCTTATGTACTTTTGCTCACATACCCTTTTGATGCTTGCTTAAAGATTTGTAGCAGCTCAACTAATGAAACTTTGTACATGGTTCTGGAGAAGGATTCAAAAATAGATCACTTACCAAACAGAATAAGATTAGTACAGATTTTTAAATATTATTTCAGTATTGACTAGTCTTTGTATGTGAAAAAGCTTAAGCTCCCCCCCTTTTTAGAAAGATCACTAAAAATTAAACCAGCAAATTTAAAATAAAAAAGAAAGAAAAACACAATGAATTCCATTTCCTAATGACACATTTTGTAGCTAACACAGTCAATGTTTTGATGGAAAAAGATCCAATTACTCTATGTATTTCCTTTGGAAGTAATCATTTGAGTCATTAAAAGTTATAACTAGATCTGTGAAGTATATTACTTAAAGAATGAACTTCATATAAAAGTCAAATTATTGAAAGTAGTCTTGCTATTTGTATGTGTGTGTTGCGTGCATACATTTACATTTCTAGAAGGAAAAGAGTATTTATTCATTAGACATTAGGAAGAGTTTCAAAGGTACTGAATGAAGGGAAATCATACAACTTTAACAAGCCAAGTCATAACCAATTATAAAAGAGTAAAAAGACATTCACAAGTTTTATAAATAATTATTTTAAAATTAAACCTTGCCTCAATTCATAGGATTCATTTACATATTCAGGTACTCATCAAAATAGTTCATTAATTATCTCAAATGGGCAAGTATTGGGTCTACACACACACCCCCAAACGCACATATATGTATTCTAGAGGTCCCTTTTCTCAGGGACATTTCTAAATATTATACTGCTTCAGTGAGTAGTATTATAAACCTAGAACATCAGAAAAGGCTGTGTAGATAATGTAGCAAAACTTTCCATTTAAATATATATGTTTTCTCACTGATTTCATTATGAACGGTGTTCTGAATATTTACCTGTATGTCACTGCAAAATATGGTAATTCCTCAATGCATCCAACCAAAAGTATGTCTCCACTTCTTCTGGTGTATATGTATGTTGGGGAATGGCCAATCTGTCTATCTATCTTGTGAGAGTGTTAAAATGGAAAAGAAAAAACTAGGGGCCTGTAACTACTTCTAATATAACTGCCTGGCTCTTAAGATTCAAGTACTTCTGCACTGGAGTAAATTAACAGCAGATGCACAGAAGCAAGAGGAGCTCTACCATGGGCACTGAGAGATGGAAGATTCAGTGGTGTCCAAATCACCAACAATCTGAGAAAAGGTGGATGTGTACAAAGCAGGAAGACCAAAGTACCCTGGAGCCTGGAAATTTCCACTTCATTAACTTGGGATGGATTGGAACAACAGACCCACAGGGATGCAAAATGTTATTCCAAAGTCTGCAAATAGAGTGGTAAACAGACTGAATTGTGTACCCCTCAAATATCCACTTCTGTCCTAACATCCAGTACCTGCAAATTGTACTCTTATATGGAAATAGGATCTTTGTAACAGTAATCAAGTCAACATAGGGTCATCCTAGATTATGATGGGCCCTAAATCCAATTAAAGGTATAGTTTTATGAAAAATGAAAGGGTATACACGGGATACACACACAGACAAGATGGTCTTCTAAAGACAGAGGCAGAGATTGGAGTGATGTGGCTACGAGCCAGGGAATATTAAGGATTGTTAGGGGTCACCCGACACCAGGAAGAGGTACAAGATTCTTCCTCAGCATCTTCAGAGGAAACGTGGTCCTTTTCATACCTTAGTTTCGAACTGTTAGGGAATAAATTTCTGTAGTTGTAAGGCCTAGTTTTTGGAACTTTGTTACAGCAACTTTAAAAATCATACAGGTAGTTTTGCTGTAATAGTTCTTAACTACACAACTGGATGGTTTTAAATAATAGGTAGATGAAGCAGATACTGTTGAATGTGTCTGTGGTTTTGACTATGTGCAGAACTAAAAACCATCTCTGGAGGGAAATCATCTCCTATCTGGTTCATTTTAACTTTAAATGTATGCATTGTGCTTTCTACTTAAAAAAGAAAATTTAGACTTTACTTTTGTTTTGACTTTGGGAATGAGTAATTTATACTGGCAGATTAACTTTTAATGTTAAGATTTTAATTACAAAATTTAGTCAATATAATTCAATATATTTTATTGAAGTTTATATATGTATATATGTATAAATATAATTTCCTCATGCAAGTTGAAATGTTCGAGTTCTATTTCTGCTAAAATAAAACTTTAATATCTTCCAACACAAACATATAAAAAAAAATAATTCCTCTCTGCTGATTTATACAATTATGAGAAACTGTTGTTGTAGTTTTCCACGTAGATTTTACATACATCTTAGAGTTTGGGGCAGATGTAGAAATTCAGCCAATGTTCCAGGTGCATTCACTGAGAATTTCAAAATATCAGATGCAGTTATATTTAAGATCAAATAAGGGCAAACAATTTCATACAATCAATTCTTGAATTAGGTGCTATATTAATTTACTTTATATTATTTTAAATAACAAACAGGCTATCCTGTATTAAGAGAGGTTTTTTGTTATTTTATTTGCCAATGTAAAAATAGTCACAATAACAACCATCTATCTTTAAAAGACAATCTCTAAAACATAGAGGAATGATATTTTTGTTTATGAAGAGAATAATACTTCTATTTAATAGTTTTCCCAAGTGTGTTTGTAAAAGTTATTTTATATACCTTTGACATTAACCATATTTAAGATGTTTCATTGTACATCTTTTGGGGGGCAAAATTCAGGAAACCAACAGTAAAACTTAATTCATAAACAAATCTAGCCTTAAAATTTCTAAGGATAAGCCATTCCCCAGTCCAATATAAAATTATGTTTTCTTATGATGAGCCCAAAACAGCAAGTAACTTGAAAGTATCAACTTAAATCACAGAGACACATATGATGTGCCTCAGCTGTTTCCACCTTTAACTAAATCTTAATAGATCTAGAACTCATTTAATCTCTGTTCACAGCAATCAAATTTCTTTTTGTATTTCCTATATGGAGAATAAAAGACCATATAAATTTCATTGACTATAAAAGTTGTTCTTGGTTTGAAATCCATTCTAAATGGAAAACACAATGCTTTAGTGATTAACTGTTATTCAACAGAAAGCTTGGAAATCAGAACACAAGATGACTTACCAGGATATATAGTGAACATCCAGCCAATAGTAAAATACACAAAAAGAAAAACACAGTAAAGAATGAGTTTCTACTGCACATTGCAACATTTACACAGGTTTCAGAAATTCTGTTCTAGCTGTTTTGTGTCTTTACTTCTTAGTCTTGTGCACGAGGCACTGATGCATGCCATTCCTGAGAACTTGAAAGACCTATTCTTTAATCTCCAGATCACATAAAAGCACACTTTGAAAATTTCAGAGATAATAGAAGCAGAGAGAACAGTACCAATGGATCTTTTGAATGAATAATGAGAAAAAAGAGTAGCACCACAAAGTTCTGCAATTCCTGGTGCACAGCTGAGGGACTAATGCAATCTAGTCATTTTTGTGTCTCATTTAAATACAAGAGTCTGTTTCTATCTTTAATCTTCTAATTTCAGGAAATTAGATGTAAAACTCCCCTCATTCATTATAGGTACAGAATGATCAAAAGAATAGAAATTTTCATGACAAAGCTAATTGCATTGTCAAATGACCTCATACATAATGAATCATTAAAAATGATCTATTCTTTAATAATTGTATGTTGCTAAAGGTTAAGATAGATTTAACATGTAGGGAAAGAATTGTAATTAAAATAAATTCCAGCTTTATATTACATTTGCCAGCTATGAAATTACTGGATAATTTTCGAATTTTATAAACTTTATCTAATGAAAGTGCTGATATTTAATGTACTGAAAATCTCCCATGACATAAACACTCACAGAGACGAAAATGAAACAAAATTTTGGAATACCATCAACATTGATCTTAGGTAATTAGCTTTTTCAGATCACTGATCTCTAATTACAGCTGCTCAACAAAAGTTATTTCATTCTCAGAGAATCCAGTATCAAGCAATGGAAATCATAAATCTTGTTATTTCCTTCATGTTTCCAACAAGCACTCCCCCACCAATATTTTGCAAATTCAATTTCTTTCCATTTATTTATAAATCTATATATTAATATTAGAAATAAAACCCCAAGGTCACTACTATTGAGTTGAAATACAGTCATTTTTTCATAAAGGGCAAAGATAGAAATAGGTTTTGAAATATAGCTATCATATGAGGAATAAGTCCAAACAGAACAAGATCAAGTTTCTATTAACCCATGAGAGATCACACTGACCTCCTTAATGGAAGTTAAGTTAAATCATGACACAAATACAGGATAAAAACAGCATGACTGGTATTATATCAGAGTTCATGAGGACCAGGTAGTTTGGCTCACGTCTGTAATCAAAGCACTTTGGGAGGCTGAGGCAGGAGGATCCCTTGAACTCAGGAGATTGAGACTAGCCTGAGCAAGAGTAAGACCCTGTCTCTACTAAAAATAAAAAAACTAGCTGGGTGTGGTAGAGGGCACCTGTAGTCCAAGCTACTCAGGAGGCTGAGGCAGGAGGATCACTTGAGCTTAGGAGTTTGAGGTTGCTGTGAGCTATGATGTCAGAGCACTCTACCCGGGGATACAGAGTGAGACTCTGTGTCAAAAAAACAAACAAAGAAACAAACAAAAACAATTCATGAGGATATTAACAAAGTGTTGATAAATCACCAATTCTCAGTGGTATAAGATAGGTGAGTGAGGGATCATTACATAGAAATTGCCTAATAATCACATTTTTATCAAGTCAAAATGAGATTCAGTAATCAGGAAGCTCCTGCGATTGCAAGCATTTATTTTCCAAATGAAGGGATTCCTGGTCATGATAACCTGTGATTGCTATTACTGTTTTACACTGGGTCAGAAAGTATACAGTGATTATGCAGATAATACGGTACTGTGGTTTCAGAGTAGAGTCCATGTGTTTCTTACAGCATATGCAAGTATCAAAGTCGTTCCATTCAGGGTGACATGGAGCATTGAGGCAACAGACCAAGGCAGAGGAAAACTCTACTGTCTTTGTCTGCGGAGCTGACCCAGACAAGTGTTCAGCACTACAGAAGACCTCTGGTCCAGGCAGCAATTGTCTCCAATATGACAAGAAAAAAGCATTTTCCAAAGGCCAGGGAATATCATTTAACTTAAAGATTTTAAGTGGTGAGCAAAAAAATAATTTTTACTAATAATCAAAGTAACTATGCAGATCGGAAATAGATTGGGTTTCACTGTTGGTTAATGAGTTGTTCCAAGTTACAAAATAATTTTACCACCAAAACGATACCTTAAATACATTTACTGGATTTAAAAAAAACTTCTTATTGTCTTACTTCTAGTATGGAATATTTTTAACTCCATACAAGACACTTAAAACACAAATAAAAACAAACAAAAAAAAAATCAAAAAAAATCCACAACAGATAGCAAGTGTCAGCTTGTTAAAGGGGCAGGAGACTGATCCTATCCTCAACTTCCACCTTCATCTTTCCTTCCATCTCACTTCCTTAGACCTCCTGCCTTTTCTGCCTCCATCATACACCAGGCCCTCTGAATAACTGTTCTCGATGTTTCCCTTAAGAACACATTATCCATTCTAGAAAGTTACATCCACAATTGTCACTCTGGAGTCACATCGTGGGTTATAAAAATTCTTAAGTCTGCCTGTAGATAACATCACCTTTGCAAACCCTAGGGATAGTTCCTTCAAGGTCTTGCATGCTGGCAGCACATACCGAGAAACTGATGGTTCAACTCCAAACCCAGCCAATTAGCAAACCTAACTGCCTAATTTATGGTCTACCAAATTATCCTTATAAACCTTGCCTTCCAAATTCTCAGGGAGATGGAAATGAGAAATTTCTCCTGTCTCCCTGCTTAGTGCTGTTAGGCAGTTAGCTAGCTACTTGTGTGCAGGGAGGATGATAGATTTGTTCAGGCTATTTAGATGTATTTGAGTCAGGCTGACATAGGCTATGATGGAAATGAAGCTAATTAGGACCTTGTAAGTGGGTTGTTTTCAGAACAGAGTTAATTAAGACTCTGGGAGACTTCCAAGAAGCAGCTTATACTCCTTGAACTTGTATATAAAACCCAAAACTGCACTTTTTTTGGCTGGGGCCGGGTTTGAACCCACCACCTCTGGTATATGAGCCGACACCCCCCTCCTTTGAGCCACAAGAGCCATCCCCCAAACTGCACTTTCCATAGGACTTGCAGTCACTAAGACGAGGCTCACCTTGCTGTGTGAGTTATTAATAAACTTTCTTTTTTCTGGTCAAAACTTTACTTGCTCTTTTCAATTATTTTGGTGACTACCTTAACATAGTTAGTTTGCTTAATCCCTTTGCTGTGAAAATTGCTCTATTGTTTAGCATAGAAAAAAATAGAAATGTGTTCAATAATATACTATGAAACAAAATTTATCTTTGGCATCAGAAGCAACAAAGGATGAGCTTTAAAAAGAGTGCATCAATTTGTTAGCATACCTATTAAAACTGTATACAAAATGTGATTAAATATAACACAGTTGTATGACAGTGTTAAGCTAAGAAATGTGAGAATGGTCTTGTTTGTCAGATTGTTTTGAAATTTTAGGAGGTAAACAAAATGTTCAATGAAGAAGACATTTGATTCCCTAAGTCTTCCCTACTTCCAAATGAGGTTCTTTATAAGACCATTGATGCTCTGTGTGAAACAAATTTGATCTATTGAGAACTTGAGTTTATCAATTCCCCTTAATAAAATACCATTAAAGGGATTTCCCCCTCTAGCCTGGAAAACAGAAAGTGGTGGATTATGCATTTTTAGGTAAAGGTTAGGAGTTGAGGAGTATTTGTTCAACAGCCTCATCTTCTTTTCTCTTGAAAGTTGGAGGTGTGACCACTTAAGTAAAGAGAGAGGTAATTTTGTCAGACACTTAAAAAATGTGTGGATAAGAGCTGCACTGGGACCTGCGATTGGCACCCTCCTGGACCTCCGTAAGAGCTGCACCCGCCAGGACCCAGGTAAGAGCTGCGCCCCACCCACTGGGCCTCCCCATGGCTTGACCAGGAACTCTGGGCACTGGGCAGCCCTGCGTCCTCCCTCCTGTACCCTCTCTGCCTCCACAGTGGCCTGCTCATATGTCCAGGGACTCCGGTAGCCGCATGCCCTCCGGAGCCCTCCTTGATTCTGCGTGGAGCCCTTCTCCTGGTTAGAGGCTGCTGGAGCCTTGCGCCATCTGTGCCAAAGTCACTGGCCGCCAGGCACTCCCAGAACCATGTGCAACCTCCCCCACCCTGTTGCTGGATCCGGGGGTATCACACTCTGGAGCTGCTCCCACAACCAGAACTCCCTGGCTGGGGCAGCCCAGAAGAGCTACACAGGGTCACTCCAAACAAAGATCCAGCAAAAATAGAGTGATCCCCCCGGAGTCTAATCTCGGAGAGACACCACCCAACTCTAAGGACAGCCAGAGGCAACGGTGAAAACCAACCATGAGACGAAATCAAGGGGAAAACTCTGGTAATATGAATAATCAGAGTAGATCAACTCCCCCAAGGATCAATGGGGCAGACACAGCACAAGATCCCATGCACAAACAAATAGCTGAGATGTCAGAAATCGAATTCAGAATCTGGATAGCAAATCAGATCGAATTAGAATTCTAAGCAATAACCCAAAAGATGTCACAAGAATTCAATGAATTCAAAGACCAAATGACCAAAGATTTTGACACATTGAGACAAGAAGTTGCAGCCCTCAAAGATCTGAGAAACACAGTAGAATCCCTCAGTAACAGAATGGAGCAAGCAGAAGAAAGGATTTCTGACATTGAAGACAAAGCATTCAAACACTCCCAAACTCTCAAAGAGGAGGAGAAATGGAGGACAAAAACAGAACACTCTCTCAGAGACCCTGGGATAATTTGAAGAAAACCAATATTCATCTTATAGAGATCCCTGAAAGTGATAAAGTGGCTTCACAAGGCACAGAGTCTCTTCTCCATGAGATTATGAAAGAGAATGTTCCAGACATGCCAGAGATTCTGAAATTCAGATAGCAGACAGTTTCAGAACTCCAGCATGACTCAACCCAAATAAGACATCCCCCAGACACATCCTAATCAATTTCACTTAAGTTAATATGAAGGAGAAAATTCTGAAAGCAGCCAGAAGAAAGAAACCATTAACTACAAGGGGAAGAATATTAGAATAACTGCAGATCTCTCTGCTGAAACCTTTCAAGCTAGAAGAGGATGGTCATCGACTTTTAATCTCCTAAAACAAAATAACTTTCAACCCAGGATCCTGTACCCAGCTAAACTGAGTTTCATTTATGATGGAGAAATTAAATACTTTAATGATATTCGCATGTTGAAGAAATTTGCCACAACTAAACCAGCTCTCCAGGATATTCTCAGACCTATCCTGCATAAAGACCAGCATAATCCCCACCACAAAAGTAAACCCACCCAGAAAATTTTGATCAAATTCCAACTTCCACAGTCACAAAAGGATTAAAACTGTCCACCAGAATCTCAAAAGGCTTATCAAAAATCTCAATTAATGTGAATGGTTTAAATTGTCCTCTAAAAAGGCACAGATTGGCTGACTGGATACAAAAACTCAAGCCAGATATCTGCTGTATACAAGAATCTCATCTTACATTAAAAGAAATATAGACTCAAGGTGAAGGGATGGTCATCTATACTCCAGGCAAATGGAAAGCAGAAAAAAGCAGGCATTGCAATCCTGTTCACAGATGCAATAGGCTTTAAACCAACCAAAATAAGGAAAGATAAGGATGGACACTTCATATTTATTAAAGGTAATACTCAATATGATGAGATTTCAATTATTAATATTTATGCACCCAACAAGAATGCACCTCAATTTATAAGAGAAACTCTAACAAATGTGAGCAACTTGATTTCCTCCAGTTCCATAGAAGTTGGAGATTTTAACACCCTTTTAGCAGTGCTGGATAGATCCTCCAAAAAGAAGCTAAGCAAAGAAATCTTAGATTTAAACTTAGCCATTCAACATCTGGACTTCACAGTCATCTACAGAACATTTCATCCCAACAAAACTGAATACACATTCTTCTCATCAGCCCATGAAACATACTCCAAAATCGACCACATCCGAGGCCACAAATCTAACCTCAGCAAATTTAAAAAATAGAAATTATTGCTTGCATCTTCTCAGACCATCATGGAATAAAATTTGAACACAATAACAACAGGAATCTGAATACCCATACAAAAACATGGAACCTAAATAACCTTATGCTGAAGGATAGATGGGTTATAGATGAGATTAAGAAGGAAATCACCAAATTTTTAGAACAAAACAACAATGAAGACACGAATAATCAGAACCTCTGGGATACTGCATAGGCAGTCCTAACAGGGAAATTTATAGCACTGCACACCTTCATCAAAAAAATGGAAAGTGAGGAAGTTAATAACTTAATGGGACATCTCAAGCAACTGGAAAAGGAAGAACATTCCGACCCAAACTCAGCAAAAGAAAAGAAATAACCAAAATCAGAGCAGAATTAAATGAAATTGAAAACAAAAGAATTATACAACAGATCAATAAATCCCAAAGTTGGTTTTTTGAAAAGGTCAATAAAATAGATAAACCTGTGGCCAACCTAATCAGGAAAAAAGGGTAAAATCTCTAATTTCATCAATCAGAAATGGTAAAGATGAAATAACAACAGACCCCTCACAAATTAAAAAAATCTTTAACAAATATTACAAGAAACTTTACTCTCAGAAAGATGAAAATCTGAAAGAAATTGACCAATACTTGGAAGTACGCCAACTACCAAGACTTAGCAAAAATGAAGTGGAAATGTTGAACAGGCCTATATCAAGTTCTGAAATAGAACCAACCATACAAAATCTCCCTAAAAAGAAAAGCCCAGGACCAGATGGCTTTACATCAGAATTCTACCAAACCCTTAAAGAAGAACTAGTATCTATATTACTAAACCTCTTCCAAAATATAGAATAACAAGGAATACTACCCAACACATTCTATGAAGCAAACATCACCTTGATCCCTAAACCAGGGAAAGACCCAACAAGAAAAGAAAACTATAGACCAGTATCACTAATGAATATTGATGCAAAAATACTCAATAAGAACCTAACAAACAGAATCCAACAACACATCAAAAAAATTATACACCATGACCAAGTGGGATTTATCCCAGGGTCTCAAGGCTGTTCAATATACATAAATCTATAAATGTAATTCAGCACATAAACAAACTACAAAATAAGGACCATATGATTCTCTCAACTGATGCAGAAAAAGCTTTTGATAATATGCAGCATCCCTTCATAATCAGAACACTTAAAGAAATTGGTATAGAAGGGACATTTCTTAAACTGATAGAGGCCATCTACAGCAAATCCACAGCCAATATCCTATTGAATAGAGTTAAATTGAAATCATTTCCACTTAGATCAGGAACCAGGCAGGGTTGACCATTGTCATCATTGCTCTTTAATATTGTAATGGAAGTTTTAGCCATTGCAATTAGGGAAGAAAAGGCGAACAAGGGTGTCCACATAGGATCAGAAGAGATCAAACTTTCACTCTTCGCAGATGATATGATCGTATGTCTGGAAAACACTAGGGATTCTACTACAAAACTTTTAGAAGTGATCAAGGAATACAGCAATGTATCAGGCTACAAAATCAACACCCATAAATCTGTAGCCTTTATATATACCAACAATAGCCAAGCCGAAAAAACAGTCAAGGACTCTATTCCTTTCACAGTAGTGCCAAAGAAGAAGAAATATTTGGGAGTTTATCTAACAAAGGATGTGAAAGATCTCTATAAAGAGAACTATGAAACTTTAAGAAAAGAAATAGCTGAAGATGTTAACAGATGGAAAAACATACCATGCTCATGGCTGGGAAGAATCAACATTGTTAAAATGTCTATACTACCCAAAGCAATATATAATTTTAATGCAATTCCTATCAAAGCTCCATTGTCATATTTTAAAGATCTTGAAAAAATACTTCGTTTTATATGGAATCAGAAAAAACGTCGAATAGCCAAAACATTACTCAGAAATAAAAACAAAGCAGGAGGAATCATGCTACCAAACCTGAGACTGTACTATAAATCGATAGTGATCAAAACAGCATGGTACTGTCACAAAAACAAGGAAGTAGATGTCTGGAACAGAATAGAGAACCAAGAGATGAATCCAGCTACTTACCGTTATTTGATCTTTGACAAGCCAATTAAAAACATTCAGTGGGGAAAAGATTCCCTATTTAACAAATGGTGCTGGGTGAACTGGCTGGCAACCTGTAGAAGACTGAAACTGGACCCACACTTTGACCATTAACTAAGATGGACTCTCACTGGATACAAGATTTAAACTTAAGACATGAAACTATAAAAATACTTGAAGAAAGTGCAGGGAAAACTCTTGAAGGAATCGGCCGGGGTGAGTATTTTATGAAGAAGACACCCCAGGCAATTGAAGCAGTATCAAAAATACATTACTGGGACCGGATCAAACTAAAAAGCTTCTGCACAGCCAAGAAGGTAGTAAGTAAAGCAAGCAGACAGCCCTCAGAATGGGAGAAAATATTTGCAGGTTATACCTCCAATAAAGGTCTAATAACCAGAATCCACAGAGAATTTAAACCTGTTAGCAAGAAAAGAACAAGTGATCCCTTCTCAGGGTGGGCAAAGGACTTGAAGAGAAAATTCTCTAAAGAAGACAGACGCACAATCTACAAACACATGAAAAAAAGCTCATCATCCTTAATCATCAGAGAAATGCAAATCAAAACTACTTTGAGATATCACCTAACCCCAGTAAGAGTAGCCCACATAATAAAATCCCAAAACCAGAGATGTTGCTGTGGATGTGGAGAAAGGGGCACACTTCTACACTGCTGGTGGGAATGCACACTAATACATTCCTTTTGGAAGGATGTTTAGAGAATACTTAGAGATCTAAAAATAGACCTGCCATTCGATCCTATAATTCCTTTACTAGGTATATACCCAGAAGACCAAAAATCACAAACTAACAAAGACATCTGTACCAGAATGTTTATTGCAGCCCAATTCATAATTGCTAAGTCATGGAAGAAGCCCAAGTGCCCATCGACCCACAAATGGACTAGCAAATTGTGGTACATGTATACCAAGGAATATTATACAGCCTTAAAGAAATATGGAAACTTTACCTCTCATGTTTACATGGATGGAGCTGGAATGTATTCTTCTTAGCAAAGAATCTCAAGAATGGAAGAAAAAAAGTATCTAATGTACTCAGCCCCTACTATGAAACCAATTTATAGCTTTTGTATGAAGGCTATAACCCAACTATAGCACAAGAATATGGGGAAAGGGCCAAGGGAGGGGAAGGGAGGGGGGAAGTTAGGGTAGAGGGAGGGTAATGGATGGGGCCACACCTACGGTGCATCTTAGAATGGGTACAGGCAAAACCTACTAAATGCAGAATACAAATGTCCACATACAATAACTAAGAAAATGCCATGAAGGCTACGTTGAACAGTTTGATGAGAATATTTCAGATTGTATATGAAACCAGCACATTGTACCCCTTGATTGCACAAATGTACAGAGCTACGATTTAACAATAAAAATAAACAAACAAATAAATAAATAAAAATACCATTATAGCGACAGTAAAGAGCAAAAAAAAAAAACAGTGACTCTGTGCACAACAGAGTAAATCAGCATTAAATTGTTATGGGCAAGATATTTCAAGACACCTTTCAAAGATGAAGCATTAGTAAGACTCCTGAAGCCAGCAGAGGAAAGCATAGTATAGAAAATTAAATAGGGCAGTGAATGTGAGGAAACACATAATCTGGAAATTCCAACATTTGTGCAAGTTTCTAGTGGGCTGGGAACTGAAAACAGTCAAATCTACCCTTCTGTGCCCTGGTTTGCAGAAGACCCAATGTCATGTGTTTATCTCCTAGGAAAAACAAGATTTCTTACAAACACACACTGAAGAAACTGTTCTGAAGAACCTAATATAGCTTGCTTGGAAGATATTCCTCCAGAGGCAAAGCCTTCCTCATTTGGCATTTTTATATTTCCCCAAAATACACTTGTTTCCAGGTACATGTGTGCGTGTGTGTGTGTGTGTGTGTGTGTGTGTGTGTGTTTAATATCACCTTATTCTAAGGGGATCGAGGATACTAGACATTAGGGAACTACCAACAGCAAAATCTCCATACAACTTTGTACTACAACTTCAGGAGACATAATGGGAAGACATTTCAGACAACTTTTTAAAATGTCAATGTATTTTGTGGCAAATCAAAATGAGAAAACTATACCAAAGTTCTGTGTACTTATCTCTCCTAGTGGAATTATTTGCATTGGAGAAAAAAAAGTACCTTAATAAAATGGAGAGCAATTTAAACCAAATTAAAATAACTCACAGGAAGGTTAATAGGGTACTCTATAATTTACTTCTACATTCTAAAAGTTAACATTTGATCTGACAAAGGTATAAAATATATCAAGGGACACATACTGCAGAAAACAGATATACTCATTTATTGAGAGTTGAAAATTAAATAATTCATAAGCATTACCTTAATTTAAACTTTACGGAAAGTAATAAACCTAGAAATTGATGTTTTTCTAAATTTAATAACATTTCAATCCAGATTAGTCTAAATTTAGTATTAGCTTAGATTTAATAAGTGAAATGGATAAAACCAGACATGCCAGAGAAGCTAACATTAAAAAGGACCAGCAATCTCATACAGGGGTGGAGAGTAAAATGCATTCCTGTGCACTAATGGTGTGGGTGTGAAATAGTACAACCACTTTAGAAAATAGTTTGGCCTTATCTACTAAAGGCAAAGAAGTCATTCCCTACAACATAGTCAAAAGTTTATTCCCAACAATAACAGGCTAGCATATGCTCCAGAAGACATTTATAAAAAATGATCTCTGCAGCATTATTTATGATGGACAAAAAATGAGCATAAGTGAAATTTCCACATGTTGAACAGATAAATCAAATATGGCATGTTGATATATTAAAATATAGCATAATAAAACTAAAAATCCATAGCTGCACATACCCAACCTTTACAAACATTACAAGCATAATGTAGACCAAAGAATACAGTCTGTTTGATTCCATTTATGTAAAGTTAAAAAATCAGCAAAGCTAAAATATAGTAGAAGGTAATATATTCTTAGGTATTAGGGTTGCTACTTAGGGCGTGATAAAATAAATAAAATATTATCAGAATAAAAGTCAGAGTAGAGGTGATTTAAAAAAATTTTTTTTAGAAAAGAGAAAAAGTGTTGTGATTGGGAAGGGAAACCCTGGGCATCTTGGCATGTTATACAAGTGGTATTCTGTTTCCTCATGAGACAATGGTTGCAGGGGTGCATTTAAACATAATTCTTGGCACTGTGCATTTATGTTTTGCATTTTTCTATAGGACTGTTACATTTAACAATACAATTTTCTATAAATAAAACCAAATTACATAACCTTTGTGGAAGATTTGCCTTAAAAATAGTCTTTTAAAATGTAGTGTTATTTTTAGTCTTCAAGATATATTTTTGAATAGATCAGTTTCTTAGATACTACAGATTAGTATGTAAGGAGTCTGACCATATTTATATGTCTAATCTTAATTCCAAATTTCACATAAATATATACTAGTGTTTAAGTTTATAAAATGACTTGAGAACATTTTTTTTTTTCTTTTTTTGTAGAGACAGAGTCTCACTGAACTGCCCTCGGGTAGAGTGCCGTGGCATCACACGGCTCACAGCAACCTCTAACTCTTGGGCTTACGCGATTCTCTTGCCTCAGCCTCCCAAGCAGCTGGGACTACAGGTGCCCGCCACAACGCCCGGCTATTTTTTTGTTGCAGTTGGCCGGGGCTGAGTTTGAACCCGCCACCCTCGATATATGGGGCCGGCGCCCTACTCACTGAGCCACAGGCGCCGCCCGACTTGAGAACATTTTTACCATTCATAAACCTTTTACTGCATGAAATATAATTAGTCATTAAATTTTCATCTGCAAAGTTTAAACTACCATAAGCTATATATGTTTAGTATTCTTTAGAGATTCTCAAGTTTAAGAAATCTTTTGTTCATTCATCTTTTCATTCATTCTATACATTTACTAATTTATTTACTCAACGAATATTTAACTGAAACCTTAACTATGCCAGACTTTGTATTGTAAGATTAAAGTGAAAGAATCCCTGTTATCATGGAGGCAATCTAGTCAAAGAATCCTCAAGCATAAAAACAATGCAGTCAGGCATGGAGATAACTTTCTGAGAAGTACAGATAGTTTGCACAGTGTTGTGCGAACATCATAGATTGTACTAAAACAAACCTAGATGTTATAGCCCACTTCACACTAGGCTAGTTGGCATAGCCTACTGCTCTTAGGCTACATGAATGCAGAGCAAGTTACCATACTCAATACTGTAGGCAATTCTAACACTAAGAAAAGTATTTATGTATCTAAACATAGAAAAGGTACAGTAAAAATACCATATTGTAGGTTTATGGGACCACAATTATGCATGCAGTCCCTCATGGACCAAAATGGTGTTATGTGGTTCAGAACTGTATGTTGTGGAAAGGACTACACTACAGGAAAAGAGAAATTAAGGAATTTAGTCTGTGCTCTGAGGGCCAGACAGAGCTTTGTGAAGTTGATTCTGAACTCCATATTAAGTTTCAATGTGAAAACACAACTGAAGAAAGATGCTTGGCTTGCCAGAATCTGGTCTTAGAGAGAATTAGTAAATCATCATAATATAACTAAAACATACACCCTTGGGAAAATCTTGGTGAATTATCATAAATATACATTCAAATTCTTAGTAAAAACCAATCCCTTAGCCTTGAATATTTCTCCCCACAATTTGTGAAACCAAGAAGCCCATCCTTTTGGTGCAGTTGCTCCTTTCCAGCTGAGCATTACTTTCATTTTCAATAAAAGTTGCTTGCTTGGCTCATGAAAATCTTTTCTCTGATCACCACATGCCTGAGGACATCTCCACTCAGAGTCTGGTAACGCACTCACATACAAACCATTTCTCATTGGGATCTGAAACTTCGAGGAGGGCAGATAGAAACTTTTGGATTCAAATCTTTGGTCATGTGCTTCTTTATTTTAGTTGGCAGATATTAAAAATAAGAATATTTCATACATAAAACTAGGGACTTTAAATTTTGAAATATTTCTTTGGCCTTGCTTTTGTAAAACTGTGCTGATTTTGCTCTAGTGTGTTTCCAAGATTAGCTCAGTTTCCATTTAAAAAAAAAAAAACCTCACATCAATATATTAGTGAAATAATATCACATTCCTCTTCTATTATAAAATTTTTATTACAAAAAACGTGTCATTTCTCAGAAAGAAAAAGTTGTTTACATCATAATACTATTGCTAGCCAGAAGAGACAAGGATATTTTTAACTATCAAGTTTTCCACATAACCAACTAAAATAGTTTTCTACTAGACTTTTCAAAAGGGAATAGCAGCAACACAACACTTCAACAGCCATATGTTTCACATAAATTTTAGAAAAGTTCTTTTTGTCTGTTAAAGTGGGTTTCTTTGTGATTTATTGCACAGAATAAGTTTGATAGTTAATTTCAAATGTTCTTGGTGATTTTGAATCAGGAATAAAAAATGTACATACATAGAGGAAACGAATAGAAAACTTAAAAAATATCTTAGTTGTCATTTTTCTAAAATTTAAAAAGCTTGATATGCTAGGAAGGAAATTATATTAAACATGCTTAGCATCTAAGCACTAAATTTAATGTCACACTATTTATTTATTTATCATCTCTTAAAGGTCAGTTGATGTACTTGCTCCATAGAAGAATCTCTAATATGATACTTCAAGTTCCTGCAATAAAACCCATCACATGCAGGCAATCAATGAGTATTTATTGAATACATAGTAGCATGGTAAGCTGAATAATCAGAAATGGGAGATTGCTATGAAGCATCCAGGTATATCTCCTTATGGGTGCAAGGTGAAAAGATAAAGCAATCTGTAATTTATGCAGAAAAACATACTTCAGGGCAATTTGTCTTTCATTAAAAAAATGTGGAGACCTTCATGTCACAGATTCCTAATGTAAACTATAAAAATCTACTAAATATTCATAAAGTCTTCTTGGAAATCACTGGCAACTTGAATATATACATGGAATTATTAATTTAACTGTGATGTGTACATCACTCATTTATCCATTAAATATTATATATATATAAAATGTGTCTGTACACATAGATATATATGTACACGGACATATATATATATATATATGTATCTACATGTACAGATCAGATTGGCTTAATGAGAAAAACTTCCCACCCAGATATATCGTATGAAAATTGCTGAACTATGAAGGTAGAGAGAAGAGTTTATAGGCATCTGAGGAGAAAGGATAATACAAAATGAAGAGAATCAGACTGAGGTGTCTTTTACCACATTTGAAGCTGGAAGGTAGCCTCCCAAAGGAACCAGAGTTCCAGACTAGAATCACACGTCAGGCCATATAGATTCCTATCTTGGCAAAACCAAGTTTTAGGATGTAAAACGTGTACAGCAAAGTAAGCTACACAGGCCGGTCATTTTACAAAAGTAATTAAGAAGAGTGTAACTAAACAAGGATTGGCCTCCCATAGCTGTACCTTTTTCAAAAAGATAAAGTGAGGAAGAAAAAAAAAATTCTGAGTCCTTCAATGAACTCAGGCACGCACAATAGTTGCATACTCTAAGAACGTATAGTGTTAAGTCATAAAGAAAAATATTACGGCAGCAGGATATACTGCAAAGGAAATTCTAATAACGGGCTAGCACACTATATTCTACAGACTCCAAGGAAATCTAGATATCGGGTAGGTTTGGAATGAGAACAAGACAAAAACCATCCAATTATTTCCCTTGATAGAGGGAGTCAGGGGGAGGATGGGCAGGAGACAGTCGTACTCTTCTGATTCTTCTGGTTGAAGTTGAAATTTGAGAGCAAGTGGGCACAGAGTAGGAGAAAAGTAGGAACTTGGGAATTACTGTATATTTGGGGGGAAATATTTTGTTTTCAAAAACTAGAAATGTGTATTTAATGAGAGGTTAAAATAAGAGAAAGATAATTATATAATATAGCAGAGGACAGAACTTCTAAATTAACAAGGAGAATTAAATGGATTGGACTGAAAAATAATGGGCCTAAAGTACAAAATTTAGTAAGCAAAAGATCAAACCACAATAGAAATTAATTAAGAAATGTTTAGTAAAATGGAAAAAATAAAATTATGTTAGTCATTCTAATAAAGTAATGTAATTTTCCTTTTAAATATCCACGCTGTCAAATGAAAAAACATTTGTCTGTATCCTCTTCATTAGAAAATTAATTAAACAAAGTGATAAAGTTGAAAACATAAAGAAGAAAAAGATAACACACAAATATAAATTAAAAACAGAGTTGCAACGTTATTTAGTTGAAAAGTCTAATGCAAAAACACTCATCAGTGTGACCAAGAAAACAGTGTAAGGATAAAAGAAGGCCCAGGCTCAGGATGAATTCTGTCTAGCAAACTTGTATTGACCAAACTACTTGGCATCTATACACCAGAATGTGACAGAAATAAAATATACTTGGACACTTAAAATTCTTAGGGAATTGAAAACATCTAGTATTCTTAAAATATAACATAAAAGGAAAATGAATAGTCTAGTCAAGATATTAGATTTAATATATAAATATAGAACTCTAGAACTTTTGAATGTGTATGTTTTCTTGTGTCCATGGAAGGTTTTACAAATCCACCTAATAGTTGCCCACAAACAAAAATGTAACAACTTTTTAAAAAGCAGATTATAAACCAACATCTTCATGTGGAAATTAAAACAAGATTAAATTGCCCTTGGATGGAAAGGATATCACTAACTAGCAAGAAAGTAATGAAAGGCTAACACTTCTTACTGAAACTGTGAAACTCTACGAAGAATAATATGGATGGTACTGAATGTTTTCTGTATTAAAGGAGATGGAAAAATAAAAGTCAGTACAAATAGAAGTGATTTGAAAGAGAACTACATATTAACAAAATAAAGAATATGGAAGAATTAATAAGGTTAAAACCTGAAATTAATAGAAGAAAAAAAACCCCGCAGAATGTGTCTGTAAGCCCTAAAACATGTTTGCAAGATTAAATACTTTCCAAGCCTAATTAATAGAACAAAAGAAGGGGGCTAAACAGATGTATTAGAAATAAAAACAGAGAAATAAGTACAAATATGAGACATTAAAAATAGGAGAAAATTATATAATTACTGATGGCAACTGATTTGAAATATTAGAGAAAATGGATGTTTCTGTTTCAGTTTCTAATATTAACTTAAGAATAATTAGAACACTTGAGTGGCTCTATTACCAGAGGAGAGTGGAAAGGAGATTAAATTAAATATGTACCATCAAAGAAGTTGTTAAGACCAGCCATAACTTTGATTTTATTTACAATGTATCTTACCCTAGAAAAAAATATAAAGCATACATATTCATTTTGCCATTAAATGTAATCTTGATATAAAAATAAAAAGGTTAAACCATTCTAACTTTTTAATATACAAACCAAACTTCTCATTAACATGTTAACATAAAATGCAAACCATTGATCCAAACTATAATACATGATTACCTAGCAAATTTAATTTTGGAAATGAAATCAACCCAGTTTGGCTTATGAATTTAAAGAATTTCCTGTTAGAATCACAACTGGTTTTGTTGCTGTTTGTCACTATTTGTCACTATTTAAATTTTGTAAAATAATCTTAAAATTTGAATTGGAAGAACAAAATGTCCAAAATGTGAAAATAGTTGTGTCTGTGTGTGCCCATATGTGTGTGTGTTTTATACAACCTGTACACTTTCCTTACCAGTGTCTGGACAGTGCTTCAAAGCTACAGTCCTCAAGACAGTGTGGTGTAAGTACAGTGATACACAAAAATAGCAATGGCATAGAACAGAGAACATGGAGAGAGATCCCTAAATATTTAGTACCTGACAATAGAAATTTTCCATTCCATGGGAAAGGTCAATGCTTTTAATAAGCTGATCGCACAACTGATTATTTGTGTGAGAAGAAATAAACATGGATTTATATCTTTAACTGTATGCGAAATCAGAGGCTAGCTGAGTTAAAACCAAAATGTAAAAAGGAAAATAGCTAAGATCCTAGAAAAAGAGATCTTACATTCAAATATGGAGTATTACACAATAGTAAAATATTCTGGGGGGTGGAGCAAGATGGCAGCCGAGTAACAGCTTCCCTTCAACTGGGCACAGTGAATCTGGGGAGATAAGACTCCAGGCGTCTCTGGCTGGTGGTATCTGCTTATAATCATCCCTTTGAGGATACAGGGAGTCAGCAAGGGACATCTGGACCCCAAGAGGAGGACAAAAACAGTGGAAATCTGGCAGTGGTTGCGTGTGTTCGATTGACCTAATCCCGCCAGCAACCGTAAGTACAACCTATGAATTGTTTCGGTGTTTCTGGACTTGGCACTCAATTGAACTGCCTTGGGGAGAGCTTGAGTAGGAGTGCGGAGAACTTTGGCATTCTCTAGGGCCCCAGACTGAGCCGCTGTGCTGGGCCGCAGGAAGCCATTGTGAGAAAACTGCCCAGGCAAGCTCCGCCCTCAGGGACCCAGAGCAAGGATTGGGCGAGAGCTAGTAACCTAGTGACTGGGCAACCTAAAGGCAGGGACTGAGCTGTCTTACAGCCTTAACCCTTAGGGGCAGAGTGAGACTGGTTTTGGCACACTGGAGCCTCGGGCTGTGCCCTGGGTAGAGTGCCATGGTGTAACAGCAATTAGCAACCTCCAAATTGTGGGCTTGGTGCCACCTGGACCTCCATAAGAGCTCCACCATGACCCCCAACCCACGACCCACACCCGTGCGCCTTCTGCGTGCCCTGACCAAAAACTGCAGAAGCTGACAACCCCATGTCCTCCATCCTGTATCCTCCCTGCCTCCACACTGGCCCGCTCATCTGGCCAGGGATACTGGTGGCCATGTGCCCTCTGGAGCCCTTCCTGCCTCTACACAGAGCCCTTCTCCTGGCCAGAGACTGCGGGAGCCTTGGGCACTCTGTGCCAAAGTCACTGAGTGCCAGGCACTCCCAGAACCGTGTGCACCACCTCCCACCCTGTAGCTGGATCCGGTGTGACACATGCTGGAGCTGCTTCCACAACCAGAACTCCCTAGCTGGGTCAGCCCCAGAGGAACTACACAGAGTCACTCCCTACAAAAATCCAGCAACAATAGAGTGATCCCGCTGGGGTCTAATCTTGGAGAGACACCTCCCCAACTCTGAGGATGACCAGAGGCAATAGTGAAAAAAAATCATGAGGCAAAATCAACAGAAAAACACTGGCAATATGAATAATCAGAGTAGATCAACTCCCCCAAGGATCAATGGGGCAGACACGGCACAAGATCGCATGCACAAACAAATAACTGAGATGTCAGAAATCAAATTCAGAATCTGAATAGCAAATAAGATCGAATTAGAATTCCAAGCAGTAACCCAAAAGATAGCTCAAGAATTCAATGAATTCAAAGACCAAATGACCAAAGATTTTGACACATTGAGACAAGAAGTTGCAGCCCTCAAAGATCTGAGAAACACAGTAGAATCCCTCAGTAACAGAATGGAGCAAGCAGAAGAAAGGATTTCTGACATCGAAGACAAAGCTTTCGAATGCTCCCAAACTCTCAAAGAGGAAGAGAAATAGAGGACAAAAACAAATCACTCTCTCAGAGAGCTCTGGGATAATTCAAAGAAAACCAATATTCGTCTTATAGGGATCCCTGAAAGTGATAAAGTGGCTTCACAAGGCACAGAGTCTCTTCTCCATAAGATTATGAAGGAGAACCTTCCAGACATGCCAAGAGATCCTGAAATTCAGATAGCAGACAGTTTCAGAACTCCAGCATGACTCAACCCAAATAAGACATCCCCCAGACACATCCTAATCAATTTCACTAAAGTTAATATGAAGGAGAAAATTCTGAAAGATGCCAGACGAAAGAAAACCATTACCTACAAGGGGAAGAATATTAGAATAACTGCAGATCTCTCTGCTGAAACCTTTCAACCTAGAAGAGGATGGTCATCGACTTTTAATCTCCTAAAACAAAACAACTTTTAACCCAGGATCCTGTAACCTAGCTAAACTGAGTTTCATTTATGATGGAGAAATTAAATACTTTAATGATATTCGCATGTTGAAGAAATTTGCCACAACTAAACCAGCTCTCCAGGATATTCTCAGGCCTATCCTCCATAAAGACCAGCATAATCCTCCACCACAAAAATAAACCCACCCAGAAAATTTTGATCAAATTCCAACTTCCACAGTCGCAAAAAGATTAAAAATGTCCACCGGACTCTCAAAAGGCTTATCAATATTCTCAATTAATGTGAATGGTTTAAACTGTCCTCTAAAGAGGCACAGATTGGCTGACTGGATACAAAAACTCAAGCCATATATCTGCTGCATACAAGTATCGCATCTTACATTGAAAGACAAATATAGACTCAAGGTGAAGGGATGGTCATCTATACTCCAGGCAAATGGAAAGCAGAAGAAAGCAGGCATTGCAATCCTGTTTGCAGATGCAATAGGCTTTAAACCAACCAAAATAAGGAAGGATAAGGATGGACACTTCATATTTGTTAAAGGTAATACTCAATATGATGAGATCTCAATTATTAATATTTAAGCACCGAACCAGAACGCACCTCGATTTACAAGAGAAACTCTAACAGACATGAGCACCTCAATTTCCTCCAGTTATATAGTAGTCGGAGATTTTAACACCCCTTTAGCAGTGCTGGATAGATCCTCCAAAAAGAAGCTAAGCAAAGAAATCTTAGATTTAAACTTAGCCATTCAACATCTGGACTTCACAGTCATCTACAGAACATTTCATCCCAACAAAACTGAATACACATTCTTCTCATCAGCCCTTGGAACATACTACAAAATTGACCACATCCGAGGCCACAAATCTAACCTCAGAAAATTTTAAAAAAAAAAGGAAATTATTTCTTGCGTCTTCTCAGACCATCATGGTATAAAAGTTGAACTCAATAACAACAGGAACCTGCATACCCATACAAAAACATGGAAGCTAAACAACCTTACGCTAAAGAATAGATGGGTTATAGACAAGATTAAGAAGGAAATCACCACATTTTTGGAACAAAACAACAATCAAGACACAAATTACCAGAACCTCTGGGATACTGCAAAGGCAATCCTAAGAGGGAAATTTATAGCACTGCAAGCCTTCCTCAAGAAAACAGAAAGAGAGGAAGTTAATAATTTAATGGGTCATCTCAAGCAACTGGAGAAGGAAGAACACTCCAACCCCAAAACCCAGCAGAAGAAAAGAAATAACCAAAATCAGAGCAAAACTAAACGAAATTGAAAACAAAAAAATTATACAACAGATCAATAAATCCAAAAGTTGGTTTTTTTTAAAGATCAATAAAATAGATAAACCTTTGGCCAACCTAACCAGGAAAAAAAAGAGTAAAATCTCTAATTTCATCAATCAGAAATGGTAACGATGAAATAACAACAGACCCCTCAGAAATTCATAAAATCCTTAACAAATACTACAAAAACTCTACTCTCAGAAATATGAAAATCTGAAAAAAATTGACCAATACTTGGAAGTACACCACCTACCAAGACTTAGCCAGAATGAAGTGGAAATGTGGAACAGGCCTGTATCAAGTTCTGAAATAGCATCAACTATACAAAATCTCCCTAAAAAGAAAAGCCCAGGACTAGATGGCTTTATGTCAGAATTCTACCAAACCCTTAAAGAAGAACTAGTATGTATACTACTAAACCTCTTCCAAAATATAGAAAAAGAAGGAATATTACCCAACACATTCTATGAAGTAAACATCACCTTAATCCCCAAACCAGGGAAAGACCCAATAAGAAAAGAAAATTATACGCCAATATCACTAATGAATATTGATGCTAAAATACTCAATAAGATCCTAACAAACAGAATCCAACAACACATCAAAAAAATTATACACCATGACCACGTGGGATTTATCCCAGGGTCTCAAGGCTGGTTCAATATACATAAATCTATAAATGTAATTCAGCACATAAACAAACTAAAAAATAAGGACCATATGATTCTTTCAATTGATGCAGAAAAAGCTTTTGATAATATCCAGCATCCCTTCATGATCAGAACACTTAAGGAAATTGGTACAGAAGGGACATTTCTTAAACTAATAGAGGCCATCTACAGCAAACCCACAGCCAATATCGTATTGAATGGAGTTAGATTCAAATCATTTCCACTTAGATCAGGAACCAGGCAGGGTTGACCATTGTCACCACTGCTCTTTAACATTGTAATGGAAGTTTTAGCCATTGCAATTAGGGAAGAAAAGGTGAACAAGGGTATCCACATAGGGTCAGAAGAGATCAAACTTTCACTCTTCGCAGATGATATGATCATATGTCTGGAAAACACTAGGGATTCTACTACAAAACTTTTAGAAGTGATCAAGGAATACAGCAATGTATCAGGCTACAAAATCAACACCCATAAATCTGTATCCTTTATATATACCAACAATAGCCAAGCCAAAAAAACAGTCAAAGACTCTATTCCTTTCACAGTAGTGCCAAAGAAGATGAAATATTTGGGAGTATACCTAACAAAGGATGTGAAAGATCTCTACAAAGAGAACTATGAAACTTTAAGAAAAGAAATAGCTGAAGATGTTAACAAATGGAAAAACATACAATGCTCATGGCTGGGAAGAATCAACATCATTAAAATGTCTATGCTACCCAAGGCAATATATAATTTTAATGCAATTCATATCAAAGCTCCATTGTCATATTTTAAAGATCTTGAAAAAATACTTCATTTTATATGGACACAGAAAAAAAACTCGAATAGCCAAAACATTACTCAGCAATAAAAACACAGCAGGAGGAATCACGCTACCAGACCTGAGACTGTACTATAATTGATAGTGATCAAACAGCATGGTAGTGACACAAAAGCAGAGAAGTAGATGTCTGGAACAGAATAGAGAACCAAGAGATGTATCCAGCTATTTACTGTTATTTGATCTTTGATAAGCCAATTAAAAATATTCCTGTGGAGGGCGGCACCTATGGCTCAAGGAGTAGGGTGCTGGTCTCATATGCTGGAGGTGGCGGGTTCAAACCCTTCCCCGGCCAAAAACCACAAAAAAAAGAAAAATAATAAAATATTCAGTGGAGAAAAGATTCCCTATTTAATAAATGGTGCTGGGTAAACTGGCTGGCAACCTGTAGAAGATTGAAACTGGACCCACACATTTCACCATTAACTAAGATAGACTCTCACTGGATAAAAGATTTAAACTTAAGACATGAAACTATAAAAATACTTAAAAAAAGTGCAGGTAAAACTCCTGAAGGAATCAGCCTGGGTGAATATTTTATGAGGAGGACTCCCCAGGCAATTGAAGCAGTATCAAAAATGCGACCTGATCAAACTAAAAAGCTTCTGCACAGCCAAGAACATAGTAAATAAAGCAAGCAGAAAGCCCTCAGAATGGGAGAAAATATTTGCAGGTTATACCTCCGATAAAGGTCTAATAACCAGAATCCACAGAGAACTCAAACGTATTAGCAAGAAAAGAACACATGACCCCATCTCAGGGTGGGCAAGGGACTTGAAGAAAAACTTCTCTAAAGAAGACGGCAGCACGATCTACAAACACATGAAAAAAAGCTCATCATCCTTAATTATCAGAGAAATGCAAATCAAAACTACTTTGAGATATTACCTGATCCCAGTAAGAGTAGCCCACATACCAAATCCCAAAACCAGAGATGTTGGCATGGATGTGGAGAAAAGGGCACACTTCTACACTGCTGGTGGGAATGCACACTAATACGTTCCTTCTGGAAGGATGTTTGGAGAATACTTAGAGATCTAAAAATAGACCTGCCATTCAATCCTATAATTCTTTTACTAGGTTTATACCCAGAAGACCAAAAATCACAAACTAACAAAGACATCTGTACCAGAATGTTTATTGCAGCCCAATTCATAATTGCTAAGTCATGGAAGAAGCCCAAGTGCCCATCGACCCACAAATGGACTAGCAAATTGTGGTACATGTATACCATGGAATATTATCCAGCTTTAAAGAAAGATGGAGACTTTACCTCTTTCATGTTTACATGGATGGAGCTGGAACGTATTCTTCTTAGCAAAGTATCTCAAGAATGGAAGAAAAAGTATCCAGTGTACTCAGCTCTACTATGAAGCTAAATTATAGCTTTCACATGAAGGTTCTAACCCAACTATAGCACAAGACTATGAGGAAAGGGCCAAGGGAGGAGAAGGGAGCGGGGAGGTGGGGCCACACCTACGGTGCATCTTAGAATGGGTACAGATGAAACTTGCTAAAGGCAGAATACAAATGTCTACATACAGTAACTAAGAAAATGCCATGAAGGCTACGTTGAACAGTTTGATGAGAATATTTCAGATTGTATATGAAACCAGCACATTGTACCCCTCGATTGCAGTAATGTACACAGCTATGATTTAACAATAAAAGTAAATAAATTAGTAAAAAATTAAAAAAATATTCCACAAACATAATATTCAGCCAAATCTGAAGAGCAATATACACTATATGAATCCATTAATATTATGGGCCCAAATAGAACTAAAAATGTACTGTTTGGAAATATGTACATATATTTTAAAGCCATAAACAAAAACAAAGGGATAATTAACAGATAAATGCAAGACATTGTTTGTCTGTGAAGAGGATAAGGATGAACTTGACTGGGAGAAAGTAAACCAGCAAAGTGGAAAAGTGTGCAGGGATGTCTTTTCTATTATTTTCAAATGCTATAAATTATAATATATATGTGTATATATATATACACACACACACATATATATACATATGTATATATTCACATAAAGCAAAGAACAAACAAAATGAGTCTTATAAGACATGGAAGTCTACTTGTACAGTCCAGGTGCTGGGGAAATTTTGTTACCAAGAATGGAAACCCAGAATTTGAAGTAAATATTTATGTCTAAATAAATATACACATCATTTTTGTACAGTAAATAATGCCAAAACAAATGCAACATGCAAAGAATACATTTGTGGGGAAAATGTACTAAAATCTAACAGAAGAAGTTAGGTCTTTTAAAATTGTCCAAAGTAGAGATACTTTAATAGAAAAATGGAGAAGTGACAGGAATAATCTCAGGCTGGTCTCAAACTCCTGAACTCAAGGGATCCTCTTGCCTTGGCCTCCCACAGTACTGGATTACAAGCAAGAGCCACCACAGGGACAAGTTGCTCTGGGTAAGAAATATCTTCTTTAAATATAAATATGCAATAGTGTGATTATTATTTTCTATGTTGTAACAACAATATATAATGGACTCGACATTGGCGCCTCACCTAAACATTGAACTAAAAATTTAGTGAGTTTTTGATGAAAATATCCATCGTCTTCAAATACCTCACACATTAGCAAATAAGCTGAAAGAAATGGAGACTTGTTAGTTTGTGACATACAAGAAAATACAAAAATAAGAATGGAAATATTTAGTAAGTTGTTTGAGGGTCTAAGAATTTTAATTATTTACGCACAAATTGAAATATACTGCATATCTGTAAATAATTATTTAAAGGGATGCTTAAGACCTTTTATAATAATTAATGAGGACTATTACACTTCACACACAAGAGACACTCACACAAATACGCAAGGGCACCTCACTGGACCCCATTTTTAGGCTGTTCCCACTGTGAGTATTTATTCTCACCCTAACTGGGAAACATCAAATCAGCACTTCTGTAGAAAGCATATATGTCATTTGTAATTTGAAAATACAACTTAGGTGTTTTTCAGAAATTGAGAGGGACGCCTTTATTTGAAGGAGAAATGCAGGTTTGTTCTGGTGGCCATGAATTTGATGACAAAGCAACTCTAAGTCCTTTGGATTTCAGGTCCCCTTGGGGAATGTATTGGGCACCCTGCCAAGCCTAACAGTTTGCCTGACAAATGCTGGCTGAACTAAACCCTAGATAGCCAGAGGTCCACAGATAAATCCAGCTATGCCAATTTTATTTCTTATTGGAACACTGTAAAAATTATCTTCTGAAAATAAGCCCTAGAATAAATTTCTTTTTCTGTTAAGGTGTAATGAAAGGGCACTTTGTTGCTGATATTTAATTCAGAAACAATTTTTCTCTCTTCCCACATCGACTAGACTGAGTCTTAATGTTGTTGTGATAGGTAGGAACCAATGAAAAAAAATACATCAAAACGCAGAATCATTTTTTCCAAATCTTGAAAGTACGATGTTGGTATTTTGATAGGAATGGCATTGAATAGGTAGATTGCTTTGGGAAGTACAGACATTTTAACAATGTTGATTCTTCCCATCCGTATGGAACCGGAAAAAACCCTGTATAGCTAAGGCAGTTCTTAGTAATAAAAATAAAGCTGGGGGCATCAGCACACCAGATCTTAGTCTGTACTACAAAGCCATAGTGGTCAAGACAGCATGGTACTGGCACAAAAACAGAGACATAGACACTTGGAATTGAATTGAAAACCAAGAAATGAAACTAACATCTTACAACCACCTAATCTTCGATAAACCAAACAAGAACATACCTTGGGGGAAAGACTCCCTATTCAATAAATGGTGTTGGGAGAACTGGATGTCTACATGTAAAAGACTGAAACTGGACCCACATCTTTCCCCACTCACAAAAATTGATTCAAGATGGATAAAGGACTTAAACTTAAGGCATGAAACAAAAAAAATCCTCCAAGAAAGCATAGGAAAAACACTGGAAGGTATTGGCCTGGGGAAAGACTTCATGAAGAAGACTGCCATGGCAATTGCAACAACAACAAAAATAAACAAATGGGACTTCATTAAACTGAAAAGCTTCTGTACAGCTAAGGAGACAATAACCAAAGCAAAGAGACAACCTACACAATGGGAAAGGATATTTGCATATTTTCAATCAGACAAAAGCTTGATAACTAGGATCTATAGAGAACTCAAATTAATCTACATGAAAAAAGCCAACAATCCCATATATCAATGGGCAAGAGACATGAATAGAACTTTCTCCACAGATGACAGACGAATGGCTAACAAACACATGAAAAAATGTTCATCATCTCTATATATTAGAGAAATGCAAATCAAAACAACCCTGAGATATCATCTAACCCCAGTGAGAATGGCCCACATCACAAAATCTCAAAACTGCAGATGCTGGCGTGGATGTGGAGAGAAGGGAACACTTCTACACTGCTGGTGGGACTGCAAACTAGTACAACCTTTCTGGAAGGAAGTATGGAGAAACCTCAAAGCACTCAAGCTAGACCTCCCATTTGATCCTGCAATCCCATTACTGGGCATCTACCCAGAAGGAAAAAAATCCTTTTATCATAAGGACACTTGTACTAGACTGTTTATTGCAGCTCAATTTACAATCGCCAAAATGTGGAAACAGCCTAAATGCCCACCACCCCAGGAACGGATTAACAAGCTCTGGTATATGTATACCATGGAATACTATTCAGCCATTAAAAAAAATGGAGACTTTACATCCTTCGTATTAACCTGGATGGAAGTGGAAGACATAATTCTTAGTAAAGCATCACAAGAATGGAGAAGCATGAATCCTATGTACTCAATTTTGATATGAGGACAATTAATGACAATTGAGGTTATGGGGGGGAAGCAGAAAGAGGGATGGAGAGAGGGGGGTGGGCCCTTGGTGTGTGTCACACTTTATGGGGGCAAGACATGACTGCAAGAGGGACTTTACCTAACAATTGCAATCAATGTAACCTGGCTTATTGTACCCTCAATGAATCCCCAACAATAAAAAAAAAAAAAAAAAAAAGAAAAAAAATACATCAGCACCCGGCCATGGTTTCCGTAGTTGCAAAGGCAATGTTCTGGAAGCCTTTTCCTTTGGCACACCCCCTGGGTTTTTCTTTTAAGTACATTATCAAAAGTACAGTTACTTCAAGAGAATGAGAAGACAACCCACAATCAAAATATACAACAAACTTAAAAAACCCAACAATAAGAAAATAAACAACCTGACTGAAAAATGTGTGAAAGGTTTGGGCCTCTCACCAAAATAGATATGCAGATGGAAAATCAGCACATGAAAAGATGCTCAATATCATAAGTCATTAGAGTAATGCAAATTCAAACAACTAGGAGATACCAATATATACCTACTACAAGGCAGAAATCCAAACCACTGATAACACCAACTGCCGATGGGGGTACGGAGCAGCAAGAACTGTTCACTGCAGTTGGGAATGCAAAATGGTGCAGTCACTTTGGAACACAGTTTGGCAGTTTCTTATAAAATCAAACATTCTCTTACCATGTGATGCAGCAATTGAGCTTCCTGGTATTTACTCGAGTTGAAAAATTTATGTCTGTACAAACCCTGTGCATGAGTGTCTACAGTAACTCTATTCACAATCCTCAAAACCTAGAACCAACCAAATAGGCTAATCTGTGAATAAACCATGGTCCATCCAGACAATGGAATATTAATCACTCCTATATAAAAAGAACACTCTGGGTAGGTGCAGTGGCTCACACCTGTAATCCTAGCACTTGGGGAGGCAGAGGCGGGTGGACTGCTTGAGCTCAGGAGTTCAAGACAAGCCTGAGCAAGAGCTAGAGCCAGTCTCTAAAAAATAGCCAGGTATTGTGGCAAGTTCCTGTAGTCAGAGCTACTTGGGAGGCTGAGACAAAAGGATCGCTTGAGACCAAGAGTTTGAGATTGCTGTGAGCTATGACACCACAGCACTCTACCAAGGGTGACAAAGTGAGACTCTGTCTCAAAAAATAAATAAAAAGTAAATAAAATAAAATAGAAAGAACATGCTATCAAGCCATGAAAATACATAGGGAAATCTTAAATGTATTTTAGTAAGTGAAAGAAAACTTGAAAAGGCTACCTACTATATGTTCCAACTGTACAAAGCTGGACAATTAAGTTTGCAAACTCATCCAGTAAAAGCGCTCACGCCTCATTGGCTGAATATCACTGAAGTCACCTGTGAAGTATATTCCCCTTGAGAAGGCAAGCACTGACACGAGTGCCTAGTTCACCCTTTAAAGCACTTTTTTCTAGGATAAGTTGTTGAACTTAAATGTCAGACAACAGTTCTGATGGTCATTCCAGAAAAAGAGCTCTAGGCTTGGCACCTACAGCTCAAGCCGCTAAGGCGCCAGCCACGTACACCAGAGCTGGTGGGTTCAAATCTAGCCCAGACCTGCCAAACAACAATGACAACTATAACCAAAAAATAGCCAGGCATTGTGGCAGGTGCCTGTAGTCCCAGCTACTTGGGAGGCTGAGGCAAAAGGATTGCTTAAGCCCAAGAGTTTGAGGTTGCTGTGAGCAGTGACATCACAGCACTCTACCCAGGGTGACTCTGTCTCAAAAAAAAAAAAAAAAAAAAAAAAGAGACGAAGAAGAAGAGCTCCAAATTTTTATTGAACAGAAAGTACAATCACTTTTTCAAAAGAGTTAAAAAATATGATAGGTCATACAACAATCAAGATTACTATAATTGTTGCTTATAGTTGCAATATCAAGGATCAAGTTTTTACTGATGAATATGAATCATATAAAACTGTTAACTTTTTTGAGCTTCAAAAAATAATTTAATATGGTATAATTTATTTAAAGGAATGCTTTAAAACTGGGGTTATTCAGGCAAATTTAACTATCTGTTCATCCTTTCAAATTTATTTTTCTACCATTTTCTAGATCCTGTTTTTTGCAAACCATTTATTAGCCACCCACTACACTTTCCCTCACTCTTGATTCTGATGAATATCTTACTTAAAATTTTATCAGTAGATAAGGAAAGTCTACTTACTTTGGACATATACTGAAGAATATAAATATTTTAAGATATTTCATATCAGTTTTTACTTTTTTGTTAGCTAAAGTACAGGCTTTTGATATTGAAACTATTTTTTCTTTATAATTTGTTATTTTCTAACTACTGCTATTCATATCAAGTGGATATGAAAAAAATATTTAAACGGTATCTGATGGCTCTACCTTTAGGAACCACAGGATAAATTCTTGATAATTGTGTTACCTGCAGGACAAAGTGATTGAAAAACTTCTCCATAGATTACAGACTTTTTATGGCCTTGACCAACCACTTTGGCTGTGTGAATTATATTCATAACAACCTTCTCTGAATACAGCATCTGTCTACTACCTAAAAGGGCATAGAGAACATTCTCTGGAATGCCCAGAGGTTGCTTCTTGACATCTGGCAGAAATCTCTCTATCTGTGTTTTGAGGACAACCGCACACTATCACCACTTTCAATGTACGTGCATGATGATGGGGAAATTAAGAGCATCATGTAAACTCTCAAAATAAAAATGTTTCTTCTGGCTATACAGCAACATTTAAGACATGACCATTTCTTAAACTGCTTTCACAAAAATTATTGCATCTGAAATTGAAAGCAAGAAATATGAAAGTCTATTCATTATAAAATAGGATGCCTTATACATGACACCTAACTGGTTTTTTTTTTTTTCATTTTATCTGTAACATACAATGTACAGTAGAGATGGTTTAGAAATGCTAACAATTTTGGTGTACTCTACTAATTGAGAACTTCTCATAAGATATCCAACTTCCTGTATAGTTTATTAAAAAGTGAACACTTGTATTTAAGCACAGGCTCTTGTTCTTGTATATAAGTGAGATTGCATGTACCACTTAAATGTTAAATCTTACTCTGAACTGCTGCAATTTACCTTACACACTAAATAGTCTATCTTTTATCCAAGGAAATGGAATATTTCCTTTTGTTCAACATCATTTCCAGTAAGAAATATGTTAATGGTAAAAATATATTTATAAGTTATATATGTATATATATATTTTTAAAGGACAACTAATATAAAATCCATTAGCTATAACCCATTACCTCCCAAAGAGAAACTAATATATAGTAAACAGTGTGAGCAAAGAATGTACGGCTTTGTTGAGTCAGTGATTTCCATGTGCTGGGTTGACTCCTGGCTCCAACTCTGCCAGTGACCCTTGGCTGTCTCCAACTACTCAAGCTGCAAACAGACTGAAGCCAATTTGTTTTCCTTATGTTTTTAAAGCCACTAGCCTGGTATGCTAATTAGAAATAAATCGCTTGACCCATAAAAGAAACGGCAGGAAACCTGAAATGAAGGCATTATCCAACACTTCATGCTCCTTAGCGATGCCATTTTAAATATTTCAGACAGCCTATAAATAATTAAAACCTCACCACAGCAAATTATGTCCTATTATGCAAATAAATAGCCTCCTCCCCGGTTTCATTAGAGATTCTAAATGACAAGCTGAGCAGTTTAAACATAGCAAGGTATTGCAGTGAGGCGAGAAATCTTTCAGTATTTTTTTTTTAATTGTTAGTGCCAAGTTTCATGTGGATTTTTACTCTAACACTTTAATTTGCATGAGCAAATAAACCTTTAATAAACCTTTTGTAAGTGGAGGAAATGCATCATTTAATTAAATTTGATTTGTTGTGAAACTATTGTGTCTTATGAATATTTAAGAACCACAAACTTCCTTTTACTGAAAAGAGGCCAGTATTAAGAGTACTTTTCAAGAAGTTAGCCGACAGTATGTGAGAGATAGAAAGTAATCAATAAATGTTTTACATTATCTTTTTGATGAAATTGATAGACCTGCAAACAGTTAATTATCAATAACATGCTTATACTGCCCCACATCGTATCAAAACAATTATATAAAAAAGAGGTTTTGTGTGTAAACATTTCAAAACTCCTTTGTCAAAATATTTCAGCCGGTCTTATTTTCTGTTTCCTTAAGGTGTTTACTTCTTTCTAAATTAAAATAACCCCAAGGATTATATAGTAAAGTCTAATCCCTGTAAAACATTGCAGAGGGGGGGAAACCCTCCTATTTTTTAGTTGAAAAATGCTCTCCAAGTCATACAGAAATGCCACAGAATAGAGAAATACATAAATATCTTTGTGCACAAATAATTAAAATACTACATTACCCCGAAGCACATTGTCACATTCTTACTTCAATTAAAACATTATAAACATCAAAGGAAACTGTTCTAAAATCATTTTACTGGTAACTGATTATTGAAGAAAGGTTTATCACTTTTTACCATGCCAACAGAACATAAGTTATAGTAATAATACATGTGACTTTCTCTCGCACTTAGAAATTAAGGAATTTTCAAAATACCTCTATATAGTCTTTATTAACAATTTTAAAAGGCCATGTAGGTTGGAAAAAATGTGTCATATGTAATATAAATTATGCTTGCATAAAATATAAATTAAAATAGGCAGATTTTATCTCCTTAAAAATAAAAAAACATAATTATTTATTATTAATATGAATATGAGCAATACCAACTATCTTAGGTTTTAAAAGTATTATGATACTTGTATATTATTTCAGTTATATCAATATAACTGGCCCAGTTAAAAGCAGTCTAGATTTTTTTAGAAAATAATTTTGACATAACCATGATTATTATAAATACATGAAGGCTCTTAGTAGAGTCAATTATATTCGAGGTAATGTAATGTTACTTGTGGAAGAAAAGGAATAGGTCAGTTATTATTCTAAAGAAAAAGGTAGCTTGGACTTCTATCAATGCCCTCAAAGTATCAAGACATTACCCACATTACCCAAAGTTGAATTACTGCTTATTTTGAGAAAGTAGGTTCATCCCTTCCTATTTACCACAGACATTCAGTAAAACCTACACCTATTTTTACATCTGATTTCATGACTTTAGCCTATATTCTGATCTCAGAAGATGAGGTCTCTCATCTCAGAATAATCTCTCTAATAAATTTTCATCCTAATTCTTTGATAATATTTAACTTAGTTTTATTCCTGTTTTCAACTCCCCTTTCTCTGCCAACTCTCCTTTATTCTTTCTTTCCACAAAATGAATGAATGAACAATGTTAATAAATGACTCCCAAGGAAACAAATGAAGTCAAGAGAAAGTTCCTCCCTTTACTCTGGGCTTCCCTCTACTGCCACTCTTTCCCCCTGCCCCCCATTAATACTTGTCATTCCTATTATACCAGCATATCTTAGTCACAGTGAGAATTTATACCAGACCACTGAAATTAAGCAAGCACCTATACAGTGAATCATATGTGTTTTTCGGTTTCCAGGGCCTTAGAGCCATGATGGGTTATTGTCTAAAGGTATGATTTTCTAGGGCTCCCCTTTCTGGGCCCTTTGCTTAGAAAGAGGATGCTTTTGTTGTGGTATAGTTTTATCTGTGCCTATTGGTATCTCTAAGGAGATGAATTCTTCAGCAACAAGATACATATTGTGAAATGAAAGAATAATCTGGGAAACTCACCCCTGAGTTTTCCTGAGGTTCCAACATCACTAGCTGGTCTGAATTCTCTCCACCTTTCAAACAGTTCTTGTATTTGTTTTGCCTATAATGTCCAATGTTTTTAGTTACAGTTAAAAGAAGGGATGGGGGAAATATATTTCCTCCACTTCCTACAAGTGGAAGTCCACTTACATTAATTTTTAAAATTAGTTTGGGAGAGCTCAGTTTAAAAGAATTATTAATTTTCTATATCTGTATCCAATACCTCTAATGAAATATATAAGCTTAGTTCCCTCCATATTTTGAGTTATCTCTATGAGTTTCCTGACAATATCTGTTACTGCTTTCACTTTAATATCTAACACTTACATGTTTTAGCATTGGGAAATTAATTTTTTAACTCAATAAAAATCATCAGAAAATGATTTAAAGTCTATTTATTAACATTTAGCTATGGGAGGTAGGCTTTATTGGGAAATGCATGATAAGGTTGATTATAATTTCTTTATCCTTCAGAAGATTTATAATGATTATAAATAAAAAATACTTTTGTTTCTGTTTCAGGAATGCATTGCAAACTAAACATATACTATAAAGCATTATTTTATACAAGAGAAATGTATGCCCATGCTCCCTTTGTTTAATGACTATGCCACATGGTCTATCATTCTATCTTGTTTTGCATACTCATGTATACCTCACTTCTTATGGGTGTATTGGCCATTAATCCCTTCATTTTACACTTTGTTCCTAGTGTGAAAAGCTTCATGGTGTGTTCAGAATTGCTCAGCCTAAAATAGCCCTTCTGACTGTAGAGTTTTGCCTGACCCTGCTAAGTTTCTAGATTCAGTTATGTGTTGTTTATTTCTCTTGCTGGAAGCAAAATTTTATGCAACCCTAGGAGAAAAGATCAGAAAACAATTCTGAGCTGTTATTGGAGAATGCAGAGCTTGTGCAGAGAGTCAACCCTCAACCTTATTTAGATGGTTAAGAGTGAGGATCAAAAAGTTAGTCCAATCAGTGCAGTGTCTAGTATGCCTCAGGTCAAAGAGTATTAGACACTGTGGGGTCCCAGTATGGGGTTTGGATTCTTGAAGCCTTGGTTTTCTGTGATAGAAAAATAATCTCTTTCCATATCCTATTATGTTTTAAAATACATATTACCTCCTTCTCTCCCTCTATGGCCTTCTCTGTCTCTTCTCTGCATTTCAGTCTGTTGCCTAATTTTCCCTTAGATATAAACCCACTCCATTTCAACTTTTATTATCCTCTGAAAACACATTCACCTTGTCCAACCTTGCTGCTTTTATATACCAAGAGAAAATGACCTGATAAACAACTTGATGCCAACATTTCAACAACAGTTTGGCAGATTAGTTTCCAAAGATATATGGTAAATATTCACTCTCAAATCCCTACACTGAAGCCTTGTTTCTTAAATGCAATCAGCATCAGTTTAAAAAAGCATTTTAGTTTATTTTCTGTAAATGTATTTTGGTGCAGATTCACATCAAAAACAAAAATGTAAAAGTTCCACCTTGATACAGTTGGTGCCCGAATGGGCCTGGGCTTCAGAAATGATGTGTATGTATGTGTGAGTGTGTGTGTATTCCTACATGTGCACACACTCTTTAAATGTTTTATGGAGAAATTGAAATGCATGAGTAATTTTTATCCAATAAAGTATTTTTTGGAGACAGAGTCTTACTCTGTTGCCCTGGGGAGAGTGCTGCGGTGTCATAGCTCACAACAACCTCAAACTCGTGGGCTCAAATCCTCTTGCTTCAGCCTCCTATGTAGCTGAAGGTTCTTGCCACACGCTGCTAATTTTTGTATTTTTAGTAGAGATGGGGTCTCTTGATCAGGCAGGTCTTGCACTCTTGAGCTTATGGGATCCATCCTCCTCAACCTCCCAGAGTGCTAGGATTACAGGTGTGAGCCACTGCACCTCATGTTTCCAACAAAGTTTTGACACTCAAGTAATCACATGTAATTTCTCCTTAGTGTAATTTTGGTGCAAAAACTTTTAATTTTTTAGAAGGAAATCCCAAAGGAAAATTACAGATTTAAGGTATAGTGGATTGTTCAGTTATCTATGAAATAAAACCTAAAACTGGTTGTTATAATAAATACCTCATTTGTAGAAACTCATACAATAAACAACAATTATCAATAAATGCAGAGTGAGTATTGAGACTGGAGTTAGTAAGCATTCATAGTGTTTAAATAAATATCCTGAAAATTAACATACAGGTATGGAAACTGTTCAGCATTACTTTATATAAGTAAAATACAATTAAAATATGAATAAGATTCCATTTTCACCAAATTTTTATAATCAAACTTTTTTAAAGTTCTTACTATAGACTTATAAACACTGCAAAGATTAGAAGAAATGGGCTCTCAAATTTTTTCTCTAATGGAATTTCTTGACACTTATCAGATACTTTAAAATAGAGTCCATAAGAGGATGAAATAATTCATATCTAGGAATACAACCTGAGGATATAGAAAATTGTGCAAGGTTTATTCTCAAAGAAATTTAATATCAACTATTCTATCTAGGGAATTGGAATTAAAATACATTTCCATGACCACTAATTCAAAGCTAGGTGAAATTAAATACAGTAAATAGCATGATAAACTATTATTTAGCCCTTGAAAAATACTTTTTAATGGTATGAGAAAATAAATACCAATACTCAATATTAAATTAAAAAGTACACAACAAGACTTACATGTCGAAATAATAAAAATTGCTTATCTTTGAAAGGGGGGTCATTAATAACTTTTAGTTCCTCCTCTCCCCCTTCCTATATACTATTTGAATTTGCTAGAATGTAAGGATTTGACATTCATGCACTAATCTTGAGAAGGAAGCATATGATCCATTTTCGTTTCATATGGAGCTGAACCTTTCTAAGGGAAGAACAGATTGAAAGTTGAACTTGCATCTTAATCTGAAGTACCAATAAGTTTATCCAACATCATAGAAGTTAGAGAGAAGCAAGTGTCAGGAATTCCTAGCTGGATTTGAACTTGACTTAGAAATGAATTTTAGAAGTGGAAACAATCCATAGGAAAAGAATTCCAAACGAGTAATAATGTTCATGTGAGGTAGACTGGGTTTGCTGAGCAAACTCGAACTAGACCTGTCCTGAAGAATCCCTGTTGTGGAGGTTTGATCTCCTCCTGGTAGGGATTTTGAGCTCCTGGCAGCATGATGGCAGCACTCTACGGGGAGACTGCTGGAAGCCTCGCCAGGAACATAAAAGCAAACAACACTTTGTCCAGCAAAGGATAACTCAATCAGAGAGAAGGGAAGAACAAGGGTCCCCCCCCGCCCCCCAATACATTGTAGCTTTCCAGCCAGGCTTAGAGAACAAAGTAAAATATGTTGGAAACTTCACTGAAAAGCTGTAAGAAATAAAGTTCCAATAACTTCAATGTCAAATTCTGGAAGAGGAAGAGAAGAGCTAAAATGAAATCATTTGTTTAAAACATAATGTATATTTATTAAAATACACATTTTTAATTTAAAACAGTGAATGGTGTGGTACTTTTTTAAAGAAAAACATACGTCTGTAAAGGTTCTTTTCTATGTTTTATTTACAATATTTCTCTTTACTCATTGTGATTTTTCTCTACATTTACCTTCAACAGGATAAAAAAAAAGGACATGTATTTGAATATTTGCCTAAATCTTTGATGCTGGGACACTACACAGATGTTCATGAATATGATTTTTATTTATATTTACTTTGCATCTTTGAAGAAGGCAGAATTTAGATATTATTTTTCTTTTTCTCTTTATTAGGGAACCAAAATTTTCAGGACTAAAGGACAAGCCAGTTGGGCATAAATCTGAGATTTTTAAAAGCATTTTCTAGTCATCAAAGCCAAATCAACATAAAGCAGATAATCAACAAAGTTTATTTGAATTACTTTGGTGTGTTTTTCATTATAAAATGTTACCATGAAGTCTATCCTATAAAATAGCAAACATTCAAGATACCAAGAGGTATCTAGCATTATATCCATTATAGTAGCAATATAAAACACAAGGAAGAGAATTTGTACTTTCAAAATATCTGCTACTCAGTTGTATTTGTAAACTCAAAAGATTCCTCCTTTGGTTCTAAAGAGGCAAGCTCTGATGATACTTGTGCCTTCTCAGGGAAGTAAGCAAAGGGTGCCTCACACCTACTCTGGTCAGTGCCTCACTCATTCCTTTCCAAGAGCAGTGAGAATTTCAGTGCACTGATAGGGTTGTAAGGAAGATTCTTACCAAAGTATGGTCTGGTTGTCTGTTTTCTGGGAGGGTTGATCTGCCTGCCTCTTTCCCTTCCTCCTTTTTTCAAAACACGAAACCTGCATACTCCCAAGCACTTGGAGCTAGTAATCCTCAGAAAGCCTTATGTTAATACAGGTCTGAAAGCCCTGAGTGCTAAAAGGTCCACCTCTCAGCTTCTCTGTGCAGTAATAACCAAACAGCGAAACAGGCTCCTGCTTCCAGAAAGGCTGGCTGGACAAATGTCTTTATGGTAGAAACAGCCTTCTCTCCAGTCTCATGTTTCCAAATTAAACAGAGAACGTACAATTAAATTTGAATCTCAGGCAAACAATAAATTTTTTTAATATGATAGCCTCAAATACTTAGTGTATTACGTGATACACTAAATGTATTGCTTATCCAAAATTCAAATTTAAGCGTGTGTCCAGTACTTTTATTTATTAAATCTGAGGATATAGAAAATTGTGCAAGGTTTATTCTCAAAGAAATTTAATATCAACGATTCTATCTAGGGAATTGGAATTAAAATACATTTCCATGACCACTAATTCAAAGCCACGTGAATTAAATACAGTAAATAGCATGATTTACTGTATTTAATAATACAGTAAATTAAATACAGTAAATAAATTAAATACAGTAAATAGCATGACAACCCTCCCCCAGGCAAGCTCCAGGATCTACATTCAGGCTACTAGGAAGGCAGAGGGTATCTAAGCTGATGTTCTGTTAGGTTAGAAACTAATTCTGAGGTGTATATAGAGTGTGTACAGAAGAGTCTGTCTTCATCCCACTTGGATGCCTAGGAGTGGGGATTAAAAAGTTGGTCTAGTCTGGTGTGCATCATGATCAGCAAGCATTAGAACGTGCATAGTCCAAGTATAGGGTTTGGAGCCTTGGTTTTTTGTGACAGAAAAATTTCTTTCCATTTTCTATTATCCTGCGGCTTAAAGGAGTAGGGCGCCAGCGGTGGATTCAAACCCAGCCCCCGCCAAAAACTGCAAAAAAAAAAAAATTGATATTATCCATTTCCATGTTATCATCCTCTCCCTTTATGCCCAGCTCTGTTTCTTCTCTGCACTTCAGTTTACTGTCCAGTTTCTCCTGAGATATATGCCCCCTCCATTCTCAGCTTTTATTATCTCTTGACAATATGTTCACTTTGTCCAAGTTTGCTATTTTTATACACCAAGAGAAAAAGACCTGATAAACAATTTGATGCAAACATCTCAAGAAAAGTTTGGCAGTTTAGTTTCTGAAGATACATGGTAAGCATTCACTCTGAACTCTCTACATTGAAGCCTTGTTTCCTAAACTGTGAAATGAATCCAATCAGCCTCAACTTAAGAGAGAATATCCGTATATTTTGTATAAATGTATTTTAGTACAGTCACACAAAAAAAGAAAAATGTAAAAATTCTACTATGATGGAGTTGTTGCCAGAAGTGGTCTGAGCTTCAGACCAATTTGATCTTATTATTTTTCAATAAGAATAAGTTTGAATCAGAATTTGATTGTCTTATTTATAGACAAATTGCTTTTTTAATTGAAGATTCTAAGTGACAAAATTCCAACCTTATTGAATATGTTAATGTAATCTTCCTTCCAAGAAATAATTATTTTGGAATTCATATAAATATGGAAGGTAATATTTTATCATACTTTTAAATATCTATAATTAAATGTTCTCTTTTTAGTCTGAAAACAATAGGCAAAAATATTTTTCCAAATATTTCCAATTGGCATTCTCTCAATTCCTCTCACAAGTTTAATTTAGTGTATGTTATGTTATTTATTGATAGTTTTATAATGACAACAGTGTGATACATATTTGAAGTTCATAAATATATGTATGTTCTATGACAAAAATTATATTTAAAATTTCTATCATAAAATATAGCACATGAAAACAACAAATGTAAGACTGCATAGGTTCAAAGAATAAAATTTTAACTTAAATTTGATTTATCTTAAATTAATTAGTTTAAACATGTCAGCAAGAGGAAACTGAGATATAATCCCTCAGTTTTGGTATATTATCCTTTTGTTATATTAAAAAAGGTGACTATATAGTGAGAATGAAAATATTTTAAACCATAGGAATACAAATTAATTTCAATAAATAATAGTTGACCAACTAAGCTTCTCTTCATTACTAGTGGAGCCATACATCACATGTATCCATATCCATTTTGTTTGTGCGTCTATTTCCTACACCTCTAGACTTGTACTTACAGATAGCCTCACCTGGTTCTATGGAAGCACTTTAGTCAAGACTAGGTATCTACCCAGAAGAAAAAAAATCATTTTACCATAAGGAATTTTGCAATAGAATGTTTTTTGAAGTTTAATTCACAATTGCAAAAATGTAGAAACAACCCAAGTGCCCATCAAATCATGAATGGATAAATAAACAGTGGTGTATGCATACGATGGAATACTATTCATCCATAAAGGAAAACGGAGACATCTTTTTTATTTACCAGGATGGAGTTGGAGAACATCCTTTTAAGTAGCCCAAGAATAGAAAAGTAAGCATCCACTGTACTCAATACTAATATGAAATTAGTAGATGAACAATTAAATGCCCACATGAAAAAAATACAATTAAATTGAAGAAGAAAGGAGGGGACAGGAGGGAGGGGATTTGGCAAGCTCTCACCTAACAGGCACCATGTAGGATATGTGGTATCTCCTGGGTGAGGGGCTCAACTACAACTTGGACTTTACCTGATAAACACAAACAATGTAAATTAATCATATATATCCTTACATTAATCTGAAATTAATGAATTAGTTAATAAAGGAAATGTAAAAAGAAACCCAAAAAACAAAAAAAGAGTTTCTGCTGTTATAATGTAAACCATTCAAGAGCAACTCAAGCAAGTAGTGAAGAAAACTTCACTGAGGACAATCATAATATCAATTTAACAAAGAATTTTCAGCCTATCAATTTTCTCAAACTTTGTGCAACCAATGCATATATAAAATTATTTAGAAAACTCTTACACATAAATTATAGGTACTCCAAAAATGAGAAACCAATTATCATATACTATATTGCAATATTTTCTTAACTGTTAGACATTAATTTTCCTCTTATTTCTGTAGCAACTGTTATCACTAAATTCTGGCCTAATTGTAGAAAGAATGCAAGGTGAAAATTTTCCATATTAAAATTAAAAAAACTAAGCACACTCTTTTTAAAAATATTCTCTATAAGCAAGTCAAATGAAAGTGGTTTATTCAATAAGTAGATTTCAAGAAAGAGGCTTTCAAATAAACAAAAGCTACAAATATTATAACGTCCAATTATTCTGAAAATTTTTAGTCATTTTCATTTTACTGTTCAAGAAAGACCAACATTCAGCATATTAAAGAAAATGTCCACTTCATAGCATGCAATCTCTTATATAAATTGATCTTGCAGTGAAATTTTAACACTATTTCAAACCTCACAATCATGTCTGTAATAATAGACTGAATTGTCATAACCATAGGTTGAAGGGAAAAAGGAAACCTGGCTTCTATTGAAAAAGCAATTTGTTCAAAACACATCTTCAGAATCAACAAAAGAGAAGTCGGTTTTCTTTATGCATTGGTTCTTTCTTAAGTTTTTGATTAACATTAACAAAAGCTTTATTCTTGGGCACATCAGGTTCATTATTATTATAAGCAGTTTATATTTTTGTTGCTTTTCAAAAGAACATTTAATTGCACAGGTAAAGAATAATACTCTACCACTACAAAAGGTATGTAATTTAAAAATCAAATAGGTACTTGAACATGACATGTCTGAAAGTGAAATCTACCAAAATGAAAATGATTACATAGATAATTAAATAGTTAATTGCATTTTAGCTATAATACGTTCATTTATGTGTAGCGCACTGTGCCAAAAAACTATATTTTACTCAGGTTCAAAGGAGCATATCAAAACCTCATTCATAACTAATGACTGCTATTTATGGAAGGAGTAATAGATTGGATTTTCTTTCTTCCTCCTTTTCTTTTCTTGATATTATGTCAATAGATCTTTCATAAAGTTTCTAATAGATATCTGTATGTAGACTGAATATTTCAGACATGACTATTAAATGAATTTGAGTATACATAGAGTATCTAATTATGAAATTAGGAAACTTTATAAATAACTGCTCTATAAAATCATCATAAATACCCTTATGATGTAATTAAAATTTTAAAAGTTTCAACATCATCTAACATACAGGTTTTACATGATATGTCGAGATTAAAAAATAAACTATCATTTATCTTTAACATATAATTATAGTTCCCTTAAAATAGGATATATCTGCTAATCTAATAATCTTTGAAGAATCATTTTTATGTAGTGATGGAGAAAAGTGTTTAAAAACAAAATGAACAATTAAATTATTTTAAGACAAACTGGATAATGCAGCTTGTGTTACTACTGTTCTTAAACTGATTTAGAAAAAAAAGGTTTAATTTTAGGACTTTAAATCATATATAGTTTTGTATATAGAGTAATATTAATAGTATAATTAGTAGCTTCCATACATTCAAATGATTAACTGAGAAATACTATATGTTATACTGATTTTGTTAAGGTTATCTGAAATACACAAAAGTTATATAAATATATAATTCAAACTACCTTATCAACTATGGAGTTTTAACATTATAAATATCAGATGAATCCAAGGCTATTGTGGTGCTTTGCTGTTCACCACTACCACTGTGGTGGCTTCAGAACTGAATGAAGATCCTCAGCCTCAGAAACACATTATTAACAAGGAATTCTACAAGGATTTATCTCAGTGTATACATATCTTATATAATAATAAATTATATTGTGAGATCTCACAAAGCTATATATTTCCAAATTAAATCTTATTTGTTCTTTCAGATTCTAATTTTAATTTTAAAATTTAACTTAACTGATGAATAATGTTGTTTTCCTAAGTAAGCAATAATGATCATGGATTAGGAATTTAAAACTGAATAAGAAAATGTAAACTATAAAGTGAATTGTGAACATTCACATTCTTAAAAGCCATGATATTTTCTGGAATATTGCTTTTGGAATTTTCATTTAACTAATAATTAAGAAATTACCCTCCAATACAACATTTTGACAAAAAATTTTCATATTAATTTAAATTAGTATGTAACTTTTACTTTCTAAATATGAATTAATTTCTATGTAAAAAGCTTTCACTTCCCAATATACTTTGGCATTGAATTACTTATATACTTATATCACATTCTTTCAGAATAGTAAAGTATTATATTTTTATGAAATATCATTTCTTTTCTTTTTTTTTTTTTTTTAGAGACAGACTCTCACTTTGTCGCCCTCAGTAGAGTGCTGTGGCATCACAGCTCACAGCAACCTCCAGCTCTTGGGCATAGGTGATTCTCTTGCTTCAGACTCCCAAGTAGCTGGGACTACAGGTGCCCGCTACAACACCCGGCTATTTTTTGTTGCAGTTTGGCCAGGGCTGTGGCCGGCACCTACTCAGTGAGCCACAGGCACCGCCCCTGAAATGTCATTTCTTCTGGAACACTATTTCTAATCATTCTTTTAGCTAAAACAGTAAAAATTCTTGTAGAACTTTGATAGTGAATTAAAATGTAATGTAGTTTTTAAAGAATTTCTCAGCATTTAATGTTCTGCTGGCAGCAGTGCCTAATGCAAAGTAAAATGTTTATTTTATTAGTTTTATTTAAATATGTCAGTCAGTTATTTGAAAATACTGAGTCATTAACTTTCTGTTAAAATCTCAACTTTTATAATAGTGATGCATTTTAAAATATCTGCTTATATGTATATATTTATCTATGCATACTGAAACTTCCCTATAATAGATAATTTAATATATGAAAAGTCCATGCAAAGACATTTGGCTTTTAAAGTATTTAACTTATTTTACTAAAGTTTATAATAGTATATATTGTAACAAGATGGCTAATGTGATGATTGAAAGTGGATGGAAAACTTTAGTAGTAAAGTATCTAAGATAATTAGAGGGAAAGTGAAGATCAAGAAAGCATTCAAGAGAACTTAGAAAAATTTTAAAAAATGTGGGCTGTAATAAAAATACAAACATTATAAGGATGCAATTTGAGCTGTGGCCAGAGAATTTTCCACCAATATGACCTGAATAAATGTGAAATTAAGATTTTCCTCACACCTTGGGCAGTCTCATTTGACATACTATAAATGGGCAGGCCAGATGGTGTTTGGGCAAACAATCAGCTTCAATTGCAAACCTGTCCTCGCTAACACACATACAACACAGGCTGCTAAGCTATGAAACTCTGCCTGAATTATAATAGGAAAAGAACTAAAATCAACTTCACTTCCATAAATGAGTTCATTATATTATTTATTTTAAACATTTTATGTAGCAACTTAAAATGTTGTGACTGAGCTTCACTGGTTTTTCATCTATCAAAACAAAATTAACTCAATTTCAAGATCTCTTTAAATAGTTTACATGACTTTAGTTCTTCTAATATTAATAATCATGTAACACAATGTTAGCTGCCACATGAGTTTAGTTAGGATAATTTTGCTTAAAAAGTTAAAAAATTGATATAACTCCCTCATTGACCAAGCAGGAGTGAATTAATGTTGCACCTGCTATTATATCTTTTTAGATATTTAACAAAAGAAATGATTTCAAATAGGAGTAATGATCACAGTTTACTAATGTGTATTTATTCCCTTTATTCTTATGAATTAATTTTAGAAAAGTATAAGAGAAATTAATTTTTAATCATTTTGTGAGATTCTTCAAACTATAGGGTTATCTTTTCAGGGTTTTTGTTTTTGTTCTGTTTCCTCTCTTTTGTGGCTATGTATGTTGTGATTTTCTGGAGAGAACAAAAACTTTCCAGGAGCAGCTCATTCTTGGCTATGTTAAAAACTATAATCTGGTAATAAAAGCACACTGAACAAACTCAAGTGTCTTTCATGGACAATCAAAAATCATTGATTCAATAAAGTAACAAAAACTGAATCTTTTTTCTCTGACTCTGCATCCAGACTGTACATGATAATTAAGATTAAAGTAATAGCATAGATACACATTTGTGTTTCTACTGTCATTGTTATTGAGTTGTTTCATTTTATTTTACTAGTATGTTTAATGTACAATTCTAAGTTTGGCTATCATTTCACCAATAAACTATCATTAGCTAGAAGAACTTATGTTTGGTTCATGACAGCTCAATTCTCTAAGTAACAAGTATTTTTGCAATGTAATTTGCGGGACTTGAGGTAATTGATTTAGACTTTGTTCTTCAATTTAACTACTTTTCTATACCTTCCCTTGTATATTTTTGAAGCTGTGTGTAATTTGTATATATAAAATGTGATCATTTATTTTCATGCGCTTTAATATCTAGATACTAGTAAGCAAAATTTCTGCAATAAACTTGGACAATAAAATAACTAGTAGTTCAAATAAACACCTTTATATCTGCTTCATAAAATTGGGATTTTATTGTCTATTCAAGATGCTATATGGCTCTCTGAAAAAAAATTACATTGTGACCCTTTTACAATGGTCTGTAATGGTCCTAAACATATTTTAAAAACATAACTTGTAAGGTTGCATAGCATTATGTGTTGTGGGATAAAATATAACATCTCTTTTCTTATTGAACATTTATTTTTATTTTTTTGCGGTTTTTGGCGGGGGCTGGGTTTGAATCTGCCACCTCCGGCATATGGGCCTAGCGCCCTACCCCTTTGAGCCACATGCACCCTACCCCTTTGAGCCACAGGCGCCGCCCCTCTTATTAAACATTTAAAATTTTATGGGCATTAGATAATTATGAATCATGTTTTGATTAACATTTCTTTACACACATTGATGTCTAAGGTTTTATTTTGTTTTTTTAAATAAGATTTATTTCAACATGTTTTTATGAATCAAAGAGAATAACAATTTGAGATTCTAAGAACATATTGCTTACGTTTTAAATAAAATACTCTTTAAAAATATTTTTTCAATTACCCTTAAATAAGACACCTTAGTATCAAGGTAGAAGAAATGTAGTGGTATAAAAAACTGAATTATAATCAATTCTTGACTTCCTCCACCCCTGATTATGTAGAAAATTAACACCAAGGGTGAACCAGACTACAAAAATTATTCTGATATGGAAAATATTGTTAGTTATTATTAGTGCTTAATATATAAAAATGAATTTTAAAAGATTAATTATTAAAAACCACCTTTTAATTATAAATCAAAGATTCAGTGTGTTTTCTTCTTTCCCGTTTTTATTTCCAAAAGAGATATGTATTTTATAGCTAAATGGAAGTTGTGAATTGTTTCATAATTCAGGGTATACATAAGCTCTGCATGTGTGAATGGTTAAATCTATAAAATGACCCTTTTGTGATCTGAGGAACTGTGTTGTGTTTTCCTAGCAAAGTTAATGAGACAGTGCACCATCTGCTGTAGACAGTGCGGAAATGCAGAAACACAGGCCAGAGGCCAAGTAAACAAGAATACAGTTTAAATGTATTTTATCCAATTTATACATATTTGTATTTGTATTTACATGAGTAAGATACCTAACCAGAAAGGTGAGTGAAATACGAAAACATAAGTTTTTAGGTGTTCGAATTCTGGCTACACATTATTTTTGAACAAATCAGAAAATTCAATCAGATCATCTAATCCAAAAGTCATCAAGATCACTTTCAAAGGATCTAAAAAATATTTGTACAAAGTCCCTATTTCATAAATTTAAAAACTTATAGCAGGTTAAGTGTAGCCACAGGTATTTACCACACCAAGTGAGGCATTTGCAATCCATGGAGTTGTGAGGCTAGAAATCATTAATGTGTTTGCTACTTTGAATCTTATTTCATCTCTGAACAGTTCTTTATTTTGGCAGGTTGTCATCATGGCTCCTTTCTTTCTCAGTATCTTGGAGGTTAAGAGAAGGTATACAGATGAATTTCAGTGGGGGTAAGTCTTCCTTATTGAGCAGCTGGTGTAAGTGGCAGGAGAGGAGGAACCCATGCATGAAATAACAGTGCATTTTTTAGCAAACTACAGTCCTATAGTTAGTGAGGGAAGTATAGGGACCTGTTACTCACTGGGTACTCAGAGGCATTTCCTGAGTTGGGTAATGCATAACACTATGCTCCTTGCTATCTTTTGGTTCTCATTACCTAGGAACGTTGGGACCTTGTTATAAGTGTCACTCACTTGCTTTTCTCCATGAACTAGAAATAGCTCAGGACTGGTAGTAAACACCTAGAATTATCTTTCCAATGACTACTGAAATTCAAAATAGTGGAAATCTGTAAAGCTAAAGATGGTCCCTCCTCATGACACTTGTTCTAATAGAAGGGGGAGTTTGTCATTGGTTTGGCCTGGCAGTAACAGAGCTCCCAGTTTTTAACTATATGAGCCTGCAAATGCAGATATTTATGCATAAATATAAATAATGTGTAATCATTAAGAATAAATTATTTAGAGCAAGAGTTCCTCAATTCAAATCCAGATTCACCATTTACCCTCTTCCTTTCTCACATACTGAAAGGCATAACAAGAAATGATGGGACATACCTTAAAGGCTCCTGTGAGAAATAACAGTATACGTGTGTAAAATACTTGGTAATCCTGGTGCACGTTTGAATATATGTTATTTTGATAGGAATATAGGAGGGCTGTGTAGTTCATTGTGTGCTACAGGAATTGGGTTGGGAAATGTTCATTTAGACTCTTTTCTAAATCTCCTTTTAACTTAGGACAGAATGAGGACAAACTTGCATCTTCAAAGCTACCAGAAATCTTTGGTGACAGTTATCAAGTGAATTTTTACTAAAAACAAATAAAAATAAAAGGATAAGGGAAAAATTATTTAAAAGAAAAATAACCTCTTGTGAAAATGTTATATTTATATATTTCAAACATAATCTTTTAAACAAATATGCATTCTACTATTCATCATCCATTCTTTCATCAGAATCTAAGTGATTTTGTAAACAAAAAACCCCACACATTTCCAACATTATCAGTAGACTTCTTTTAGAATAATTTCATTGTTGAGAAATATTTTACTATCTTATTTTAATAAACACCATATAATATTTATCTAGTATATTCTAAAAGGCAGTGAAATTACTCATCCAAATTAATTTTGGGTATTTCCTGATTTTGGATAATTCCCTTGTTGTAAATTAACAGACACTGCACATTTTTATACAAAACATGTTTAATTTTTTATGGAATTAAGTTGTAAGACCACCGGTTTGTGCAGTTAAACAATTAATTCTCTGTGAGAGATATTTCTCAGCTTATCAGATTATATTTGTGATTTTTAGCAATTATAGCAACAGCTGCCAAAATAGAGGCTTACTGCAGGGATCAAACAGATGGTGTAAAGACACAATGCTTGTCATATTGGCTTTTGCAGAGGATGGTGGACACTGAGGCATGGTGGATAATGTAAGTCCCATCTAAAGTGTAAACACACTTACACACGTGTGTCTATCTGTCAACCCTCCACCCAAAATTTAAAATTCATTCTAATGTGAGGCCTGAGGACATCACAGACTCACTAATGAGAATGAAAGGAAATTTATTATTCAGACTAGATCGGGCTATCCAGAAGCATCAGAGGAGGCACATGCCTGTTCCGAAGGCAAGAAGGAAGAAAGGTGATGGCTCAGGCTTTTATCTAGCTTGGAAGGAAGTCTAGGGAAGGGGATTTAAGCCCACAACCTAAGATTTGCACAGTTGGATAGTTCTGCCAGCATCAAGAAATAAGTGGTGGACTGGGTGCAGTAACCCATGTCTGTAATCCTAGAACCACAGGAGGCCAAGGCGGGAAGATTGCTTGAGCTCAGGAGTTTGAGACAGCCTGAGCAAGAGCAAGACCCCATCTCTACTAAAAATAGAAAAACTAGCCGGGTGTGGTGGTGGGTGCCTGTAGTCCCAGCTACACGGGAGGCTGAGGCAGGAGGATCACTTCAGCCCAGGTGTTTGAAGTGCTATGAGCTATGATGCCACAACACTCTACCCAGGGTGACAAAGTGAGACCGTGTGTCAAAAAACAAAAAAGGAAGAGGGAGGGAAGGAGAGAGGAAGGGGGGAAGGGAGGGAGGAAGGAAGATGGCCCAGATACACGACAAGGAGAAAGAGGAGGAGCGTGCTCTGAAGGCTATCAATGGATCAATGGCTAAACACAAAGTCAATTCTTCCTGTTTATTACTTACAATGCCTTTGAGTAACCAATACTAGAATAAAATAAATTCACATATTAAAGTTATTACACAAGGAACAGTTAACTACTAGGATAACTCAGGCAGTCTACAACTAAGAACTGTCACCACAATTTTGGAGTCAGTTATTTTTCAATCATGAGAGTAGTCAGCTTAACTCGGACAAGAGGTAAGCTGAGAAAATCAAAGACAAATGGAAACTGAGCCCAAATTGAGCCTAATGTTCACTCCAGCTCTGAATTTTTCAATTTCCAAAGTTAGTGAACCTTCTTTACTAAGTCAGTTAGAGTTACCTATTTATGTTACTTGTAGCTGGAAGCATCCTACTTGATAAAGCAGTTAGTGCCAAGAAAATAGAGTACAAAGAGCTGACTTTAATATATTTGTAAGGTTGAGTAGAACAGGGAGAATGAAGAGCTCTAAGCATCTCTTTATTCCTGGATGAACATCTAGTAATCCTTGTTAAATATCAAAAATTAGTGACTTTCATCCAGTTAGGGTAATGACATTCCCTGTGCCCACTGGTTATTTTGGCAGTGCATCTGTGACAGATTTGAGCCACCAAGTGCTTGGCTTTCCCCTTGCCTCGATAATTGATGTAGGGATAGAACAATTCAAGGGAGATAAGGGGTTTTGCTTGACATCATGGAAGTGGCTGTCTCTCCCTCTGCTTCTGCCTGTCAAGGAAGAGCTATGCTGCTAGCAGTCATTTTTTCCAGGGAGAAAGACACCTTAAAAAGAAGCTACACTTGGAGAAGCAACAAATACTAGAAAGAAGCAAAGAAGGCAGCTTCATGTAATTCCCCTATCACAGCCATTTTTGATTGCTTGAGTCAATTAATCCCCTTTACTGTCTTATGACACTTTTGAATGGGTTTTATGTCACCACCCAACGATGCTAAGTGATACAGTGTGCCCTGCACTCCAGTTTTATAGGAAATGTCTCCCCTGGGCATTCTCTTTCTTCTTTTCCTCACCTGTGTCATCTAGTTTAATTTAGTCCCCTTTCCTTCCTCTTCTGAGTCCCAATTTAGCCTCCTATGCAAGTTGTCATGGTGATGAGGAATGAAACCATACATTCTGAGGATGGAAAAAGGGTCAAAGAGGCTCCAACCCTGATATCTCATCACATTACCTAAAAGATAAGGTTTCAGTATGAGTTTACCTATTGCTGTGAAACAAACCACTCAAAGCTTCAGGAGCTTAAACCAGCAGCCATTTATTATTTCTCAAAATGCTGTGTGTTCACTGGGTAGTCCTTCCATCCCAGGCTATGCAGCTGGCTGGCTAGGTCACTCATGCAGCTGCACTCAACTGGAGGCTTGGCTCGGTTCTTCCTCACATGACCACTTTCTTCATGTGGAATTTTATCTTCCAGGACCCCTGCTAGTATATTTTCTTTCCAACACGTGAGCCTAGATTCACCATAGCACTTAACTAGTGCAATGAGGGAAACATTCAGAGGGGCAAGCTGCAATGTGCAATGCTAAGCAGGCCTCTGCTTGCATCATGATGTTTATACCTATTACCCAAGGCAAATTATTTGGCCACGCCCAGAGTCAGCAACTATAGTTTGCAACTGTGCAAGGATCTGAGCGCTTGGGTGTGCATTTCACTAGAGGTTACCATTGTCATGGTCTGTCCTGGGTAACAGGACCTTACCTAGTCAGTATTGATTTCCTGTTAACATAGCCTGAAGGTTCCTATCAAAATACAATCACCTTTTATAAGTCTGGCTGCATCAGTAAAATCTACAAAGTAGTAATTTTCATGACTCATAGGGAGTGTCGGTGGAAGAACAAGGATGAAAACACATTTTATCCGACTCCTATTTTATGTGTCCAGTTTGAATACATTCATGTTCCTTGCACACAAACATTTCTGAACAAAAATAAATGAAAAAAATTAATTGAAATAAACGTATTATTTGGGATTTGGTATTACATTAATTAGAAGGCATTACTAGTCTTGCTAGTTAAAAACTTATTTTTAAGCATTCTCTGTGCCAAGCACTGCTAGGTGACTTTCCATGAGCTAAATCACCAAATTTTATCATCAAACTTGTGACATATGAGATACTTTTTTTTTTTTGAGACTTTTAAATTTTTACATTTAAAGAAATTAGGGCTTGGCAAGCTTAATAACTTATCAGTGTCACACAGTAGAGTGCAGATCTAATATTTAAGGAAAATTGGGAAACTATTGTTCTAAAATTGAATTCCAAAAAAAGGATAATTTGACAGACATTTCTGACTAAGGTCATCTCCCTAATACCTCCCCACTTAGAGGGGGGTAAATAAGAAAAAAGTCCAAATAAGAAAAAAGTCCACAGGCCCTTGGACCTGTGGTGTTCTGGCCTTGCTTGACATCTGCCATTCTACTGACAGCCTGTGTAGACTGAGGACGCCTGGCTACCTGCACAGGTATGCCTTCCTCTCTGATGGCTCTGCTCAGATCCTCTGAAAACTGCGACTGTCTCATTCAGTCATTCTGGGTAGAGTGCCCTGGTGTCATAGCTCACAGCAATCTCAAACTCCTGAGCTCATGCAATCCTCTTGCTCCAGCCTCCTCAGTAGCTGGGGCTACAGGCACCTGCCACCACGCCCACTTAATTTTTCTAGTTCTTAGAGATAGGGCCTTGCTGTTGGCTGAGCCTGGTCTTGAACTCCTGAGCTGTGGAATCCTCCTGCCTCAGCCTCCCAGAGTACTAGGATTATAGGTGTGGGCCACCATGCCTGGCCTCATTTATCTTTTAAGTGTCAGTTTTTGATGTCATTCTTAGACATGCCACATCCATTCTCCTCTTTGGAAAAATTAAGTTTGTGATTAAGGACTCTAGTCACTCTCAGGGTACATAGATCAAGGCCCATTCTGCTACATATCCATATTGAATGCCTCTAAAGTTAACAATCAAACAATAAAAGAAGTCAGGAATTGGGACTAGGTGTACAGGATACTTCAGAAAAACACAGAGCTGAAAGTGTAAGATGAGGAAGTATCAGGAAACAGGAAGTAAAGTGAAAAGATAGAAAATAGGAAGGATGTTCCCAATTCAAGTTCAGAATTGCAAACCATCACAGTCAAGAGTGTTATCTCAAGTCAAGGCCAATAAATAACATCACCACAAAAGTTTTTGAGATAGACTGTGTTGTGATTCACTGTTTCGCTTCCAAGAAATAGTGCCCTTTTTGATTCTCCCCTCCAAGCTTCACCTCTCTGGGCTTATCAGTGTTTTTGGGAGGGCTCCATTTGTTTTCGTCTGTGCAAATTTTACACTTCTTGGTTTTTGCGTATCTCAAAACTTTTATGATAACCTATGCACAAGGGGTGGGGGCTGAAGAGGGAAAGGTTATAGTCTATGACCTGTGTTATACAGAAAAGGGTTGTATCACTGGCAGACCCAAGTGTACCTGATACCCTCTTAGGTTCTTGTGGGCTTGATTTTAAGTTCTAGTCACTATCTTATTTCTTACAAGGTCAAAAATTTCTCAGATAAATCATTAAAGGTTAAACATCCTTTCAATAATTTGGATTGACATTTAAATATTTATGACCACACCAAACTTTGTATTGCTTTTGTTTCCTTGTAGAGAAAAAAACACTACATAATATCATTTTCATGACAAACAATAATACTTGTGCATAAGACCACTTATTAATCTCACATATACTTAAAGATCCATAACACTTCCTTTTTAAATATATAGTGCAAAGGTGGAGAAAGTAACATTGCTTTCTAATTAGTGCAAATGAGCTAGAATAAAACCTTGAGCATTTTATCTAACTGGCGATCTTATGAATGTACTTACAGTTTTACTTTTGAATATAATTTCAACTACATAATATGTTAAAGCCATTTATATAAACATTCTCACCATAAGTAGGCACTTTATTCAGGATTGAAATATCCATATATATTACCAAACAAATATGACTCATCTTTATTTGTAATCCAATATTGTTTCTTTTAGGGGACTTGTTCTAAACAGAAGTATCTCTCCACTGCAGTTAGATTAATCAGGATGTTATTTTGTATTGCCCAGAGCAGTGTGTTTAGTAATTGGATAATTTGTCTTCCCCATCACTATAATAGTGGATGAAAGCAGTATACTTGCCATGAAGAAGTTTGTTTCTGCCTGAGCTCAGGGAAAATTTGACTACTTCTATCAGATTAACATCCATTTGAAAATAAATTATTCCTGTAATTGTCAACAGAACCAAAAGCCTGCTGGGCCTTCCTGGGGGAATATTACTTCAGTGAGAAGGAAGGAAGTGTGTTGGGGGAAGGCTGGGGAAACATCAGGATGATGAGGGAGGTCATCTCTGAGATGGTTTCCTTCCCTTCGTGCCCAGGAGGACACATAGTAAGCATCATCTTGCTTATAAATTGGGATACAGAATGAAGTCATTATGATCCTATTGGCATATGGCTTAATGCTTCAGAATGGTGTCGTAAAATGAAGATCACACATTGATGTGGCGTGTAGGGCTATTGTGAGTAGAAAAGAAAATACCAGAACAGTTTGCATTGCTTTGGTAAAAACGTACTATTTGAAAGTCAAGAAAGTTCTATGTCTAAAGTTAACAGTTCAGTAAGTGTGGTTTTCTGCTCTGGGCATTACTAGGGATCGGTAACTACTGCTGCCTCATGGTGCTCATGCTTCCAAATTAATGTTTCATATCACACAAATGCACAAGCACACAGACATAGTAATCCTCCCTTATCCATGGTTTTGATTTGTATGGTTTCAATTATCCATGGCCAAGTGTAGTAAATGGAAAATTCTGGAAATAATTCATAAATTTCAAATCCACAGTTCTGAGATGTGTGATGAGATTGCATGCCGCCCCTCTCTGCCTGCCCAGAACCAGTACATCCCTTTACTCAGCACATCCTGCTGTCTGCTCCCCACTCATTAGTCCTCCATACTGTGCACTGCTGATGTCCAACCACTGACATCGACGTGGCTCCAGGACCTGGATCACCCACAGCAGATGCTCCCCCTTTTGAGGTATCATCGGAAGGTCAATAGTAGCCTGACGCTGAGCTGCAATACTTTTGTCACTCATTTCATCTCATGTCAGCATGTAGGTATTTGATCATCCCACGTCATCACAAGAGGAGTATAATACAGTAAGATATTTTGAGAGAGACCACATACATCTAAGTTATACCATAGTATATTTTTCTAATTATCTATTATTAGTCATTATAATAATAATAATAATATATATATATATATACTTTTTAAGACAGAGTCTCACTTTTTCGTCCTGGGTAGAGTGCCGTGGTGTCATCATAGCTCACAGCAACCTCAACATCATGGGCACAAATGATCCTCCTGCCTCAGTCTCCTGAGTAGCTGGGACTACAGGTGTCCAGCATGACACCCGGCTAATTTTTGTATTTTTAGTAGAGATGGGGTCTCATTATTGCTCAGGCTGGTCTTGAATGCCTAAGCTCAAGCAATTCTCCTACCTTGGCCTCCTAGTGTGCTGGAATTACAGGTATGAGTCGCCTCTCCCAGCCCTTAGTTGTTATTAAGCTCTTACTGTGCCTAATTTACACATTAAACCTTATCACAGTTTTATATACATATATGTATACATACCTTTTATATATATATATATATACACATGTATATAGAAAAAATACATATAGAAAAATCAGTGTATATAGGTTTGAACACTGTCCACAGTTTCAAGCATTCACTGGGGAGCCTGGAACATTCTTCTGGGATAAGAGGGGACTATTGTACGGATGTTCTTCGACTTATAATGGATTATGCCCTCACAAACCCATGGGAAACTGAAAATATTTTAAGTAAAAAGTGCATTTTCAACTACATTATTTTCAACTTATGGTGGGTTTATGGAGATGTGACCCCAGTAATGTAAGTCAAGGAGCACACAGAATGTATGTAAGGTGTTTTGAAATATCATAAAGTCAAAAAATCATTAAGCTGGACCGTCATAAGTCAAAGACTGCTTTTGTATATACCTGTGCACATAGCTGACACGATTTAACTCCTTTTCACTATTAACAATTATAATATTGTCTCTTAGTCTTCTTCACAACTTGCACATTTGAAGAAAGGCCTTCAGAGGCCTCAGGCTGAGGAGTATCTGTGGCACAAACTCTCATACTACGCCCTCTTGTCCTTTAAAGTTCTAAAGCTTTTTTCACAGCCACAGGCTCTTTTATTATCTCAATGTTCCTTCATTTTGCTACCTGCAAGATAACTTCAGAGTCAAAGAAAATAAAAACATCTTTGCTTCATATTTTTGTCTCCAGTTTCACCACCTTCTATTTTCACTGTATAAATAAAAAGAAGGAAATACAATAAAAGATATAAGTCATCAGCATTCGCCATATGGTCCCGCTGGACTCTCTCCAATCAGAAGTGTTCTTGCCAATTTATAATTTAGGATAATCAATGAAGTACCTCTTGGTGACTAGTAATCCTTTTTATTTGACTTCTGCATTGATAACTGTTCATAATTAGAAATATAAAGATTACTTTTCTATTGTAGTCATTTCCATTAGAATTTTCAGATGTCGCCTCCTAGTATATAGGACACTACCATTTCTCTGGTCTTGTTCTCACAAAGAGATGACACATCCGCATTTTAAGAGGGAAGAACTGATCCTCTTAGATATTTTCCTTTTTAGACTTTCCAATTTCATATTCATGACTATTTAACTTATTTAAACATAAAATGTTAACAAGATTAAAAAGACTCAAATGGTTTTATGAGCAGCTTTTACAATGCCCACCCCATGCCTGCACTGGAGCTCCTTTGAAGCATACAGAATTTTTATACTTTATTATTGCAAATACCTTTTCCTGGGAATTTCTATGAACTAATGATTCTTTTTCAGTAGTACAAAGGAAATATGGTATTATCTTTTGATTAGTACACCATTCTATTACTTAGTATGCACAAAATTCTGTTTTCAGTTTTGCCTGAAATTATGTAATTTTTTCTTTATAATTATGACTTAAAAGAAGAATGTAGGATCAATAGACCCCTCATTCTAACAGCAATGTACATTTTCATGTTAATTAGCATCTGTTACCATGAAGTTCATTTTTCTCTTTCTAACTTTGCATTTTAAACTCACCACTGACCAAATCTTTGCTCAAAAAGATCTCTTCTTTTTCTTATCACAATGGAGAAACTATATCAGTTGTATTATGGGCCAACTTTCCACGGGTGGGCTGCAGCGTTTCAAGTTGTGTTCTTGTAAATTCTCTCTCTATATATATATATAATTTTTGAAAGCTATGGATGTAATTGTCATAGCCTCAGATGTCCAATCATCTTTCTAACTCTTCCTTTCTTCAGTGACATTAAATGTGAGACACTCCCTGGACTAGAACTTCACAGGAAAAAATAGAAAAGGACAGATGGTCAGATACATTGCCTAAAATCCAGAATCTCCCAAGCAGTAGGGACTGATGGCCTATTACGCAGCAGGCACTGTAGAAGTTACCTCACAGGTAGTGTCTTTAGTCTTTATAAGAAGTCTACAAGATGGACATTAATTTCATTTTATAGAATCTAATGAGTGGGGAGGTTTTACGCCTTGCTATTTGAGAGTTAGAGATGGACTTTGACCCCTTTTATAGTTGACCATAAATTCACGGGCCCCTTCTAATGCTCAAAATAGAATCCTATGGATAAGTCCGGTAAACATCAAAACAAAGCTACAAACAACAGCAACAACAAAAGCAATATTATATGAGAAGTATGAGCTCATCAAAGAAGCCAATGGTGATAGACTGAAGATGTGCACAAAGGAAGTCATGAATGATGTACTCCTGGGCCTTATATTAGTTGGTACTATTCCAAGAAATTATTTTAAGGAGTCACAACTGTTATTTTTCTGTTGTTGATTATAAGAACTATGGTTAGAGAGATGATCTGTGTGATTCAAGATCTGTGTGTCACATTCCTGAAGTCATCAACGGAGAGATGAATACAAGTCAACCACACAGTGGGGGTAAATATGGGGATACTATACTTCTTAAAACCAAGAAGATCTACTGTGTATACAATTTTAGGTCAGAAATGTAATTAATTAGTAACTACATGATATCAGGTAAAATAGTTAACATGGAAAGAAGTTATGTACTTTAATCAAAACCATCTCAATAGTCCATGAGATGTGCAAATGGATCGAGTGTCCTGAGGCAGAGAGAAGATGAGATAGGTTTTGTTTGAGGTAAGCTTGGGAAGTTGGAAAAGCAAAAGGGAGATTTAATATGCTGGGCAAGGGAGTCAACTGATGTAAGTAAAAAACTTGATTTCAGGTTTCCCATTGCACTGTGTTCCTCTTTATTGTAAGGTTTATTCCAGGCAGGGTGTGGTGGTTCACTCCTATAATCTCATCACTCTAGGAGGCTGAGATGAGTGGATCCCTTGAACTCAGGAGTTGTAGACCATCCTGAGCAAGAGTGAAACCCTATCTCTACTAAAAATAGAAAAAAATTAACTAAGTATGGTGGTGGAGTACACCTGTCATCCCAGCTATTGAAAAGGCTGAGGCAAGAGGATCACTTGAGGCCAAGAATTTGAGGTTGCTGTGAGCTATGACACTAAGGCACTCTACTACGCAGGGCAACAAAGTGAGACTCTGTCTCAGAAAAAAACAAACAAATAAACAAACAAAACAAAGATTTATTCCTACCAAAACACATTCTTCTTAGTAAAGTATCTCAAGAATCGGGGAAAAAAATATTCAAGTACAGTCTAGTGAGGGGAATGGTGAGGAGGGAGAGAGACAGGAGAGGAAGGAAGATGACTAGTGGAATCTCACCTAATGTGCACAATGTGAGGGTATTCAGCACGTCCCTGGGTGAAGGGTTCAATTACAACTTGAACTTTAGAAATGAAAACAATGTGAACTAAATATTTGTACCCTCATATTAATCTGAAATTTAAAAAAATAGAAGTAAAACCAAATCCTAGAATAGTTCTAGGATTGGTATTTCCCATTTACTGAGCCTAATTAGATGCATTTTTGCTTAAATTCATTTGAATAAAAGGCTTCTGATTAAAATATTTGGATATGAGATTTAACTTGATAAAGACATAGGTTATGTTATTTCTTAACCACTTAGGATCACTCTTCTTTTAAAGGCACTTAAGGAGCAAAGGGCCATGGCAACACTGAGTTTATTGGGTACTATTGTTTATAACTATTTAATTCAGTATGTTTTCTAAAACAATGCTATTAAATAAAACCTTGTTTTATTTAATATGGAGACTAAAGTTGCTGTGTATTACTGAAGAATGGAATAATTACATTATTATGGAAAACAATAGTTAAGTATAATAATATACTGGAGAAATTAAACATTACATTTATTTAAGTATTTTGAAAATGCGAATTTTCATAAAAAGTGTTGAATTTCTTATTTTATTTATGTTTCATGGTCAAATAAATGTTCCTCAATGTGTAAAAAATGAGTTTTGCTTTCGTTCTCTGATTCCAGAAAAAAAAAAAAAGAGAGATTTATTCCACACTTTAGGCCTCTATTTACTTTCTTATTCCCTCTCCAAAGACCATAAATAATTGGCAGGTAGGTCGTGTGGTGTATAAGACTTTGCATTCTTAGTGCCCCTCACAAACTCTGGCATATCATTAGAATTAAATGTCTACTTTGTCACAGGGTGCATCCTCTGGATGATTGGTGACTGGATCTAATAAGAACCAGTGAAGAGCTTGGAACAATGGCAAAGGAACACAGGATCTTTTCCTCTACACAACAACTATGTCTATTGTTGAAGTGATAAACAGCCCAATGAACAGTCTCAATCAGCTGAAAGTGTATATCTCTCCTACAGATGGGGCACTGGAGAATGGGGTGGCATGTAGGTGTCATGCCCTTTATGTGGAAACCCTTTAGAATTTGGCAGCATATAGAGAGCAAGTGAGAGGTGTGTGGCTTTCCCAATCAAATACACATACAAATGTGTGTGTGTGTGTGTGTGTGTACATTCACATACACCTATAGGGTAGCTGACACAATTTTCCTTTAATAAGAGACCATATTATTTCTTTCACCATTTTCAATGGGGCAGGTTTACGCAGCCATGATTGATCCACATAACCCTGCCTGTCCACCACCCTTAACTATCCCAGTCCCAGACGGTTGGTCCTGACAAAATACCTTAACCAATGAAAGGTAACTGGCCAATTTTCTGTCCAGTAACACATCATTATTATTCTGTAGGACAGAAAAGGGAGAGTGGGGAGAGACAAAACTTGTAACTAATCTATGAATCTATAGTATACAAGGGTTCTTTGCTTCAGGAGTGACCAAGCAGCAGCAATAGAATGAAAGAGCCAATAGTGAAGCAAAGAAACTGGAACTGTGTGGATTGCATTCTGAGAGATGGAGACAACAGGCTAACTCCCAGCATAATCTCATTCAGTTTCTAAGACTTCGATAGTTCATATCCAGAGACAGCCCATAATACTGCCTGCTTCCTGATGCTTTCTGAAGGTTAAGTCCCCTCTACTTGAGTTCATTTTAGGAATTCGTTTTTCTTAAAACAAATGTTTGTGGAATAAAACAGGCAAAAATTTTACACGTCTCAGGTAACATTTAGTAAAATAGATTTCAGAAAAAAATAAAGTTGCAATATTCCATATGGAAAGTTACATATCTTGATTTTTGACAGAGAAAGGGAGATACTGTAAACAGAAAGGCAAGGATGACAAATAAGGGTAAGGAAAACCATGGGCTGGAATGGGATTATTTGGGAGGTTTTTTGCTGTTTTTTGAGTTTTTTGTATATTCTGGATATTTGTTCCTTCTTGGATAAATAGTTTGCAATATTTTCTCCCATTCTGTAGGTTTTCTCTTCACTCTGTTGATTGTTTCTTTTTCTTTTCAGAAGCTTTTTAGTTTAATATTGCCTCATCAGTCTATTTTTGTCTTTGTTGCCTTGTGCTTTTGGGGGCTGAATCATAAAATCTTTGCCAAGACCGATGGCCAGAAGCATTTTCCCTATGTTTCCCTCTAGTAGTTTTATTTAGGAACTTTTACATCTTAAACTCTACTTTCAGGCAATAATACTTTAGAAATAAGTTGGTTAAGAGTTTTATTCTACCCTGCAAAAAACTATCAAACTCTTCAGGAAATTTAGGGATACACAAAAGTGGGAATATTATGTTTTAAGCCTTCCAATTCGGTAAAATTTCATTTTCTTTAGAAGTATTATTTACTTGTTCATCTTCATCATCTTTTTTCAAAGGGAAAGTTGAAGGTGTACATTTTACTTGAAGATGTACTAATCTATAAGCATCAAAAACATTAACTTTTTCCATTCTAAGCCTCTAGTCTAGAATCTTCACAGTGGCTCAGAATCTGTAAACAGACATAACCTTTTTCTTTTTTCTCAAATCATTAATATATTAATTTTTGAGTAAACAGACACTATTATGTGTTAAATTGTGTCCCCTCAAAAGATATGTTGATGTGCTAACCCTTGGAGACTATGACTGTGACCTTGTATGGAAACAGGGTATTTGCAGATGTCCTTAATTGATATCATTGGAGTGGTTTCTAACCCAACATGACTGATACTCTTATCAGAAGAGGGAAACACCACACAGAGATGCAGACCCATGAATGAAGTCCTTCTAACCAGAGAGGTAGAGATTGGAGTGCTACAACTGCAAGCTGAGAGCAACAAAGATTGCTGTTCACCATGAGAGTTAGAGAGAACTGAAGAACCATTCTCCCTAATAGTTTCAGAGAGACACGGTCCTGCCAACACCCTGATTTTGGACTTCTTGCCTCCAGAACTATGAAGCAATAAATTGTTTGTTTTTAGAAGCCCCCAGTTTGGCATACTTTGTTATGGCAGCCCTAGGAACACATCTCCACATGGAAATATTTTCTACATTCCTTATGCTATTTATTGCAAAGTTTGTTCCCATTTCCCCCTCACTAGCAAAACGCTAGTCAGAAATTAGTCTCACTTTAGAACAGCTTTTTTAGTACATCAATTCACAATGCAAATAGTCTTATTTTTATAGCCTTGGGGCAAAGAAAAGAATGTATTAAATATTTTTGTATTGTTAGCTAACTATTGTATGTATTTCATTCTGTCTCCACAAGAACATTAGATTCTCACTGATAAAATAGTCCTTTTAGATACTTAATCACCTCATCAGGCATCCCATACAAAAAGATAGTTAACTCTATTAGATAAACGTCCCAGAGAAAACAGACTCTCTATGTATCTCAACTTCCTTACAGACATGCGGTCAAATACCCTGGAAGTTTAAGTTTCTTATCTCTGATTTAAGATCCTAATCATTTTTTAAAATTTTGAACTTTTCAGTGTTTATCTAGATACAAAGCCCATTTTATAAACACCGGACTCTGTTTTCTGAGACATTTCTACATTTATCAGTCTACCACCTCAGCCTACAATAGGCTTCTTCACAATATGAAGTATCAATTTCTGTGAAAGATAGTCAAGTGTAAAAAAAGAAACTTCTGTGATATAGATGAGTTCATTCCTAACTTACATATACTCATATTTGTAAGTTGAGAGTGTTGAATCTGAGCTCACCTTGCCATTAAAACAATTTTCCACTAGATATATAGGAATCAAAGTAGTCAACTTAATTAAACTTTTGTTGAGCATCTTCTAAGAACCACAAGTCAATATTACAGACAGTAGCAGTGTCACACTGAATAGCTATTCCTGAACTCAAGAAGTTCACAATGTAGAAGTTTGGTGAGAACAGGAGTTCAGACCAAACTCAAGGGATCCTTGGGCCTGGCCTGCAGTGTGGGTAGGGCCTGTGGTCAGCGAACAGGACCCAGTTCTTTCCAGCCTGTGTTTCGGTTATCATGGGAAAATTGAGTTATCGTAAGCTAGCTTTCTTATCTTTGCAGAAGTAAAATAATACCCTGCCTTGCAGGGTTAGTATGAGAAATGGCAGGGAAAATTTTGCAATATGGGCACACAGCAACTACTCAACAAGAGACACCAAAGGTAGAGGAAAAATCTCAAAAAAAAAAAAAAATCCCAAAAGAACAAAGGACAGTGAATGTTGAAACTGTCAACCAACACAGAAGGATTTAAGCAATATTTCAGAGTGGGCTCTAGGACATGCTATAGGATCACACTGCTTCCTAGTACTAGTGATGGTCCTAAATCAAACAGTATTCATTTTGTTGAAGATCGTTACAGTATATTATTGACTATCTCGCATTATTAAGGTTACAAAGTTATAATTAGAAAGGAAGCTCTTGAAAAAAGAAAAACAAATTGGTATTAGGCTTTAATGTAGTTTATCTATTGCAGGGTTAACTCCATTACAGAGTTTCACAAAATATAGTTCATGGTAATTAAAAGGCGTTAATTGGAAAAGTCAAATAAATTTGGAAAGCGGTGGGTTAAACAAAGTTAAATAGTGTTCAGTGCTGCCAGCCTCCGGAGAATCTTCAGACAGGGTAGGGAAAGCTAAAGCTTACTGGGCACACATGACCTAAGGGTCCTTTTTCCTCACAGCAGCCCACGGGATTTCAGGGGACATCCCACAGACTTTGCCAGTCATTTCTTCAGCACTTCCCACCACAGTTGCACAGAACTCCCTTTGGGAAATGCTTTTCTATTGATATAAAACATTGATGGTTGCCCAGGACACAAGGCAAATCTATGATGAAGATAATTTAAATCAAACCTTTTTTTTCTTTTGGCACCAGAATATTTCCCCAAACCATCACAGTTTTATTTTATATGTCACATAATTATTATGTTTTATAATTACCAATACATTTTGATTTTCTTAAAAATCATGATTTAAATCATCCTCCAGTTATCTATGACTCAATTGTCCTTTCTTTGGCTCCTGGCTAGCAATTAATCCATAAAATCTAAATAAAATATACTTTTCCTTTGAAAATCATAGATGCGTAACAAAGTATTACACAAACCAGCAGCAAACACAACTAAGATAAGCATGCATTTGTTTTGGACAAAATTTAAAATAATATCAGTGATAGAATTTACAAAGGTTTAAAATTAATGAAAATAAAGTATTTATAGTATGGTGATCAAAGAATATCCCATATAGAGCTCTATATTCTGTATTTGAATGCTTTTTTTTTTTTTGTAGAGTTTCACTTTATGGCCCTCGGTAGAGTGCCATGGCATCACACAGCTCACAGCAACCTCCAACTCCTGGGCTTAAGCGATTCTCTTGCCTCAGCCTCCCGAGTAGCTGGGACTACAGGCGCCCGACACAACGCCCGGCTATTTTTTTTGTTGCAGTTCGGCAGGGGCCAGGTTTGAACCCGCCACCCTCGGTATATGGGGCCGGCGCCCTACCGACTGAGCCACAGGCGCCGCCCTATATTCTGTGTTTGAAATTATTTGTGTCCACCAACTGACAAAAAACTACATTGTCAGTTCATTCAATTTAATCAGGCTAACTAAAATTGGGATGTAGAAAAGGTTATATTTTGGGGGGCAGCACCTGTGGCTCAAAGGAGTAGGGTGCTGGCTCCATATACCACAGGTGGTGCGTTCAAACCCTGCTCCAGCCAAAAACTGCAAAAAAAAAAAAAGAAAGAAAGAAAAAGAAAAAGGTTGTATTTGGGGCACTTTTAGTAGCTTCAGATTTCTAGCACTTCTCTAGTGTCCTAGCTTGCTTACTTTCAATTTCCAAAGGAGGGGATAAAGCATGCTTTCCCAGTCACAATCATTCTTATTAAATGACAGCCAATCACTAATAGCAACATATTTTGTTGACATCAATTTTGTGCATTTAAGAGCTTTCAAATTCTTGTGATAAAAGAATATGGAGCCTATGTTGAAATGTTTGCATCATTCAGTGAATGTGTAAAGGCTTCTAGAAACTGTTTTTTTTCTAGTATCTCTGATATGACATCATATAAAGAAACATACTTTTCTTATAGATTAAGTCTAGCCCTTTACTAAACAGAAGTTGATTTTAGAAAATTTATCTTTTATTAATGTAATATATACATATATAATATTTAACATTTTCTAATTCCATAGTTAATATAAAAATATCAATATAAATATAATAATATAAATAATTATAATTAAATAATATAAATAATTATAATATAATATTAGAATATTATCATAAACATATAATTATCATAATATAAATGTATTTAAAACATTTCATCTCTTATCTCATAGCTGGAATTTTGTGAGGTCTTTTTTTTGTGAGTATGTTGAGTACAGAAGGTTTCACTTCCCATCTACACTTACTATGTGGTCACATTATTGTTCTGTTAATTTTAAATGACTTGGCTTTATTTTTCAACTTATTTTGTCAGCATAGCATGTAGACAGGACAATAACTGGCACATCGGTAGTTTCTTTTTTTTTTTGTAATCACTCATTTGAAATTGTCTTACTAAAAACTGAAGGTATCTCCACAATTACATGGCTCATCTCAATTTTTCTTCTATGTCAAGTGACCTAAAGTCAAACAATAGTGTTTGGTTAGAGAAGAAATTTTCAGTGTCTATGGTTAAGGATGTTAATTATTACCTATGGAGACACAGAGAAGCAGAGACTTGGGTCTGCTTCAGAGACCAATTTTTTGCAGGATAAGAACATAAAACAGAAACCCAGTATCTAGAAGTAGTTTTAATGTAGTTTCTAGAGGTCTAATAGGAAGAAACCCTTCAAGGTGTGTAGTTTTCCTCACGGACAATTTCCAGAAAATGTCTAAGCATTCAACTAACAGAGATGGAAACATGCATATTACTCTTATCTTTCCTTATTCTTTCCACTAACTAAACAACTTGTTTTACTCTGCTTCCACTAACATATCGTGTGTCTGAATCAGGTTAATTATATATAAAAATTTCATCTTTTATATATAATTACATGTTACATTAGTTAAATTATTCACTCTATCTGTGTAATGCATTCCTCACATAGAGCCAACGAACACAATTACTTCTTGGGCTACTGTGACGAAGCTCAATACTTATAGCTATTACTAGTAGTATCCTTTGGGAAATGTTTTAAGAAATTTTTCAGATCAATGTTATAGTGAATATATCTATATTCAAAACAATACAGTTATTATCTAGTCCTAAAAAGAATCAAAGTACTACCTTTGTTTATACAATATATTTAATTCCATGATACTATTTTAAAATATATTCTTATTCTTAGTATAAATGATTATATATTATTTTATTAAATAAGCGTATAATAAAACATAAACGTTTTTCTAAAGCATACAGCTTTACTCTATACAACTTAAATGTGCATCTTAATTAAATCATAAGGTAAATGTGTCTGTTGGTGACACATGGTCATTAGCATACTATTTTATATTTTTCAATAATCAATATTTAATTTATGGTTTGTCATGTGTCTGATAATGTATTTTATTGATAATTATTCCTCTTTATGCTGAGGAATCTTTTACATAAATGAGTTCTATGAATCTTTCCAGTTAAATGTCATAGTGTTATATAAGAATATACTCAGTACATATATATCTTACATATATAATGTGTGTGTTCATACCAATAAATATATTTTTGTAAAAACAAAGATATATTCATATCAATTATGAGTAATGACATCAAAATGACATTATAAGAATAAACTTCTCATTGATTCCTTTAATTTGAATGGATATGTAAAGACTCATAAAAAATAATCATTGGTTTAACTTAGCCAAAACTAAGGACATGTTTTGTTACAGATATTTAACAATGATCATCAGTATGTGCCTATGTATCTCCTTTCCATTGAGTTGGTTCATAGTATCTTTCTTTCTTTCTTTTTTTTTTTTTTTTTTTGTAGAGACAGAGTTTCACTTTACCACCCTCGGTAGAGTGCCATGCTGTCACAGGACTAACAGGACTAACAGCAACCTCCCTCTCTTGGGCTTTCATGATTCTCCTGCCTCAGCCTCCTGAGCAGCTGGGACTACAGGCACCCGCCACAACGCCCGGCTATTTTTTGGTTGCAGTTCAGCCAGGTGGGTTTGAACCCACCACCCTCGGTATATGGGGCCGGAGCCTTGCCTTACTCACTGAGCCACAGGCATAGTATCTTTCTTAAAATGACAAGGTAAGGCAGCTATTTTTTCCCTTTTCAATTTATGAAAGATTGTCAATATAACACCTATGATAATGAAATAAAAATACATTTTTCAATGCTAAATTCTTAAAACCACATTTCTCTACAGCTACTTTAGTATTTATGCAAGTATTAAACCTACATTTATTTTTTGTGACCAAAATCATTAAAATGAAAGTTTAAGCAATCATGTAAATGAAAATTTATCAAGCTTAATTCACAGTTAATAGGAAATCTCAGTAATAAGTTCTATATATTTACAGAACAGAGATACTTGATATAATCTTAGAGCTTAAACTTTTGGTCAAATTTGATTCCTAATTTGACTAATAAAAAGAACAATATAATTAAATAAATGTTGTAATATATATACAGTATAATTAAATAGATTTATGTAATTTTATAAATATATGCATACACATGCATTTGATATATAAATGTTGCTGCTATACATCAACTCTTATTTAATTTATATATGCATATATGCATATACTGATATGTTCATTAGACTCTCTAATTAGAAAATTTTTTCCAGTAAATCCTTCATCTTTTCCTGTCTTTCCTAACTTAAATATGGTAATTTCGACTCAGAAAGGAGCAATTATGTGAAAAGGTTAATGTGCAAGAAAATGGCACTAAGTATTTTATAAGTAACTTAATATAGCATTTTCAACATGTACTACTGGGAGACATTTGTACAACCACTGTGGCTGCCATTCAGCTTTCAATCACCTCTGAAAAATTACAGATACCCATCAATGGGGATATTCAGCTGGTCAAAAACAAACTGTGAATGAGGGAAGCCTTCGGTGGGCTATTGAATGGAGTGACTGCATTTTCTTATCACTGGTTTAATCACCAGCAAGGCCAAAGCACTATCTAATTTTGGTTTTCTACTTCTAAATCTTTTTCTTATTCTATACTACTTCTCTCTCTCTCTCTTTTTTTTTTTTTTAGAGACAAGAGTCTCACTCTGTCACCCTCACTAGAGAGCTGTGACATCACAGCTCACAGCAACCTCCAGCTCTTGGCCTTAGCCAATTCTCTTGCCTCAGCCTCCCAAGCGGCTGGGACTACAGGCACCCATCACAATGCCTGGCTATATGCTACTTCTCTTGATGCAATGGCATATGTTTGGATAAATAAGAAGCGTGATTTTCTTTCTCCACTTTTATCTATAGAGAATAAAATATTTTTCAAATGGTGATTTAAAGAAGTGGAAATTGGCTTGGTTTTGAACATGAGTTTAGAGATCCTCAGAAGAGAATAAAGACCATTATGTACAGTTGCCCCATTACTTTCATTTTAAACCCTGCTTTCTAATCCCACGTTAGTTACCTCAGTAGGATCACTTTTGCTGTCAACTGAGCTATGTTGACAGAAATAAAAATGCAAACTAGGAGTTAAGGAGCTTTAATCCAATCTGGGATGCATGTGCTGCCAGGGCAACCATGCTACTGCTAAAATCAACTTTCCTAGGTATTGAACTTCTTCACTAAATATTCTTTGAACCACTTTTAGCATAAGCATCTCATTATGTTTGATGAATAAATCACTGAATATAATATAAATATTCAGAAACAAATGCCTTGGACTATCTGTGAAAATGAAATATATTAGACCATTATTCCAGGTAAGATTAATGTACACCAAGACATTACCCCCTATGCAGTAACTTAAAACCTCAGTTTTCTTCACCCAGTCTCCCTTCCACCTCCACCCACGTGCTGCCCTGAACCTGCCATCAGTACCCAAGGCTACACCCTTCCTGATATCTTAAATATTAATGACCAACTTCTGAGAAAAACAAAACCTTCATATAATCTTGACCCAATAATATTTATTTTTCTCTTTTTAGGAATCTGACGTTATCTTACAGTCTTGCCTTTCCTCTGGGTACCTCTCATCCACTTCCATGACACATACAACTTTCCATTGGAAACCTTAGCTCAGACGTAGAACGATGTCTTAATTCATCCCGGTAAACAAGTAAACTAAGCATTTCCCCCTTTATCCTCCACCTCTATCTCTCAACCACCTACGTTTTATTCTTGCCTCCTCTCTGTATCTTCATAATCTCTTCAAAGTTACCTTATTTTCTTATTTAAAACAATTCCACTATATCTCATTTTCTTCAAGATAAACTCCAAACTGTTGAGCTTAGCAATACAGAGAAGTTTTAAAATTATAATAAGCTATACCAATAACAAATGATGAATACGAGTCATATTGAGCACCTCTTGTCAATTGCAGAAGTCTGACATATCTTGAGTACTACAATTTTAATAGTTGTTTTTTCCTTTCTTAAAATATGTATACATTCTTTTGCAGCCTCAGTGTTGTGTTCCCGACTGGTACTCTCTCACACCCTCCTCTTGCCACTGTCCCATGTGTGATCCCCCCGTTGTCTTCCCTCTCACTCCCACACGATAACATACGCTGCTGTGCCTGCTGTGACCCACTTCCTCCTCTCCTCCTAGCTCTTCTCAGAAGTCATCCACACCAGGAAGTATTTGCTGAGCTCTGCCCACTCACACATCACATAAATCCACATATCTGTTTCTATAGCACCCACTCTAAAGAACTTATCACATGCAATTGCAATTATCTGTTTAATTCCACTATTTTCTTTCCTGATTTAACCATTTTGAGAGAAGAGCCCACATGGCTCTGGTCTAATCTGATATTAGTCATATTTGATATAAGCACAATACCTACTACTATCAAAAAGATACTCAATAAAGATTCATCCTCAAAGACTAGGTAGGAGGCAGTGATCCTACAAAAAAACAGATATGTTTCATTGGAAACTCTCAAAATTTTATGGAAGATAAACAGCTCTCAAGGACAGGTTGTGTTTTGATCATCATTTTGGTAGCGTCTCAGGTGTCATGTCCCTTGAATAGCTCCAGGTATGTTTGGAGATGCACTTCCCTTAAAATACAGATTTTCAGGCCAGGTACAGTGGCTCACACCTGTAATCCTAGCATTTGGGGAGGCCAAGATGGGAAGACCACTTGCAGCTTGGGGTTCCAGATGAGCCAGAACAAGAGTGAGACCACATCTCTACAAAAAAATAGAAAAATTGGCCAGGCACAGTGGCACACGCCTGGAGTTCCAGCCACTTGGGAGGCTGAGGCAGGACAGTTTCTTGAGCCCATGAGTTTGAGGCTGCAACGAGCTATGATGATGGCATTGAACTCTAGCCCGGGCGAAGAGAGTGAGACACTCTCAAAAACAAACAAAACCTCCCAAAACTGATTTCCATACAGTGAAATTCATGCCTGGGTAAGCTTTTTCTTTTTGAATAGTGAAATAGTATTTTCATAGAATAAAATAGATTGTATTTCTAATTTTTTTCCCACATTCTAACACTTTATAATCTATAGTGGTACAGTCCATTTTCATATTCTGAGTGGGTTGCCTTTTATTTCCTTGATCTTTTCTCATTTTCCTTTCTTACAATTTATTGTAGCAATTGTCTTGGGTAAGTTTCTATACCTGGTTCTCTGGATATCAACATGGAGAGAATTATTGTCTACATTAAGTATATTATAGGAGAAAACTACTGCTATGGAAAAAAATGTCCTGTGATCCTAGAGAGTACAAGTATAACGTACAAAGTCAATATTTAACTGTGTAATTCACTCTTTTTTGAATATACTCTAATTTTTTTGTAAACAGAAGTATAGATTTTAAATATAGAGATAATAGATTTATTTATGCTTAATAACTTTTAAATAACAATTATAGAATATAAACAATTATATGACTTAATTACTATTTTGTTTAAAAGACTAAAATTTAACTCTTCTACTCATTTGTTTTTGAACATTTTCCATTTTGCCACATAAGATATATTTAAAGCATTATTCTAATATTATCTTACATAAAACCTTATAGTATTATTTTTTTCCTTAGGAAAATACTTGCTAAATTGCACTGCCTTATTTGGAACACAACAAATTTATTATTCTACTGTTATTTGGTTCCTTTATTTGATTTTTTCCTGATTTTATATTACACTATACAATAAAAGTAAACAAATTACTAATAGTTTTTATTTTATAATGAAGTTTTCTTTATTATAGCCACTACACAAACAAATTGTGGGTACTAGTAATTTGAACAATGAACTGTTCATTGCAGAAAGGAGTTCCTCTGGTTCCAGAGAGCTAGATTACTCCCGATGGGCTGTTGGTCTATATTTCTATATAATATTATATGAATATATATTCATTTTTGGTGAAAATAGTTATTTTGCTTAAAAGTTATAATTGAGTCTCTTTGTGGTAATAATAACATCCATTTAAAGAAAACAAATTTCCAAAAGAAAAAAAATGGTAGAATTGCAGGATGGACATAATAATATTCAAATTCAAAGAAGAAAACTTTCTTCTTAACTGATTTCATGGGCTGGAATGAAAGGCTGAGATGCCATTAAAATACTAAAAAAAAAGCTTATTAAAACATTCTAACTTTCATCATGTACAAATACTGATTACATTGTTCTGTATGGAGTAATACATATATATATTTTGAGACAGAGTTTCACTATGTGGCCCTCTGTAGACTGCCATGGCATTACAACTAGCAGCAACCTCAAACTCTTGGGCTTAAGTGATTCTCTTGCCTCAGCTTCCCAAGTAGCTAGGGCTATAGGTGCCCACCACAACACCCAGCTATGTTTTTCGTGTTGAAGTTGTTACTGGCCTGGGCTGGATTTGAACCTGCCAGCCTGGTAGTGGCCAGCGCCCTGCCCACTGAGCTATGGGCGCTGCCTGTATGGAGTAATATTGTAAGAGCTTTGTTTTTTTGACATCTTAGACAAATCATTTTTTCTTTAGCACTAACAATTTCTTTTCAAATTAGGCTTATGAGTGAAAGCCAATTTCATGAATGCTAAGTTTAAAAATTAAGCTATGAGGATATAATTTATAGGGTAATGAATTTTATTTTCTCTTCCATATCCACAAAAAAATAAGAAATCCTATGTAATATGTGCTTTATTGAGCAAAAAAAGATCAATGCATTACTAGATATACTTTCTTGAAATGTTATTATTGTTTAAAAGTAGTTTTGCTACTGAAAATTTACAGATGAGAAGCCAGATTTTTTTTAGTTATGATTAAAAATCTCTTAACAAACTACTTATTTTAGGGAATTCTCCACAAAGAACAATGTGCCACCAATAGAAATTCCTAAAAGAGGTAATACTCTAATAAATATGAGAACACAAATATCTGAATTTCAACTGAAATTTTTTTGAATAAAACAAACAAAATCAAATTTCAGTAAAACATTATCTAATAATAATAACATTATTATAATTGGATCAATGTTATTTATTCTAAAAACAGTATCTAAATAATAATTATTTTAACTAATGAAATTAACATCTTTTGACAAATACATTTTAAGATAATTCTTATAATAGAGTGAATCTATTCTGTAGGAGGGAAAAATGTTGGAAGCAAAAAAGTCTTTTAAAAGAGTTAACATATCCAACTTCTGCTATCAATAAACAGCAACACTGTAAAATAAAATATGCAAAGTAGTACTATTTGAAGGATGGCCAAGACATTGACCTTCTATTGGTAATGATATTCATATTGTTTTATGATTGCCATTTAACTTAATAAGATGAACATTGACTAGATGGCATTCTTTCCACTTCCTGATAATGAGATAGAAATAACAGAAAATAAATAATTATCTCATTGATATAACAATTAATTCAACAAACCGTCAAGAGTGCTTACTATTTTCCAGGCACTCTCCTATGAGGTTGGGTCTTGACATAGACCCATCCATTCCCACTCAGAATTTGCATAGAATTTGTACGTGCCTATGATTATTTAGTAAACTGACAATTTAGTATTTTGTGTGCATATTCTGTAATCTCTTAGAAATGAATTATTTAAAAATATACCAGTAATAGTAATATTAATTGAAAAATGTATTTAATATATCCAATAAACTCAACAGGGCACACAGTTAACATTGTATTGGCTTATTCATTATATTTAAGACTAGATTATTTATTACCTATACAGTGAGGAAGGAATCTGTGTATTCACAGTGAATGAGATATAATTTACCAAGATTTCTAAAGAAATTATATATATTTTTTGTAATACAAGTTTATGTGTAACACAGTAATGGGATGGGGGAACTTGCAGCCTTCTGATTTCAAGATTGTGATTGTTCTTTTTTTAAGCGCCAAAGACGAAAGAGGAAAGAAAAGCTTCATCTTTTCCTCTACACCCCTTTTAATGAAAGGGTTGTCTTGTAAAAACTGGATTCACTCAAAAGGACACTCTTAAGGACCGCAAGGGTCCTTAAGGCAGCAGTTCCCCACCCTGAAGTCATTCAACACATATTTACTTGTAATCAATTATCTGTTACATAACAAGAACTGTTACAGCCACTCAAGATATATCAGTCAAAGAAAAAGACTCTAGTGGGGTTACTTTTCAGAAGAGGACAAAAGCACCATTGGTGTGTGGGGAGAAATACTTAACTGAAGGAAAGATTCACATTTTGATTTAAACAAGACTTAACATTTTAATTCCTGAAAATTTGACATACAGTACCTAAGCATAAAAGCCTTAAGATCTGCCACAGATGCACAGTGTCGAAATAGAAAAGGGAGATCTATTATTGCATGTTTCAAAGACAGTGGCGTGAGAAAAAAATGAATTTCATGATTTTTCTTGTAACAACTCCAGCTCATTCAATAAACACATATATGAAAATATGACATAAAATAGAATTAAAATACCGTAAGTAATAGTTGCTTCCTTGTCTTATCAATTAAATGTCTGCCGGGGCCATCTGGATGGTCCAGATTTGTTAGTAATCTTGAGTTCGTTTATTTACACTGCGGGATATGTCTATGTTCAGTCATATGGTGTGAAATTTCTACAGCTGGTGCAACTCTCCATGTACAGTCAAGCCTATAAAGATGTTTCATCTGAGAACATCTCAGGGCGTGACATTCAGCCACTTAAAATCTTTACCCATAGAAACCTGTGAATAGTACACAAGGTGTTCCCCAATATCTGTGCCCAATAGACTCCTCATTTCTGTTTACTCTCCTGAGTCATTTCTATTAAAGATTTTCGAAAGGAGCTGTTCAAAGCCAATTAAAGACAGTCAAATAATTAAACTGTGTATTCGGAGATGTAACAAATAGTCTCTTAACCTAAAGTGCTTGATGCAATGGTGTTATAGTGTTATATGAAATTTAGAGTAACAGTTGTTTGTAACAACACTAAGAATATTTGATCAGATAAATAGTCACCATGTCTAAGAACTACTTGGAATAGTGTGGGATGTTCATGAAGTGGAATGAATGTCATAAGAAAAATTTAAAGTGGGTTGAGGCAGAACGCATAAAGAATATGCAGTCTGCTTCATTTTGATCAATAAATATAATTTTTTTTACTTCAAAGAGTTTTTTATTCTAATTCATCCAAACAATTTAAAGATATTATCTTAAAGGTTTAGAAAATTCCTATTTGAAAAATACTAAAATATACTGCAGTCATCACATATTTCTACATTTGCAAATACTTGGCATATTTGAGGAGAAGAAAATGGTGACAATATAATTCTGGTACTGTAATGTATAATAAATTCAACAGTGGAATGAATAGGCCTCCAAAGAATAATTTAGGATACTTCTTATGCTCATTGTCCACTGACTGAAATTGCACATTGCTGGAAGGTGGAAGCTCTGTTCCCCCCACCACCATCACCCATTGCCCTTCATGCTTCATGTACAGGGACATATAGGAAGTGTGGCACTGTTTTAAACTCCACTTAGAAATGAGGGACAAATCCTGGCCATAAATATGAGACATCATCATTTTCATTAAAAAAATTTTCTTCTATTCATAAACTGATGATAAACCCCAAAAAATGAAAATGAAAATTAGGAGACTTAGTCATTTGAGCATTTCTACCGCATTTGGGTAGCGATGTAACTAAAGACATAAACACCTGAATCCTATTACTTCCTCTTACAGAGCCTTGAATTAACTGAAAACTTATGAGGAAATAGAATCATAGGGTTGATTGTTTTTCAAGATGTGTCTAAATTGGTATTAATTGCCATATAATAAAACGGCTAAAATGTATCAAATGCTCACTATGTGCCACAGATAGCTAGCTGTAAATGCTTTGAAAGCATGTTTAAGTGATAATCCAGTAGCCTAGCTTTTGGGTTTTCTTTGCCTTTCTTTCAGGAATATTTATGGTACAATTTCCAAGGTATTGCCCTCTCAGTTCTTAATTATAGTGGAAGAAAGACATGCATGGAAATACCTAGATTTTAAGGTATATTCTAATAAGTGCCTTTTAAGCGACAGTAAACTGTTCAATGGACAGAGCAGAAGGGAAAAATTGTGTCTAGATGCATTAAGGGAGCTTCATACACTTTTGTAGCTGGGTCTAAAAGATGAATAGAATTTGGACTGAAAGTATGTACACAAAACTTTTTTTTTTTTTGGAAACAGAGTCTCTGCCTCTGCTACCCAGGCTGGAGTGCAGTGGTGTGATCATTGCTCACTGCAATCTTGAACTCAAGATTGGGCTTGTTCAGCTGGGCTCAAACAATCCTCCTGCCTCAAAAATTCTTTAGACAGAAAGAACATCTTAAGTACTACTGTTTGAGGAGACAAGAACAGCCAGGCAAATACAAGGAAAGGTGAATTTCTATGCGAGGCGAAGTTCTGTATTAGGAAAACACTATTCTTTTGGGAGAAAACTGAAGTTAAGGCAAGAAAGGAATTTTGGAAGGGTTTAATGTCAGTGTGTAGGTCAGACCTGCTGTTGCTTCATTTAGAGCCACCAGAGATATTCTTAGGAAGTTGTGTAAATAAGTGGCATATGAAATTCATTGTGCTAAGAATTGTTTCATAACTGGATTTTATTATTCTAGACATGAGACAAGAGTGACCTGACTCAGGAAATGTTAGGGAAGATGTAAATGCTCTGTTAATTAATGGTTATGCATTGCTAATGTTTTTATTATGCTTTGAACAATAAGGAACAATATTATTGCTTCTGTTTATAAAATCTAGATTCCCTTCTCCATTTTTAATAAAACCAATAGCAAAAACCATATATATGTTCAGAAAAGATAACATGTTAAATTCATTCTTCTCTTCCAGCTCTATGCCATAAATAGTTAGCAGTTTCATCAGCATTTCTTATATTCTCATGGACCAGAAAAGCTATGTAGTAGATTTGACTACATTAGAATGTTTTAATGGTACCATATTTTAAGGCATGTGAATAACTTTCTTGACCAGTTTTAATGCAAGCGCTGTAATCACAGTATCCTATGTATGGCCAGTCTACTAAACAGTCTTTCTTTAAATGATACCTTACATATGATAAAAAATCATATGATATGATTTTTGTGCAGAAGAAATATTCCCACCTTACAGGACACATAAGGGACAAAATATAGTATAATTCTATATTTCTTAAAGATCACAGAATCTGGATGAACTATGAGAGACCACCTTGACAGAACTTCAAGAATGAAAAAACATATTATTTTCTTAAATCTTATAATCTGCACATATATGGAAGGCAAGAGGTAAGAGTCCCTTTGCTTCACTTTTACCTAAATGCATCTAATAGTATTTCAAAATATTTGATTGCAGGGAATATATTAAGAAGAATTTTCACAATGGAAATTTAAATATTTCCATACAGATAATATATTACACTGAGTAAAAGTGAATATTAATTTATCAATTAGACTGCAACCTAAAAAACCAGCTGAGAAACAATATTCTGCTCTTAGGAGAAAGGCCAAAAGGTATTTAAATTTACCATAGGGGGCGGCGCCTGTGGCTCAGTTGGTAGGGCGCCGGCCCCATATACCGAGGGTGGCGGGTTCAAACCCGGCCCCGGCCAAACTGCAACCAAAAAATAGCTGGGCGTTGTGGCGGGCGCCTGTAGTCCCAGCTCCTCGGGAGGCTGAGGCAAGAGAATCGCTTAAGCCCAGGAGTTGGAGGTTGCTGTGAGCTGTGTGATGCCATGGCATTCTACCCAGGGCCATAAAGTGAGACTCTGTCTCCACAAAAAAAAAAAAAAAAAAAAAATAAATAAATAAATAAATTTACCATAGGGAACCACTCTTAGATTGATGATTGATTCTTACTGTGGGGAAATAGAAGATTGAAATAAAAATTTGGCTATCTTAAATTTTGAAAATAAAAGTCTAAAATACCTAATCCATTAAAAAAAGATAAATTTCACAATGAATAAAATTCCTCTTTTTAAAAAAATGCTAAAGGAGCTATGATATCACAAATACTGGAAATTATTTTGTCAATAAAATTGGAGAGCTGGGAGAGGTGGCTGATGCCTGTAATCCCAGCTACTGAGAAGTCTGAAGAAGCTGAGGAGGGATGGCTGCTGTGGCCAGGAGTTCGAGACTGGGCAACATAACAAGTCCCTGTCTCTAAAAATATGGGGGAAAAATTATCTGGATTTGGTGGCATTTGTGCCTATATTCTGAGCTACTTGGGAGGCTGAGGTAGGAGGATTGTTTGAGCCCGGGAGTTTAAGGCTGCAGTGAGCTCTGATCACACCACTGCACTTCAGCCTGCATTACAGAGCCAGACCCTGTGTTTCTGTATTTTTTCTACAAAAAATTGGAGAGCTGTATAAATTATTAATGCAAATGTTTATTAAATTAATTTTTATAAAAGGCATCTGAAAAAGAAAATTAAACCCAAATGTAAGGTTATTATAGATTACTTAAGGCTAGCTGAAGCTTCTCAATGTTCCCAGAAATAAGTAAAATAGAATTTACCTATTTTACTTTGTCCTTTCAATCTATTCTATAAGGAGAGTTAGGTAAAATTAATGATTGCCTGTTACAATAGTTAAGCTAAATATCAAATGCACTGAAAAGCTAAAGTTAACAGAAAATTTTTCTAATATTCTAAATGCCGTGAAGGCTATGTTAACCAGTGTGATGAAAATATTTCAAATTGTATATAAAACCAGCACATTGTACCCCATGATTGCATTAATGTACACAGCTATGATTTCATTTTAAAATAAAGAAGAAGAAGAATGCTCAAAAAAAAAAAGAAAAGAAAATTTTTCTAATATTCTGAATGTCTGTTGTTTCTGTACACACTGCATGTTGACAGTTTTGGAGCTATCCACAGTGAAGGCTTTATAAGAATGTCTCAAACCATAGAAAAGATGATTTTTGTGCAGAAGAAATATTCCCACCTTACAGGACACATAAAGGACAAAAGCATTCTGGTCCTTTCTTACCGTTTTATGGTGACTTTTTTTCTTTCTTTTTTTTTTTTTAGACAGAGTCTCACTACGTCGTCCTTGGTAGAGTGTTATGGTATCACAGCTCACAACAACCTCAAATTCTTTTGTTTAAGTGATTCCCTTGTCTCAGCCTCCCAAGTAGCTGGGACTACAGGCACCTGCCACAATGCCAAGCTATTTTTTTGTTGCAGTTGTCATTGTTGTTTATCTGGCCGGGCTGGGTTCAAATCTGCCAGGCTTGGTGTACGTGGCTGGCGTCATAACCACTGAGCTATGGGCACCAAGCCAGGTTACTTTTCTTTTTTTTTTTTTTCAGGTAAAAGCTAATACTTTTATTTTTTTTATTTTTTTATTGTTGGGGATTCATTGAGGGTACAATAAGCCAGGTTACACTGATTGCAATTGTTAGGTAGTGTCCCTCTTGCAATCATGTCTTGACCCCATAAAGTGTGACACTTTTCTTAATACTACATTCTTTCAAACTGATTATTTCTTTGGTATTTATAATCATTGTTGAGTTTTTACTGTGGCTCTATCTACATGTACATGTGCCCACAACAAATATGTTTTCTGCTCCTCTAAGTAACTTTAATCCTTATATAAGTTTTGGATGCACAAAACATGTCCAATTGGGATTTTGGTTCCAGAACTTCCTAGAACTGCTGATCCTTCTGTGGTTACTAAAATAAAGCTCTGGTTTTGATTTCTAAGAAATTTATCATATTAAAGTTGAAGTGATAATAATATAAAGTAGGGCATGATATTGGATCCTTCATTTTCCTAGTAGATTAGACTGACATTTGAATATGAACATTTATGACTGCTATATAGATTCTGTTTTTAAAATCTGTTTGGCCTTATGCAAATCAATCTTTCCTTGAATGTGTCCACGTCTCTTCTAAATGGTTTAGTATTTTCATATTTTTTTCCATACTATGTCAATATACTTTTTCTGGCAAAGAAAAAATATTTCAAAGGGTCCTTCTTAAACATGGAAAACTACCAGAATGTATAAGGAATGTTCTAATCAAAAAAATTATATTATCATTCTCACAAAGTAACTTTAGTAACTTTAAAAGCACTAGTTTCACATATTAAACTGCTTTTGCATTCCAATGTTCAAACATAATGTACATTTTTGACTTTTGATATCAAGGTTGTGAACTTCATATTTATTCTCTCCTTAATGGTATTTATAAATTATCTTAATATGATCTAGAAATGCTCACTTTAAAAATAACTTATATAGATTATTTTACATGTATCTTACCATTTGAAATAATAAACATATATTGAACTAGCCACACTACATGAAAATAAAGTCATACTGTGTTAGGTATATTTATTTGGAAATCTTTTTTTGTTGTTGTAATTGTTGTTTGGCAGGCTCTGGACCAGGATTGAACCTGCCAACCTGCCAGCTCTGGTGTATGTGGCCGTTGCCCTAGCAGCTGAGCTACAGATGCCGAGCCTTTTTTTTTGACAGAGTCTCACTTTGTCACCCTCAGTTGAGTGCTGTCACATCATAGCTCACAGCAACCTCACACTCCTGGGCTCAAGCAATTCTTTTGCCTTAGCCTCCTGAGTAGCTGGGACCACAAGCATCTGCCACAACACACAGCTATTTTTAGAGATGAGGTCTCACTCCTGCTCAGGCTGGTCTTGAGCCTGTGAGGTCAGGTAATCCATCCACCTCGGCCTCCCAGAGTGCTAGGATTACAGGCATGAGCCACTGTGCCCAGAAAAAGTGGCTCTCAGACTAAAACTTTTCAAATGCCCATTCCTCTACTCAATTTGACTTTATTAGTTTTCCAATAAGAGCAATAATTCTTTTTAGAAATTCTGGATTCTTTTGCTGTTAGGTTATTTATTTATAAGGTTTATTTACAAACACACATATACATATGTATTCATCCCTTAACCAAACTGATATCTTTAAAATTTATTTAATTTTCCTAAGTAAAATAGTCATGTTTTTGATTAAAATTAGCTTAATTTACTTTTACATAGTGAACATTAAAAATACATAGATAGCTAGATAGACGAATGGTTAAACATGGTCCTTAGGTTTATTACCAAGTACTTTGTATGTTTGATGCACATTATAAACACATTATTTAGCTTTTTATTTTCGAAATAATTATTATTGTCATTTCAAATGATAATAGATTGTTTATATGTATTTTATATTAGTACTAATAATATCTATTACTAACTTGCATATTTTTGATTTTAATTTTTTAAGTCACTAATGACATTATCTGCCAAAGTGATGGCTTGATTCCTTTTTGCTTACCTTCAACTCTTATTGCAGTTTCCCTACCTTATTATGTTTATTGCTTTCAGAAAGAAATAAAATAAAAATTGTGATAGCAGATGTCTTTCCCCATTACCTTGCTTTAAAAGATTATCTCTACTTCTGATTTCCTGTGAAATATGACAGAAGCTATTTTTCTTCTCCCTTGTTATTGTTTCTCTTCAGTTTTTACAGCTTTAAGTTAGAAATGAATAATAAAAGATTTTAAATGATAAGAGCTCCAATTCATAATGATTAGTTGTCAAATTCACATATTAATGATGATGTATAAAATAAGTAACAACTGTTATGCATTTATGTGCTAAATAGTATTCTAAATTCCAATTTTTTCTTTTCTGAATGTATTTATTGTCTTTTTTTTTTTTCATTGTTGAGAATTCATTGAGGGTATAAGAGTTCCACAGATTTTTTAACACATGAAATCTCATAAAACTTCCATATAGTGGATATAGTTATTCATGTATAAGATAAGGGAACTGAAGCACAGAAATGTTAAGTAACTTTCCGAAGGTAATAAGGCAGCCTTAATAAATAATTAATGCCTTTGTGATTAATTTGGGATATTGCTTTCCAAACATTTACATGTGGACATGGAATTTTGTGACTTATCAGATAAATTTATAATAAATATGTTACTTAGAAGTTATTACTCTATTTTTGATAACCTTAATTTTTTCATAAAGATACAATTAAGAAATTTGTGACTCAGTCATGTGACAAACTATATCTAAGTTCCCAGAGGAAAATGTAACAATTAATCAAGTTATGTTCTTTCAGAAAGCAGAAAGATTTTGAAGACATGAAACAATACTGATTTCATCTCTCTTTAAAGTACAATCAGTTTTTAAATTGCTCAAGGGCTCACTATTCTGATCTATCTTTGGATTTTCAGATATTTAACTTTCTGTACAATTTTAACATTATTGGGTCCATTGTCAATTCGTAATAAGTGCTTTTTGGCATTGGACAAGTAAATCCCTCTAGGGAAATAAAGAGAAAGCAAAAGTTAAGAAATTAAGAAAAACAGTCTGATTATTCTTGAAATATTTCCAAGTATTTTATGCCAGAACTGCCTTACCAGCATACTTGTCTCTCAAACCATATGAAGCCATCCCCTTCAGCTTGCTGACATTTCCAATACTTTAATTGGGACACCAACCCCTTATTATATTTTGCTTCAGGGATCCAATAGTACCTATGGAACATTTTAAATTGAATAGCCCTAAGGCCAGTTCCTCCACTGTGCCCAAATGATATTTGATGAATATGCTTGTCTTAATTCTTTATTTTAAATTGGTCCGTTTCCCTTTTGCTCCTCATTTTAAATTTTAAATTATTTCCTGCATCAGTCCATTAGACGGCTGATATCAGATGGTTAGGTTTTAGGCATCATGCTATTTAACTTCTATGAAGTGCTTTGTTGCAAAAAAAAAAAAAAAAAAAAAATTGGTGCTTAATTCTACCAAGATATAAATAGGAATACCTCTTAGATATAAACATTCTTATAATCATAAAATGATTTTGTTAACTAAAATCATTGTCAAAGGAGTCATGAAAGAATTGTACCTTGGTAAAGATTTTGGAAATAGCTGAAAAGTGATTATTTTATAATGAACTAGCTAGGATTTCTTAACAGAAATTTCAAAACAGAATCATGATTAAAACATTAATAAACCAAAAGAAAAAAACATGATAAGACAAAAATTCAAGGGAAACATTTCTGCAATGTTAAAAAAATCTCATTTAGAAAAAGTCATATATTTGAATTTTTTCTTAATAATTATAACTATTTTTTCCTAAGAAATACATGCTTTAAGCAAAGCCAAAATAAAGTTGATTTATGAGAAAAAAATGACCAGAGGAGAGAAACATTTTAATGTTTTCAAGTGCCATATAGTTCATTATATATGTACTATATTCGAAGCAACACTGATCCTAATGTCTAAAATAATCACATACCATGAATAGGAGAATGAATAGACTGCTTCATATTCCCACGGTGGGGTGTTAAAGGACAATAACTACAGCTACGTGGAACAGTATGAATAAATACGAGCAGTAAAATACTGCATGAAAAAAAATAAAGTTCTCTGAAGATTACACACAGAATAATATTTTCTAATAAATTTCAAAAGCTAGAAAATTTAAACAATATGTTTTGTAGATAAACATATGTATTACAAAAAGTGATGGAATGATACAAAATTCAAAATGATGGCAATGGGAAAAAGAATGGAAGAGCATGGGGTGGGGGGTGTAAGTACCAGTTAGGTTCTAATTGCATAAAAATTAAAAGGAGCCATGCAGTGTCCAATGTTGATGACATGTCAAAAACTAAGGATTTGAATTAAATCAATTCTATTCACCTTAAACAAAAAAAGAGGAAAATAAATTATCGACAAATTTGAAGAGAAAAATTACAAAACATAGTCTATATGCAATATAAAAACCATTGAGTTTCTTTAGATGATACTCTGAACATGAATCAACAATGCAGTTATTTGAAAGCAAATCAGACCATTAGAATTTCAAAGATGAAAGATGCCTAAGAAAACAACTACCCAATCTCTTCAAGATAAAAAATGGAGATGGGGGTATGGGTAAATTAAGACGTCATAGTTCCTAGTTCATATGACATAATATTGAATGGTAGGTGAGAACATTTAGGATTTGCTTTGAAATATTATGATTTCGAGCGCCACGTCCTCAGGGGTGGTGGTGGCGGCGGCGGGAGAGGAATCGGGGAATTAAGCTTTGGGCAGCTCCGGACAACCATGGCCTTCACCCTGTACTCCCTGCTGCAGGCAGCCCTATTCTGCGTCAATGCCATCGCCATCGCCGTGCTGCACGAGGAGCAATTCCTGAACAACATTGGCTGGGGAACAGACCAGGGAATTGGTGGATTCGGAGAGGGGCCAGGAATTAAATCTCAGCTAGTGAACCTTATTTGGTCTGTAAGAACCGTGATGAGAGTGCCATTGATAATAGTAAACTCAATTGCAATTGTATTACTTTTATTATTTGGCACTTGAAAACATCAGTGGAGGAAATGGAGACTCAGAAGAAGTGTCGGCAGACGTTACTACTTCAGTCATTGGAATATTCGTATCTCAGCAGGCTGACCTTGCACTTGACAAAAATGTAAAACAGACAATAAAACCAGAATTCCTTTTTATCTTATTTTTTTTTTTTGATGTTGCACTTGTATTTTCATTATAAAAAGATCAGATCATCAGGTGCAGTAACTTTTGAGGACTGGAATACATTTGGTTGCTGACTGTTAATAATAGTTAATGCTCTGGTAAAGATTACCAAAAGGGTGCAGGACTGTTGCTTCTGTTTTGTTTAGATATTTTTCTATCTCTCACTTCTCAGGGATAAATTTTTTTCTTCAGAGTTTTGAGGTTCCTTATGACTTAGCCATGACATGACAGTGATTATCTGCTTGGATAAAATTTAAAGGTTTTTTAAAAAAGCAATTTACTATATATGAAATGATAAATAGGTAATTTGGATAGTTTTATTTTAAATTCTTGGGTTGACCATTTTGTCTATATATTGTCTCAGCTATTAAGAATTCAAATTTATAAACACTATTGAGGAGTAATATTTCTGACTTCAGGGAGAATTCTCATTTTGTAAGTCAGTCAGTCACATGATGATTAGTTTTTATTTAAGTTATTTTCATGCATTTGTTATTTATTAATTGGCCTGAATACTGAGACCAGACCAGTGTCTAGAAAAGTCTGTACCCTTTCTACAATGATGACTTTTCAAAAGAATTAGCATAAATATTAGCCTGCGAGAACAATCCTAAACAATTACAAACTATATTAGAAAAGAAGATGATTTATCATGAAGCATTTACCTCCCCTAAAATTATCACATTTCCATTTCTTGGTGGAGTGTCACATTGAAAGATGTAATTCTTCATTCTCTCTGTCAATAGCATGTTCATGCTGGATAAGTTGTTTATTTTGTTTTGTTTTTATGCCTTAGACCATCTTGTGAGATTACTTGCCCATCCCATAATACAGTTTTATGCAGAAAGGTTGAAACTATATAAATGGATTTTGTGGAAATTTTCAGTTATAATATTTTAAAGGGGTTGAATGGCATCTTTGTTTATTTGTAAATAAAATTGGATTTCCAAGTCAAAAAAAAAAAAAAAGAAATATTATGATTTCATAAATTGGCAACAAGTTTTTCTAAGAAAGCTTTCTTGCAGTTGGAGTTTTCCTGCAACAAGCTTCAGAGTTTGTTTCATACAGATAAAAGCAGGGTCTGTTTTTTCTACTTTAAATAAAAAGGATAAAAGATGAAAAATATCAAACTGTATTCAAAGGAATTGAGGTAAGAATAATTAATGACATTATTTACTGAGGATTAATCATTCAAATAAATAACTAAAGATGTACTAGAATATAATCTATGCATTATTATTGTCCTCAGTTTGAAATTTCGCATAGAGGAGACGGAATGATGGCCTAGAACTCTGTTTTTACCCTTCCCAGAAGAGAAAAAGAGAACAGTGTTTGAATTAGGGGAAAGACCCTAAGTTGGGGAAAGACTTTAAATCCCTACTTTGATAAATACACAACTATCGTACAATTATGTTGCAAGTCTCTATTTTAGATGATGTGATGATAAGTTGTAAAGTCTACTCTCAGCAAGTAGAATACACATATACACTCCATTACCATAAGGGAGACATATATATATGTACGTTTGTGTGTGTGGATGGAGATATACATAGAGAGAAAAGACTCATAGGAGACGCACAGAATGAGGAGGCATTTGTACCAAAAACAGATGATTCTGATGAGTAGACATGATGCTCATTCTTTAGAGAAACTGAGCATCTATCCATGGGAAAATGCTATAAAAAGGTAAAATACAGTAGGAAAAGGCATAAAGACAGGGACTGCATAAGAGCAAGACCCCAAGCATCTGAGCAAGAAGAATAGTTTATTACAAGAGCAAATAATGAAATTATTCCCTAAATGCTATTTTGGCTTGAATCTCTTGAGCCTCAAATAATATTTGAGTTTTTTGAGGAAGTAGTACTCCTTGGATTTTTTGAACTTGAACTTCAAGTAGACAAATGATAAATAGTCTGGTGAAGGAAACCCTAAATACCCTGAGACTTTACCATCACCCATTCTATACATGTCACAAAATTTCACCTGTACCCCACAAACATGCAAAAATATAATGTATCAAAAATAACTTTTTTCCAGAAAGCCTTGCAGATCCTATTGCAATGTGGTGCTTCAACTTCTCATTAATTTTGCATTTAATATTTTATAGTTCTTGCATATTTAAGATAAATACAAATTTTCTTCTGTACAATTTCTTATTTATAAGATGCTTAAGGCTGGATAAGAGTACTTTAATTGACATAAATATGCTTTCTGCTGAAAGAAAAAAGGGAGCATACTCAATTACAGTTTATATTTTCACAGTATTCCCTACCAAAATTTCAGAGCTCATGTGCCCTGATATGTTCTGTGTCTAACTTGGAGAATTTATGGGAATAATTTTCATCTATTTATTTTTTATCCAGATTATTTGTTCAAAAGTGATAGGGAGACTCAGGAGTATAACTATGTTTATCTTTATTTCAAAAAAAAACATGTATCTGTGCCTGCTTATATAGTTTTGACCAACATTTAGTTTATATTATGAATACATATGATGAGTTGTATAATGTGTAACATGATAGATTTCAGGATTTTGTTTCAGATAATTACTGTATTTTGTCATGAATGTTCTTGCATATTATCACAAAATTTCACATATACAGTAGAAGCTCTGTACGTTGGCCACTCAAGGAACTTAAACTGGTCAATATACAGAGGTGGTCAACATAAGGAACTAGGCCTACTGTATTGATATGAACAAGTGGTACATCTCTGGTCTATGAAAATTAGGTCAACTTAAGGAGGTGGTCAGCTATGGAAGTTCTGCATTTGAAATATTTGCTGGTGCCTCTTAAATCAATGACCATTTTCCTCTTGATTAGAAAATGATTATATAGGCTTGGAACCTGTAGCTCAGGTGGCTAGGGTGCCAGTCACATATACCGGAGCTGGCAGGTTCAAATCCAGCCCAGACCAAAAATAGCCAGGCGCTGTGGCAGACACCTGTAGTCCCAGCTGCTTGGGAAGCTGAGGCAAATGAATAGCTTGGGTCCAGGACTTTGAGGTTGCTGTGAGCTGTGATGTCACAGTACTCTACCCAGGGTGACAGCTTGAGACTGTCTCAAAAAAAAAAAAAGATTATGTAACTGATATACATGGATCTTTATAAAATATGAATGCTCTTTTCCAAAGTTCCCACATAATTCTTAGTAAATAGGACTATTTTCTTTCACTGTAGTTACCAGATAGTGATTCACTGTCAGGTTTTAGACACTTAAATGCATGCATTCTGGCACAATATTCCCAAGGTAGTCACTTTCTCATCTTTTTATTTTCTAATTTCCATCCCTGTCAGATGGAAATCACTTCCCTAGCCAAAATAAGTTCTTGTCCTTTTCAGTATTGAAGTATATGCCTCACGTTAAGACTGTCTTCAATAAGACAGACAAAAATAATACCCAAACTATACCTCTCCTCCTACCTTGTCATTTGCAAATGCCCTTTCACAAGATTTCTATCATTTTCAATGAAACCCAAAGTTTCTCTGACTCTGCATATTTGTTTTATTCAATACATTTCTTTCACTTCTTTCCCCCCCTCATTCTCATTCTTGTTCTTCCTAAAGGAATGTTCTACAGCATAGTCTATACAACTCAGAAGTATACCTAAAAATCTCTTCATGAAAAACTGATACTGGAATTTCACTCTTCAGTAGGTCCTTGGTCTCAGGGATTCGAAGAACGAACCCACAGACCACAGGTCAGTGGTAAGATAGGACTTTTATTAGAAGTTAGAAAGGAATACAGGAGAAGTGAAAAGCACCAGAGCTTCTGGAAGGAGGAAAGAACTGAAAAACTCCCTTGGGAGTCTCCATGTGGGCTCTTTTCTCTAAGGGTCTTAAGCCTAGAGGATCTCACGTGACTGGCAGTGGGTCCTTTACAGTCTTTGTCCCTGAGAAGTGATTAGGGTGTGTGCTCCTACCCAAGGTGGAACCACCCAAAAAACCATCCAAATCATTTTGTTTTTCTAAATATTACCATGCTTTTGATACAGGATTCCACCACTCAGGACTGGACAGGGAGTCCCCCAGGTGAGCTCAGAGGTCAGACCCCCATTTCCAGCACCAGCAGACTGTCTTTTTCAGGACACACCCTCTGGGCTCTGATAAGATGATGAACAAAGCAGCCTGAGATGGTATTTTGTGGTTCCACCTTGAGTAGAAGCACACACTCTAATCCCTTCTCAGAGACAAAGACTATAAAGGACCTAATAACCTCGCCCTAGTGGAGGAGGAACTACATTCATTCATTTGTTAATGCACTCACTAACTTTGCAAAGATGTTTTTCCATCTATCAACTCCCACCAAGTGTAATTCTCAAGACCTAAGACCACCAGATAAAGAACCCACGTAGACTCTCCGGTTAGTTCTTTCCCCCTTCTAGAAGCTCTGGTGTTTTACTTCTGTATTTCTTTCTAATTTCTAATAAAAATCCTATCTTACCACTGATCTGAGGTCTGTGGGTTCATTCTTTGAATCCCCCAAATGAAGGACCTACTGAAGAGCGAAATTCAATTACTACCTTCAATTACTACTTCCTCCTTCTATCTTGTTACCCTCTTTTCCCCAAAATAAGACATCCTCCGAAAATAAGACCTACTTACAGGAAAGATAAGACGTCCACTGAAAATAAGACCTAGCGCATCTTTGGGAGCACACCTTAAAATAAGACACTGTCTTATTTTCGGGGAAATGGGGTAGTTTTATTTTTCTATTTAGGAATTCATGACCTTTCCGATACTATATTATGGTGTCTGAATCATAAAGACTGTACATCTTGTTCTCCTACAATGGTTGCTCTGGCTGCAAAATAGGATGTTTCTATCCTCATTGTGCTTTATCCCAGAAATGAAAAGTGTAGGGGCATTAATCAATAATAATGTAGAAAAGGGGAGGAAATATAGTCAAAGAAGAGATTTGATTTTGGATTTTTTTTTTTTGAGGCAGAGTCTCACTCTGTCATTCCAGATAGAGTGCTGTGGAATCATAGCTTACAGCAACCTCGGACACTTAAGCTCAATAGATTTTCTTGCCTTAGCCTCCCAAGTAGCTGGGAATACAGAGGCGCCATGATGCCTGGCTAATTTTCATATTTTAAGTAGAAATGGGGTCTTGCTTTTGCTCAGGCTGGTTTCTAACTCCTGAGCTCAAGCAATCCACCTGCCTGGGCCTCCCAGAGTGTTGGGTTTACAGGTGTGAGCCACCTCACCTAATTTTGGACAGTTTGGCTAACGATCTTAAAAGATCTCTGACATACAGAGATCTTAGTAACCCAAAAAAGTATAAAGTTAAGAATCATTGTTACCACTACTGCTTAATAGATTACACTCTGTAGGAAACAGAATCATCTTTCTTCATTCCTGAGACTGTCAATGCCTACTAACTCTCAGATTTTCACCAGAAATTCAGGCCATGTGGACAGAGTGAGAACATGAGTAAAAGTAGAATACATAAAATTATTGATGGCCACACAACAGACAGAATTTGTATAATGAAACAGGGGTCAAGTTTTGTGTATAAGAACATAAAGCAGATGAGGAATGGTGGGTTCTAGAAATAAAAGTATATGATGACTGTTTTTTAGCCCACAAACAGACACAACAGTCAACATTAACTCTTGCTAATTCAACTTTTTAAATTCATATAGAAAATCGATTAGTTTCCAGATCCTTTACGGGAAAGCAAGTAAGCCAAAGACTCTTTTTAATAATCAGTATTTACTTAAGACCATCAATAAACTGAAACTGATAAAAATGCAGCATGTGCTTCTCAGTACAAATATATTATGAGAACTCTCAGAAAGATGATAAACATTTAATTTATTAAATATTTATTTATCAAATATAAATTCATTAAGTAGAATACAAATTGAAATAATTTTAATGTATTAAAATGAAATTAAATCTTAATAGATCTAAATCCTAAATTTGTATTTTTTAATCTTAAGAAGGTCTTTGGTATGTTAATAGGCATATATATTAGCTATTCAGGAAAGAAAATGGCTACAATATGTTATATAATTTAAGCATATTACAAATATATTTAAAATGCAGAGTCCTAATTCATGAGTGTGTTAAGTTATAAAATTTAATTTAAAAAGTCATATGGAATTTTGAATCCATTTTCTCATAATTTTTTTTATTGTGGACACTCAGCAAATGAAACTTAATCCATTCATCTATGCAACAAAAATTTATATTGTACTCATTCTGTTTGTCAGGTGCTGTTAGTGCTGAGGATACAACCATGTGCCAGATAGATGTGGTTTCCTGTATACCATTTGTCAGGATATTACTGGTATATTTATAAAATACTACAGAGTTATTTCTTGCATCTAATCATAGATAAAAATGCTTTCATAATAAAATATGCTCAGAGTTACATTTTGAAATGCCATAAAGACATTTCCTCCAAATGCAATATGACGATTCCCATGGTCTTTATAGAATTCTATCTTTTTCAATGTTAATACAAAGGGTGAAAATAATTTTGGGGAGTGAAAAATGATAGCATCTTCTTTCTGATCTAACTGCCTAACCCAATTACCCCTGTTCTATGAAAAATGAGCTTCCCCCTTACATGGGTGGACTATCACCCACATCACCCTATGGTTATAGGCTTTTGCCATAATTAATTTGATTAGGGATAAAAAGGTAAATAAACTGGGCAGCAAATTCTAAGCAACTCTGTACTCTGGGATGCTCAAAAACTCTGCTAGGATAACAGAAATCTTTATGACTTTGATAAAAAAAAATTGTGTAATTCTGAATTCATCAGACTCACCTCATTTCCAGCAGTTTTCAGCCCCTCTGCCACATATCAATGGCCTAAGTGGTAACTCAGCCTTCAGTTCCTGGCAAATGTTCATTATGATTATTCTTCCCTAGTAGTTAATCTCTGTCAGAAATTCTTGGCCAAGTGCGGTGGTTCATGCCTATCATCTTAGAACTCTGGGAGTCCAAGGTGGTTGGATTGCATGAGTCAGGAGTTCAAGACTAGCCTGAGCAAGAGCCAGACCCCCATCTCTACTAAAAATAGAAAAACTATCCAGGCATTGGTGGTGGGTGCCTTTAGTCCCAGCTACACTGGAGACTTGGAGGCTACGGCAGGAGGATTGCTTGAGCCAAAGAGTTTGAGGTTGCTGTGAGCTAAGATGCCACAGCACTCTTCCCAGGGCAACAGAGTGAGACTTTTTCTCAAAAATAAATAAATAAATAAATTCCTGATTCAGCTTGTTCTTGTGTGCCAACATGACTATCCAGTTCTCAGGGGCTCTAATATCAGTCAGTTAAAGAGAGTAAATGCCACAAAGTTGTTCCTTTTTTAAAAACATCAGTGTTTTGACAATTTGTGAATGTAAAATTAAAAATAAACACGTATAGCCTACATCATCATGAGAGAGTTTCTTAGGCTTTTTCAATTTTGTAAGTAATGAAATATTTCCCATATTTATTCTCCATTTGAAATTCAGTCCTAACCTGTGAATTATTAGCACACTTATTATAATTTCAGTACCACTGTAGTTTCTACCATTTCCTTCTTAATTAGAGTAGCTACCCAAAGACTTTTCATAGTTTTTTCTAGGTAGCTCCCTCCTCTTACGATAACACTACAATGTAGTCCCAACTAGACAATAGGGGTCATAGTAAAAGTGCACTCAAGGATAGTTTCTGCATATGAATTTAATCTAAATTGTACTGTAAGTTCAAAATCTAAGCGGAAGCCTCAAAATGCAGTATCAAAGTGCAGCTGAAACAACTTTTGCTGTTACTCAGCATGTTTCCCACTCAATAGGAATGCCTTTGCTTCATTCAAATGAAACATCAAAAAACAAAGGCTTTTCATCGTCTCTCAAAGACATGCCAAAGGAAGATTCCATTTTATGACACACAGTAAAATGTCCTAAATATTCTGTTTGTCAAACTATCTCCCTAGTCCTCAAAGAAACTGGTCAGCAATGTTGTACCTCTCTTGCCTGTACTACTTTGCCATACATATCAGCCCATGCTGTGTTTTTGGTTTGGTTTTTCGATCTCTCATTCAACCTTTGCCCTCATTCTAGATTCTAGTATTCCATATGCTCAAGAGTTCTTTGTTTACTTCAGGAATGTTTTTAACATTATTTTATTTCTGAATACACTTACCATTCCATTTGTTGGTCTTCTATTATCTGTGTTCCACATGGATCATCTTTGCTCTTGATGCATACATTGCTAGATTTATTTTTATTTTTTGTTTGTTTGTTTTTTGAGATATAGTCTCACTTTGTAGCCCTGCGTAGAGTGCTGTAGCATCATAGCTCACAGTAACCTCAAACTCCTTGCCTCAGTTTTTCTATTTTTTAGTATAGACGGGGTCTCACTCTTGTTCAGGTGGTCTCAAATTCCTGAGCTCAAGCAATCCACATGCCTAGATTTCCCAGAGTGCTAGGATTACAGACATGAGTCACTGGGCCCAAGCGTGTGTGTGTGTGTGTGTTATCTAGATTAACCTTTCCTATAATTAGCTGTCACTTTGGTTTGCAGCTCTGGCTAGTCTTAAGGTTAACTTGAGCAACTTTCCCCATATCTTTCATTTGCTATGATAGAGCAGAAGTTGGGTGTCATTGCTGCCTCTGCTGACTGCCTTTACCAAAGTATCAGGGACAGAGTCTGGAGGACTGCATGTCCTCTGGATGTGAGGGAGAGAGAGTGCGGCCCCAGCTAAATGTAGTCCCAACTAGACAGCTGACTTCTGCCCTCTTCCTGTTCTCTGTCTACACAAAGGACCATTTTAGCCCACGGTGCATTTCTCCCCTGCTGTTGGCAATATGACTGAGCGAGGGCAAACGTGCTGGTGCTTCCTGCTTTTACCCTGGACAACCTTCTTTTGCAGAAATATGCAGGGACTATTACTGCTCAGAGTTTTTCTTTGACACTCCTTACAGGCTACCCACCTGACACCTTACTCCCCTCTCTCTGAATCATAGTATTTCATTAATGTTTCTCAAAATTTTGACAACTCACTTTCTTTTGTCAGTTCTGCCACATGAGATGGGACATAACTGTCATTTTCTAATGTCCAATTTAAGCTTATTTAATCTTGTGTCATTCTTTAAATGTGATTCATACAAATCAAAAGATAATGCTTGAAGGCCTTGTTAAGCAACAGTTATATGTGCCACATCTATTGTATCATTTCGAGTAACTAAAATTGTATATACTATTTAATTTCACTTACATGAAATTGAAAGTTGATTGTAATGACAATAATATGGAACTGACTATACAAAAATATTGCCTAGATAGAAATAAAAGTATGTTGCTCATAAATACTTTGAGATTAAGTCATCTAAAAAGATGGCTGTACAATGCTATGTGTCTGAATTGAGAATGAGAATTCTATTCTTCCTGATAATAGACCTTGCACGAGTCACTTAGCACCTCTGCACTGCTCAGTTTCTTATTTGTCATGTGTACAAAATGTACTAGATTACCTGCAATAACATTTCCAGATTAAATCCTGTAACCCGAGTTGTTCACTGTTTCTATGGTTTCCTTAACTGTCATTTCAAACTAGTTAAACATACACATTCTTGACTTCATAAGAATTTCCCAAATGAACAGATATACTTCGGAAAGAAATATATCTGTTGAATTGATATAATTTAATTTAATATAATAAATCTCTATCTTAAATGTTATTTTAGGGTTTGAAAAGTTTGTATAAATATAAAAGTTTAATTTCCAAACTTCCTTTTGTAAATGAGTTTAATTTTCTTAATTTTTCCCTTTTGTCACAAATAATCATATAGTCTAAAATTTATGTATGACTACTGCTGCCGCTACTGCTACTGGTATTACTAATATAGACATCTATGTGTTGTTTCATGTTTTTCAAAACTATTTTCCTTCAGTACTAAACCTACAAATAACAAAATATAGGGAATCACTTTTCACTGGATACCTCATATGCCAGCATTGAATGCAAGCTTAAAAAAATAAAGAAGTATGCCCGCTTTCTTTTTATTCAACTTTGTAACAAATGTTAGGGGAGAAGAGAGGCTCTTTGTTATTTATATGGAATTTATTTGGGACAAATAAGAACCAACAACATTTATTTCAGTGCATTCTTTTATATTGTAAGATTCTCATCCTTTTTTGCGGTTCCTCTCAAATCACAGAATTTACATGTGTTAAAAATATATCTGTAAGTTTCATTAGAACTTGTTTCCCAATTAATTTATTTAATTTGTTTGATGAAATAGTCTCCTTCCTATATCCTGGACTTTTTTAGAATCTATTTTGATACTTGTTATAGGTCTGCCTTCTCATCTCACTTGTAGTATCAAAATATCCTTCCTCAGCTGTTGGACATTTTTCTATTTTCAAACAGTATTTCTAATCTTTGCACTTAACAGCACTCCCCCACCGCTTTTTTAAATTTCTACTGTCACCTTCTTTTTCATCTCTTAAATTGATTTTGTGTACATCTTCCTCATTTTTCTTATTTTTGTCTTCTCATGCAGTTTTCTCTCTCTAGTTGCTCTTCCTCTGTATAATGTACCTTACTCCAAAGCTTTAAAAATAACACACAACCATTATCAACATACAAGTATACATTTTCCATTAATGTATTACCCATTCACTAATTATTTACCTGTTATTCCTTTGCAAACACTCTCGAATAATTGAAACAGTACTACTGCATTCATATTGTATACTTCCCTTGCAGTTAACTTTGAATCAACTGCTTAAAGACATTATTCTAAATCAGCTCAAAATACTATTTAGACCACATTAAAACTCATCTTGCTCTAGAATTATTCACTATCAATATTCAGTCTTCACTTCTGGTATTCTTAACTCAATCTATATTTATGATGCTGATTCATTGTATAGTAGCTTATCTTTTCGTTTCCAGATATTCTTTTTTGAAAATATCCTAGCTATCTTTAAAAAGTTCTGCTGAGATTACATGGCAAAAAAAAGTATTTTCCAGTTGGCTCTCTAGCCTAATAAAACAATTAAAATATTCACATTAATTAGGCATTACTAGATTTTGGTAAAATAACAATTTTATTTTTGTGATAATAAAATCTAAAATATTTGAGAAAATGGCCAGGCACGGTGGCTCACGCAGTAATCCTAGAACTTGGGGAGGCTGAGGTAGGTTGAATTGCTTGAACTCATGAGTTTGAGATCAGCCTGAGCAAAACCTCGTCTCTACTAAAAATAGAAAAACTGAGGCAAGAGGATCACTTGAGCCCAAAAGTTGGAGGTTGCTGTGAGTTATGATGCCACAGCACTCCAGCCAGGGTCACAGCTTGAGACTCTTGTCTCAAAAAAATAAAATAAAGTAAAATAAAATAAAATATTTGAGAAATTAATTAAAGCTTTAATGTCAAAGTTAACCACTATTAAAGATTTATCAATCTCAACCAGCATAATCTGCTTAGGAATTATAAGACAAGAAAGAAATATGGTATTTTCTCATAACAAAATGTGATTTTTCTGATACACTTGGGATGTTGCTTTAACATTTGGTATAGGATTTTCATTTTCTCAAAGTTATTTCAAGTCCTTTATAGATTACATATATGTATATCTGTTGGAAAGCAGCAAAAAATAATTTGCTTTGCGTTTCTTTGTATGAAACTTCAGAATTGGCAAAGGAAACCAAACATTTTAAGTTACATTAGGTACCAGGTACTAATTCATCTTGTGAAAAAAATAATAATGTTCACGTCTGTCTGTATTTGATTAAATGTAGAACTACATAGATCAGGTGAAGAATGTTCACCAAAATAAAGCTATTCAAAGCCAGTGACCAATTTGAATCACAGAGAAACATTTAGAAATCCTCCTGCCTTATCTCAGCTCAAGTCTCTCAAAGAGGGGAATCAAGGAAGTAGGAATTTTCAAAACTCGCAGGTAATTAAAAAAAAACCAAAGCTACTGAACAGAACTTATTTGCTAGACTTTCTTTATGTTATGCATGCTTAATTCCAGCAGTTGGGTAGCCCCAAATTCAGATTAGAAAGTGGTTCTATTGAATTTTAAACATAACAACTATTTAATTTAAAATGCTAAATAGTGCTACATACTCTTAGTATGCTACATACTGTGTTACATACTCTTAGTCTCAATATTGTCTTTTTCTCTAGACAGAAAGAAATTTTCCATTCAAAGGAGCTCATAAAACTTCTTGTCTTTGTAATCAAGTTAAAACTAGGGGAAATGACTTGCCTCCATCAGCAGGATACCATTTTATTAAATTCAATCAAATGTTCTATTTACACACTTCAATCCTCAATAAAATCCAATTCTATTATTTGAAACCTATAATCTTCAGTGAAATTGAATAAATGTATTTCACTGAAGCTGAAGTGCTCTGTTATATTAATCAGCTAGACAAGATTTTATAAAAAGGTGGAGGGGGTGGAGTCAAGGCCACACTGGATGGTCTGTATTTTGCTGAACTGTTTTAGTCCTCTACTTGAAGTTAATCAACTTTAAAATTTACATCAAAGTTTTGATTGGACAAATAATACATACTAGAATGAAGATGTCTTCACTTTCATCTAGTTTTTATGTTCCATGCCAAGTGTTTAATCTTAACAGTAAGAGGATACTGGTATTTTAGTATATTTAAAGTACAGAAATCCCTTTTTTTGTCTTATGAAAGGACAGGCATAATATTCTGAGGAATTCTAAGAAGAGACAAAGTCAAAAAGGACTTTAAAATATAATATATAAAGGAAAACATTTATTTGCAGTGTTTCAGACTGGAGTAAATTATGCCATGAGATGAATCAGTAAGTCTCAGCAAATTTAACCCACAAGGGCATTAATTTGGAGCTGCAGCTGTACCCTACAGAGCTCTCCTTCTTGCTATCAGTTTTTCTCAAATGTCTCCGTGGTCTTACTCTGGGACAACCTACTGGGAATATTTGTACTTTATCAGTAGAGCAGAGCAAATAGTACTAGTTTATAAGTCAAATGCCTTGTTTATAGTCATGGATTCAGGGTTAACTATCTGCAACTTTCAGTAAGTGATTTCTAGTCTTTGAGCCTCAGCAAGTATGCTACAAGTTTTCATCCCTCACCTGTGGCAGCTAAAACTGATTGATTATGACACATTTCACATATTCCTGTTCTTACACAGACAGCAAATTCTAGTTAGGTTTAAGACAGTATTTAAGTTTTCAACTATTAAAATTTTCAATGATTATAATCCTAAAACTAGATAATTTCTAAGGTTGTTACCATTTCTACCATCCCAGGACTGTAAATTACTCCCCAAAGCAATTGATTCTGGGTATTAATACCCATTGCAGCTCCAAAGTCATCTCTCTAGATAATCTTCATGCTATTTATATAGAGATTTTGATGCTTCCTAGCTCAGCGTCCCTTACTCTGAAAGAGTTGTCTAGATTCTGATTAAGAAAACTGATGTTTATTAAAAGTGTATGTACCTATTATACACACTCACGATCCTGTGCCACATAATGCTGCTTGAGTCAAGATGGACACATGTCTGATGGTGTTTCCAATAACTTATAATGGAGCTTACAAATTCCTATCTCCTAGTGACATCACAGCCATCATAACATCATGGCATCAATGCATTACTCATGTGTTTGTGGGAATGGTGGTGTTAGCAAACCTACTACACTGACAGTCATAGAAAAGTACTGCACATACAGTTTTGCATGATACTAATACTCAACAATGATAATAAACAATTATGTGATTTGTTTATGTATTTACAATATTTTATCTGTTCTTAGAGTGTACTTCTGGTAGTTACTAAGAAAAAAAGTTAATTATAAAACAGCCTCAGGCAGACTCTTACTGAGGTATTCCAGAAGACAGTGTTATCACAAAAGATGACAACTCCATGCATGTTATTGCCCGTGAATACCTTCCAGTGGGACCAGATGTGGAGGTGGAAGACAGTGATACTGACGATCTTGACCCTGTGTAGGCCAAGGCCAAGATGTGTGTGTTTGTGACTTAGGCTTTAATAAAAAAAAAATTAAAAAATAAAAAAAATTAATTAGCAGATAAAAGCTTATAGAACATAAGGAAAATATTTTGTACAGCTGTAAATGTGTGTTGTAAGCTAAGTGCTATTGTGAGAATCAAAAAGTTTTTTTTTTTTTTTTTTGTAGAGACAGAGTCTCACTGTACCGCCCTCGGGTAGAGTGCCGTGGCGTCACACGGCTCACAGCAACCTCTTAACTCTTGGGCTTACGCGATTCTCTTGCCTCAGCCTCCCGAGCAGCTGGGACTACAGGCGCCCGCCACACGCCCGGCTATTTTTTTTTTGGTTGCAGTTTGGCCGGGGCTGGGTTTGAACCCTCCATCCTCGGCATATGGGGCTGGGGCCCTACTCACTGAGCCACAGGCAAGAATCAAAAAGTTTTAAAAAATTTAAAAAGGTATAAAGTTAAAGAGTTACAGTATACTAAGGAAATTTATTTATTATTTATTATTAAGGAAAGATTTTTTTTTTAATAAATTTAGTGCAGTCCAAGTGTACAGTGTTTGTAAAATCTACAGTAGAGTACAGTGAAGGCCTTCACATTCACTCACCACTTTCTGACTCACCCAGGGCAACTTGCATCCTGCAAGCTCCATTCATGGGTAAGTGCCCTAAACAAATGTGCCATCTTTTAAATGTTTTATACAATATTTTCACTGTATCTTTTTTTACACTTAGATATATGTATATACAGAAATACTTACCATTATACAGAAATACTTACCATTATGTTACCATTGATTATCATATTCAATACAGTAATGTCCTGTCTAGGTCTGCAGCCTAGGAGCAACAAGCTATACCAGATAGCCTAGTTGAGTAGTAAAGTATGCCCTCAAGGCTTGTGTAAGTACACTCTATGAAGTTCAAACAAGCACAAAATTTCTTAGACAGTGTAACTTTATATCATATAACTTATATTCACGTGTGTGTATATGAATATGTGTCTAGACTCTGAAATTTAACTATTTATAATTTTTAACATGCAAAAGTCATTTATATCAATTGGCCATAAATGATAGGTTGGTGGTATTTACAAATGTTATGTAATTTAAGAAAAAATTATGTAATAATGTAGAATGTACTTTGGTTTGGGAAGAATTTTTTTGGTGATATTACTTTGTGCAGTATAATGGTAGAAATATTCTGAGCCCAATAGAAAGTAAGTAAATGCAATGCAAATGATAAGACATTAAATTAAATAAGTCCTGATCCATATAGTATAATTTAGACTTGGAAAAATGTACTACAAATGCAGTACTATCTTGACGGATTTAAGTTTAAGAGGTTTATCAAGAAGCACAGTGACAGTGTAGAAAGAGCAAGGGACTTGGAATTTAAAGACAAAGATTCCTATCATGTCACTGATCAAACAAGATAACATATTTAAAAGTACTTTTTAGGCTGGGCACAGTGTGGCTCACGCCTGTAATCCTAGCACTCTAGGGGACTAAGGCAGGTAGAATGATTGAGCTCAGAGTTCAAGACTAGCCTGAAGAAGAGTGAGACCTGGGCGGTGCCTATGGCTCAAAGAAGTAGGGCGATGGCCCCATATACTGGAGGTGGCGGGTTAAAACCCGGACCCAGACAAAAATTGCAAAAAAAAAAGAGTGAGACCCTTTCTCTACTAAAAATAGAAAAACTAGCCAGGCATGGTGGCAAGAGGATTGCTCAAGCCCAAGAGTTTGAGAGTGCTGTCAGCGATGACACTATAGCACTCTACACAGGGCACCAGAGTGAGATTCAGTCTCAAAAAAAAAGTACTTTTAAAATATAAAAATGATACAAAACCTTGTTATTAAAGTGCATAACCTTAATTATAATAATAGTCAGAATTTATTTTAAAGAGAACATAAATTCTTTTGTTCTATGTAGTAGACATGAAGAAAAGCCAATGATATAAAATTGTTGTTACATGTATTTAGATGCTCTCACATTGTGTGTGTATATGTGTGTATGGATTGGTTGAAGGATTAGAAAATAAAATCAAAGGATAACTAAATCAACTTGCAAAGTGATAAGAATAATTGGTAAGAAATGGATATGAAAAAGAAAAGAGTGAATAATATGACTCAGTGTCTCAAAATAAAGAATGCCCCTTTCGGCCAGTACTATTTTATGCCCCCAAATGTAAACATCAAGACAGAAAAAAAATAATTACATTCACAATCTTTTCATAAACACATTACATCACAATGTAATGTGTTTAGAGATCACATTGCATCACCTCTCTTCCTAGGAATTCATATACACCTAATAAAATGCCAAAATATTATGGCCCAGGTATGGCAAAACTTTATTACATTGATTCAATCCCTGTACCCAAGGCACAGTATGTGAATGTTTATATTAATATGATTATATCCATGTATGTGTGGTTATAAAATCCAAAGCATTCTCTTTGTTCCCAGTGTATATGGTTGTTGGTATTTTGAAAGATAATATATTTCATATGTATATTTTGATATACCATCAACCTACTTGTGATTCATATACACTGTGTCCATTGGTACTCTCCAAACCATGTGATATAGAATACGAATCATATCTTCATTTAAAATAAGATGCATGTAGAGAGAGTTTGAATGATTTAGCCAATGCTACAGACACATCAGTGATCTGTGTTGGGCTAAAAAGCATCTTTTTTCTCTTCTTCCAGTCCTCATTTCCTTTTCTGTTCCTCTCTCCTTTCCTTCTTCCTTGAGTTAATAATCATTTATGCATCTGGCATCTCTACCAGATGCTGTCAAATGCACAGAAAATTGGCAACCTATAGAAAATTATGAGATCTATTGCCTGTTTCTCTTTCATAAATGAAATAAAGCACCCAGAATGTAGGATTTAAGGCCCTGATTAATCAACAAATTGACTGAGAAATCTCAAACAAAGGAAACATGATTTTAATAAATAAGAAAATTAAGATGGAAATCATGAACCACAGTGGATATAATGGTGGACAAAACTTATATGCATATTAAGAGTCTTACTACTATTTAAGTGTGTATATGAAGGAATACATCCATTAAATACACGAGTTAGGCAGGGATGTTTCCTTGTAGGATAATGGATAAGTTTTAAAATAAATGTAAATTTATTAGATTTGACATAATGCTCACTTTATGGAAAATGTCCTATTATTACCTAAGGAAATGGTTCAAAATTACAAAACACATACACAGATACTCATTCTATACCAGTTTTTATAATAACCATTTTCCTTTCTACTATGTTCTGTTTAATTTAAAATATGTCCTCTGTCAATAAAGAAAGCTCCCCAAATACAATAATGTACCTTACTGAACAAATTTACTTAAAATAATATAATCTCCTATTTGTCTTATTTTATGTTGTGAGTTACCACTGATTGCTAATAAGTGCTTGCCATTGAAGAGGTCTGCATTTAACATCTGTCACCAGCATCCAGGAACTGTACCTACAGGGAACTGTCAGAGAGATTGTTATTCTCCTTTTTAACACCCTGAATCTGTCTCACATCATTTACATACAGATAGTTACAGGCATTCATCATTTCATTATGCTGACGACTTCACTATTCTGATGTATAATGTCTCTTTAATGAGCCTCAAAAAATACAATATTCCTTGATTTATGACTGCTTAACTGAAAAATTATACAAATTGGCAAAAAAACCTCTTATAATGTATTTTCATTTTTTCCTCCACATTACACTTATATTTAACAGTGACTCATGAGTTAAGATCATGGTTCTTTGACAAAAGAAATTTGACTTACTATGTTTTAGTGCCACTGAGGTTGATGTGCATATTTAAAGCTCCATAGTAAAACTGTCCGGACACTAAAATGTAACATTAAATTGATCACTTTTTCCCCCAAGAAAGAGTGAGTGTTGGACAGTCATTCTCATCATGACTGCAAGTTTGATATGGCTTCTTTATTGATAGTGAAGGCTATCATTCTAATAGTCATTTTTCACCATTTTGAAAGTAAATGTTAAGAACCTTGACACCAGAAAGACCCCTCTACCAAGCAACAAAGAAGTAGTCAAGTAAAAGAAAAACCTAGGAGTAAATCTGAAGTAAGAAGAGAGGCTTGTGGAAATAAGTAGAAGTTGTTTGTTTTGCTGCTTGCGATGCTGTTCCCAAGAAGATGTCACCAGCTTTGTTTTTTATTCTCTTAAAAACTATGCCATTCTGTTCCATACATTTACCTCTCTGTTTTTGTGCCAGTACCGTGCTGTTTTGATCACTATCGATTTATAGTATAGTCTGAGGTCTGGTAGCATGATTCCTCCTGCTTTGTTTTTATTTCTGAGTAATGTCTAGGCTATTTGAGGTTTTTTCTGATTTCATATAAAACAATGCATTATTTTTTTGAGATCTTTAAAGTATGACAGTGGAGCTTTAATAGGGATTGCATTAAAATTGTATATTGCTTTGAGTAGTATAGACATTTTGACAATGTTGATTCTTCCCAGCCATGAGCATGGTATGTTTTTCCATTTGTTAACATCTTCAGCTATTTCTTTTCTTAGAGTTTCATAGTCCTCTTTATAGAGATCTTTCATGGCCTTTGTCAGGTAAACTCCCAAAAATTTCATCTTCTTTGACACTACTGTGAATGGAATAGAGTTCTTCACTGTTTTTTCAGCTTGGCTATTGTTAGTATATAAAAAGGCTATAGATTCATGAGCGTTGATTTTGTAACCTGAGACACTGCTGTATTCCTTGTTCACTTCTAAGAGTTTTGTAGTAGAATCTTTAGTATTTTCCAGATATACAATCATATCATCTGTGAAGAGTGAAAGTTTGATCTCTTCTGACCCTATATGGATACCGTTGATTGCCTTTTCTTCCCTGTACCAGAATGTTTATTGCAACCCAATTCATAATTGCTAAGTCATGGAAGAAGCCCAAGTGCCCATCAACCCACGAATGGATCAATAAATTGTGGTATATGTACACCATGGAATATTATGCAGCCTTAAAGAAAGATGGAGACTTTACCTCTTTCATGTTTACATGGATGGAGCTGGAAAATATTCTTCTTAGCAAAGTTTCTCAAGAATGGAAGAAAAAGTATGCAGTGTACTCAGCCCTGCTATGAAACTAATTTATAGCTTTCATATGAAAACTATAACCCTATTACAGCACAAGAATATGGGGGAAAGGGCAAGGGAGAGGAGGGGGGAAGATAGGTGGAGGGAGGGTAAATGGGGGGTGCATCTTAGAAACTTACTAAATGCAGAATATAAATGTCTGAACACAATAACTAAGAAAATGCCATGAAGGCTATGTTAACCAGTTCGATGAAAATATTTCAAATTGTATATAAAACCAGCACATTGTACCCCATGATTGCATTAATGTACACAGCTATGATTTAATTAAAAAATAAATGGGTGGCCCCTGTGGCTCAAGGAGTAGGGCGCCAGTCCCATATGCCAGAGGTGGTGGGTTCAAACCCAGCCCTGGCCAAAAATCAAAAAAAAAAATAAAAATAAAAAAAAATAAAGTAAAATTAAAATTAAAAAAACTATGCCATTGAAAGTGATGAAAAGGTCCTATTCATCAATTCAAAGTCATTTCTCTAAAGAAGCTTCCCCCAAATAAGAGTTCCAGAGAGGGATCAATTGTTCTTGTGCTGCTAGCTTTTGAAAAGCAGAAAGCATTTGAATGTGGGTAAATCACAATAGAACTAACACCATATACAATTAAGACTAAAGACTGATGTTGGCTCACAGAAGAGCTCATACATCAGCATGAGTAAGGCCTACTGAAATAGAACAAAATTTAGAAACTGACATCCTTAGATTTGATATAACCTCCCCTGAGGTGTAGTATCCATTCAACACATCTAAGATTATTTCTAGCTTTCTATTTCTACAAGAACAGAAAAACAGGTTAAAATTAACCCCAAATCATCAGAAAAAGAGTGGTTTGGGTTAAATGAAAGTAAGAAAGCAGGCATAAGACTACCTTCATTTAGAAACAAGTGATAGAAGTGGATATAGAAATCTTAATACAAGGTATATGGTATATAGACACATTGTAAGAAAATATCCTTTTAGAACATACAAAGAAAATTGGCCCTATTATTATACTTCAACACTAATAATCTTATTTCCTCACTTGATTACTACCCTTGAGGCTTACTATAAATTACTTCCCGTTACACCTAAATTTGGGACTAACCTACAGATTAAAAAATAATAACCAAAGTTGATAAATATAAAGAAATTGAATTATATTCAATTTTTAGATAAAAGTCCTAAAAAATATGTAAATCAATTTAGCACCACACAAAAACCTTCCTTTTGTGACTACTTATGTATTTAACAAATAAATTCCTATGCTTACATGCTTCATGTAGTAAGATTCATACTACGCATGCCAGGTTGTCAACCACAATACCTACTGTCACTATAATTTCTGTCTTGATCCTCAGATTCATTAACATCATACTTCTTTCCTTTGAGACTGCTCAGGAAGGAGATGTAACCCTTTTATTACTCTAAGGCAGAGCTGTTTTAGACAAGTACCATTATTTAAATGGCTACATTGTGTTAAGTCTTGCATTAAAGAAAGCATCCACTCATGTTTTACCTTTGAAGTTTTTGGCAGGGGCTAGGTTTGAACCCGCCACCTCCAGCATAAGGGGCTGGTGCCCTAACCCTTTGAGCCACAGGCGCCGCCCAACTCATGTTTTACCTTTGATTGATACTATTTGTATCTACATTTTAGAGACGGGTAAATTGAAGTTTTGAGAAATTAAGCGATGCTGCAAAAGTCACGCAACCATCAAGTGGTGCATTTGGCCCTAACAAAAATGTCTGCTCACATATCTTTTGATCATGGTGGGAATTGTGCTTTCAGTTTTATTTTCTCTTCCATGTATCTTCATGGTACTTCATGGTACTTCTCTCTCTTTCCTGGTACTCTCTATGCTGCTTATCTCTCTCAGAAAAAACAAACAAAGTATCTCAGTACCAGTTGTTGAAGAAAATGTCCTGTCCCAGTGTATGTTATTGGCGCTTTTGTCAAAATCAGTTGGCTGTAAGTACGCACATGTACTTCTAGACTCTCTATTCTGGTCCACTGTTCTGGGTGTCTATTTTTATTCTAGTACCATGCTGTCATGTTTACTATAGCTTTGCACTACGCTTTCAGCTTTTTTTTACCTTTAGATTGCTTTGGCTATTCTAGGTTTTTGTGATTCCAAACAAATTTGAGGATTGTTGAGTCTATGTTAGTGAAGTATTTCATTGGTATGTTCATAGGAATTGCACTGAATATGTGGATCACTTTTAGTATGGACACTTTATTAATAACAATATTAATTTTTCCAATCCATGAACATAGGCTGTCTTTACATTTATTTGTGTCTTCTTCAATTTGTATCTTCATCAGTGTTTTATAGTTTTTATTGGAGAGATCTTTCATCCCCTCAGTTAAATTTATTCTTAGGTATTTTATTATTTTTGTAGCCATTGTAAATTAGATTGTTTTCTTGATTTTCAGATAGTTCACTACAAGTGTATAGAAACACTACTAATTTTTATATATTGATTTTGTATCCTGACACTATAGTGAATTAATTAATTCTAACAGTTTTTTGATGGAGTCTTTAGGTTTTCTATATATATTATTATGTTGTATGAAAACAAAGACAAGCTGACTTCTTCTTTTTCAACTTGGATGGTGGTGAGACAACTGGACTTCCACCTGTAGAAGAATATCTTATAATATAAAAAAAAAAACTCAAAATGGATTAAAGACATAAATGTTAAACCTGATTTGAAAGTAATATAAGGGAAATGTTATATGACATTTCAACCTATATTTGAAAGTAATATAAGAGAACTGTTATATGACATTGGTCTGGGCAAGATATTTTAGGTAAGTACTCAAGAGCACAGAAAACAAAAGCAAAACAGACAAATGGGATTATATCAAACTAAAAAGAAACAATCAAAAAACTGAAGAGAAATTCTACAGAATGGGAGAAAATATTTGTAAACTACACATCTGGCAAGAGGTTAATATCCAGAATATGTGCACACGAAGAATTCAACAGCAGACAAAAACAAAACGTCCAAATAATACAATTAAAAATTGTCAAAAGATTTTTTAATGGTCAAAAGACCTGAATAGGTATTTCTCAAAAGAAGACATATAATGGCAAAGAGATATACAAAAAGTGCGAAACATTGATAATCATTAAGGAGATGCAAATTAGAACCACAATGAGATAGCACAGCATTCCAGTAATAATGGCTATAATCAAAAACACAAAAGATACCAAATGGTGCATTTGGAGAAAGGAGACTCTTAATGATGTTGGTGGCAATACAAATTAGGACAGTCGTTACGGAAAACACCACCAAGGTTCCTCAAAAAATTAAAAATAGAAGTACCATATGATGCAGCCATCCCACTACTGAGACTACTAGATTTGTACCCCCAAAGAAATAAAACTAGCATGTCAAAGTGATACCTGCACATAGGTTATGTTTACTGCAGCACTGTTCACAATAACCAAGATGTGGAATCAACTCAAGTTCCATCAACAGATAAATGGATAAATTCAATGTGGTATGTATACACATTGAAATACTATTTGGACAGTAACAAATAAGAATAAAAGCCAGTCATCTCTGGGACAGAAAGGCAAATACACATGACACTTCACATATGTACAATGTTAAAAAGCCAATCCCATAGAAATAGACGGTAAAATAGTGATTACAAAAGGCTGGGAAGGATGTGGGAAGAGGGCAGGCAGAGAGATTAGTAAATAGGTATGTGGTCACAGTTAGATAGCAGGAATAAGGCCCGGTGTGCTATTGTACAGAAGTGTGATCACAGATAACAATATTATACGATAGATTTCAAAATAGCTAGAAGGGAGGATTTTGCATGTTCTCACCACAAAGAAACTATGAATGTTTGATACGACAGAAATGTGAAATACTCTGATTTGATCATTAAACAATGTATATGTATTTAAAACACCTCACTGTACTCTATACGTACAATTATTGTGTCAATTAAAAATAAAGTATTTTAAAAATCTCTACAAAGAAAGCAAAAATTACAATGCCATAAATAAGTCAACAAGCAAAAAGAAAGCCTTCCTTCATCCGACTATCTCTTCTAGCTCCTGTCCAATCTTACACCTCTCCTCGTCTTACCTATTTCTGCTTTGTAACTCTCCACTCCAGCACCATCTGGCTTCAGCTCTGCTACTAGTGATCCTGCCCTTGCTAAATGGAATGAACCTGTTAGGGATCAGTTCCAATGATCAGTTTTGATCTTAATTGAGCTCTCTTTTGGTGGGCTCATCATAACTTCTTTATTTTTACAATTTCCTTGAACTGGACATTACTGACTCTCCTTGTTCTGCCCTAACCTTTCCTTTCATGCTGCCCTTTGGGGTAGCCTTTTCTCTGCCTTCTCACTAGGTCTATGAACCCCCGGGTTCCATTTCTCTTCCAATTATTATTCATTTACTGAGTCCAGAGACTCTCAATACAAAATAATATCTTTTTCAGAAACCTGCTCCTCCTTATATATTATTTACCTCAGTTTTGGCTATCACTCAGCAAATCAAAATCCAAAAAGACGTAGAGAATCTTGTTTCTTCTCTCCCTAGCTCTAGTTCTCTAAAAACCAATACAAAATAATGTGTCAAGTTCTTCTGATCTTGCCACCTTGGCATATTGATCTCTCTGTGTCCATCAAATCCTTCCCTGTATCTCCTCAGCCCCTTTATGTTGCTTACTTCCTGTTTATTTTCTGGAACACTCACAACTTTGCTTTAAATGCCTATCACGTCCAGCCCCACCTCCTGACACACCCCAGCTCCCCTACACTTAGGCACCACTCTGTAGGCCACTAACTACAGGAACTGAGGGTCTCTTTTGAGTTATCTCCTGACATTGTATGCGTATCTCTAGTCTTTAGACATTTTTAAATAGAAGTAAAATGCAGTGGTTAAGTGCATTGCCTCTGAACTCAGCTTTATCATTTACCAGCAGCCAGGTTACTTAACCCCTCTTAACCTTACTTAATCTCTGTTCTCACATCCACAAAATGGAAGACAAGTGCAGTACATAAGCAACAGAGTAGTTGAGTATAAAGAAAGCACTTTGAGCCAGCACATCTTTTAATAGTGTCTTTGTAATGTTGCCAAAATTTTGCCCACTGTAACAGTGTTTATAAATATTTATCCTCTAGGTCTCTCAATGGACACTAAGCTGCTTGAGGATGAGGTTTACCTTAATATCAATAGGTACACCAAGCACAAAGCAAGGACCCCTGTAAAGTTAAATCGATTGAATAAGACTATGTAACAATGACACAGTGTTCTAAATGACCAATTTTACTGGATTTTACTCCCTAATTTAAACTCAAGGGGAATTCAGCAAGTGAGATGATAAAGTATCTGGTTCCAAATCAAAACCCTACGTGTGATTTTTTCTGGCCTGACCATAGGCAATTACAAAGACTACCTGGCAGATTGCACACGTGAGAAATGCCCTCCCTGTACAGGCTGCATGCACAGCTACAGAGCTGTGTGTATCTATATTCCCAGACCATATGCCTTTATCCAGAGCCATCTTCTTCTGGGGTCCTCAGCAGAGACCTTCCTCAGGCCCTTCTGCTAAGATCTCTTTATGGAGGGAATGGGGGAAACATAACCACATTTTTCTGCATGGATATTCAATACTTTTCAACCCCTAGTCCTGTCTCCTCCTCCTATCCCCAGCCCCTAGTCCATAACAGAACATGATCCTTTTTATCAGGGCTCCCATGGCATGAGATGACCATCCCATCTGCGTCAATACACATGATCCTCAGCTGGTGCCATTGTCCAAACTACTCCATGAGGTCTCCATGGTGGTAACTGGGTACAGCCTTCCCTATTACTTTCATTTGGGGTTATCATCTTCAGCAACTACTCAGAAGGCTGGCAGCTCAGCAATCTCCTGCTCTGCTCAGCTCCAAACATCCAAGGAAGAGATGGAAAATGGATGAAAATTACGAATGGAAAACATCCTGGAAACAATATTTTTCTGCCTTTACTTTGTAGGAAGATATTATCTTTTGAGTGGTTTAATAATGTAGAACCAAAATACTCTATTAGAAAATATCTTAGAGAGTCTAAAATACAATTTATTCATTTATTCATTTAGAAGTGAATATACTGTGAACCTGGAAGTCTGTGTGACCTGAGGGCACAGTTAGGTATTGTGACAAGGCTATACTGGGTCCTATTTCAAAAATGTCACTTCCCCAGAGCTATATATTATGTAGTTAATATATCATTGAGTCTGCAAATATATGAAGTTCCAGAATATTCTTTTTTTTTGTTCCCTTTTTGGAGTATCTGTGAAGTCTCTTAATCATACATCATGTGACACCCCAAACCCAAGAGTGGGAGAAAAAATTAGGATAAACTGAAAGCAGATACATAAGTGTATGTGTTTTGGTCACACAGATATCAAACACCAACTTCTTTAAATTTCTAAATGTCTTTGTTTAGAGCTAAGGGTAAGATTTAAGAATCACCCCAGTCCCCAAGATTTGGTTACACTAGAAACACAATGACCTCATTCATCAATATTTATTGGGCACCTTTACATGCAAGGCACTATGTATGCTAGGTGCCAGGGGAGATACAAAGATAAATCTAACACAATCAGCAGAACAGATGGAAACTCTTGGACCCTTTGAATGTGAAAAGCATCACGTCTACTCATTTAACTGGCTCAAGCAAATCACATGGCAAACCCAAGTGTAGCCAAGGATTGGAGATAAAAATTCCACAGGGAAATAGGAAAGATCACATGGAACTTGGTAATCCTCTTATAGGGAAAGGGATTGTTAGAAGTGTGATAAATCATCACACATTCCTAAGCAATATAATTTAGTTTTGCTTGGTTGTGAACATGAGTAGAATTTTACCATGGAGAGATTTTTGTCTTGCTTCTTTGGCTCAGCATTTAATTTAAGAGACTCATTTATGTTTCTGTGTGAAGTGTAATTAGTTCACTTCCACGGTGATGCTGTAATCCACTGTCATCTAATCATTCATAGGAATCCCCATAGTAGGTGTGGGGATTCCTCATTTTCATATTGGTGGACATTTGCTGTGATTATGAATGTTCTTTACAAGATAGTCTGGTGTATGTGTTGAAGTGTTTCTCTTCACCTTTTTTGGCTTTCATAGGAAAAAGAGGCTTTTGGAAAAAAATATATCTTTAACATTATTAAACATCAAAAAAATTTCATCTTGTTAATAAAGGATATAATTTTTTATTAAGTGTAAAAAACAAAACAAACAAACAAAAAAGACAAAGGAATCACCACCAGTTGGAAATTGGACAGAGTAAGAGTGAAGGGTAGGAAGACTGGCTAATGGGAGTAAGTAGTTTCAAATCAGTTTTAATTGGAGACTTCTAAGAAGTGTACACAAATAAGAGTAGAACACACATTCACTAAGCTGATAAATCTCTCAGTGAGGAGCAGGGATAATGCTCAGTTTTCTAAAGGAATTGTGGTTAGCTTCAGAAGTGCTGGAGGCCATGTGAGGTAAGGCAGGGCTGTGATTATTCTGATTTTACAGTAAAGAGAACTGCATGAAGATAAGTGATGTAGGTGTTCCAAAACCTCGCACAGGACTTTCAACCGTTGTATATTTAGCAGTTACTACATAAACCTAATTTCAGAGTCTAAAATAAAATTGAAATAAGGCACAGGAAATCAAGAGATTGATCTTTGAGAATAGATAATCTCTAAGACCCATCTTTGTGTCAAGTTTTAAATATTACTTTGCCATTTCTACTGCTTTCAGTTTCTCCTGCTGCATCAAATGTTAATATTTAAAATAGTTTTTAAGAAAGAAATACAAATACTGTTAGCATGAAGTTAAAACTTGCTCTTTAATAATTGAAACACATTCTGTAGATTTGCTAACTCAACTCCTCTCCAAGTGCATACCTTCTATAACAGCCAAATTAAAAAAAAAATATTCCATGGAAATATCCCTAACGATGAGTAAGACCATTGACTTCCTTTAGACTTTAAATAGTACAATAGATCTCAGCAAGAATTCCAAAGACTTAGCTATTTATTTTGTATTATGTTATTTAAATGAAGATATTTTCTAAGTCTGTAAATTATGCAACATTTTAAAAAATATTATCATAATGCATACAGAACACTATAAATATCTTTTAATATTAGACCCAATGATAACAGTTGCTGATCCAAAAATTGTAATTTGTAACCTAGTGGGCTACTTATTTCTTCAATGCTAAGTTTAGGCATTTAAATGTTTTTATCCTAAGGTGAAGATTTTCTTCTTTAGAAAAACCACCTGAAGTCTTCTATAAATTATCTGCCAAACAGAGAAAATAAGAATTTGTAAAAAGCCAATGTCAGAATATGTTAAATATCTCATTTAAGGAAAAAAAGTCCTGCTTTTATTGAGCAAACATCCCAAGGAAATATATATTAATACCACTAGAGGGCTTGATACATTTGCTTTATGAAAACAATTTCTTATACCAGGTTATCTTGTTGGTATAAATGAAGTCCTAAATGTTCATCCTTGTAAACACTTTTATTAAGAAGAACACAATGCATATTGATATAAACACAAAGTGATCAGATCAAAAGAAAATTTATCTATAAGCTAAACATTGTTTGAAGCAATTTAAGGGTATTAAATAAACAGCATGATTTCAAATATCACTTAGTTTTAAATGCCATTGAAAATTATCTCTATAAATCAGTATTTAATGGCATGTCTAATAAATGGTCTAAGCCATTTCAGAAAACATTAAGGTTTAAGTAAAAGAAAAATTCCTTTCAGTAACACGTTATCATGGATATTAATTGAAAATAATTTGGCCAGGAAAAGTAGCTCATGCCTATAATCTTCACGCTATGGGAGGCCGAGGTACGTGGATTGCCTGAGTTCAGGAGTTTGAGATCAGCCTCTGTACTAAAAAAAAAAAAAAAAAAAAAATTCAAAAACAAGCTGGTGTTGTTACAGTGAGACAAAAGGATCACTTGACCCTGAGAGTTTGAGGTTGCTGTGAGCTGAGCTATGACACCATGGCATTCTACCCTGAGTGACAGAGTCAGACTCTCCTCCCCCGAAAATAATAATAATTTGAGAATTTTTTTTTTTTTTTTTTGTGGTTTTTGGCCAGAGCTGGGTTTGAACCCACCACCTCCAACGTATGGGGCTGGTGTCCTACTCCTTTGAGCCATAGGCGCCACCCATTTTGAATGAAGTCAAAATATTCTCTATATTTTATGAGAATATTTACCATCAAAAAAAAAAAAGAGTATTTACCATCATGGAAATTTCTCTATGACTTTAATGTAGAAAAATTGTATTTATAAAGACATATTAAAATTATTATCTTTCAACTCCTTAAGTAAGACATCACACATTTAGTAAATTAAATTTGATTTTTGTCTTGAGTGCTAATTTGGCTTTGAATCAATTTCATTATTCAACCATATTGTGAATACATATTTTTGTAAGACAATGAAAAAGTAAAAATTATGACTCAGCTAAAGAAAACAAGTCTTAGAATTTTTTTCTGAACCCTTTACTTACCCATTCAAAATGTAAATAAATCCATCACCCAAGTTTTAGACACAGGTAAAAATATTACTACAAATAAAATTTTCAAAATTTTAAGTGGAAAGTTATAGCTACTATGAAATAAAATACCTCCAAATTTATGAAGAAAGTAATAAAAAGTATATTGTTCACTTCCCAAGGACTTTTCCAAACTACATGTTCAGTTTTGGGGGAAAATGTTATTTCATAGGATATTTAAAAAGAGCTTTCATTATCTGAACAAATTTCTGGTTAACAGGTCAAAATATAAGACATGTTTGACTGTGTCCTGGGGTGACATTTAACATACGTAGCCATCTGTAGACAAGGGTCTGACACAGTGCCCTGCTTGTGGGTTCTCATTTGGCATCAGCTAAGGTATTTATGTGATTTCAAAACCAAAAACCATTCTTGTTGTCTGGAAGTTTTACTGCCAGATATAGTGTCTCAGAATTTCCCCTCCAAGATGTATTTTTCTTTGTCATTCACAAAGAGCAAAGACATTATAACCTAAGAGATAATGATAGGCAACTGTTCTTCTAACAGCAAAATGCCTATCAGATACAGCCTCCTTACCAATCATAGTATCACTTACCCCTGCCGTGGAATGTTAAATGAGAAGTTTATTTCTTCATTTATATGATCAAATCAAGCCCTCAGGCCAGTTTATAAGAATTTTTTCTCTTTATAAATGCAATAACTTTGTATGATTAAATTGCAGATACTGTGAGTGAAGAGCACTTGTTAATGTAATCAGATACAGATTGAACATTCTATTAATTGAACTTGGTGCTCAAATATTTCTATATATTTAAAAAAAATCACCAAAATTTAAATGGCTCACTTAATAAAGGCTTCTCATCCTATTATTTTTATAATTCTATAACTCAGATTGCATTTACATAGCTTTAACATTATTTTACTTTCTCATCAGAAAACCATCATGTAAAAATATGCAAGCAAAGATCACTTTGACATTGTGAGTAATTATCATATTGTCTCCAACTTTTGTTTACACTAAATATTTACTCTATAATTATGGAAATGCATAGCCAGAATATTTTTTTTTCCAAGTTGCTCACCTTTTGTCTCCTGGTGTTTCAGGAATTCGTTGTGTTTTGCCTATTACTGCTACTACACTATGTACATCATTCTTAAATTCTGTAAAAGTGTACCACATGTGACATTATTTAACCACAAAAAAATAAGCAGTATAAATCCATTAGAAAATACTTACAGGAATGCACATTTATTAGCTGCCTTAATGCTTCATCCAGAATGAATATCACATGAGAAGAATATCCAGAGGTTATTTTTATCTCCTTTCTTCAGTTTACACGATCAATGCATTCCATTCTAAAAAATAAAAATTGTAAATGTCTTACTATCAAATGACATAGCACAATTTTTATATATTTTTAAAACACTAATAAAATGATCAATGTTTTGCTTAACACAATACATTTCTGAATACTGAGTGAATATATCATGAAGCATTTTAAAAATTAAATTAATATATGAAGCAAAAACCAGCAGATCAACCAAAATTATACTCAAGCATCCATTAAGCAAGGTGAAATATCACCCATTCTACTTCCCAAAGAAGGGAGAAATGAATTTCCCCACACTTAGAGAGATCTTAACCACATATATTCTTATAAACGATAAGTATATTTAGTATATTGAGAAAGGAAATATATTCTTTTTTTGTCTCAACCAGTTATGCAATTGTCATAAATCAATCCTGCATATTTTGGTGTGTTATTAAAGTAATTTTTAACAGCTAAGCAGCCATATTCTTCTATATCCAGTAAGTTATTTCTATTCATATTGTGTTTTTTTTAAAGAGCATATTTGTGAGAGGATCATTAAAGACAATTATTAAAAGCAAATACTGTATTACATTTTTACAATGAGTTGACCCTGGAGAAGACATACATCTGGCAGCATATTCATATTCCATGATCTTCCATCTGCAAAGGGTAAGGAATGTACCTTCTTTGTGCACTTAGCTTAGCTAAACATTGATATCAAACAAACTTACTTTAACAAAATGACTTCCAGTGGAGCTGGCCTTTAAGGTTCCTGACTTGTGTTTCACAATTTTAATGGGATAAGCTTAATATCTAGTAATAAAAGTTCCAAAGTTTTAAGGTATAGTTGCTTTATTAAAAATAAAAACAAAACTATTTTAGTACAAATGCTGCAAAACCCTCACTCTCACCTCTCAAAGTCAGCACTTAGTGGATTCATCTCATGCAGACTGAAGATTGTCACAGAGAATAACAGGAGATAAGGTTACCCAAAGTAACCCCTGTCATCTCACCACGAGAGGAGGCAGCTTAAAGAATAAATAACCTAATAAAGACCCATCTCTCCAAAACAAAATCTCTAGCTTTCAATTTAGATATTTACTAAAGGTCAGTCAGCAGCAGCATTGAGTATGTATAGCCCACCTCATGATTGATTGTTTTGTCTATCTTATTTTATTTATTCATTTTTTTTTTTTTTGTGGTTTTTGGCCGGGGCTAGTCTTGAACCCGCCACCTCCAGCATATGGGACCTGCGCCCTACTCCTTGAGCCACAGGCGCCACCATGTCTATCTTATTTTTAATATCAACCTTGCTTCTGGTACATGACTTTTTTTCCCCTTCCTGATGACACAATTGTTAATCCTTGCTGTTCAAAAACATCAAACGATATTTATATATTGACAACAATCCTACATAAAGAGTTCAAGGTAAACAGTTGATCATAGTTTCAATAATTTTATTCAGCGGTATTTTCTTCAATAAAAACTTTAATTTTCCTTTTTGTCTGCTTGTTCTCGCTTTTCTCTGTGAACTCCATTACTGTATGTTAGTTTTCTTTCACTTCATTTTTAAATCTCTCATTTCCATTCTTATAACTTCTATATTTAATACTTTGATGTTTTCTGCAGCTATTACTCTACTTAGGCTTTTGCACAAAAAATTGTCCAGAGGGTTAATGGAAAAGAATGATTGTTGTTTGCCTCTACATTGCCAATCCTTCATATGGTTCCTAAAAGAAATGATTTGTAAATGAATTGACTTGATTGGCCAACAATTAGCGTAATTTGTTATTTAATCTAATTTTTTTTAAATTTAAGGAACCGTATGAATTGGTATTGCTTAATGTGATCCAGTGATATTTTTCCATGTTAAATTTCATAAAGTTAATCTCCATACTATATCAAGAAATCTGTACCTTTGGAAAAACCCAGATTTTTTTCCATTTAATTTTGAAATTCAAAACCCCTATACTCTGGTACAAAAAATCCACAACAAAGAAAGAGGTCAGACTTTCAGAACGTATTTGCAAGCTGTTGATATTTAAGCATAGTATATTATTTGCTGTTAACAGTAATGTCAATGATATTTAAACCCTCAGACTAGTCAGCTAAAGCAGCTACATGTTGGTTTCATTATGTTTTGGTAAACATGCCTGGGAATCAAGCCACCATTTAAAATACAAATAAGGGTCAGAAAGGAATACTGCATTCCGACTTATAATTTGGAATTCAATATGCAGGGAATATAGTCCATTTCACCTTAGCATCCTAGTCCTCTTCAGAAGTCAATGCTACCCTAAAAAGTGTTTGCCTCCATCATCCTTAAATCCAAAACAAAAGCCATGAAATATCTGAATAATACAGAAAACAGTGTTGCATAAAAATAACAAATAACTAAAAAAAAAAACCAATTAATAGAAATTAACAATTGTATAAGTTAAACAAATTATAAATTAACAAATAAATAATGGAAATTAACTATTAATTTTATTTATATTGACACATTTTATGTGTGCTTTTCATTAATATATGAAATAAGAGGTAACATGATATCATCTTCACATTGCATATTAGGAAAATGATGCTGAGAAACATTGAGTAATTTTCTCAAGGTCGTATATAACCTAGCTAATAAGGAGTCAAAGTGGTTTCATGACAGGGTTGATCTGTCATGCCATTAAATCATGCCACTTTGGGTCTGAAATATTTGTGGTAGAAAATGAAGAGGTTTTTTTTTAATTTTAATTTTAATTTCAGCTTTACATGAAGGAACAATTAAGTTACATTGTTTGCATTTGTTAGGTAGAGTCCAAGTTACAGTTGTGTCCCTTACCCAGGAGGTGTGCCATATACTCTTACATGGTGCCTGTCTGCCCACTTTCTCCTCACCCACCCACCCTACTTGAGAGTTTGTCTTTTTCTCTTGTGTGGGCAAAATGAAAAGTGTTTAACAAACTAGATAAGTAATGTCATAATATATAACATATTACAGGCAATACTTTAATTTTTAAAAATATATAGATATATGATGATATTTTAAATGACTGAACAAGTAAGAATTAGATCCCTTGAAGTACCGTATTCACATTAAGTAATAATGATATAGACGTCAACATACTACAATGCTGAATTTCAGAGTTAAATCATTGTAGAATATATATGGAAAGTAAAAATGAAATATTTATGTGTCTTTTGGAAACATAAATACCATTCAAATATATCCTGTATTTTTAAAGTTTCTACCAACATGAATAATCTTATATATTATGTACAAAATCCTAATTTTCTTTTTTTTTTGACCGGGGCTGGGTTTGAACCCGCCACCTCCGGCATATGGGGCTGGCACCTACTCCTCTGAGCCACAGGCACCGCCCCAAAATCTTAATTTTCTGAGATAAAATGTTAAGGAAGATTTAAAGCATGCAAAATGTTTACATATTGAGCAGTTTAAAATAATATTTAAGAGAGATGATTCAATCCAATCCTGTGTCACCTCTGTCTAAAATAAATGAATAATTGAGTCTCCAATAAAAAAATGTGCTAATCCACAACAAGTAAACTCATGATTTGAACTGGCAATGTTTATAAGATATCATATTTATGCTTTCATAATCAACCATGTTAACAGTTTATAGTGAGTCCATACATGGAAATAAAGTGGGGTAGACAGGTATAGACTGAGTTCTGAAAATTTTAAATTATAACTTCATCGTATTCACATTGTATTCACATCGCCATCTCACATAAAAATCTGCATAGAATATACTTTAAATGACAATTTAATTAAAATTAATTTCGATAAGGAAGGTTTTATTAGCTCTTTGTTGGCTACGGCTTCTTACTGGTATATATCTTTGCTTTATAATTTCATGTTTATTTTAATTACTAAAGAAACTCTTGGCTTTCACTAAACCCAGATGTCAATCAATGACGAACTCCATAAAAACATAAAAATACTCACCTATTTCTGCAGGGTCACATTAAGCTGATAAGCTAAGAAATCGGAAAACTGAATAAATTATATCCTTAAGAAGTATGTCACTTCCTCATTAAGAATTTTTAAAGTTAATTCTGACTTACAATTCATGTGAATTTTTATTTTTTAAGATCTTTCATGTTGAAGATGGTTTTAATATCTAAGATTACACCTTTTTTAGGTCAGCAATTGATAAAACCTTTATAAATGGAAGAAAACTTGACATTTACAGTTTAATATCCCAAATAAGGACAAAGAATTTATTTTCAAAGGATCAACCAGGAAGGATGCAGCATGGACAAGACTGAGGGGTAAAGGGCAAATGCACATTGGTCCAAAATGATAAAGTTGTCAAAATGCTAAATTGATTGGGATGAATTATTATGAAAGAAAACTATTCCTTTAGTTAGAATTGTAATTGTTGATAAAAGTGACAAGACATTATCGGGTGATCATTATTTTTAATTGCAGAGATAACATGAATTTTATACTCTAAATAAAAGCTCTTTTTAAGCAACATGAATTACTGTTGCAAATCTGCCTAATTATTAGGAATACTATTTTTCTTCCATTTTACTATTAATTATGAATGCAAAGTGTCCTGTTTAAACATAAATACAAAGAATTAAAATGTGAAGAATTTAATCTTAGAATAGACTTTATGAAGAAAATAAGTTTTTTAAAAATTTCCATTTCTGGTTGGGTGCCTGTAGCTCAAGGAGTAGAATGCTGGCCTTGTGCACATAGGGTGACAGGTTTGAACCCAGCTCAGGCCTGCTTAACAAAATGGAAAAAAAAAAAAAAAAAAAAAAAAACTCCATTTCTGTATTGTGGCATATACGGGAAATAAGTCTAAATATAGTTCATTAGTGCATGGTTTAAAAATATTTTAAATCATCTCAAAAATATGTAATAACCAAAAGAAAGGCAAATTGCTTAAGAACACTTTATTTTTAAATATTAAGTTAAAAAGAATAAAAATTGTGTAACAAAAATTATACAAATGAAACAAGGAATAAGGGACGTGAAAATAAGAAACGAAGATAGCAGAAAATGTGAGATTTTTTCTTTCCTTTTTATTATTTCCTTTAATATTACCTTGTATTTATATAATAATAAAAATTTTGAAAATTCTTTTAGAACTATAATTTCCAAACCCTTTGGCATTGAGTTTTTAGTTCTATAAAATCGATACTTCAAAATCTGCTATTCACAGACACACAAACACACACATAAAGTATAGTCATGAAATATAACCAGAAGAAAACTATTGAAAAGTAATAGCTGCTATCTTTACACAAACTCACAAAAGTATAAAAACACACAAAGAAAAAACTGAAAAACCAGGACAAGATCAAAATGTTAGATTAGACACTCATTATGTCTTTTTTGTAGGTCAGATGTATTCTAAGCTACTGAATGCCTAATTAAACCTACATGACAGGCTTAATTAAGACTATTTGGATTTATTTCATTCTGCTGATTTTTACATCTGTCCATAAGATCAAAGCAATAGTGGCAATTCTGTACTGACAAAGAAGTTATATATATATTTATATTTATATGAATATGTACACATATATCCCAATGTAAATATTGAATTAATGTTTATTATTCAATTTAAGTGTTCACCTAAAGTAAGCAAGATTCTGTGTTTCTAAAAATTGTTCTGTGGATATCATGTATAAACCCTGGAATTACTAAAAACATTTTAAATATTTCACATAAATATTATAAATTATACAAACCAGGCAAAAGTAATGTAGACAACCTAGGCCTTTCCTTTTCATTTATTGATTATTTTTTGGAGGCACTGGAACATCTTCCCTAAAATGTAGCTATTTCTTCTTTATTCCAAACAGACTTTATATCCTAACATAGCTATGGGTTGTTTATTTTATTAATAATGTCCTTTTTGTCATATTGATTAATTCTATGCTAATTCAAGTTACAAGAATATAACTCTAACTGCAATATATAGAGTATTTCGCAAAATCAGATTCCATTTTCTACCCCAAATTTTATGCTCATGACAAACTTTTACTAGAGAAACCCTATGGTAGCATTAATTCTTTTTTTTCTTTTTACATAGACATGTGTTTCTTAGGTTCCATTTTTTTGCCTTCACAAAATTAAAAAGGCTTAAAATTTAATAACAATAACAATGTTTAAGATAAGGACTAGAAACAAAAACCTTATAAAGAACGAAGGAACATAAATACATTCAGAAAAGGAACAGACAATTGCTACATCAAAATATTAAGCAATAATAATAATGCAAAGAAAGTAACATTCACATTGTCAAATAAGATTATGTCTATTATAAAATCCTTTGACTCTGAGATTCAGTATGGTGTCATCAGTTAGCAATAATTAATTTTATAACATCTTCTTTAATCTCATGATTTTTATCTCTTCTAAGTAAGGTGCAAACTTTTTATACACCACATTCTTTATACCTTGAAACAGGATGTTACTATATGTGAAATGTTTCAAAATATATTTTACGTTTTTATAAAGTTGACCTCAGAGGAAAAAACAATCATGCAAATAGTTTACCTCAAACTATATCCAATAATTATTACATACATACAGGTACATATTTATAACAACCTCAGCAAAGCTATAATAGATTAGGTAAAGAACATTCATTCTGGATGAAAAGCTGTCAGCTGCAATATGGTGGGTTTCATTTGAAACATCATGAATTGTAAATACCTAGACATGTTATTAATGTGTTTCAAATGCAAGACCAATATTTTGTCACATTTTAATAATTCTTAAATTAGGAAGCATTCTACAATGGATTTCAAAGAAACTTGCCAGCCATTTCTTTTTTTCTCCTAGGAAAGCTGATTTTAAGTCATTTGTACCTTATATAGATATTGACATCTTAGAATTGAATAAATAGAATATAACTTGTAGATCTCATAATGGCTGCCACGAGCAACGGCGATAGCATAAAGCTATACATTATCTCTACTATCACTATTTTTCTTCAATACACCCATTTTAAGAATAGTTCAAACATTTTCCATATGGGTTATTTCACTAGGAGTTATTATCTGTTTTAAAGTCTTACCTCTTATCAACTATGGTTAGTGAAAGGTGATCAAAATAATTAGTCACCAAAGCAAATGTGACCTTAAAGCAAAGTATCCATACAATGAATCGACCAGTTGTGCGTAACAAAGCTGATTTAAGTATGGGAAGCTTAAGATGATTCCAAGAACTGTATGTTCTTTCTCTTAATTTTTTAAATACAGAGCTAGTAATATTTCTAGTTTTTTCTTTCAAAAGTACATCTGGTGTTAAAACATAAAATTGGCATATTAACATTTTACATAAAAATTACGGTGAATATATAACACTCATTTAATCTATTACACAAAAAGAAATAGTACAGTATTAATAGCCATGTATCAGGTGGTAGAGTTAAAAGAAAAGCCAGGAAAGAGAATCTTAAGTATAATCAAAAAGTATACAGATAGACTCCCATATATAGCTGAGCAAACACATGATACTACCTGCCACTTCTTTAAAAGTACACTATCCAAAACCTCACTGAAATTTAGCTATATTTTGATCAATAAAAATATTCATTACTAGAATAGTTACTCATTTAGAATGCTGTTGCTATTTAGAATGCTGTTGCATCATTTCATGACTTGTTTGAAATACATCAGTGTGTCTTACTAGGAATTTGAGTGAGCTATTTGCGTAGGGTCACACTTAAAGTTTAACATACCCAAAGTAGTTTTTGTCTTTTCATATACTGTTTGTTACTTTATCTCTGTATGAGCATAGGAAGCATGAGGTAAGTAAGTCTGCTCAATGGGATTATTTTGCTGTATGATATCATGAACTTACTTATTGGAAAAATCAACACTAACTTAAAATCTTCATGAAGCTCAGAGCAACACTTTAGTAGAATCCTCAGAAATTTTCTACATCCCATATTTAAGAAACATACCTTTGACTTTTCAGTTTTCATTACAGCAAAGCAATTATCACCACCAGGTCCACAGTCATATAACTGCACCTTATAACTCAGCTTCCTCATCTGCCCCAGTTTGCTCCTGTTCTTGTGATGCATAAAGAAGATAAAATATTTGGTAGCTTTACCTAATAAATCATGTGAAAGAACTCTATAAAAAGAACTATGAAACTCTGAGAAAAGAAATGGCTGAAGATGTTAACAAATGGAAAAACATACTATGCTCATGTCTGGGAAGAATCAACATTGTTAAGATGTCCATACTACCTAAAGCAATATATAAATTTAATGCAATCCCTATTAAAGCACCACTCTCATACTTTAAATACCTGAAAAAATTAATACTTCATTTTATATGGACACAGAAAAAAACCTCGAATATCCATGACATTACTCAGAAATAAAAACAAATCAGGAGGAAGCATGCTACCAGACTTTAGACTATACTATAAATCTATAGTGATAAAAACAGCCTGGTTCTGGCATAAAAATAGAGATGATGTATGGAACAGAATTGAGAACCCAGAGATAAACCCAGACACTTATTGTCATTTGATCTTTGACAAGCCTATCAAAAATATAAATTGGGGAAAAAATTCCCTATTTAACAAATGGTGCTGAGTGAATTGACTGGCAACTTGTAGAAGACCGAAACTGGACCTACATGTTTCACCATTAACAAAAATTGACTCTCACTGGATCTAAGTTTTAAACTTAAGACATGAAAGTATAAAGATTCTTGGAGAGAGTGCAGGGGAAACTTTTGAAGAAATTGTCCTGGGAGAAAACGTTTTGAGGAGGACCCCCCCGGGCAATTGTAGCAACACCGAAAATATATTACTGGGATGTGATCAAACTCAAAAGCTTCTGCACAGCCAAGAACATAGTAAGTAAAGCAAGTAGACGGTCCTCAGAATGGAAGAGCATATTTTCATGTGTTTCTGACAAAGGTTTGATAACCAGAATCCACAGAGAACTTAAACATATTAATAAGAAAAGAATAAATGACCCCATTTCATTCTGGGAAAGGGACTTCAGCAGAAACTTCTCTAAAGAAGACAGGTGCATGGCCTACAGACACATGAAAAAATGTTCATCATCTTTAATCATCAGAGAAATGCAAATCAAAACCACTTTGAGATATCATCAAACTCCAGTAAGAGTACCTTACATAAAAAAAAAAAAGTCCCAAAACTACAGATGTTGGTGTGGATGTGGAGAAAAGGGAACACTTCTGCACTGCTCGTGAGAATGCAAGGTAATACATTCCTTTTGGAACATTGTTTGGAGAACACTCAGGGATCTAAAAGACCTGCCATTTGACCTGGCAATTCCTGTACTAGGTGTATATCCAAAAGATCAAAAATCACTTTACAACAAAGATATTTGCACTAGATTTTTCATTGCAGCTCAATTCATGATTGTCAAGTCATGGAAGAAGCCCAACTGCCCATCGACCCATAAATGGATAAATAAATTGTGGTATAGTGTATATATCACATAATATTCCACATATAGTGTGGTATATCATGGAATATTATGCAGCCTTAAAAAAGATGTATACTTTACCTCTTGTATGTTTACATGAATGGAGCTGGAACATATTCTTCTTAGTAAAGTTTCTCAAGAACGAAAAAAAAAGTATCCAATGTACTCAGTACTGATTATAATGAATCCATTATAATCACTCACACTTTCATAAGAAAGATAAATCACAACTATAGGCCAAGATGAAGGAAGGAAGAGGAGGAGGATGGGAGGGGATGGGGGAAATTCAACAGACGGTAAACAGTGGGACCTTCGAAGGTGGGTTAATGGTGGGACCATTCCTATGATTCATGTTGCAAGGATACATGTCAAATCTATTAAGTATAGAGTATATATGTCTTAACACAATAATTAAGTAAATGAGATGAAGGTTATAGTAACTAGTTTTATGTAAGCATTCCTAATTGTATATAAAATCAGCACATTGTACCCCCATAAAGGCATCAATATATACATGATCTATCTGTTTATGACTTAACAAAAAAAAAGATTTCAACAGGAGTTTTGGAGGGCCCAAACGTCTTACTCATAAATGTGTAAATATATATGCATGTGGGGGTGGGGGTTATTTTCATTGGAATTCCTAGAGTCTTCGCAATGTGTGATTTGATATATTTCATTACATCTGGAAAATTTTCAGCTATTTTCACTTCTGGTATTTTTTTTTCTGTTCTACTCTTTACTGATACTGTTCCCCTACTTTTAGATAGTCTGTTCATTCCTTTCTTCCTTCTAGTTTGAATAATTACTATTGAACTATCTTTAACTTGACTGATACATTTTCATAAGAATTTTTAATTTCTGATATTACAATTTTTATTTCTTGCTTTTTCATTTGACACTTGTTTATAGTTTCTATTTCATGCTTAAAATAATTTCATTGTGGATAGTATTGTTATTTTTCACTGAAATTCATGTTGTTTAGTTTCCTTGAAATCAAAGTTCTCTAATACATTCAAGAAAAGTTCTCCTTTTGTAGATTAGTCAGTTATTCTTCATTGTTAGAGTGTGAATGTCATTGTTTGTAGGATTTTATATTCTATGTGGTACTGAAATCATTTTGTGTTATTTATTTTCAATAAATACTGCCAAGAATTTTTCATGTATGTATAGACAGTGTATAAATCTCTCTCTGTCACCCTGGATAGAGTCATGGTGTCATAGCTCACAGCATCTTCAAACTCTTGGGCTCAAGCGATTCTCTTGCCTTTGTCTCCCAAGTAGCTAGAACTACCACCATGCCCAGTTAATTTCTTTTTCTATCTTTAGTAGAGATAGGGTCTAACTCTTGCTCAGTCTGGTCTCAAACTCCTGAGCTCAACAATCCACTCGCCTCAGCCACCCAAAGTGCTAGGATTATAGGCTTGAGGCATCATGCCTGGCCAAAATTATTACATAAATTTAACCTTCCACCAGCATTATATAAGAAAACATATTCTTGGAGACGGAGCAAGATGGCAGCCGAGTAACAGCTTCCTTGCATCTGGGCACCGTGAGTCTGGGGATATAGGACTCCAGGCATCTCTGGCTGGTGGGATCTGCCTATCATCAGCCCTGAGAGGATACAGGGAGTCAGCGAGAGACTTCTGGACCCCAAGAGGAGGACTAAAACAGTGGAAAACCGGCAAGTGGTCGCATGTGTTCAATCCGTCTAAACCCGCCCGCAACTGTAAGTTCAGTAGCAGCCAGACTGCAAATCAGAAAGGCCTTACCTGTGAACTGTTTTGGTGTCTTTGGACTTGGCACTCAGCTGAAATGCCTTGGGGAGAGCCTGAGAGGGAGTGCGGAGAACTTTGGCCTTTGTCTAGGGCCCCAGTCTGAGCCGCTGAGCCAGACGGAGCTAATAGTGTTTGGCTCTGGGTCACAGGCAGACATTGTGAGTGATCTGCCCCGGCAAGCTCCGCCATCAGGGTCGCAGAGCTGGAATTGGGTGGGAGCTGGTAACCCAGTGACCAAGTAGCCTAAGGGCGGGGTCTGAGCCGCCTTGCAGACCTGACCCTCGGGGGCAGAGGGACACCAGTTTTGACACACAGGGTAAGTGGATAGCCACTTCAGCAGTGATTCCAGCGACAAGCACTTCCTTGAGAAAGCTTCTGCTCAGTAAGTGAACAAGTTCAAAGTGCCTTTTAAGTGGGCTGAAGAGAGATTTAGGGTGTCTACCCTAAATCTGGGGTTTGAGAAACTAGCAGCCTTCAGTGGTATCAGAACTGTAATTAACATCTCATACCCAGAAGACCACGTGTTGCCCAGACAATATTCAATAACATATACATACTGCTTTGTTTTTGGTTGTGATTTTTTTTTCTTTTTTTTTTTTTTTTTGGTTTAGTTGTTTGTTTTTTTTTTTTAATTTTGATGTTGTGGATTCTTGTTTTGCTTTTTAAGTTCAACCTTTTCCATACAGATCCTTTTTCTTTCTCAATTTTTCTAGTTTAATTATAATTTCCCACTGTTGCCTATTTCAATAATTAGAACTTCATTTTTGTTAGTGTTTCTACCGCTATTATTTGGTTTTTCCAGCTAATTTTATCCCGTAAAGTTTTCTGTTTGCTTGTTTTGGTTTAATTTATAGCACTTTTGCCTTTCCTCTCTACTTGGTGGAGGTGGGGTACTATGTCTGATCAGGTTAGCAAAGAGCTGCTGACCTCAAGGTAACCAACCCACTGGGCACCCCCAGAAGGTGTTTTTTATTTTTAAGGTTGTATCAAAGTACTCTACTGTACACCTATATTGCTCTGTCTCCCTCTTTCTGTGCCTCTCTTCTTTTTGTCAATATTCCTTTTACCCACCCCCTCTCCTTTCTATATATTTTTTTTTTTTCTTATCACTCGGTCCTCCTTTCTTTCATCCCTTTTTTGCTCTTAAACCTTCTCACCCTTCTGGTCCTGTAACCCTTAGTCCACAGGCACGAGATCTTAAAGAGCAAGAGGAAGTGAAAGGAAAATTAGGGCAAGAAAACAGATAAAAGAAATCACCCATGAGGAAGAATCAGCAGAAAACTCCAGGCAACATGAAGAACCAGTCCAGAACAACACCACCAAGGGACCATGAGGTGGCTACTGCAGAGGATTCCACCTATACAGAAATGTTAGGAATGACAGAAAAGGAATTTAGAATACACATGTTGAAAACAATGAAAGAAATGATGGAAACAATGAAGGAAACTGCTAATAAAGTGGAAAATAACCAAAAGGAAATCCAAACACAGAATCAAATAACAGATGAGCGATATGAAGAATATAAAAAGGATATAGCAGACCTGAAGGAAATGAAACAGTCAATCAGGAACTTAAAGATGCAATGGAAAGTGTCAGCAACAGGTTAGACCATGCAGAAGAAAGAATTTCAAAGGTAGAAGACAAAGTTTTTGAGATAACTCAGATAGTAAAAGAGGCAGAAAAGAAGACAGAGAAAGCAGAACGTTCACTGTCAGAATTATGGGACTTTATGAAGCGTCCCAACATACGAGTTATAGGAATTCCAGAAGGGGAAGAAGAATGCCCCAGAGGAATGGAAGGCATACTAGAGAATATTATAAAAGAAACTTTCCCAAATATCACCAAAGATTCTGACACACTGCTTTCAGAGAGCTATCGGACCCTAGGTTGCGTCAACTCTAACCGAGCTTCTCCAAGACACATTGTGATGAACCTGTCCAAAGTCAAGACAAAAGAAAAGATTCTGCAAGCTGCAGGAGTAAGTGCCAGTTGACCTACAGGGGCAAATCCATCAGATTGACTACAGACTTCTCTAATAAAACTTTCCAAGCAAGAAGACAATGGTCATCTACCTTTAATCGACTTAAACAGAACAATTTCCAGCCCAGAATTCTGTACCTGGCTAAGCTAAGCTTCAAAATTGATAAAGAAATCAAATCATTTACGGATATACAAACATTGAGGAAATTCTCCACAACAAGACCAGCTCTACAGGAAATACTTCAACCTGTCCTGCACACTGACCACCACAATGGATCAGCAGCAAAGTAAGAACTCAGAAATAAAAGGACAGAACCAAACCTCCACACTGATGCAAAAGATAAAACTAAGCAATGGACTCTCACAAAATAAGACGAATAGAATACTACCACACTTATCAATTTTCTCAATAAATGTTAATGGCTTGAATTCCCCACTGAAGAGACATAGATTGGCTGACCGGATTAAAAAACACAAGCCATCCATTTGCTGTCTGCAAGAAACACACCTGGCTTCAAAAGACAAATTAAAGCTCCATGTCAAGGGTTGGAAGACAATTTTTCAGGCAAATGGCATTCAGAAGAAAAGAGGACTTGCAATCTTATTTTCAGATACATGTGGATTTAAAGCAACTAAAGTCAAAAAAGACAAAGATGGTCACTTTATATTGGTCAAGGGAAAAATACAACAAGAAGACATTTCAATTCTAAATATCTATGCACCCAATTTAAATGCTCCCAGATTCTTGAAACAGACCTTACTCAGTCTGAGCAATATGATATCTGATAATACCATAATAACAGGGGACCTTAACACTCCTCTTACAGAGCTGCACAGATCCTCTAAACAGAAATTAAACAAGGATATAAAAGAGTTAAATTAGACCCTAGAACAACTGTGCTTGATAGACGCATATAGAACACTCCACCCCAAAGATAAAGAATATACATTCTTCTCATCACCCCATGGAACATTCTCCAAAATTGATCATATCCTGGGACACAAAACAATTATCAACAGAATCAAAAGAATTGAAATTTTACCTTGTATCTTCTCAGACCATAAGGCACTAAAGATGGAACTCAACTCTAACAAAAATGCTCGACCCCACCCAAAGGCATGGAAACTAAACAATCTTCTGTTGAATAACAGATGGGTGCAAGAAGAAATAAAACAGGAAATCATTAACTTCCTTGAGCATAACAACAATAAAGAAACAAGCTACCAAAACCTGTGGGATACTGCAAAAGCAGTTTTCAGAGGAAAATTCATTGCTTTAGATGCCTACATTCGAAAAACAGAAAGAGAGCACATCAACAATCTCACAAGAGATCTTATGGAATTGGAAAAAGAAGAACAATCTAAGCCTAAACTCAGTAGAAGAAAAGAAATATCCAAAATCAAATCAGAGATCAATGAAATTGAAAACAAAAGAATCATTCAGAAAATTAATGAAACAAGGAGTTGGTTTTTTGAAAAAATAAATAAAATAGATAAACCATTGGCCAGACTAACGAGGAATGGAAAAGTAAAATCTCTAGTAACCTCAATCAGAAATGATAAAGGGGAAATAACAACTGATCCCACAGAGATACAAGAGATCATCTCTGAATACTACTAGAAACTCTATGCCCAGAAATTAGACAATGTGAAAGAAATGGATCAATATTTGGAATCACACCCTCTCCCTAGACTCAGCCAGGAAGAAATAGAGCTCCTGAACAGACCAATTTCAAACACTGAGATCAAAGAAACAATAAAAAATCTTCAAACCAAAAAATGCCCTGGTCCAGATGGCTTCACTCTAGAATTCTATCAAACCTTCAAGGAAGAGCTTATTCCTGTACTGCAGAAATTATTCCAAAAAATTGAGGAAGAAGGAATCTTCCCCAACACATTCTATGAAGCAAACATCACCCTGATACCAAAACCAGGAAAAGACCCAAACAAAAAGGAGAATTTCAGACCAATCTCACTCATGAACATAGACGCAAAAATTCTCAACAAAATCCTAACCAATAGATTACAGCTTATCATCAAAAAAGTCATTCATCATGATCAAGTAGGCTTCATCCCAGGGATGCAAGGCTGGTTTAACATATGCAAGTCCATAAACGTTATCCACCATATTAACAGAGGCAAAAATAAAGATCACATGATCCTCTCAATAGATGCAGAAAAAGCATTTGATAAAATCCAGCATCCTTTTCTAATTAGAACACTGAAGAGTATAGGCATAGGTGGCACATTTCTAAAACTGATTGAAGCTATCTATGACAAACCCACAGCCAATATTTTACTGAATGGAGTAAAACTGAAAGCTTTTCCTCTTAGAACTGGAACCAGACAAGGTTGTCCTCTGTCAGCTTTACTATTCAACGTAGTGCTGGAAGTTCTAGCCAATACAATTAGGCAAGACAAGGAAGTAAAGGGAATCCAAATTGTAGCAGAGGAGGTCAAACTCTCCCTCTTTGCTGACGACATGATCTTATACTTAGAGAACCCCAAAGACTCAACCACAAGACTCCTAGAAGTCATCAAAAAATACAGTAATGTTTCAGGATATAAAATCAATGTCCACAAGTCAGTAGCCTTTGTGTACACCAATAACAGTCAAGATGAGAAGCTAATTAAGGACACAACTCCCTTCACCATAGTCTCAAAGAAAATGAAATACCTAGGAATATACCTAACGAAGGAGGTGAAGGACCTCTATAAAGAAAACTATGAACTCCTCAGAAAGGAAATAGCAGAGGATATTAACAAATAGAAGAACATACAATGCTCATGGATGGGAAGAATCAACATTGTTAAAATGTCTATACTTCCCAAAGCAATCTACCTATTCAATGCCATTCCTATCAAAATACCAACATCGTACTTTCAAGATTTGGAAAAAATGATTCTGCGTTTTGTATGGAACCGGAAAAAACCCCGTATAGCTAAGGCAGTTCTCTGTAACAAAAATAAAGCTGGGGGCATCAGCATACCAGATTTTAGTCTGTACTACAAAGCCATAGTGCTCAAGACAGCATGGTACTGGCACAAAAACAGGGACATAGACACTTGGAATCGAATTGAAAACCAAGAAATGAAACTAACATTTTACAACCACCTAATCTTTGATAAACAAAACAAGAACATACCTTGGGGGAAAGACTCCCTATTCAATAAATGGTGTTGGGACAACTGGATGTATACATGTAAAAGACTGAAACTGGACCCACACCTTTCCCCACTCACAAAAATTGATTCAAGATGGATAAAGGACTTAAACTTAAGGCATGAAACAATAAAAAAACTCAAAGAAAGCATAGGAAAAACACTGGAAGATATTGGCCTGGGGAAAGACTTCATGAAGAATACTGCCATGGCAATTGCAACAACAAAAGTAAACAAATGGGACTTCATTAAACTGAAAAGCTTCTGTACAGCTAAGGAGACAATAACCAAAGCAAAGAGACAACCTACACAATGGGAAAGGATATTTGCATATTTTCAATCAGACAAAAGCTTGATAACTAGGATCTATAGAGAACTCAAATTAATCCACATGAAAAAAGCCAACAATCCCTTATATCAATGGGCAAGAGACATGAATAGAACTTTCTCTAAAGACGACAGACGAATGGCTAACAAACACATGAAAAAATGTTCATCATCTCTATATATTAGATAAATGCAAATCAAAACAACCCTGAGATATCATCTAACCCCAGTGAGAATGGCCCACATCACAAAATCTCAAAACCGCAGATGCTGGCGTGGATGTGGAGAGAAGGGAACACTTTTACACTGCTGGTGGGACTGCAAACTAGTACAACCTTTCTGGAAGGAAGTATGGAGTAACCTCAAAGCACTCAAGCTAGACCTCCCATTTGATCCTGCAATCCGATTACTGGGCATCTACCCAGAAGGAATGAAATCCTTTTATCATAAGGACACTTGTACTAGACTGTTTATTGCAGCTCAGTTTACAATCGCCAAAATGTGGAAACAGCCTAAATGCCCACCAAACCAGGAATGGATTAACAAGCTGTGGTATATGTATACCATGGAATACTATTCAGCCATTAAAAAAAATGGAGACTTTACATCCTTCGTATTAACCTGGATGGAAGTGGAAGACATTATTCTTAGTAAAGCATCACAAGAATGGAGAAGCATGAATCCTATGTACTCAATTTTGATATGAGGACAATTAATGACAATTATGGTTATGGGGGGGGAAACAGAAAGAGGGAAGGAGGGAGGTGGGTGGGGCCTTGGTGTGTGTCACACTTTATGGGGGCAAGACATGATTGCAAGAGGGACTTTACCTAACAATTGGAATCAGTGTAACCTGGCTTATTGTACCCTCAATGAATCCCCAACAATAAAAAAAAAAAAAAGAAAACATATTCTTAGTTGGGTAAATAGTAATTGCTAGTCTTAATCTGTATGTCTTTCACTTCAAATTTTCTTCCCTTTTTTTTGATTATTTATTTATTTATTTTTATTGCTGGGGATTCATTGAGGGTACAATAAGCCAGGTTATACTGATTGCATTTGTTAGGTTAAGTCCCTCTTGCAATCGTGTCTTGCCCCCAAAAGGTGTGGCACACACCAAGGCCCCAACCCCTTCCCTCCTTTCCTCTCTGTGCTCTTCCTTTCCCCACCACTCCCTCCTTCTTTCTCTCTCTGCTCTCCCCTTCTCCCACTCCCACCGTGACCTCTTGTCATTAATTGTCCTCATAACAAAATGGAATACATACATAGGATTCATGCTTCTCCATTTTTGTGATGCTTTACTAAGAATAAATGTCTTCAACTTCCACCTAGGTTAAGATGAAGGATGTAAAGTCTCCATTTTTTTAATGGCTGAATAGTATTCCATGGCGTACATATACCACAGTTTGTTAAGCCATTCCTGGGTTGGTGGGCATTTAAGCTGTTTCCCCATATTGGTGACTGTAAATTGAGCTGCAATGAACAGTCTCATACAGGTGTACTTATAATAAAAAGATTTTTTTCCTTCTGCGTAGATGCCCAGTAATGGGATTGTAGTATCAAATGGGAGGTCTAGCTTGAGTGTTTTGAGATTTCTTCATACTTCCTTCCAAAAGGGTTGTACTAGTTTCCATTCCCACCAGCAGTGTAAAAGTGTTCTCTTCTCTCCACATCCACACCAGAATCTGCAGTTTTGAGATGTTATGATGTGGGCCATTCTCACTGGGGTTTGATGGTATCTCAGGGTTGTTTTGATTTGCATTTCTCTAATAGATAGGGATGATGAACATTTTTTTGTATGTTGGTTAGCCATTCATTTGTCTTCTTTAGAGAAGTTTTTATTCATGTCTCTTGCCCATTGATGTATGGGATTGTTGGCTTTTTCATGTGGATTAATTTGAGTTCTCTATAGATCCTAGTTATCAACCTTTTGTCTGATTCAAAATATGCAAACATCCTTTCCCATTGTGCAGGTTGTCTATTTTCTTTGGTTGTTGTCTCCTTAACTGTACAGAAGATTTTCAGTTTAATGAAGTCCCATTTGTTTATTTTTGTTGTTGTTGCAATTGCCATGGCAGTCTTCTTTATAAAGTCTTTCCCCAGGCCAATATCTTCCAGTGTTTTTCCTATGCTTGCTTTGAGGACTTTTATTGTTTCATGCCTTAAATTTAAGTCCTTTATCCATCTTGAATCAATTTTTGAGTGGAGAAAGGTGTGGGTCCAGTTTCAGTCTTTTACATGTGGATATCCAGTTCTCCCAACACCATGTATTGAATAGGGAGTCTTTCCCCTCAAGGTATGTTCTTGTTTGGTTTATTGAAGATTAGGTGGTTGTAAGATGTTAGTTTCATTTTGTGGTTTTCTGTTCGATTCCAAGTGTCTATGTCTCTATTTTTGTGCCAGTACCATGCTGTCTTGACCACTATGGCTTTGTAGTACAGACTAAAATCTGGTATGCTGATGACCCATCTTTATTTTTATTATTAAGAACTGCCTTTGCTATATGGGTTTTTTATCTGGTTCCATACAAAATGCAGAATCATTTTTTCCAAATCTTGAAAGTACGGTGTTGGTATTTTAATGGAATGGCATTGAATAGATAGATTGCTTTGGCAAGTATAGACATATTAACAATGTTGATTCTTTCCATCCATGAGCATTGTATGTTATTCAATTTGTTAATATCCTCTGCTATTTCCTTTCTGAGGATTTCACAATTTTCTTTATAGAGGTCCTTCACCTCCTTCATTAGATATATTCCTAGGTATTTCATTTTCTTTGAAACTATGGTGAAAAGAGTTGTGTCCTTAATTAGCTTCTCATCTTGACTGTTATTGGCGTATACAAAGGCTACTGACTTGTGGACATTGATTTTATATTCTGAAACATTACTGTACTTTTTGATGACCTCCAGGAGTCTTGTGGTTGATTCTTTGGGATTCTCTAAGTATAAGATCATGTCGTCAGCTAAGAGGGTGAGTTTGACCTCCTCTGCTCCCATTTGGATTCCCTTTAATTCCTTGTCTTGCCTAATTGTATTGGCTAGAACTTCCAGCACTATGTTGAATAGTAAAGGTGACAGAGGACAACCTTGGCTGGTTCCAGTTCTAAGATGAAAAGCTTTCAGTTTTACTCCATTCAGTAAAATATTGGCTGTGAGTTTGTCATAGATAGCTTCAATCAGTTTTAGAAATGTGCAACCTGGGTGGCGCCTGTGGCTCAGTGAGTAGGGCGCCGGCCCCATATGCCAAGGGTGGCGGGTTCAAACCCAGCCCCGGCCAAACTGCAACAACAAAAAAAATAGCCGGGTGTTGTGGCGGGATCCTGTAGTCCCAGCTGCTCGGGAGGCTGAGGCAAGACAATCGCCTAAGCCCAAGAGTTAGAGGTTGCTGTGAGCCATGTGACGCCATGGCACTCTACCCAAGGGCGGTACAGTGAGACTCTATCTCTACAAAAAAAAAAAAAGAAAGAAAGAAAGAAATGTGCAACCTATGCCTATAGTCTTCAGTGTTCTAATTAGAAAAGGATTCTGGATTTTATTGAATGCTTTTTCTGCATCTATTGAGAGGATCATATGATCTTCTGTAAATATAGTGGATAACGTTTATGGACTTGCATATGTTAAACTAGCCTTGCATCCCTGGGATGAAACCTGCTTGATCATGATGTATGACTTTTTTGATGATAAGCTGTAATCTATTGGCTTGGATTTTGTTGAGAATTTTTGCATTAATATTCATGGGTGAAATTGGTCTCAAATTCTCCTTTTTGGTTGGGTCTTTTCCTGGTTTTGGTATCAGAGTGATGTTTGCTTCATAGAATGTGTTGGGGAAGATTCCTTCCTCCTCAATTTTTTGGAATAATTTCTGCAGTACAGGAATAAGATCTTCCTTGAAGGTTTGATAGAATTCTGGTGTGAAGCCACCTGGACTAGGGCATTTTTTTGTTGGAACCTTTTTTATTGTTTCTTTAATCTCAGTGCTTGAAATTGGTCTGTTCAGAAGCTCTATTTCTTCCTTGCTAAGACTAGGAGAGGATGTGATTCCAAATATTGATCCATTTCCTTCACATTGTCGAATTTCTGGGCATAGAGTTTCTGGTAGTATTCAGAGATGATCTCTTGTATCTCTGTGGGATCAGTTGTTATTTCCCCTTTATCATTTCTGATTGAGGTTACTAGAGATTTTACTTTTCTATTCTAGTTTGGCCAATGGTTTACCTATTTTATTAATTTTTTTCAAAAAAACAACTCCTTGTTTCATTAATTTTTTGAATGATTCTTTTGTTTTCAATTTCATTGATCTCTGATTTGATTTTGGATATTTCTTTTCTTCTACTGGGTTTAGGCTTAGATCACTCTTCTTTTTCCAATTCCATAAGATAGCTTGTAAGTTTGTTGATTTGCTCTCTTTCTGTTTTTCGAATGTAGGAATCTAAAGTGATAAATTTTCCCCTCAAAACTGCTTTTGCAGTATACCACAAGTTTTGGTAGCTTGTGTCTTCATTGTTGTTATGCTATGGAAGTTAATGATTTCCTGTTTTATTTCTTCCGGCACCCATCTGTCATTCAACAGAAGGTTGTTTAATTTCCATGCCATTTTGTGGGGTTGAACATTTTTGTTAGAGTTGAGTTCCACCTTTATTGCCTTATGGTCTGAGAAGATACAAGGTAAAATTGCAATTCTTTTGATTCTGTTGATAATTGTTTTGTGTCCCAGCATATGATCAATTTTGGAGAATGTTCCATGGGGTGATGAGAAGAATGTATATTCTTTATCTTTGGGATGGAGTGTTCCATATATCTATCAAGCACATTTGTTCCATGGTCTCATTTAAATCTCTTATAACTTTGTTTAATTTCTGTTTAGAGGATCTGTCTAGCTCTGTAAGAGGAGTGTTAAAGTCCCCTGTAACTATGATATTATTGGATATCATATTGCTCAGACTGAATAGGGTCAGTTTCAAGAATTGGGGAGCATTTAAATTGGGTGCATAAATATTTAGAATTGAAACGTTTTCTTGTTGTATTTTTCCCTTGACCAATATAAAATGACCATCTTTGTCTTTTTTTACTTTAGTTGCTTTAAATCCACATGTATCTGAAAATAATATTGCAACTCCTCTTTACTTCTGAATTCCGTTTGCCTGAAAAATTGTCTTCCAACCCTTGACTCAGAGTTTTAATTTGTCTTTTGAATCCAGGTGTGTTTCTTGCAGATAGCAAATGGATGGCTTGTGTTTTTTTAATCCAGTCAGCCAATCTATGTCTCTTCAAGCCATTAATATTTATTGAGATAATTGATAAGTCTGGTAGTATCCTATTCATCTTATTTTGTGAGAGTCCATTGCTTAGTTTTATCTTTTGCATCAGTGTGGAAGTTAGGTTCTGTCCTTTAATTTCTGAGTTCTTACTTTGCTGCTAATCCATTGTGATGGTCAGTGTGCAGAACAGGTTGAAGTATTTCCTGTAGAGCTGGTCTTGTTGTGGCCAATTTCCTCAATGTTTGTATATCCGTAAATGATTTGATTTCTTTATCAATTTTAAAGCTTAGCTTAGCAAGGTATAGAATTCTGGGCTGGAAATTGTTCTGTTTAAGTCGATTAAAGGTAGATGACCACTGTCTTTTTGCTTCGAAAGTTTTATTAGAGAAGTCTGCAGTCTCTCTTATGCATTTGCCCCTGTAGGTCAACTGGCGCTTATTCCTGGCAGCTTGCCGAATCTATTCTTTGGTCTTGACTTTGAACAGGTTTATCTCAATGTGTCTTGTAGAAGCTTGGTTAGAATTGAGATGATCTGGGGTCCGATATCCCTCTGAAAGCAATGTGTCAGAATCTTTAGTGATATTTGGGAAATTTTCTTTTATAATATTCTCTAGTATGGCTTCCATTTATCTGAGTCATTCTTCTTCCCCTTCTGGGATTCCTATAACTCATATGTTGGAATGCTTCATAATGTCCCATAATTCTGACAGTGAACATTCTGCTTTCTCTCGCTTCTTTTCTGCCTCTTTAACTATCTGTGTTATCTCAAAGCTTTGTCCTCTACCTCCGAAATTCTTTCTTTTATATGGTCTAACCTGTTTCTGATACTTTCCATTGCATCTTTAAGTTCCCTAATTGCTTCAGTTCCTTCATATTGTTCATCTCTTATTTGATTCTGTTTTTGGATTTCCTTTTGGTTATTTTCCACTTTATTAGCAGTTTCCTTCATTGTTTCCATAATTTCCTTCATTGTTTTCATCATGTGTATTCTAAATTCCCTTTCTGTCATTCCTAACATTTCTTTATATGTGGAATCCTCTGCAGTAGCTACCTCATGGTCCCTTGGAGTGGTTGCTCTGGACTGGTTCTTCATGTTGCCAGGAATTTTCTGCTGATTCTTCCTCATTAGTGATTTCTTTTATGTTTCCTTGCCCTAATTTTCCTTTTACTTCCTCTTGCTCTTTAAGTTCCCGTGCCTGTGAAAGCTGCCAGCAGGATTAGACTAACACATGCAACCACTTGGCAGTTTTCCACTGTTTTTGTCCTCCTCTTGGTGTCCAGAAGTCTCTCACTGACTCCCTGTATCCTCAAAGGTATGATTATACGCAGATCCACCAGCCAAAGATGCCTGGAGTCTCATCTCCCCAGACTCACGGTGCCCAGTTGCAGGGAAGATGTTACTCTGCCACCATCTTGCTCTCCATCCCTCCAACACAAGCATTTTTTTAGACAGTAACTGTAAAAGTTGTTATATTTGTTGACTTTGGGTGCAAACAATAAATCAGCTATAAAATTCTTTATAATTATAGGCTTGCATGATTCTCTCACATATAACAAGTCTTCCTCAACATTGTCAGCCCTTATTATTTTTTTTAATACTTCTGAAATCCTACATCCCCTTTAGATTAGAGTTCTTTGTTTAAAGATCTAATCAAATGATGCTCTTCAGTAACTGGGCTACTCACTTCAGTATAATTATCAATACAACAGCAATAACAAAACTCTCAAAAATGTGTGTATATATATAGAGAGAGACTTTGAATTCTACAATCTAAAGCTATAATTCATACCTTTCTGTGATTTTATACATTTTCTTTTAAGACCCTTGATACATATTTTAAATTTACTTACAAATTGTTTTATAATATTCATCATGCTCTGCCTTTCATTTTATTCAAATCCTTATCTCTCAGTAAATTACACACAATCAATAATTTTAATAGCAACCAAATAATATCCACATTTATATCCATTAATCCTAGCACAGCAACAATTTTGTTGCATTGGAATTACAATGAAATGAAGATAAACTATGATCACTCTTGAGGTACAACTTAATGAATCATGGCACAAGACATATATGCTAATGATCATAGCCAGTTATATGCTAATGAAAGCCAGTTATATGTTTCAAAACGTGGAATTTGTCAGCAAATATGTACCATGGCAGGCATTTGATAAATTCTCAGATGACAAGGTATGTGGCATACCAAAGGACAATCATTCAACAGGATAGGACAACCTTAAAAACACAAGTATAACTTTGCTTTTCTCTACTAACACAGGAAGTGAGTGGTGGTTCTAGCAACAGCCCTTTAAAGGGTTCACAATGGAAAGCAAAGGGCTGCCAGGGACAGTTTGTGATGCTTTTGTTTCCTGGTAACCATGGGCTATAGGTGGAATGAGATGGCACTAGTATGAAAGCATTAGAGTGTGCTAGGACCCTTGATCAGCCTCTTCCTTTTACTATATCATGAGTAACTTTACAGATATACATAAATCAGAGTACAAAAGGGAGCCCTTGTTCAAGAAGCATGTTGAGAGCTCCCGGGGTGACGTGCTGTGGAGCACTTGCTCCAACTCAGACTGCTACTGTCTGATAGAGAGATTTATTTCCTGACAGCTGACAGAGTGCCCTGCAATATCTGACAATCCCTGGTGTGGTGTATCAGTAGCTCCATGAAGAAGTTCTCTGAACTCTCCACAGCTGAGTCTTGCCTTTATGTAAAATTGACTATTTCAGTACTTTGAAAGATCTAAGCAGCTTATTCTCTCATCTTTTAGAAATTCAAACCACTCCCCCTTACCTTTAAGCATAAAACTCCCCTCATAGCTCTGTTTCTTATGTCTTTTTAACCTGCTGTTTTCTTTTATACTGCAATCTGTCCTACTGAAAGAAAGCTAATGTCAAACTGGACAGTCCCATTGAGGACCATAATTCTAAGGTAATTGTCCACTATAGTGTGAAAGAACTTACCAAAATCTGGACTAGACTACTTTGGCCAATGATTTCTTACTGAATCCTTAATTAGCAAATATTAACAAATAAGCCCAAACAACCGATGTTATATCATAAAAAAATTTAATGAAATTTAATGCAATTAATATAGTATCTCTAAACTTCTTTTTAAATCTAAACTGAACCTAATTGTACTACACAACACACCTAAATATTACATGTATCTTCAGTGGTATTGGAAACAATTGTGGTCATATAACTTTATGGAAGAAGCTATTATGTAAATTAACTACAGGCTGTATTGTTATTTTTAAATTTTTACTTCTTTGGAAATTCAAGTGACAATAAAGCAAAGGCTAATCTCATTCCTTCTGGTCATTTTTAACTATAATATACACATATTTATTACTGTAATGCTTATATTAAAATATATCCTTATTGCATTAATATTACATTTTTTAAAAAGGTGTTGTATTCATCTTTAGAAAGAAAAAAATAACAAATAGATACACTATTACCTTAAGAGTGTAACAAAAATCTATATTCTAAACAGTATTTTAGTACTCTCTTATTTCATCTTCCTTAATGTACAGATTGAGAATTCTGAGGTCAGAGAATATCAGTGACTTCCCCATTGCCATACATGATTTTAGTGCCCAAATTTGAGATTTAAATCATGTTATACTGACCTATGATTTTTATGATTTTGTTTTCA